>NC_054469.1:167892351-168527848 GCF_017639515.1 Carcharodon carcharias
TCTCCTGTCTTCACTCCATAACCATGAAGATTGTTTCTTTTCAAAAAAATCACCTCATTTCCTCTTGAATGCCTCGATTGGATCTACCTCCACCATACTCTCAGGCAGAGAATTCCAGACCATAACCACTCACTGTGTGAAGAAACTTTCTGTCATTTACTTTTGCTTCTTTTACCAATGACCTTAAACCTGTGCCCACTGGCTCTCAATTCTTCTGCCAATGGGAACAGTTTCTCCTTATCTACCCTGTACAGGCCCCTCATAATTTTGAGTACTTAATTAAATCTCCTCTCAGCCTTCTTTTCTCCAAGGAAAAGCATTCCAACTTCTCCAACCTATCTTCATAACTGAAGTTTCTCATACCTGGAATCATTCCTGTAAACCTCTTCTCCACTGCAAAATCTCCTCAAGCCACTATCCATCCTGACTTGGAACTATATCGCCGTTCCTTCACAGTCATGGGGTCAAAATCCTGGAACCCCTTCCCTAACAGCATTGTGGGTGTACCTACACCACATGGGTTTCAATGGTTCAAGATGGCAGCTTACCAAAACCTTCCCAAGGGCAACTAGAATTGACAATAAATGCTGGCATAGCCAGAGATGCCTACATCCCATGAATGAATAAAAAAAACTCTATCCAATGCTTTCACATCTTTCCTAAAGTGGGATGCCCAGAACTGTATGCAGCACTTCAGCTGAGGTCTAACTAGCATCTTATACAAGCTCAACATAACCTCCTTGCTTTTGTACTCTCTGTCCTATAGATAAAGCCTATGATACCGTATGCTTTATTAACTGCTCCCTCAGCTTGTCCTGCTGCCTTTAATGATTTATACACATATATATGCAGGTCTCTCTGCTCCTGCACCCCTTTTAGACTTGTACATTGTTATGATCCTTGGCCAGGCCCCAGGATGTAGGGGCAGATCAAGTTAGGGACCAATAACATTTTGTTTAAAGTACATAAAGGTTGAAATTCAAGATACCTGTTTTTGGAATAATGTCACAAGATTCCATGGATCTCGAACAAACAAGAACAAACATTATTATACAAGATCAGAGGGGTAAAACAAATTTCAATGTGTCTCTTATACTCTAACATTCAGAGTAAGTATGAGGCACATGTGAATTAACAGACAAATTGTGGCCATATACATCACCCTACAGAGTAAATGACAGATGCAACCAAGACAGATTCCATGGATTTCTCAAGAATCTGCCCAGATGTCAGTAAACACTAAGTCAAACAATCTCATTGAAACCCTGTCCCATGAGGAATTCCCAGTTTCACCTTTGAACATCTCTCCTTGGAGTTGTCTCCAAAAGTCGATCCCACTCAGCCAGCTTTAACAGTGGCCCATCTCTTAGGATTTCAATCTTGCCTTCTGAGATTTTTTGACCCTGGATTCCAGAGTACGCTCAAACACAATCTTACAAGCACACTTTCAGATTTATGGCTGAGCCAGACTGAGCATCACTGGTCCAAAGTGGTACCTTTGCCCCAACAGGCCTCTTTACTTAAAGTTTGCTCCCCATAGCTCTTTCTTTAACTTAACCTAACAGGGACCTGATTCTGTCTCTTTTCTCTTTGTGACACTTATGGGCTGGCAGACTACCTCAAACTAACTACTTCAAGAAGAGCCATTTGCTGACCCTTGAACTGATCTGGTGTCCTATCAAAACACTCCCAGCCGATACCATCTTTGTAACTAAGCAGGAACCAAAATATCAAGCATTGGAACATCCTGTAACTTAAGTGTTACAATCTCGAGAGGCTGCTAATTTAACAGCCAGGGGCACATAGATCAGTGAATTTCATGGCACCCTACCCCTGGAAGAAAAAAAGTTTCACTACCGTGAAGGTTTCTTTACAATGACATTACAATTTCTTTACAAGAACTACTTAACATCATAAGCTTTTAACAAATAGCTTTTACATACTATATAGATAAACTTTTCATGTTGGTTCACAATTATACATCATATTATAAAGTTATAAAGGTTTAATTAAAACAAAAGTCAATATATGCAACAAGTAGGATTGGCAGGATTTAAACATCACAGGATTATCATAACTCAACGCTTGTGTTTCTTCTTCCTCTTATTCTCAGTCTGTATCTCAACAAAGAATGTTTTACTTAAATCCACAGCCTAATCGTCATCCTTTTTGTCAGTTGCAGAGTGAATTCCATCTCTGAGATCATTACGCTTTTCATGAAACAGTTCTAATAAGTCCTCGGTTTTGGTTTCAATCCTGCAATCAGCCAACTGTCCTTATTCTTCAGCACTTTCTTTTCCTGTGACTAACACTCAAGTGTTCTCACCAGTTTTTGTTTATCACTAGCAAACTCATCTTCTATGTGTGAAAGTTGATTCTCTGTGCTAATCAGTTTTTCCTTCAATTGTCCATTTTTTTTATTCGCTCATGGTAAGCAGGTGTCGCTGACAAGGCCAGCATTTATTGCTCAAACCTAACTCCCTTGAGAAGGTGCTGGTGAGCTGTCTTCTTAAATCGCTGCAATCCATGTGGTGTAGGTACACCCACAGTACTGTTAGGGATGGAGTTCCAGGATTTTGGCTCAGCGACAGTGAAGGAATGGTGATATATTTCCAAGTCAGGGTGGTGAGTGGCTTGGCAGGGAACATCCAGGTTGTGGTGTTCCCATGTGTCTGCTGCCCCTGTCCTTCTAGGTGGTAGTGGTCGTAGGTTTGGGGAGTGCTGTCCGGGGAGCCTTGGTGAGTTCCTGCAGTGCATTTTGTAGGCGGTACATACTGCTGCTACTGTGCATTGGTGGTGGAGGGAGTGAATGTTTGTGTATGGGGAGCCAATAAAACGGGTTGCTTTGACCTGGATGGTGTCAAGTTTCTTGAATGTTGTTGGAGCTGCACTTATCCAGGTAAATGGAGATTATTCCATCGCGCTCCTGACTTGTGCCTTGTAGATGGTGGAAATGCTTTGGGGAGTCAGGAGTTGAGTTAGGCACTGCAGGATTCCTAGCCTCTGATCTGTTCTTGTAGCCATAGTATTTCTACCAGTTCGGTTTCTGGTCAATGGTAACCCTCAGGATGTTGATAGTGTGGGATTCAGTGAAGGTAATGCCACGGAATGTCAAGGGGACATGGTTAGATTCTTTCTTGTAGGAGATAGTCATTGCTTGGCACTTGTGTGGCATGAATGTTGCTTGCCACTTGTCAGCCCAAGCTTGGATGTTGCCCAGGTCTTGCTGCTTTTGGAAATGGGATGTTACTGGCAATAGATTTTTGTGTTTGGCCACTGTAGTTTTTAGGGGTTTGGTAAGATCAGCATAATCAAGCACTTGCTGCAATACAGTTGTCGCCATGTTACTGCCTCCATTAGCCATATTCATTACGCAATAAAAAATCTATCCCTTTCATAGGTAAACTAGGAATAATTCTCACCCTAACAATTCCATTTACTAAGACACTTTGTAAATTGGCCTTACACAAGGAGACAGGTTCATAAGTTCCATGAATATCTCCTATTAATACCTTTTCCTTCATCAAACCATCTGGAACAAAAACTGCATCATCTGCCACCTTCAATGACTGATCTACCCCAGTATCTCTTAAAATATTAATTAATTTACTTATTTGGTTGGAGGAGCAAGGGAACACTTCTCCCTTCAAGGTAAAACATTTAGAACCTCCGGCAGCCTGACTCACTTTAGCACTAGTCAAGGAAGAACTCTTCTGAGCCATATCCCCCTTTCTAGTGTGTTCTGAGGGAACACTTCACCTGCAACACTGCTACATTTTTAATACCCATTTCCCCTTCTGGTACAGCCCTTTCTGAGGCTTCTTTCAGCATTCTTACTTCTGCCACTGTTTTACCTTTCAGCCTCCAGCAATGGGCTCTGATATGCGCTGTCTTGTGGCAATAAAAGCATACTGGTTTGTTTTCACCCATTTTATTCTCAACATTATCTTTTTTCTTGCCTGTAACCTCTTTTGCCTGCTCCATAAGGCTAGACACTTTCCTGTTCCTCCAGTTTCCTTACAGATGGAGATCTACTGCCTATGTGATACATCCTACCCATTTGCCAGAAACTGTTGCTTCTTATACCTCAGAAACCTTGTGGTCTTCCAGGTGTGACCTAATAGTTATTAGGATTCTATTTTGAAATTCTTCCATTATCATTGGCTCCCTTACATTCTCAAAATTTTGTCCTTACTTCAGGGATCAAAACCATTGGTCCCCACAGCATTTCTCTTTCCCTAAAAAATTCTATAAACATCTCATTTGGTCTTTGCTTTAAAATTCGAAATTTCAATTGACATGCTTCAGGGACAAGCTCAGAAGCATTAAGGTACTGCAGTTTTAATTAACCTGAAGTTTGTTCTTCTGAAAGATTTAGAATGCACATATATAGCCTTCTCAACCAAAACACTTTGCAAAATGAGAGTCCATGTATCCTTTGGCCACTTTAATTGGTTCGCTGCCTTTTCAAGTGAGATAAAATATCTCTCAACCCCATCTTAAGTGAATTTAGGTAATAGACAAAGATCATTTGTTATATCAAAGCTCAGAATGGAATTTGATTCCTCATCTGAAATACTAGACTCTCCTTCGCTCTGTAACCTAAGCTTTTCTCTAGCCAGTTCATGCTGTCTGATTTCTTTCTTTCTTTGAAACTTGAGCTCAAGTTTTCACATTTCCATTTATTTTGCTCTTTCTCTTTCTTTTTCTTTTGCCCCTTTTGCCAACTCAGTCTTTTTCAAATCCATTTCTTTTTCCATCTCAAGTTGCTTTATTTCTTTTTCCTTTTCAAATTCAAGCTGCTTCATCTGCAACTGAATTCCATCTAATTCAACTGAATTACTATCTGGATTCACTGTTGATTCTGCTAATCCCAGATGCTGTGCTATTACCTCAATTATTTCTGTATTCTTAGCCCTTGTTTTTAATTCTAACTCTAACTTTTCTGCTAATGCAATTAAGCTAGCCTTGGTTAATTATTGCAAATCACTCCAGGATAACTCTTCCTTTTCCAGTAAAATCTTAGCAATTGACAAAGCCATTCTGCTTTTCAATCAACATAGTAAAATTCACCATAGAAACATATATACCTTAACCTCAGCAAATATCAGCACTTGTATTTGTTTGTGGACCTTAGATCCTGCAAGAGCCCCCAATTTATGTTAAGATCCTTGACAAACCCAGGGACATGGGGGAGATCTGGTTAGGGACCAATAATGTTTTGTTTAAAGTAGATAAAGATTGAAACTTAAGACACTTGCTTTTGTAATAAAGGTGCAAGGTTCCATGGGTTTTGAACAAGTAAAAACAAACTTTATTATACAAGTTCAGAAGGGTAAAACAATTTACAATATGTCTCTTATACTCTAACAATCAGAGCAAGTATGAGGTACGTATGGGGCTGAATTTTCTGGTTGGCCGGTGGGGGGTGGGGGGGTGGGGGGGTGGTGGTAGGGGGTGCATGGATCAGGAGCGAGCACAGGCAGGCATGGATCTGGTCACGGCTCGCGATTGGGTCCGTGCTGCTATTTTATGTGGGTGGGCCAATTAAGGTTCGCCCCATGCACTTCACGACTACTGTGCACAGCGGGAGTGGGCAGGTGGCGGCGGGCACCCACAGGCTGCTGGGTCCGATGGTGGCCCAGCGGGCTGCATTAAGGAAGGCCCATAAAGTAAATCTTGGAAAGGCTGCTCTCAATGGCTGGGCAAAGGGCTGTGCAGAGGGGCAATGAAGTTCATGCAAGTTCGGAGGGTAGGCCATCGCAGCAGGCCAGGCCAGATGGTAGCCCTTCAGGGCAGGCCAGGCTGGAGGGTAGGCCATCAGAGCAGGCCAAGCCGAAGGGCAGGCCGGGCTGGAGAGTAGGCCATCAGGGCAGGCCAGGTTGGAGGGTAGGGTGGGGGACCAATATGGCCCTCGTTTTTTGGATGACTGCCTTGCTGCCCTCCTCCAGGAGGTGGCAGCACGGCAGGAGGTGCTGGTTCCCCAGGATGGGAGGAACTGCAGGACATGTCCAAGTCAGGGTGATGACATGCTGGGAGAGGAGCTTCAAGGAGGTGTGGCAACAAACCATTTGCTGCCCTCTGTGCTCCACGTGCTTGCACCTCCTTGCTATGGAAGGATATACCATGTGGTGCCGAATGTGATGTAGGCAGCATGTGTCCAAGGTGGGTGGTGGGGGTGAGGAACAGGCCGAGCACCTTTGTGTGAGTGTTCACCTGCAGCGGGGTGAGGAGGCTCTGGAGCCCTGACATGTCCCTCTCTGGTTGGAGTGGGCCATGCGTGAAGAGAGTCCATGTACAATTTGCACTAATCAATGCTCGTCTCCCATTTTCAGGAGAAGAATGTTCATAACGTGGCAGAGCATGAGAGGACTGGCAGCAGCCAGGTGCAGATCGCCATTCTTAGCCACTTCGAGCAAGAGGGCCTGGATCTGGAGAGGTGCCATGCGCCCAGGTCCACTGGTGTTGCTGAGGCTGGGGTGCCACGGGCAGGTATTTATGCCCAACAGTGAGGTCAACATTTATCTCCCAACAGCCATAGCAGTGCTGAATGTTAATTGATTTAAGTTTACAACATGACTTGACCATTGGTTATGGAACGTTGAGCACATAATGATCCGGAGGACTGGGATGCACATTGATGTTTTCTCCATGTTAACTGATCCACTGTCATAGTCATAGAGTCATAGAGGCATACAGCTCATCGAGGTGCACTGGTCAAACAAGCACCTAACAATTCTAATCCCATTTCCCGGCACTAGGCCCAAAGCCTTGTATACCTTTTGTTCTTCCTTTCAGCGTCATCGGAGCAGAGCCGGGAGGAGGAGCAGCAGAGGCCCCCTCTCACACCTGAGAGGCCTGAAGTCTCATCAGCATCGCACCATCTCTGCTGGGCAGGCACGAGCGCAGATACTAGCACCTCGGTGGGAATTAGAAAATCAGCTAGTGTCCCAGGGCACAGCGGTGAGGGCACTTCAGAGTCACTGGAGGAGCTGGCAGAGACAGAGAGTGCCCATGGTGCCAGCAATCAGAGGACTTCGGGGGACCAGGCACATGCTCAGTCGGTGCCTGATGATGTACCTCTGGAGTCGTCTGTGATACAGCAGGGGCAGCAAATGCAGTCGGGTGTGCGGGAGCATCTGGGGGAGATACACAAGGCTATGCTTACTTAGTATTTATGGTGGAGGAGTCTCGGCGGACGATTGCTGAAGCAATGACCCACATGTCCAAGCGCCATGCATCCTCCATGGAAAGGGTGGTGACTCTCGTGGAGAGGCTCCTCCACGAGACCAATCAGGGCTTCCTAGGGATGAGCTCTGACCAGCAAACCCTCACATTGGCATTGACCTCGGATGGTCATTGCCAGTATGGGAGATGGTCTGGGCATCAAGTTTCCCAGCTCGGTGTCCATCCATCCACGGCGAGCAGGGAGTTCTGAAGCGACATCACCTCAGCAGAGCAGCTGCCTGTTGTCTCTGCGGGCATTTCTCAAGGAGCTCCGGATGAGGGCAGCAGCTCCTCCGCCCCTCTCACAGTGACCGTAGCATCCGATGAGGCTGCAACTCCTGGGAGATGCCAGCTGTGGAACTGGTCGCTCCCTCCCAGGCGGGGCCAGCACAGGCTCCAAGCGCCAGAGGACAACCGCCAAGGTTATCAAGGCCAACAGGACAGCAGAGTCAGCAGGCTGTCTCAGATGCCACTCCCGGCGAGGGGTCAGCACCAAGATGTAGCACGCGGAAATGAAAACATAAGGCACCTTAGGCAAACCTCGGGTGTTTCACTGGTGCTTTTTTTGTTGGCCTGAGATGAGGTCCTTATGATTTGTCCTGATTTGTAACACTATTGTCTTTTTTTTTGCATAACTTTGTTTGCTTGACAAATTAAATTCAGATATGTCACCATGGCTGAGGGTACCTCTTCTGCATGTGGTTGGTTTCAAAAAATGTAATGAGTGCTTTGTTGGACATTCATTAACAAGGCCCTTAGTTACTGTTCCTAACCTGGCAGATTTTGCACTTAGGTGTTGAGTATGGAGCCTACAGCCCAGGCTTGTCCTGGAGATCCATCTGTGGTGTGCTAGCTGAAGGTTCGTTGGATTAAAGCCTCCCGGGTGTCTCTGCCTCCCTAGAGTATGCCTGGGTCAGCATCTACCCCCTCAGCATTTCCCTGTGCCTGCTCATCCTCGGACTCACTGCTGGACTCATCATGCGCAGCTGTAGCCACTGCGTCGACACATTCATCATCCACTGCATTCCCCCTTTCCAACGCAAGATTGTGGAAAGCACAACATGCAACCACTATCAGCAACACACAATCTGGGGGGTACTGGAGTGGGCCCCCTGAGTGGTCCAGGCATTGGAAGCACATCTTGAGAAGACCGAGGTTTCTCTCCACCACAGTCCTTGTGGAGGCGTGGCTCCTATTGTACCGCTGCTCAACTTCTGTTCTTGGATGGCAGACAGGCATCATGAGCCACCTTCTGAAGGGATAGCCCTTGTCATCCAGCAGTCATCCATCCAGCCGAGCTGGAGCACTGGAGAGACCCGGTACCTGGGAGTGTCTGAGGATGTAGGCGTCGTGGGAGCTGCCTGGGTACCTTGCACAGACTTGTAGAATCTGCATCCTGTGATCACACACTATCTGCACGTTCATGGAGTGGAAGCCCTTCCTGTTGACGAAGGCACCGGGCTCACCTGCTGGCGCCTTGATAGCCACATGTGTACAGTGTATAGCACCCTGGATGCGGGGGAAGACAGCAATGATCACGAAGCCTCTGGCTTGCTGAGTCTGGCTTGCCTGGTCCCAACGGAAGTGGATGAAGGTCAATGCATGGCTGAACAGAGCATCTGTATCCTGCTTGACACAAGTGTGGACAGCTGGTTGGGAGACACCGCAAAGATCACCCACCGAGCCCTGGAAGGAGCCAGAGGCATAGAAGTTGAGGGCAGCTGTGACCTTCAGAGCCACTGGCATGGGGTGTCCACCCACACAGTTAGGGGAGATCTCAGGCCCAATTATCTGACAGATATAGTTGACTGTCTCCCTTGAAGGACGGAGCCTCCTTCAGCGCTACACCTCAGACATATTGAGGTAGCTGCTTTGCTACTTGTATACCCTGGCAGCAGGATAGTGGCATCTTCTGCGGCCTCTTCTGCCTTGGACTACCTCTTGGCCCTGCACCCCTTGTGCCTGCGCCTATGCTCCCAAAGGTGGCTCCCTTGGAGGCTGAATGTTATCTCCTGGCCTCCTCTCCCTTCTAGCCCTCCCTTTCTCCTCAGAGGAGGTGCCTCCAGTGGGGAGCTCAGCTCCCATTTCCAGGCTAAGGGGATTCCTGAAACCTGCAGACCCAGAAAGGATTCTTCACTGCAGTTTGCTGACCTGAAAGTTAAGAGTCCAGACAAGGCAGCTGGAATGCTTCTTAAAGTACTGCAGATCGCACAAGCAAGTTTCAATAACTTTGAAAACTAAAAACTTGACTATGCACACTCACAGCCCCAGTGAGCCCTCTTATCCTGCCCGTGGATGAGATTTATACAAATCTCTCCTGCCCACCTGCCTGTTGCGCCCATGCACCGACCTGAAGATTGCACAGGCGCCGGAAAATCAATGTCCATTACTGAGTCAAGGGCCTTAAGTAGCCTGTTAATTAATGGCAGGCATGCATCGAATATCATCGCGCGCCCGCACAACAAAATATCGTGATGGCGCGCAGTGGCATCAGGACGCTCGCCCAACGTCACCATGAGTCATTTCACATGTGGAAGTGTGGGCCCTGCCCCCGCACACCAACGGGAAAATTCAGCCTTTGAATTAACAGACAAATTATGGTCGGACACACCACACTAAAGAGTAAATGACAGATGCAACCAAGACAGATACCGTGGATTTCTCAAGAACCTACCCAGATGTCAATAAACACCAAGCCAAATATCATTGCATCTCTGACCCACAATTATTTCCCAGTTTCACCTTTGAAGGTCCCTCCTTGGGATTCTCTCCAGAAGTCGATCCCATTCGGCCAGCTTTAACAGTGGCCCACCTCATAGGGTTTCAATCTTGCCTTCTAAGATTCCTTGTCTCTGGATTCCAGGATACACTCAAACACTATCTTACAAGCACACTTTCAGATCTATGGCTGGGCTAAACTGAGCATCACTGCTCCAAAGAGTAACCTTTTCCCCAATGGGCCTCTTTACGTAAAGCCTGTTCCCCGCAGCTCTTTCTTTAACTTAACCTAACAGGGACCTGCTTCTGTCTCTTTTGTCTTTGTGACACTTGTGGGCTGGCAAGTTAATTAAACAGGATTTTCCTATAAGAAATACATGCTTGTCTCTTTAATTAACTGGCATTGGTCCATGTGATGATTAATTCTGTCCCGAATTATAATTTCTAGAATTTTCCCACTGCTGAAATTTTAACTAACTGGTCTGTAGTTGCTGGGCTTACCCTTACCCCCTCTTATACAAGGTTATAATGTTTGTAATTTTCCTGTCCTCTGCACCACCCCTGAGTCTAAGGAGGGCTGAAAAATTATGGACAGTGCCCCTGCAATTTCTACTCTCGCTTTCCTCAGTAACCTTGGATGCATCACATTTGGTCCCAGTGCCTTGTCAACTTTTAAGTGCAGACATCTTATGCAATACCACTTACTTATCAATTTAAACCTCTCTAGTGGCTGAATTTCCTCCCCTTTCACCATGGCCTGGGCAGCATCTTGTTCCTTTGTGAAGCATTCAGTTAATATCTCAGCCATGCCCTCTGTCTCCATGTGTGAATCCCCTATTTGGTCCCTAATCAGCCCTAGTTCTCCTTTTACCACCCTTTTACTATGTATTGTTCATAGAAGACTTTGGGATTTGCTTTTATGTTAGCTGCCAGCCCCTTTTCGTACTCTCTCTTTGCTTCTCTTATTTACTTTTTCACCTCCCCTCTGAACCTTTTGTATTCAGTCTCTCAATTGTATTCTCTACCTGACACCTGTTGTAAGCAAACTTTTTCTTCTTTATCTTAATTTCTACTTCCTTTGTAATCCAGGGAGCTCTGGAGTTGTTTGCCCTAACTTTCCCTTTTGAGAGAATATACCTTGACTGTGCCCAAACCACCTCTCCTTTAAAGCCCATTGTTCAGCTATCATTTTTCCTGCCAACCTTTGATTCCAATTTAATCGGTCCAGATCCGATCTTACCCCATTGAAGTTGGCTATCCCCTCATTAAGTATTCTCACTCTGGACTGTCCATTTTGCTTTTTCATCGTCATCCTAAACCTTGTGAAACAATGATCACTGTCTCCTAAATGTTCTCCCACTGTTGCTTGATCTACTTGGCCCTCTTCATTCCAAAAAAGCAGGTCTAGCAGTACTTCTTTTCATGTTGGACTGGACACATACTGCTTTAGAAAATTCTCCTGAACACACTCTAGGAGCTCTTGTATCTCCCTGCTCTTTAGATTACCATGATCTCAGTCTATATTTGGATAAATTAAAGTTCTCCATTATAACCACTCTATAATTTTTGCACCTTCCTGTTTCTCTACATCATTTCCACTTAATGGTGGCCTACAGACAGCACAACAAAATTGCACCTTTTTTTCCTTGGCTGTGGCCAAATCAATTCTGTCCTTGACCCCTCTGGGATATCTTCTTTCTCCAGCACTGAAATACTCTCCTCAATCAATGCCCCCACCCCACCATACCCCCAACCCTTTCTTTTCTATCTTTCCTGAACATCTTATATTTAGGAATATTTAATATCCAGCCCTGCCCCTTCTTAAACCAGCTCTTTGTTATAGCCACAACATTTAATTCCACATGGCAATCTGTGCCTGTAGCTCACCAATCTTACTCCACGCATTGACATATATGCATTGTAACCCTGATTTAGAGTGTATTACTTTCTCCCTTACTCTGACCCCACTGATTAACTTACTATTGTAACTTGCAATTGTGTACCATTTTTCTTGACCCATCCAACCTTACGGTTGGTGAACAGACGAATCGGCCAGGCAGCTTTTAATTTTTCATCAAATCTCATCCAAGGGTGGGTTGAAATTTCCGTTAGGAAATAAAATAAAACTAAGTGTCTGTGGACATTTCAGCTGCTTGACTGTGATGCATGGGCATTTTTTCACAGCTTTTTACAGCTTTATTTCATTATTTGCAGGTCTGCAGCTCGCTGAGACAGCTGTCTGCCTTCAGGGAGCTCTCCCACAGCGCTCACTCGTGCCCGTGGTGACATCATCGCCTGCCCTCTTCTCCCCCCCGGCAGCCCTGACCTTTTTAGTGCACACTTCACACTGGCTGGCCGTTAATTGTCCAGCCAGTGTGAAATCGTGGTCGGGGGCCGATTGTGACCGGAGGCCCATTTCCCAGCTGCTCCCGGGCCCACTGATCACACATGCCCGATGAATGAAATTTCAGACTCTCGTTGTAATCCATCAGTATGTGATCATAAGGCCAGCCCGCTGGACTCATCCCCCACCCACCAGCCCCCACCAACATGTCTTCCACCCCGCCACCTCACCGCCCACCCATGTCAACAGGAAAACACGCCAACATGTTTCACAAAAGCATATATAAGGCATGCACTTGACAGGCTGTACTTCGAGGTTTGTTTGCCTACCATGCTTCAGTCAGCACTCGCAGTCATCAGCGCCAGGCTTCACAGACAGCACCACATTACTTTTAGGGGGGCTCATGGGTAGGTCTGCATTGCATGAAAATCTGCCATCGCAGCAGATGGATGAAACGTCGTTTTACCTGCCTGCTACTGCACTTAGTGCAAATCTGGAACAATTCCTCCCTGTATTGTAGCCAAATTTGCTGATGATGTGAAGATAGGAATGAAAACAAGTTGAGAAGATGATGCAAAGAGTTTGCAAAAGGATATAGCTAGCTTAAGTGAGTTGGCAAAAATTTGGGAGATATAATGTGGGAAATTGTGATATTATCCACTTTGACAGGAAGAATAGAAAAGCAAAATATGATTTAAATGGTGAGAGACTGCAGAATGCTGCAGTAGAGACGGATTTGGGTATCCTTGTATGTGAATCAGAAAGAGTTAACATACAGGTATAACAATTAAATGGAAGGAAAATAGGATGTTGGCATTTATTGCAAGAGGGATGGAGTATAAAAGCGAGGAAGTCTTGCTGCAACTGTACAGGGCATTGGTGATACTGCACCTGGAGTACTATGTGCAGGAGAGGATGTATCCTGAGAGATGCTGAGAGGGTGTATCCTCTTTTGAGGAAGCTAGAACTAGGGGGCGCTATTTAAAAATAAGAGATCTCCCATTTAAGATAGAAACGAGGAGGAATTTCTTTTCTCAAAAGGTCGTTAGTCTTTGAAATTGTCTTCTCCATAGAACAGTAGAAGTTGGGTCATTGAATATATGAAGGCTGAGTTAGACAGAATTTTGATTGTTCTGTAGTTCAAACCATAAGTGGTCTACAACAATAGAGTTTGGTGATTGATGCTTTTAATCTGTTTGTTACAGTAAATGCCTTGGAAAGTGAAATCTTGTCATGTCATCCTTTCAGCTTTTAACTGTAAGTTTTAAAAGTTACTGGTCTCTACTGGGATTGTAACAGTGATCAACATAGGGGAGTAGTGATTCATTAGCTGAGAGGGGCCAGTAGATCATAATCGGCAGGAGGTTCCCTTTCCTAAGTTTGACCTGATGCCATGAAACTTCATAAGATCTGGAGTCAATGTTGAGAATTCCAAGAGCAATTGCCTCCTGAATGTACTTCACTGTGATGTCACCTTTGATGGATCTGTCCTGATGGTGGGACAGGAGATACCCAGAGATGGTGACTGTAGTACCTGGTGGTGCTGCAAGATATGATTCAACAAGTATGACTAAGTCAGTCTGTTGCATGACTAGTCGGTGGGACAGCTCTCCCAATTTTGGCACAAGCTCCCAGATGTTAGTAAGGAGAACTTTGCAGGGTTAATTGGGCTGTTTGCACCTTTGTCATTTCCGGTGCCTGAGTGAAATTGGATGATCATTCCAGTTTTATTTCTCATTCTATCAGTATCCTCTTAAAATCTATTACTTTCTTCCTCATTGAGAAGTTCCATGTCATCTGCAAATTGTGCCTTATATGCACAAGTCCAAGACATTACTGTATATCAAAATCAGCAGTAACTCTAATATTGAACCCCGGGGAACTCTATGGTATACTTCCATCCAGTCCAAAAAACAGTTATTCACTACAACTCTTTGTTTCTATCCCTTAGCCCATTTCGTGTCTATTCTATAAATGCCTTTTTTAACTCATGGTCTTCAGTTTTGCTAACAACCAATATATGTGGTACTTTACTGAACACCTTTTGATAGTCTATATAAATTTGTGTTGTGTCTCCTTTGTTAGACTATGTTTATCAAAGTAGCTTTAAATTGCCTCTCAGATTTTTGTTTCTAAAACTTTCCTGCCATCGACATTAAACTGACTGCCCTGTAATGATAATCCCCTCTTTTTTGACCAACACTGTAATATTTACAATTCATCAGTTCTTTGGTACCACCAAATGGATGGACAACAAATGTTGGTCTTGCCAGCAATACTCACAAGAAAGAATGAAACAAAAACCTTCATATAAGGAGGATTAAAATATTGCAGCTCCTCTACAATTTCTACCCTTACTTTCACCAGTAACCAAAATGTTATCCCATTGAGACTGTATTCAAAATTAAGACTTGCATTAATATAACATGTTTCATGACTATTGGCATCTCAAAGCCTTGCAGCCAATGAAGTACTTTTGAAGTGTAATCACTGTTGTAATGTAGGAAACACCACAGCCGAGGTGATAATGACCAGATAACCTGTTTTTTTTTTATTCTGCAATGTTATTTGAAGAATAAATATTGGCAGGGCACCAGTAACTCCCCTGTTGTTCTTCACAAGAGTGCAATGGGTTCATTTATATCCACACCATCAAGCAGGTGAGACCTCAGTTTCATATCGCATTCAAAAGGCAGAGCCTCTGACAATGCAGAACTTCTTCAATACCTCACTGGATTGTCAGCCTAGATTTTTGCACTTAAGCCCTAGAGTGGGATTTGATCCTAGAACCTTTTAACTCAGGGGCAAGAGTGCTACCAACTGAGCCACAGTTGACACCAACACATAAGCTAACACCACCAGCCTTTTCAGTACCTTCTCTTTATCAAATTATATCTCATTGATTATCACATAAGCCTTCCTATTTCCAATAGCTTTGGCAAAGTCCTCATCCTTGATAAAATACAAAGTACCCAAACAGTTGCTCAATCATGCCTTCTGCCTCCAACAATAAATCTGACTTTGATTGCTAATCAGGCCACCGCTCCTCTGACAACCCTTTCACTGTTAGCATGTCCATTGAAGAGCTTTATATTCCATTTTATGTAACCACCAACTTATTGTTAAACTAATAGTTACTTGATAGTGTAGAACTATCAAGCAACTATTTTTAAAGTATAGTATTGCTGAAAAGAGAGGCATGCTGTCAAAGCTTTTCATCTTGCATTCATCAGGACAGATGCAAGAATACAAAATTTCAAAGGGAACAACAATTTATACCTTTTCAATTAAAAGCGTGGGAGACAACTGTCACCTGGTACATTGCCCTTGTCTTTTTTTGAATTGAAACAAAAGCCTGGGGGCTAATTGTTCCCTTGTGAATTGTTCATGGTAATGCCTCAATCAATCAGAATCCACTTGCAACCAATCAGCATCCTGTTTCTCATGCAATATAAATTGTTGTTGCCTTTGAAATTTCATATTCCTGTGGTCTGTCCTGATGAGTGCAAGACAAGAAGCTTCAACTGCATGTCCCTTTTTTCAGCAATATTCTTAAGCTGTTTCTTTGCCCCTCTTATTTATATTCAGTCTAATTGTGTCTTGTATTATCAATCTGACATATGTCAAAGGCTCAATTTTTGCTGCATCATCTTTTCTAATTCCAATGCCATCTGCAGAGCTCTGGCTTTGGATACCCTCTGCTTCTCCCTATGTGATTATACTGTTTCTCCTTTAAAAATGCCAATAGTTCTTATATTTCTATCTGCCTTTCTTTGGCTCCAATCTACCTGGGCCAGATTCCTCCTTGATTCATTGAAATTAGCCTTCCTCCAGTTAAGTATTTTTATTCTAAATTGCTCCATGACATTCCCACAGTTAATCTAAACCTTACAACATTATGATCACTATTCCCAAAATGTTCCTGTCTGTGGCATTCTCTACCTGATATACCTCATTCCCCAGGATTAGATCCAACAATGTCTCCTCATACCAATCAAGAAAATTAATCTGAAATCACAGCTTTTCTCTGTCTTTAACTTAGTCACTAACCCATTCAATATAGGAGCAGTTAAAGTCTGTCATTATCATTGCTGTATAATCTTGCATCTTTCAATAATTTCCATGCAAATTTTCCCCACTTTCTCCTTCCCATTATTTCTTCTTCTCTCTTCCCACACCTAGTGGTGCATGAGGCAGACAAAGAATGTGTTTACATCTGTTTTCTTAGCAAGTCATTCCTGAAATGTATCACTAGCCTGTCATGGGTCTATATCTTAAGAAGATGCCACCTTACCTCAACCAGGAAACTCTCCCACTCTTACCAACTGCCAGGGGCATATTGGTAGGACTTACAGGTTAATTATTAACCTGGTTGGCCATGTGATGAACAAACCTTCCTGGAGTGGGAATCAAACCCAAAGCTTCAGGCTCAGAGGCAAGGATTCGACCGATTGTGCCACAAGATCTCCTTCCCATTATTTAGTGACCTATAAAATATATGAAATAAAGTGTTATCTCCTTTCTAGTTTCCTAGCTCCAATCAATTAGATTTTATCTTTGACCCTGAAGGGCATTCTCTTTTTCTAACTCTGTAATATTTCCCCTAGTCAAAATACTGCCCCTGCATTTTTTCTTTCCATACCTTGTCTATAACAAAAACATTAAGCATCCAATCCTTCACTTAGAACCAGGTCTAAAGTTACCACCAGTACATTGTATTCTTACGTGGCTTTTTGCACCTACAGCTTCCCGACATTACTAAACACACTTTGTGCCTTTACACAAATGCGCTCCAAATCGAACTTTGACATCTTTGTAATTTCTGCATTCCCACCTAATGCTTCAATATTTCTTACTATAGCTGACTCTTCCCGTGTTCTCTGCATATTGTTTCTGCTTTATAATAGTAACTCTGACTGCCCAACAATCTGCTGAATTAGTTTAAAATGTCCCACAACATAAGCTAAATTGCCTATGAGGATGTTGGTCCCTGCTCTGTTCAGCTGCAACCCCTTCATCCTGAGCAGCTCCCTTTGGCCATAGAACTCTGGTCCCACTGGCCCAGGAAACTGAAGTTCTCCTTTCTGCACTATGTCACTAACCACAAGCTAGTCTGCCATAACTGGTTTGGCTTGTTGTCCTTTACTTGTGCTGTCTCCTGGCTCAATAAGGTTTCACTTCCTCCAAGAGTGAATTGAAGATAATCAGCCTTTAGTTTTTCTTAAAACTGTTTATTTGCACTATTTACATCTAAGACCTCATAGTAAGTACATTGTTCTCTGGACACAGACTGCTCTGCATTTTGCTCCCTTGGAGTCTCTTGGTCATCTCACCCTCATATCATGTTTACATCATCATTAACATAATTGTCTAATTAGCATAACCATTAACTCCTTACTCTACATCTCCCTCCATGTATAATCTCAAAACTATTAAATTATTTTGTTAAACTATTTACACTTCCATCATCTCCCCCAACCCCCACAGTTGTGACATTACAGGTTGAGCCTGCCTGGTGCTTTTACAACTCTTTCTGATCTCGTCTTGCATCCTCTCGGTTGATGGTTCTCATCTACACCCGGTTCCCGGACTCGAGAGTCACTTCTTGAGGTGCTTGCTGTAAAGTCATCTCATCGAACCCATCATGGTAATAATGGAATGATTGTCTCCTTGTGGCGTCAAGAGTACTAGAGTCTTTCTGTTTCTATGGAGAACCTTAAATGTTGTTTGTATAAGGTATGATGGTGGCTGCTGAGTTTGCTTTATAGCAATATTTCTTGCCTGACGGCTTCTAATCTACACCTTTCATCCAAGTGCTAACGTAGATAGTGTTCTTGTTAAATACCGACGATTATACCAGCTGGATTGTTTCTCTTTGTGTGCTTGCTCATGACATCTTACTCGGTCATGATCTTGTAAGATGACGTTGGGTCTGAGGTTATGTTGCAATGAAGCAAGATGGGTTTTTAGTCATCTCCCCATCAGTAGTTTTCTTGGCAAAAGGCCATGACTTAATGGTGTTGCCCCATAGGTCATTATTTTCTTGAACCAACATTTTGATACTTTTAACACCTCTCTCTGCTTCTTCATTAGCCTGTGGATGGTGTGGCGAACTGGTCACATGGTAAAGTCTATATTCCACTGTGTGTTGTCGGAAATGTTCATTCATAAACTGTCGACTGTTGTCTGACATTCCCTCATCCAGAATACCATGGGCAGAATTTTACGGCAGCAGGATTTTATATTCCCACTGAAGTCAATGGCATTTATAATGGTTGGCCGCATTTTAAGGCCCCGTCCCCACCGAAACAAGGCTGTAAAATTCTGCCCTATGTGTAGAGTAAATAAGCTTCAAAGCTTTTACCACTACTTCTGCAGTTATGATATGAAGTTTGCTGATTTCTGACCAGCGAGAGTAATAATCAATGCCTATGAGATAGATTTTTCCTCTGAAGTTAAACAGATCCATACCTAGCCTTAACCACAGTCTGGATGGAAATGTTGGTGATAGTAATGGTTCTGTTGATTCTTGGCTGTTGATGGCACAAGTATGGCACATTGAAATAAGTTCTTCTATGGCTTTCGAAATTCCCAGCCATGATCTGCATTTGGTAATGTCCAGATAACCACTGTGGGGTTTTTGGAGAATGTTTCTCACATTGATCTCAGAATGACTCGCCTGTCATGGAAGACTAGATAGTCATCAACAATCGTCAGATGTTTTTGTTGTTCATGTTATTGTTTTAACACCTTGTTGCTTGGGAAATATTCAGGGCAATTGTCTTGGCAGTATGTTCTGACCTGACTCTTTCTGTGTCCTTCAACTGGGCTTCTCAAATACCTCTGAGTTTGTTTGCAGAGGCTGGTAATGTACTTGTTATTGATGAAGCATATGCTCCCACCTTAGAGATGAGCATCATATCCTGGTCAATTGTAGCTTTCAACAGTACGTCAGCAGTTGTCAGAAATAGGTGTAAATTAGGAAATGGAAGGTAGGGAAGAACTCAAGAAAATTACAAATCTAAAGACATAATAAATTCTCTTTTTCCTGCCATCTTCTATAGAAGAACAGCTCCAAGCCCCATCAATGATGCATCAGCTGCCACTATTGGTGAGGCCACATCTGGAGTACTGTGTACAGTATTTATTTAAGGAAGGATGTAAATGGTAATTCTGGAAGTGGCACTGAGAAAATTGTTAGAGCTGCAGCCTGACAAGTCCCTGGGTCCTGATGGATTTCATCTGAGGATCTTAAAAAAAAAGTGGCGAGTGAGATGGTTGATAGGTTGGTTTTAATTTTCCAAACTTCCCTAGATTTAGGGAAGGTTCCGTTACATTGGAACATAGCAAATATAATTCCTTAATTTGATAAGAGAAGGAAACAGAATGCAGGAAACTACAGGCGAGTTAGCTTAACATCTGTGGTAGGGAAAATGTTAGAAGCTTTTATTAAAGATGTTTAGTAAGGCATTTGGAAATATTCAAAGTAATCAGGCAGAATCAACATGGTTTTGTGAAAGGGAAATCATGTTTAACCAATTTATTGGAGTTCTTTGAAGAAGTAACATATGCTGTGGATAAAGGGGAACCATTGGATGTACTGTGCTTAGATTTAAAGAAGGCATTTGATAAGGTGCCACATGAAAGGTTATTATGGAAAATAAAAGCTCATGGTGTAGGGAGTAACATATGGGCATGTATAGAAGATTGTCTAGCTAACAAGAAACAGAGACTGGGCATAAATGGGTCATATTCTGGAATATAAGATGTAATGAGTGGTGTGCCTGAGGGATCAGTGCTGTGGCCTCAACTTATTACAATTTACATAAATGACTTGGATGAAGGGATCAAAGGTGTTGTTGCTAAATTTGCTGATGACACAAAGATAGGTAGGAAAATAAGATGTGAAGAGGACATAAGGAGGCTACAAAGGGATGTAAATAGGTTAAGTGAGTGGGCAAAAATTTGGCAAATGAAGTATAATGTGGGAAAATGTGAAATTATCCATTTTGGCAGGAAAATTAAAAAGGAAACATATTATCTCAACGGTGAGAGATTGTAGAGCTTTGAAATGCAGAGGGATCTGGGTATCCTAGTGCATGAATCGCAAAAAAGTTAGCATGCAGGAATAGCAAGTAATTAGGAATGCTCATAAAATGTTATTGTTTAATGTGAGGGGAATTGAATACAAAAGTAGTGAGGTTATGCTTCAGTTATACAGGGCATTGGTGAGGTCACATCTGGAGTACTGTATACAGTATTTATTTAAGGAAGGATGTAAATGTATTGGAAGTAATTCAGAGAAGGTTTACTTGATTAATACCTGGAATGGGCGGGTTATTTTATGAGGAAAGACTGGACAGGCTAGGCTTGTATCCGCTAGAGTTTAGAAGAGTAAGAGGTGACTTGATTGAAACATATAAAATCCTGAGAGGTCTTGACAAGGTGGATGTGGAAAGGATGTTTGCTCTTGTGGGAGAATCTAGAAATAGCAGTCACTGTTTGAAAATAAAGGGTTGTCCGTTTAAGACAAAGATGAGGAGAAATCTTTTCTCTCAGACGGTTGTGAGTCTTTGGAACTTCCTTCTTCTAAAGGTGGTGGAAGTACAGTCTTTGTTTTTAAGGCAGAGGTGGATAGATTCTTGATAAGCAAAGGGGTGAAATGTTATAGGGGGTAGGTGAGAATGTGGAGTTGAGGGTTATAATCAGATCAGCCATGACCTTACTTAATGGCAGAGCAGGCTTGACTCATGCTCCTAATTCGTATGTTCAAATGTTTATATGTTCATGAATTCTCTTGTAGAGTCATAGTGCATGAGTCTTAGCTAGAAATGTGGCATCCTTGAATTTCCTTGGAGTTCAGGAGAGTGGCCTAAGGTTTATGGTCTGTCTCAATTTTGAATTGTAAGCCTATTAAATAATCTGAACATTTTTTGCAGGCCCATGTCACCACTCATGCTTCCTTTGCAATTGTTGCATAACATTATTCAGTCTCTATCAACAATCTAAAGGCATAATAAATTATCTTTTTCCTGCCATCTTCTGTAGAAGAACGGCTCCAAGCCCCAACAATGATGCATCAGCTGCCACTATTGTCAGCAGTTAGGGGTCATAATGTGCAAGCACATCTGAAGAGACGAGCAGCTCTTTTATCCTGTAAATCGTATTAAGAACATAAGAGCATAATAAACAGGAACAGGAGTAGACCATTCGGCCTCTCAAGCCTGCTCTGCTATTTAATAAGATCATAGCTGATCTTCTTGTGTTTTGATTTCTACATTCCCATCTAACCCCGATAACCTTTGATTCCCTTGCCCAACAAGAATCTATCTACAAAAACAAAAACAAAAAACAAAAAACAAAACAAAAACAGAATTACCTGGAAAAACTCAGCAGGTCTGGCAGCATCGGCGGAGAAGAAAAGAGTTGACGTTTCGAGTCCTCATGACCCTTCAACAGAACTAGGTGAATCCCAGGGAGGGTTGAAATATAAGCTGGTTTAAGGTGGTGGTGGTGGGGGGTGGGAGGGTTGGGTGGGGGGAGAGAAGTGGAGGGGGTGGTGTGGTTGTAGGCAAAAGCAGTGATAGAAGCAGATCATCAAAAGATGTCACAGACAGCAGGACAAAAGAACACATAGGTTTCGAAGTTGGTGATATTATCTAAACGAATGTGCTAATTAAGAATGGATGGTAGGGCACTCAAGGTATAGCTCTAGTGGGGGTGGGGGGAGCATAAAAGATTTAAAAATATTTTAAAATAATGGAAATAGGTGGGAAAAAGAAATATCTATATAATTTATTGGAAAAAACAAAAGGAAGGGGGAAGAAACAGAAAGGGGGGGTGGGGATGGAGGGGGGACGTCAAGACCTAAAGCTGTTGAATTCAATATTCAGTCCAGAAGGCTGTAAAGTGCCTAGTCGGAAGATGAGGTGTTGTTCCTCCAGTTTGCGTTGGGCTTCACTGGAACAATGCAGCAAGCCAAGGACAGACATGTGGGCAAGAGAGCAGGGTGGAGTGTTGAAATGGCAAGCAACAGGGAGGTTTGGGTCATTCTTGCGGACAGGCGGCAGGTGTTCTGCAAAGCGGTCGCCCAATTTACGTTTGGTCTCTCCAATGTAGAGGAGACCGCATTGGGAGCAACGAATGCAGTAGACTAAGTTGGGGGAAATGCAAGTGAAATGTTGCTTCACTTGAAAGGAGTGTTTGGGTCCTTGGACGGTGAGGAGAGAGGAAGTGAAGGGGCAGGTGTTACATCTTTTGCGTGGGCATGGGGTGGTGCCATAGGTGGGGGTTGGGGAGTAGGGGGTGATGGAGGAGTGGACCAGGGTGTCCCGGAGGGAACGATCCCTATGGAATGCCGACAGTGGGGGTGAAGGGAAGATGTGTTTGGTGGTGGCATCATGCTGGAGTTGGTGGAAATGGCGGATGATGATCCTTTGAATGTGGAGGCTGGTGGGGTGAATCTATCTACCACTGACTTAAAAATATTCAATGACCCCACCCCCATCACCTTCTGAGACAGAGAATTCCAAAGTCACACAACCCTCTCAGAGAAAAAAATTCTTCTCACCTCTGTGCTAAAACGGCGAACCCTAATTTTAAAACAGTGCCCTCTAGTCCTGGACTCACCCACAAGAGTAAACATCCTTTCGACACCCACCTTGTCAAGGCCATTCAGGATCTTGTATACTTCAATCCAATCACCCCTCACTCTTCTAAACTCCAGTGTAAACCAGCCCAGTCTGTCCAACCTTTCCTCATAAGACAGCCCACTCATTCCAGGTATCAATCTAGTAAACCTCCTTTGAACCACCTCCAATGTATTTACATGCTTCCTTAAATAAGGAGATGAAAACTGCACACAGTATTTGAGGTGCAGTCTCACCAATGCCCTGTATAACTGAAGCATAACATCCTTACTTTTATGCTCAATCCCTCTCGTAACAAAGGATAGCATTCTATTAGACTTCTCGATTACTTACTGTACCTGCATACTGATTTATTGCGGCCCTTGTACTGGAAAACCTAGATCCTTCTGCACTTCAGCTGTTCTCCATTTAAGTAATACTCTGTTTTTTTGTTCTTCCTGCCAAAGTGAGTGACTTCACATTTTCCCACATTAAATTCCTTCGCCAGATCTTTGCCCGCTCACTCAACTTATTTATATTCTTCAACCTCCTCATGCCCTCTTCACAACATAATTTCCTACCTACCTTTGTGTCATCTGCAAATTTAGCCACAATGTCTTCACTCCCCTTATCTGAGTTATTGATGTAAATCGTAAAAAGTTGAGGCTCCAGTACAGACCCCTGTGGGACTCCACTCATCACAACCTGCCAATCAGAAAAAGACCCATTTATGCATGCTCTCTGCTTTCTGCAAGCCAGCCAACCTTCTATTCATGCTAATATGTTATCCATTACACCATGCACTTTTATTTTTTGTAATAATCGTTGATATGGCACCTTATCAAATGCCATCTGGAAATCCAAGTACAGTACATCTACAGGCTCCCCTTTATCCACTGCATGTGTTACTCCTTCAAAAATCTCCCATAAATTGGTTAAACATGATTTTCCTTATACAAAACCATGCTGACTCTTCCCAATTGGCTTGAGCACTTCTAAGTGCCCATCTATAACCTCCTTAATGATCGATTCTAATAACTTTCTCATGACAGACGTGGCCTATAGTTTCCTGTTTTCTGCCTCCCTCTCTTCTTGAATGTAGGGGTTATATTTGCTACTTTCTAATCTGAGGGAACCTTTCCAGAATCAAGTGAATTTTGGAAAATTAAGACCAGAGCATCAACTACCTCATTAGCCACCTCTTTTAAGGCCCTATGATGTAGTCCATCAGGACCCAGAGACTTGTCAGCCTGTAGCTCCATAAATTTGCTCGGTACCATTTTCCTAGTGATTTCAATTTCACCAAGTTCCTTTCTCTCGTTCACTTCCTGATTTGCAGCAATTACTGGAATATTTTTTGTATCCTCTATAGTGAACACAGAAGCAAAATATTTGTTAATTTCTTCTACCATTTCCTTATTATCTACTATTAACTCTCCATGGTCACTCTCTAAAGAACTAACACTCACTTTACTTAACCTTTTTCTTTATAAGTACCTGTAGAAACTCTTGCTTTCCGTTTTTACATTTCTAGCTAGCTTCCTCTCATACACCTGATGTGTATGTCTTTCTCCTGATTAACTTTTTAGTCATTCTCTGCTGTTCTTTATATTCTGTCCAATCATCTGTCCTGCCACTCATCTTTGTGGAGTTGTATGCTTTTTCCATAATTTTGATGTTTTCCTTAACATCTCCAGTTAACCACGGATGATGGGTTCTCCCCTTAGAATTTTTCTTTATGGTGGGAGTGTACTTATTCCGAATACTCTGAAATATCCCCTTAAATGTCTGCCACTGCTTCTCTTTGATCTATCCCCTAGCCTAGTTTTCCAGTTCACTTCAGCTAGCTCAACCTTTATCCCCACATAGTTGCCCTTATTTAAGTTTAAGGTACTAGTTTTAGACCCACTCTTCTCCCTTTCAAACTGGATGTAAAATTCAATCATATTATGGTCGCTGCTACCTAGTGGTGCCTTTATACTGAGGTCATTAATTAATCCTGTCACATTACACAATACCATATCTAATATATTTATTCTGCCCAACTCCCCTATACCACTGCTGACCTTTTCTCAAAAGGGCTCATAAAGGCTCATTGGTGGCAAACAGATTTGGAATGATTTTCCCCACCTGGTTGACCAAGCCTAAAAATGTTTGCATGTCAGCAACACACTTGGCTGTGGAAATTCTTTAATCTCCTTGGTCTTTTGGGGGTCTCCAGTTATCCTTTTTTGGTGTATAATATGGCTTAAAAATCTTATGGTGGTTTTCCCAAACTTGTCCTTTCATTCAGAGTGAAGCCTTCTTGTGCAGCACTTTTAAGACCCCCTGGACCCTATGATCATCCTCTTCTTTGGTAGCACCAGGTATGAGCAGATCATCCATGTGGCAAATAATTCCTTCTCTGCCTTGGAGGATGTTGGACATATTCAGTTGAAAAATTTCTGGCACAGAGGATATGTCAAAAGGAAGTCAATAGAAACAAAAGTGATCAAAGGGAGTGATGAATGTTGTCAACAAATTCAATTCTTGGCCAAGGGCAATCTGCCAAAAACCACTGTTGGCATCCAGCTTCGTAAAAAGAACACTTTTGGACAACTTTGCTAGACTGTCATCAACAGAAGACATCAGATGTACCTCTCTTGGAACAGTTTTATTTAGCTATGTCAGGTCAACACGGAACCTGATTTTGCCATTTGGTTTAGGAACTGTTAATAGCCCTGAGCATTACTTTGTAGGCAGTGTAACAGAGATAACACTCCTTGATGCAGCATCCTGTCAATTTTCATTTTGACTTTCTCAATCAGTAGGTGTGGTACCTTCCGAGGGGTAAATAAACAGACAAGTTTGGCATCTGGGAGTAAAATGATGTGATACTCACTTTTGAGCATTCACAGTCCTGGCAAAAACTTAGGAAAATCATCCCTAAATATGGCTCAGTTGTCATCCTATATTATCTCATCGACCCTTTGTAGAAGACCAAGGCCTGAACACATTGCCCTGCTAAGCAAAGAGATTTGCTGGTTCTGTAAGATATAAAGAGTTTCATTCATTTCTTTATCTTCATGTCTAAGGATTATTGTGATCTGATCCTTTTCAGTTGAGGTCTGTGCCTCCTGGCCCTTGTAGCTTTATTTTTGATGGCTGGTTCTCAACATCAGTAAGCCAGTCCAATTAGTCCAATAAGGCTCTGACCCCAGCCCCAGCATCCAATTTAAATTCTGTTCTGTATACTTTGACTTCCAGCCCTACAGACCATAACTGCTTATTGGGATCTTTGATTTCTCCTAGGAAATCATCGGGTTGAAATGCTGTATTTCCAATATCATGGACCTTAAAATTGTTTGATGCTTGTTCCAACGTTCTTCCTTTAAATTGTGCTTTAGATCCACAGAATTATTTAAAATGTCCGATCTTGCCACAGAGAATGCATTTGGCTTCCCCAGCTGGGCATTCTTTTTGGTGTCACATTGGGAACATTTTAAAGTAGTTGGAAGGGTTCTTCCCACTCCTTAAGCAATTTAGGCAGGTTTTTTTGCAGGTTTTTCAGTGGGAAGGGCTTCCAACTTTGGGCCTACATGTTGGAACAACCCCTCCCGAGCCTCAATGTCTGCCCAAAGTACACCTGATTCTGCTTTCAAAGCTCCGCTTGTATTGCAAACTGTTTGGCCTTCTCTAACGTAAATCCTCCTTGGTGTGCAAGAAGTCCGACAGTGCCTCATCAAGCACACCAACTACAATCCATTCATGAAGTAACTCATGTATTAAAGCTCCATAGCTGTAACTACTGGCCAGACTATATAAGTTGTTAATTAATGAATTAATGGATTCACATAGCCTTTGACTCTTTTGGTTGACTCTTGCCTGTTCAATGACCAGATTTTTCTTAGGGCTGAAGTAATTATCAAAGGCCCTCAAAACCTCCTCGTAGGACGCTGAGGTCCCCTTGACTTCTTGTCATGCCAGGATATCATCATCCATGTCCCTAATTGCATATGGAAATGTACTGACCTGGTGATTTTGCACCCCCTCTTGTAAGCCCGAAGCTGTTCAGTACCTTTCAAGCTGTCAGCTCCAGAACTCCCATTGTTGTCCTTGCTATGGACCCTTGATGTGTTGGAAGGGCTGTGGAAGGAGTAGTGTCTGTTCAATGACCGTAAACATCATAAGAGATTGTTCACTGTCTCCTACCAAGGTAGGCCTTATGTTTGTTCTTCCTCTTTGTGAAATTGAATTGTTCCAATGTCTTTACCCATGCGTTATCAATCTGTGGTCTCAGTTTTCTTAAAGTGCCTCCAGCACAGCCACCATTGTTTGACTTGTTGCCCCTTCCTTATGTTACCCTTACCTATGTTGTCTTCTGGCTCAATAAGGTTTCAATTGCTCTGGGAATGACTTGGAGATAGTCAGGATTTAGTTCTTCTTAAAACTCTTTATTTACACTGTTTACATCCAAGACCTCTTATTAAGTAGATTGTTCTCTGAACACAGACTCTTCTGCATCTTAATCCCTTGGAGTCGCTTGGTCATCTGACCCTGATATCATGCTTACATCATCATTAATATCATTGTCTAATTAACATAGCCATTAACACTTAACTCTATAATAACCTCCTATTTCTACTCTCACTAGCACTGGAAGAAATTTGGAAATTACTACTTTTAAGGCCCTGCATTTTAACTTTCTCCCCAGCTCCTAAAACTCTGACAGCAGGGTCTCAACCCTCTGTCTCCCAATGTCATTGGTTCCAACATGAAATGTGACTTCTCACTCTTCCCTAACCACCCTGCAGAATGTTCTGCACCCTCATAGGAGTGTCCCTGACCCTGGCACCAGAGAGGCAACATACTGCACAGATATCATGTTAGTGGTTACAGAACTATCTGTTTGTCCCCTAACTATTGAACCCCCAATTACCACTGCATTCCTACAGTTTGTTGTATCCTTCCAAACCCCTCCCCAGACCATCCTTTGCCTTATGATGCCAGACTCAGGACTGACTACCTGATAGAAGAACTCTTTCAAGAACAAAGTTGAACATTGGTGAATGTCTGGTTTATTTGTGGGGCTCCTTTCTTGTGCACATATCACATGCTGTGGCCCACAAGACCAGGCAAAGGTATTGTAAAAGAAAGACTATGGACGCCAGAAGGAAAGAAACAAGTCATCCTTCATTTTTTTTTCAGATTTGAATGATAACATGATGAGAATATGCTGTCACTTTTTGCAACTCAAATAAACACACACTTGGCAACAGAATTAAAAGTGATGAATGGTGTGTAATTGTGTATACCCTCCTTGACATGTCTGCTTACAATCTTGCACATTGTTGTAACTACTCTCAGATCAGTCTGTTTCTACTGGATATTTGGGGTAGGCAAATGTAAGGACAGTTTCTTCACAACATTGCAATTGGAGATAGCTCTTAAAAAGTCAGATAGTGAACACGATTTATAGGTCATTCCTGTTTAATTGTGTTAGTGCAAAGGGTTCACTTTGGAGTTTACCCATTCTGAGACCTTTATTCCCATCTCTGTTGACTCACAGGCTTTACTTAGCGTTTCTGTAAAGATTATATCAGCAAATTAGTAAGATTAAATTGCCATGCCTGTTTCCCGGTCTTAACACTAACCATTGTGTTGGTAAATTTAAAAAAGAACTTTCTTTCTAAACATCAAATCAGTAATTTAAATGCTATCATACACCAGCTGATGCAAATGTGATCTCACTGTACTTCCTCAATTATAGTCTATTATATAAGCAAGGAACACAACCTTTTTAATAATCAAACAACCTAAAATATGTACCTAAACAAACAAATTGCTCATTTCACAAAGCAGCATTGAACAGTGCACTTGTTAAGGCAGCATCATTAATTCAGTTGTTATTTTTTTAAAAGAATGTGAGATAAATGGAACATCAACATAACCATGGATTTCTATTTCTATTTTATGAGAGCAAATGTCATAATTTAATAGATTGCCATGGTCAAAATATGCACCAGGAAACAAGCATTCTGATTGATAAAGGTAACATTTTGATTTTTGGAATGCCCCAAACTCAGACCAAGCAGTGTAATTACAGTCGCTCCTTGCTTCAATTCATGCTGAATGTGTGTGGTTTCTGTTAAAATAGGTTTCTTGGCACACCTTGCTGAGACTGGGTGAGGCAGGGGGTGGAACTGTCTGCAACTCTGAAGTGTGGAGGTGGTGCAGGCGGTTCTCTGTAATGAGATACACATAGCAATTGAAAATAATGATGATAGATTGTGAATCAAGCACTATCCAGGCCTATAATTATTGGATGGCAGGCCGGAGGCAGTACCCAGGTGTTTGTGATGTAATCCATGCGAGGCAAGCAAAGACAGAGAATGAGGCAAATTCCAGACTCAATCTCAACGTGAGAAACAACTTGAAGATATTGTTTGCCGCCCAAGGGAAAGGCAGTTCAGAACAAGTAAATTTCAATTGATATGTTGTTATTACTGAAGTTGTTCTGCATATCAGAATAATCTCCATGTAGAGTAATTATTTTACCTAATGCAAGCATAAACCTAACTAAAGATTTCTAAATAAATATGTTTATATTTATATTTATAAGGTTGTTAGCACAGCATTAGGTAGAATACTCCATGTAACACATTTCAAATGCTAGCCACAGCATTTATACAGTGTAAATGGCATTTGATGCTCACTCTACATCATTAACCACCCCCATCAATTGCAACCCCCACCCCCCCCCACCCCCAACCCTGTAAAATTCTACCCCATATTCTTTCAGAAACAGAGGACAGAATTTAATGGCCCTGTTGCGGTGGGGCAACACCATATAATGCAGTGAGTCATTCAGAAGTCCATTGGCTTCAGGGGGACCATAAAATCCCGCCGGCATAAAATTCCACCCAGAATGTG
Organism: Carcharodon carcharias; assembly: GCF_017639515.1. Classification (NCBI taxonomy): domain Eukaryota; kingdom Metazoa; phylum Chordata; class Chondrichthyes; order Lamniformes; family Lamnidae; genus Carcharodon; species Carcharodon carcharias. Next base: position 167,922,181 of record NC_054469.1, read on the forward strand.
CCCACAATTTGAAGACGTTTCTATGATACCATTGCAAATTTAATTAATTAATAAAAAATAAATTTGGAATTGAAAGCTAGTCTCAGTAATGATGATCATGAAACCATCATTGATTGTCCCAGAAACCCATCTGGTTCTCTAATGTCCTTTAGGGAAGGAAATCTGCCGTACTTACCTGGTCTGGCCTACACATGACTCCAGAACCACAGCAATGTGGTTGACTCTTAACTGCCCTTTAAAATGGCCTAGCAAGTCATTTAGTTCTATCAAACTACAACAGAAAAGTCAAAAATGGAATGAAACATGGTGAACCACCTAACATTGAACTAGGTACCAGGGACAACAATGGCACAGCTAGCCCTGTCAGTCCTGTAAAATCCTCCTTACCGATATTTTAGGGCTTGTGCCAAAATTGGGACAGCTGTCCCACAGACTACTCAAGCAATAGCCTGACATAGGCATACTCATCGAATCATACCATACAGACAATGTCACAGACACTGCCATCACCGTCCCTGGATATGTCCTGTCCCACTAGTAGGATAGACCTAACAGAAATGGCAGCTCAGTGGTATACAGTTGGGAGAGAGTTGTTCTGGAAGTCCTCAACAGTGACTCTGGACCCCATGAAGTCTCATGGCATTAGGACAAATATGGAAAAGCAAAACTCCTGCTGCCACCAGCCACCCTCCCTCAGCTTGAATCAGTATTCTTCCATGTTGAATACCACTTGGAGGAAGCACTGAGGGTGGCAAGAGCATAGAATATACAGTAGCATCACCACTGACTGGGTTGGCAGAGTCCTGAAGTACATAACTGCCAGACCAAGCCTGCGGCAGTTCGTGTGGTAACCAAGAGGGCAACATCATGTTGTGTGGCATTACCACTGTGCTAAATGGGATAGATTCAGAATAAATCCAGCAACTCAAAACTGGACATGCAAATGGTTCTCTGGTCCATCAGTGGCAACAGAATTGTATTTAACCACATTTTCTAGCTTCATATCCCGGCATATCCCCTACTTTACCATTACCATCAAGCAAAGGAATCGACCCTGGTTGAATGAAGAGTTCAGGAGGACATGCCAAGAGCGGCAACAGGCATACCTAAAAATGAGTTGTTGACTGACAGCAGAAACAGCCTGTGATATTTAGTGCTAAGTGATTGCACAACCAACGGATCAGATCAAAGTTCTGCAGTTCTGCCACATTCGGTCATGAATGAGAGTGGACAATTTAACAAATCACTGGAGGAGGAGGCTCCAGAAATATCCCCATCCTCAATGATAAGGGAGCCCAGCAAATAATCCAGAAGACAAGGCTGAAGCATTTGAAACCACTTCCAGCCAGAAGTGCCAAGTGGATGGTCCATTCTAGCTTCCTCCTCTGGAGGACCCCAGCATCACAAATGCCAGTCTTCAGCAAATTCCATTCACACCACGTGGTGTCAAGAAACGGCTGAAGGCACTAGTTACTGCAAAGGTTATGGGTGCTGACAAGATTCCGGCAATAGTACTGAAGCCTTGTGTTTCAGAACTTGCCATGCCCCTAGCCAAGCTGTTCGAGCACAACTACAATACTGGCATCTACCCGGCAATATGGAAAGTTGCTCAGGTACATCCAGTCCACAAAAATCAGGACAAATCCAATCCAGCCATTTACCTCCCCATCAATCTTTCTTGATAATTGGCAAAGTGATGTAAGGTGTCATCGAGAGTACTATCAAGCACCACTTATACTGCAATAAGCTGCTCACTGCTCAGTTTGGATTCCGCCAGAGCCACTCAGCTCCTGACCCCCTTACAGCTTTGGTCCAAATGTGGACAGAAGAGTTGAACTCAAGGTGAGATTGACTGCGCTTCACATCAAGGCAACATTTGACCCAGCGTGGAATCAGGGAGCCCTAGCAAAATTGACGTTAATGGGAATCAGTGGGAAATCTCTCCACTGATTGGAGTCATACTTGCCACAAAGGAAGATGCTTGTGGTGGTTGGAGATCAATCATCTCATCAACTCATTGCTACAGGTGTTCCTCAGGGTAACGTCTTAGGACCAACCATCTTTAGTTGCTTCATCAATGGCCTTTTCTCCATCATAAAGTCAGAATTGGGGATTATCACTGATAATTGCACAATGTTCAGCACCATTCACAGCTCCTCAACTACTGAAGCAGCCCGTGTCCTTATGTAACAACAGCTGGACAACATTAAGGCTGAGGCTAAGTGGCAAGTAACATTCACACCACTAAGTACCAGGCAATGATCATCTGCAACAAGAGAGAATTTAACCATCTCCCTTTGACATTCAATGATATTATGATCAGTAAATCCCCCTCTATCAACATCCTGGGGGTTACCCTTGACCATAAACTAAACTGGACCAGCTATATAAATACTATGGCTACAAGAACAGGTCAGAGGTGGGAACTCTGCAGTGAGTGTGGCGGCAAGAACAATCAAGAAAATTGACACCATCTGAAGCAAAGCAACCCACTTGATTGTGCCCATCCACCCATTTAAACATTCACTTCCTCTACCATTGACACACAGTGGCAGCAGTGTATACCATGTACAAGATGGACATCAATTCACCAGATCTCCTTTGACAGCAACTTGCAAACCTGTGACCTCTACCACATAGAAGAACAAGGGCAGCAGGCACTTAGAAATACCACCGCCTGCAAGTTTCCTCCCAAGTCACACACCATCCTGATTGGAAATTATATCACAGTTCCGTCACTGTTGCAGGATCAAAATCCTGGAACTCCTTTCTGTTGTATAAGGGTCTGGCACATATAGGGTTAATGTGGGACAGAGTACAGCCCTGCCCACACAGTGATGCAAGAGAACACATGACCCACACCTAGCAGGCAGCCTATTGTTGGACAGAGCATGCGCACAAGCAAGTTTGGAGATAGCTCCTACCTATCTTTGCTGTATATATGTACATAGTTCTTGTAGTTAATAAGTACATAGTTAACCACTTAAGACTTTATTAAGACCTACCAAATGGTATCCAACACCCTATGCACCTACCTAACAGCACTGTGGGTGTACCTGCACCAAATGGACTTCAAGAAGGCAGGTCAGCACCATCTTCTCAAGGGTAATTAGGAATGAGAACCAAATGCTGGCCTGGCTAGTGATGTCCATATCTCAGGAAAGAATATCTTTTAAAATATCCAAATAATCACATAACTTAAGTTGCTATTACAGTACAATGTGAAACAATTAATTGTCTAGGATGCTGTTCATCAGATGGCAAGTTAATCTAGTAATTATATACTAGACAATTTGGTTTTCAATGAAAAATGGATGGTTTCCAGGAATGTGATCTCCAAGGTGGCAGTAAAATCTCAGGCTTCCAATTAACAAAAGCAATTTCATTTATTCAACAACAATAACAACTTGCATTTGTTGTCATTGTTCGTTGTCATAGAGCACAGTTAACATAGAAAAACCATGATGAAATACCAAGCTGCACAAGGAGATGTTAAGCAGATGACCATGAGCTTAGTCAGAGATAGTTTTAGAGGAATATTTTAAGGAGAGAAGTAGACAGTTGCACAGAGGGAAGTGGGCAGTGTGTGGGGGAGCAGGTACGTGATTTGGAACTCATATTGGAGTCAAATGGGACGCCAAAGTTGTAATCAGTCTGCTTTTGCCCCAGACAGCTGTCATGCAGAGGGATGAAATCAGCGGCTCAGGAATGACCACTGGAGACTGGTGGACCTGATAATGGTTAGTATATAGTTTCAGAAGCTTCAGCATGATTGATGTTAAATGAGAAAGTATTAGATGAGTTTAATTCTATATGTCTTAAAGGGGGTTACCTGGATACTTAACTGTATCTTAGGTTGAAGTCTGTGAGCAGTAGGCACAGAATGCAAATCAGAACTGGCAACTACCCTTTTACATTGCTGTTTGTGAAATGTAGTGTTAGGAGACTTTATTTGCAGGATGATTTATCTCCCTTCTTTAAGATATTTACAATTGCCACAATCCTGAAATCGGCGGGTCGACGGGGTGTGGGAGCCGATGTGGACGGAGTTCTTTTTCCTCCAAATCTGTAGTTGAGTCTTGAGTGGGTGATCTGAAACAGTTGCCTCAAAATCCGGACTGGCGTCAAGCAAGGCTATGTGATGGCTCCCGTATTATTCATATTATACTTGATGGTGATTCACCTGATCAAATATTAACTGCCCTCTGGTGTCAGTATTAAAAATTGTCTAGATGGAAAACTCTTTAACCTTGGTCGCCACCATGTCAAACAAAACTGGCTGCCATAGATGTACATAATCCAAAATGTATGGTTGACTGCAGTGCCGTTGCCCACTCTGCGCCAGATTTGCAAATTCACTTTTTCAAGAAGGGAAGGTCTCTTCACTTCTGCAAACAAGTCCTTGGATGTTGCCAAAACAAAACTCATTTATCAACCCGCACCTGGTCAGCCATATATTTCACCTCTCATATATGTTGAAGGAGGACTCGGAATATGTTGAGCATTTTCAATAACTCAGCAGTTGCCTCTCTCAAAAGACCACCATTGACGAAGAGATCCAACACCAGATCAGCTGCGCCAACTCAGCACTCTACAAATACAGCAACAAGTGTTAGACAACAAAGACCTCCACAAGTTAACAAAGGTCCTAATGTACAGAGTATTTGTCACCACACTGCTACACTGCAGTGAAACATGGACTGTGGATCAGTGACACATAAAAGCTCAAGATAATTCCATCAGCAATGCATTTACCCCATCCTGCAATGGAAGGACTGTTGAACAAATAATAGTATCCTTCTTGAAGCCAGATCCACAAGCATTCAGGTAAACCTCCTGCAAGATCAACTTCGATAGACTGGACACTGTGTCCCCACAAATGAAAACCATCTCCCCCGCCAGGTTCTGTTCTCTCATTCTCAAATGGTCAATGTTCCATGGCAGGACGAAGAAAACACTTCAAAGACACTCTGAAGTTCTGTGTGAAGCACAGCAGCATTGACATTGATGACTAGGAGAAACGTCCTACCAATCATTCAAAATGGCAACAACTTGTCCATCAAACTGCATCACACTTTGAGTCCCAATGCCTTATTGATGAGGCCAAGCAATGTCAGAGAAAGAAGGAAAAGGAAGCAAGTTCTGCACTCCATATCTCTTCTGGGGTGCGCTGCCCTATATGCCCAAAGATCTGCGGGTCAAAAATCGGCCTGCTCAATGACATGAAGACCCATGGCAGAAGACTCATGACCCTGAGCAGACATCATTCTCAAATCAAGGGACAGCTGACGATGAAAGAAAGCTTCTTATTATTTAAAGCCAATGCAACTGGATTGGCTGAAGCCATCAACATGCCACCAAATATTTTTACAAGCTCTGGTGCACCTACCTGGTAATAACCATGGAGCACTGTCATCTTAATTTCTGGGTCAACAATGAAACATGTATAGAGATGCGCCACCTAGTGACTAGTGTAACTTTCGAGAGATCGAGAATCACAACTGACATAATTTGACTGCAAATCCAACAGCTTTATTGCCAAAAGATTACATTTTTAAAAAGCACTGAGTGATTTAAAAGTCAGACAAGGTTAACTGCAGGTCAATTGGATCTGATCTGACTGGGGCCAAAGCTGCATTCAGCAGGACTTCTCCTATTGATGGTCTTTCTCTCTGACGATGTTGTATCAATGAGAGTCTTTGGCCAAACTTTATACTTTGGAAGCTCAGCAACTGCCCTCATGCCCGAGCCACTTGAATGGTCTCCAGCGTACGTGATCAGTCTTTGACTGGCCCATATTGGTCTCCAGGGTGCATGATCGGTCTGATTGGTCTGTGTCCTGTTGGACTCAATCCATATAGCTTGTATTGTCACATGGCCCCCACCCCCCACCCACCCACCACCCCCCCCCCCCCCCCCCCGCCCCCACCCCCCCAGCTCCCCCACCACTCCCCCCATAAGTAGCGTTAAGCCACACGATGTCGGCCTTCTGTCTATTGCTGCTTCAAGGCCTATTTGCTTTCGCAAGTGGTTATTGCCGGCTTATGTGTCATGAGGCATCTGCATGTAACAAAAGTAAATATAATCACAGCAAGCTCCTTCATTAATAAATTTTTCACTGTGAGTCTCAGACATTTTTTTAAACAAACTTATACAGGAATTCTTCAGCAAATTCTTACACCACTCTCATTCTTCTAAACTTCAATGAGTACAGACCCAACTTGCTCAAACGTTCCTCATAAGACAACTGCTTCATCCCAGAAATCAGCCGTGTGAACATTATTTGAGCTGCTCCCAATGCAAGAATATCCGTCCTTAAGTAAGGAGACCAAAACAGTACACAGTCTCACCAATGCCCTGGACAGCTGTAGCAAGATAAAAGCTAGCTGGTAAAATGAAACAAGAAGGGTTGAATCCCCAACTTATGTATGTTACTGTCTTGCTTGTGAGCTAGAAAGAGGAAGACTGTTGGTTCCAATCCCAAAAAGCAACCCAGTAACGACCTTATGACCACTACGCCCCTGTCCATATAGTGACCATCTGCACCCCTCCAGCCACCATCAGACCCCCATTCACAATTTGTCTGATCCTCACCCACTACCCCAACTACATTCTGTTCTCCCCAACGTCAAACTCCTGATAACCAACATTTGCTCCACTGACCACCATTGCTACCCCCACAACCACTATTGGAGTTAGGTCCCCCAATCCATGCCACACACCCTCCCACAAATGGAACCTCACCATTATTAAAGTCACCCCCACAATCAGGCTCCCCACCTCCCATGGGCCAAATCTCTTCATCATGATTAGGCCCACCCACCACCCACCCCCCATCCTGCAATCTCCTGCACCTCCCACACTCCTCCCCCACAATTAGTAACATCCCTCCACTAAACATCCCAGCTCTCCTTCACTACAACCTGGTGCTGCAAGCTTCCTTCCTGTCAGTCAGGCTGCCTGTGGGCAGAAAACCAACAGGGAAAATGTAAAGGAGCTTGAGGATCCTGGGGAACCCATTCTCTGGATTTCTCTGATCTCAAACCTGCATGAGTTGAACCTTTGGGCTGAAAGCCATTTACTAGAATAGTACCAGGGATGAGGGCCTTCAGTTACATGGTGAGACTAGAGAAGGCAGGCCAGGTTGTTTTCTTTGAAGCAGAGAAGGTTAATGAGAGATTTAACAAGGTTACTTCAATTGAATCTTTAAGCAACACAATCACATCCAAGAATTCCTCCAGATACATATCATCCTGATTTGCATGGACATAAATCATCTTTGCTTCACTGCTGCTTGCTCAAAGTCCTAGAATTTCCTATCTAACACCCCTGGGGAGCGCCGTCAGCAGTAGTTCAGGAACAGGGTCCATCATCACATTCTCAGGGCAACAAGGAATGGGCAATTAATTGTCCAAGTTTCAGCATGAAATAAAGAACAACTGGCCCAGAAATCCACCAGCCTCACAATCATCTCATGGTGAACAACAATCCTTTTGAATATCACACAGGATGTTAGATGCTCGGCTATTCCATTCCTTACATCTAACCCTGAGTTTTGTTTCACTTCACTTTTACCTATCTCTTCCTAAAGCATGTCCCTACATCCACAGCAAATGTTGCTCTTTTGCCAAATTTAATTTCAAAGTTCTCCAATGGTTTTCAGAATTTTGTCACTCTCTTCTGACACTCGCCTTTAAATACAAACTCTTTCAAATTCCATTTATGTGCAACATTCTATTGCCACCAACAATCTGCTCCCGACACTTGTCCAAACCAGCACCTGGAATTATGTTAAGGAACCAACAATGGAAATCTGGTTACAGACAGCACAGTTCTGTCTGAAATAAAAACAGAAAGTGCTGGAAATACTCAGCAGGTCTGGCAGCATCTGTGGAGAGAGAAACACAGTCAACATTTCAGGTCAATGACCTTTCTTCAGAATTTCCTTTTGAGTCAGGTGAAATGTAGCTATTGCAATCATGCCATAAACCAAACAAAAAACATTCAGAACTCCATCTCTATTAATGGTCTGGGACTTTCTTTTTAATTCATATACAGGATGTGGGGATTGCTGGCTGGGCCAGCATTTATTGCCCATCCAAAATTGCCCTTGAGAAAATGGTGGTGAGCTGCCTTCTTGAATAACTGCAGTCCCTGTAGTGTAAGTATACTCATGGTGCTGTTCAGGAGGGAATTCCAGGTATTTGACCCAGCGACAGTGAAGGAATGGTGATATATTTTCGAGTCAAGATAGTGAGTGGCTTGGAGGGGAACTTCCATGGTGTTCCCATGTATCTGCTGCCCTTGTCCTTCTAGGTGATGGTGGTCATGGGTTTGGAAGGTGCAGTCTAAGGAGCCTTGGTGAGTTCCAGCAGTGCACCTTATAGACCATAAGACCATAAGACATAGGAGCAGAAATTAGCCCATTCATCCCATCAAGTCTGCTCTGCCATTCAATCATAGCAGATAAGTTTCTCAACCCCATTCTCCTGCCTTCTCCCCGTAACCTTTGATCCCCTTACCAATCAAGAACCTATCTATCTTGGTCTTAAATACACTCAATGACCTGGCCTCCACAGCCTTCTGTGCCAATGAATTCCATAGATTCACCACTCTCTGGCTAAAGAAGTTTCTCCTCATCTCTGTTCTAAAAGGTCTTCCCTTTACTCTGAGGCTGTGCCCTTGGGTTCTAGTCTTTCCTACTGATGGAAACATCTTCCCCATGTCCACTCTACCTAGGCCTTTCAGTATTCTGTAAGTTTCAATCAGATCCCCCCTCATCCTTCTAAACTCCATCAAGTATAGACCCAGAGTGCTCAAACATTCCTCATATGTTAAGCCTTTCATTCATGGGATCGTTCTCGTGAAACTACTCTGGACCCTCTCCAGGGCCAGAACATCCTTCCTGAGATACGGGGCCCAAAATTGCTCACAATATTCTAAATGCGGTCTGACCAGAGCCTTATAAAGCCTCAGCAGCACATCCCTGCTTTTATATTCTAGTCCTCTCAAAATAAATGCCAACATTGCATTTGCCTTCCTAACTACCAACTCAACCTGCAAGTTAACCTTAAGAGAATCCTGGACTAGGACTCCCAAGTCCCTTTGCACTCCAGATTTCTGAATTCTTTCCACATTTAGAAAATAGTCTATACCTCTATTCTTCCTGCCAAAGTGTATGACCTCACACTTCCCCACGTTGAATTCCATCTGCCACTTCTTTGCCCGTTCTCATAACCTGTCCAAATCCTTCTGCAGCCTCCCCACCTCCTCAATACTACCTGTCCCTCCATCTATCTTTGTATCACCTGAAAACTTAGCCAGGATGCCCTCAGTTCCTTCATCTATATCATTAATGTATAAAGTGAAAAGTTGTGGTCCCAAAACTGACCCCTGCAGAACTCCACTAGTCATCCTGAGAAGGACCCCCTTATCCCCACTCTCTGCCTCCTGCCAGACAGCCAATTTTCTATCCATGCTAGTACCTTGCCTCTAACACCATGGGCTCTTATCTTACTGAGCAGCCTCCTGTGCGGCACCTTGTCAAACGCCTTCTGGAAGTCCAAGTAGATAACATCCATTGGCTCTCCTTTGTCTAACCTACTCGTTACCTCCTCAAAGAATTCTAACAGATTTGTCAGACATGATCTTCCCTTGATGAAACCATGCTGATTTTGCTCGATTTTACCATGCACTTCCATGTATTCTGAAATCTCATCCTTAATAATGGACTCTAAAATCTTACCAACGACCGAAGTCAGGCTAATCGGCCTGTAATTTCCCATTTTTTTCTCACTTCCTTCTTAAACAAGGGGTTACATTAGCGATTTTCCAGTCCTTTGGGACCCTCCCTGACTCCAGCGATTCCTGAAAGATCACCACTAACGCCTCTTCAGCTATCTCCTTCAGAACTCTGGGGTGTAATCCATTTGGCCCAGGTGATTTATCCACCTTCAGTTTTCCTAGCACCCTCTCCTTGGTAATGGCCACCATACTCACCTCTGCCCCCCAACTCTCTTGAACTTTGGGGATGTCACTCGTGTCTTCCACCGTGAAGACTGACGCAAAGTACCTATTCAGTTCCTCCGCCATTTTTATAGATGGTACATGTGGCCGGCACTGTGCGTCGGTGGTGGAGGGAGTGAATGTTTGTGGATGTGGTGTTCCTGAGTGTTGTTGGAGCTGCACTTATCCAGGCAAATGGAGAGTATTCTATCATACTCGTGACTTGAGCTTTGTAGATGTGGACAGGCTTTGGGGAGTCAGGAGGTGAGTTACTTGCCACAGGATTCCCAGCCTCTGACCTGCTCTTGTAGTCACTGTATTCATATGGCTAGTCCAGTTCAGTTTCTGGTCAATGGTAACCCCCAGGATGTCTATAGTATGGAATTCAGCCATAATAATGCCACTGAATGTCAAGAGGTGATGGTTAGATCCTCTCTTGTTGGAGATGGTCATTGCCTGGCACTTGTGTGGCATGAATATCACTTGCCACTTGTGTGTCCAAGCCTAGATATTGTCCAGGTCTTGCTGAATTTCGACTGCTTCAGTATTTGAGCAGTCGCGAATGGTGCTGAACATTATACAATCATCAGCGAACATCTCCACTTCTGACATTATGATGGAAGGAATGTCATTGATGAAGCAGCTGAAGATGGTTGGGTCTAGGACACTATCCTGAGGAACTCCTGCAGTGATGCCCTGGAACTGAAATGATTGACCTCCAACAACAAAAACCATCTTCCTTTGTGCTGAGTATGACTCCAACCATTGGAGAGCTTTCCCCCAAATTCCCATTGACTCAGTTTTGCTGGGGCTCCTTGATGCCACACTTGGTCAAATGCAGCCTTGATGTCAAGGGGAGTCATTCTCACCTCACCTCTACAGTTCAGCTCTTTTATCCATGTTTGAAACAAGGCTGTAATGAGGTCAGAATCTGAATGGCCCTGCCAGAACCCAAATTGAGTGTCAATTAGCAGGTTATTGCTAAGCAAGTGCTGCTTGATAGCACTGTTGATGACCCCTTTGCATCACTTTACTGATAATTGAGAGTAGACAGATGGGACGGTAATTGGCTGGGTTGGATTTGTCCTGCTTTTTGAGCACAGGACATACCTGGGCAATTTTCCACATTGTTGGGTAGATGCCAGTGTTGTAACTGTACTGGAACAGCTTGGCTAGGGGCATGGCAAGCTCTGGAGCACCAGTCTTCAGTACTATTGCCGGAATATTGTCAGGGCCCATAGACTTTGCACTATCCAGTGTCTTCAGCTATTTCTTGGTATCACATGGAGTGAATTGAATTGGCTGAAGACTGGCATCTGTGATGCTGGGGACCTCCGGAGGAGGCCGAGATAGATTATCTGGCACTTCTGGCTGAAGATTGTTGCGAATGCTTCAGCCTTATCTTTTACACAGATGTGCTGGGCTCCTTCATCACTGAGGATGAGGATATTTGTGGAGCCTCCCCCTCCAGTGAGTATTTTCATGCTAAGCGAAGGGGTCATGGCAACAGAGGTGGAATTGCACTGCACTCCAGCTCCCACCCAATCCTGCGGTCCCCATCACGATTAGCGGCTGACAGTGAAACTGCCAGCAAATAAATTGAGCAAAGCAGGATGTCAGACAGCAATGATGTTGGGGGCGGGTATTCACCAGTCATCATTGAGGTAGTTAAAGGGCCGCCAGCAGCGTGCATCAGGGTGACAGGGGGGGTTGCATCAGGAGGTCAGCATGTAGTGGAGAGGCAGTTATTAAAATCGGCTGCAGGCAGAGGGACTGCCCCCATCTTAGATAACCCCATCTTTCTGAGGCACTCACAATGACTATTGACTGTTAATCCCGATCTCCCCCCACCTGTAATGATTGGGAAATGAAGGGTTCTCAAAATTTTTCATATCATCAACAAGGATATGACTTTTGGACTTTAATGGCAGAGGACCCAACTGCTGACTTAAGTGCAGACAGGAGGCTAGGCCCATGAAGGCCTGGGACTGGAGTGTTGAATGCAGTGTGGATTGGTGCCTGAAACCAGACAACGAGAGGAGACAGAATACACATTCTTCTCTTTAAAACAATCAACCCAGAGAAAGACTTCATCTTACATGAAACTAAAGCCCATCAAAATCTTGCATAAATAATCGCTACTACTAAGACAGGAAGGCAGCAATCAATGCAATTATGTGAACCTATCAATACTCCACATACACAATGGCTTTCAGTTCAAGACTAGTTATGAGGACAGGAAGACAACGATAAACATCATGCGAGCCCATTAAAAACATCGAGACAACAATCACCTGAAGAAGCCCACCAAAATTAGACAAAGAACTAACCTTGATTGGGTTTCAGATAAGAAATTCAAAAAACAGTATAACTGGGCCACCAGTTACGAAGAGGAGGGGGAGCAGTTTTGGAACAGCTGAAGCAAAGTTTAAGCAGGAAGAGGTAGCTGAAACAAGCGGAGGAAGGAGATCTGGAGGTTTGCAGGCCCGCAGGCAACATTACAGCGAGGGGCACGTGGTGGCAGGCTCAACCGAAGACAACAAGGCCGCAACCGCAGCCCTCCATGAAGATCGACCACCCACAACCGTGCCCTCCACCCAACTGAAGAACCTTCGCAGATTCCACAGACCAGGACCACGTGGGGACAGCAGGCCCCAGAGGACACAAAGAGCGTACCCCAAAACTGCAACCGGCTTACCTGGCTGGATTTCAAACTGTCAAGGAACCCTGGTTGGTGAGCATGACCCCTGACCTCTCCGAGTTCTATTTAGTTAGGTTTTGGGGGTGGGACAAGGGTAAGGAGATTAGTAGCGTGATTTTCCATCGTTATGCCATGTGTTCCCCATTCTTAATTAACTACTTTGTGGGTCTGTATAATCTCAGTGTAATCCTAATGTTATAAGTTCATTTGTGACTTCAATAAACCCAATTTGTTTTTCTTGCACCAAAACCAGCTGTCTGCTGCACTTGTCACAACCCCCAAATAAGTCCAATGTCTGGAACCCAGGGAGTGGGAGCGATTTGGTCCGCTCAGAAGTCAGAGGTGAAGCTGACATACACCACCATCCCCTATAGAAACTGGCAATACCACTGCCTGCCTAGAGCAAAGGTAATGGCACAGTCAGAGGCAGCCCCTTGGTTTGATGCTGTGTGTCCTCCTTCAGGCTGTGGCTGACTGGCAGGAAGTTCTCCTTCCACAGGATGAGAAGGGGAGACAACCTGTCTGACTAAGCAAGCCTGAATGGAGATCGTAGTGGAGGTCTGTAGCCACTGGGATGTTAATAGGACCTGACTTCAGTGCCACAAAACAACCTTCTTCATTCTGCAAGGGTGAGTAAGGATGCTAAATCTCAATGCAGGTGCACTCTGTGACATGCATGATTTCAGGAAGGTCTCTGTCCGAGATGCAGCAATCTTTGCTCCGTCTTAATGTGCAGTGTTGAGTGTATTAATTTTGCGCTTTCTTCAACAAGTCAGCCATTGGCCTCAGCAGCCCCCATCACCAAAAAATTGGTATTGGCCTCTGAGGAAGCAGTAGGAACCACAGAGAGTGCACGATCCCATCCTTGCTCCGTACTTTTCAGTTTCCACTAGCTTACTTTGGTGGGTATGCACTTGCCAGCCACAACAGTACCACCAAATAGTTCAGGTTCCACAGAAATGTCAGACCAGCTGCCAGAAATGGTGACAATCTAGGCCTCTGACACTCAGTGGGAGACTAGGAAGATGCTGCACCCCAGACAGATGATGTGCCTGTGGAGACATGCATTAGATGACAGATGTTGGATGTTCAGGAGGAAGTGCATGAAGGCCTGGTGGAGGGAGATTCCAGAGCATATGCACACCCTGACAAGGACAGTGGAGGAGTCCATCCGAGCCATGCGCACTGTGATTTTCCTCTCATCTGCATATATGGTTCCCTCATTGAGGGATTGGCAACTCTCATGGCAAGGCAAAACCAACAGCACATTCAAGACATATACATGTGCAGATCGGCAAGTCATCACATTGACACTCACCTCAATCAGGCACTGCTAATGCGGGAGGGGGGCAAGGTACCTGGACTTCCCAGTAGGTCCTCATTCCTCTTAGGAAAGGAGGGGTGTGCAATTAGGCTACATGACAGCAGAAGAGCAACAGCTCTCTGCAGCTGGATGTTCCACTCCGGGCATTCCTAATGGTCTCCACTCCTCTGGCAGTGACACCGGGGCATCAGTGTGTCTGGTCACAGAGAAAGCGCCTGCCACCGGGCAGGATTTTCTTACAATGCCAGGGCCCTAACAGCCTCAGGCGACCAGAGCACACCAGCTAAGGTCATCCCAGGCCAACGGGGCATCAAAGGTCAGCAGCCTGGCAGTGAAGGGAGAGAACCATGGCACAGCACGTGGAATAGAATCAAGAAATCACAATAGACATACATGAACCATCAGTGGTGCTTGTTCAACTTGTTTTCCTGAGTGTAATGTTGTTCTGAGGCTTCTTATGTGATTACGTCATCTTTGTAAGGGGTCTCCAGGCTATATGATCGTGATAAGGCAGTAAGCCCATGGTCGCATTAGAGTGGACATCAAATGTTCCTTCATCGAGAAACTTTGTAATGCAAGCCTTTGGGATGTTGGCAATGTATTGTCATTGGAGTTGATGTTCATAAGATGTTGACTCCTTATTGTTGGTGAGGATAGGCCTCCACTTTGTCATGTGAAGTCAGTATCAGGGACTCCCTCATATCCCTGGTGCTCACTCTATGCTGACCTTCATGTGGTGTGGCATGTTGATCTTGATCCTGCTAATCCTCTTCTGAGTTCTTCATCTGAGGAGGCTTGTAAATCTACGATGCCCTCATGTGCCAGTTCCTCCCCCACTCCTATCCCCCCCAGCACCAAGTTGTGAAGTGCACAGCAAATGTCTGTGATGAGAGACCAAGCCAGTGCATACTGCAGGGTATCAGGAGATTGGTCCAGACATCAGAATTTAATTTTCAATAGATCAATGCCTTCTCAATAATGGCCTTTGTGGAAGCATGGCTTGTGTTGTATCTGTCCTTAACCTCAGTGTCATAAGCCACCTCTTTAATGGATAACCTTTGTCTCTAAGTATCCAACCATCCAGTTGCATTGATGACACAAAAAGATGTGACACCTGGGGGTGCCTGACGATATGTGCGTCATGGTTATTCCCAGGGTGCCACATCTACACATGCAGGATTCTCAAGTGTTAGTCACATACAATTTGCACATTCAGAAAGTGAAATCACTTTGGGTTGACAAATGCTGATGGCTAGCCCGCAGGTGCCTTGATGGCCAATTGATTACCACTTGCACTTTGGAGAATCCAGCAATGGCCCCAAAGCTCTCTCAGCTTGGCTCTCCTTTTCAGTGTCCACTATCCTGAACATTGCATCTGTGAAAACTCTGATGCAATGATGTGTTGCAGATTGTGATATGCTGCTGAGGTCTCCTGTTGATCCTTGAAAGTATCCCAAACATAGAAATTCAAAGCCACCATGACCTTGAGAGCCACAGGCATTGGTTGGCCACCCATGGAATTTAAATGTATTTCCCCTGCAAGCATCTCAAAAATAGATGTGACCACTTCCCTGGAGAGACACAGCAGTGTAAGATACTGGGACACTGACATCTGGAGATAATTTGAGTGCCATGTATACACACTGCCTTTTAGGGTATGCTCTTACCCTTGGGTAACCATGTACATGGTTCTCTCTAAGACCTTCTTCCCCTTTACCATGCCGAAAAGTTGGCTGGCCAGCAGGGTGCTGCTGTCCCTGGGCGTTGCTGTCCCCTTCATTTGAGGATCCTCCTCCAGAGTGCAATATTCTCATGCCTCTGGCTTCCTTTGACTCCTCTGTGTCAGCCTCCCCTGTAAGGGTCCCTCTCTGACTACAGTACTGCATCACTTTGACTCCTAGCCAGGTGATGTCTCCAGTGGCTCCTCTTCAGAAACTTCCCCAAAGTGCCCATCAAAGTGCACATCAAATAGAAATTTCCTCACCTCTCATGCAGCCTCAACTGCAGCCTCCAACTCGTTGTGCTGAGCTCCTCAACAGCATTTATTTCCTGCCTACATGCTGCTGAGTCAACACTACCGAAATTCCTTCCCCTCCCCCAACCACCCCCATCCTTCCCACCAACCCCTGCAGCCCATGTAACCAATGAAAAATTGGGGCCTAGTGGCAATTTAATTGCCTCAACAGAACTTAAGTGGCCTTTATCGGAAGGTGGGTAGGCTTCTGAAGTTGTTCCCTGTTCATCTATCCTATAATTGCAGACAGGAGACATAATGTCGGGGATTGGATCTAACGTTATGATACCTGATTTTACGAAGGGGTGGAATTGACAGCCACCAGATCGGTTAGCATACAATTCTTCCCATGGTATCAGTGGAACAAGGATTCATGAAACCCCAAAAGCGGAACTACAAAATTTCTGTCTCCACAATACCTCCAATGAGCTACTATAAAGCTTAAAACAAAGTATCAAAGGGTGACTGAGATATGCGGTTATTTGTTCAGGGGCAGGATTTTTCCCTTGTCGGGTGGGCATGTCGGGCGGGCCAGGGAGCTCTGACCACGATTTCGCGCTGGCTGGCCAATTAACAGCCAGCCAACATGAAACGCGTGCTAAGAGCCTCAGCACTGCCGGGGTGGGGGTGGGAGGACCGCAAGAGCTGAAGTCTGCACATGCATGGGGGTGCGCTCACTGAAAGCCCCCTGAGGCACAGAACTGTCTCAGGGAGCTGAAGAATTTTAAATACAAAAATAAACAATTTACAAATTATATAAACATGTCCCCACATGTGACTCAGTCACATGAAGAGGGACATGTAAAAACTGGTGTTAAAATTTTTTTTATTTTTTTTTAGTCACTGTTGGAAACCTCATCCTGCCTGTGGGTGAGGTTTTGTGAAAAATGCAAAGGCCGCCTGGCCTATTCGCTGGCCAGCCAACCGAACGGTTGAGCGGGCAATGAAAAGTACAAAGTAATTAATTGCTTAAGGGCCTTAATAGGCCTCTTACTTGTCGACGTGCATACGCAAGAGGCAGCACAGTGCCCGCCGACCGAAAGGTCGTGAGTATGTGCAAAGATGTCAGGACACTCGCCAGAGGTCATCGCACACTATTTCACTCCTGTTCGGGTCTGGCGCGTCCCCGCCTGCGGGACGAAAAATTCTGCCCCAGGTATTTCCCTTTGTAACCTTTAGGATTATGGGCAATTTGTATTTCTCTCTTAGACAACAGGTTATTAGCCAAAGTCTTATCATTGCGAATATGAATCTGTTAAACATTTATCTAACTAGGTCATCAATGTTATGCCACATTAATCCTCAACTATCAGATTACAGATCACTGAAAACTAAAACTGCAGCTCTAACAAATTATTTTCGACAACCTGAATGTTTTAAACCTAGGTAACAATGAATTACAACAGCTCCATATATGCTTTGAAATTCTGAATTGCCACACTTTTAAAGGGCTCTCACAATATTGGTTCATATTGTTCTTTACGTACCAGTGTCAATTTTGGCAAGAGGTAATAGAACTTATCATAAAAGTCAATAGTATGGTTAGGATAAATCCAGTCAGAATTAGACTTTACACTCTGCACTCTCAGGGAAACATTAATTGAGTAGTCACCTGAGAATAGAGAAGAATGGGCCAGAATTCACTGTGAAAATAATGGTTAAGATAATGGTGGTCACCATTACTGATGCAGACTCAGGCAGCAATTTCAGGAAAGCACATGTACAGTTAAATGTGAAAATCTGGAGGGTGCTGTCAGAGATGTCCCACTACAAAGTGAGCTGCATAAAAAAAAAGCATCTCACTGTCTGCCTCCCATTCAGATTTATTCAACACTGTGAAGTCTCTCCAATAATATCCCAGATATGGTTTAAACTTACCGCAGAAAGTTAGAGCTTGGCAGTTTCAGCTGAAATAGCCATTTCAACAAAGATGAGTTATAATTGCAGCCAAAAAACTTCTCTGGTACTGAAAATTAACTTTTTACAGTGTGGAGTCTCATTTTTTCAGCTTTTAATGATTGATTTTCTTATAAATAAAGAACTTTTTTTTAACCTTACCTTTCTGTCTCTTTCTCTCTCTCTTCATTCAATCTTTCTTTTCCTCGCCATTTTGCTTTCTATACCTGATATGGTATTGAATTCACTGTTTGAACTTAGACTTTCTGGTTCAGTCTCTGCAGTGTTCATTAACAATTCTTCATTGGCTCAGGGAATACACAGTTGCTCACCCCATTCACACAGGTCCCAGACATCTGAGAAAGGATAGTGCACTATTTCGATTTACCATTTGCAGCAACTTGCCATCTAAATGTTCAGGGAAATTAAGTGAACAGTGGGAAATGGGTATCATTTGGTTGCCAGTTACAGTAAATTCTGGCCCAATATCTCAAAGCAAGAATGTGAAAGAGCCATTCAGTTCCCTAATTTTCTCCTGGTTCAGTTGGACTTACATCTCACTTCTGCCTTGATTCCAAGTCCTTTCCTCTGCACTTGCTGCTGAAGCACATGTAACAATTGAATACAGTAAGGATAGTTCTAAATAGATGTGAAATATAAAGATGTTAAAAACTTTTTGAAATGTATACATGATGAAATACAAAATAATTTGTCAATGTTTTTGTAGCAGCGCACAATCATTTCCTCTCTTTATTTTGCTTTCTGTACCTGATATGACATTGAATCCACTAATAAATGTTTTTAGAAAAAGGAGGACAGAGATGAAAAAGATGAAGTTTCTATCTGTGTAAGGTAGATTTAGATGCCGAGAAAGTAGTTGAATCTGCAATAAATCGACGTAGGCTTTTCCAGAGTTTAATCACAGATGATTGATAAAGCTTTAGAGATGAAGAATCTATGCAGGTATAAAGAGTGGTTTCAGCATATCAGTTTTGGATTTCCAGCATCCGCAGTTTTTTTGTTTTTGTTTTTTTTTTGTTTTTAATCAGCATATCAGTTGTTCCTTATTATTCACTGGACAACCAGACAAAGAAACCTTCAGGCACATGCAGTGTATAAAGGGGCAGCTAACAGAGTAAAACCAGTGGCATACAGGAGGTACATGTGCTAAAATATAATGTCAAGTTTCCGGTCACTTGAAATTGAACAGCAGCAAGTTTTGTTTTTGCCGGTACAGTGAGTGCTGTAGTCAGCCTTGTTATTTATTTATGTCAAGCTCCAACTTGGATTGGTCTAGCCAGCTCACAGTCAGTGGCAGCTGGGAAATAATGCACTGCTGTAGCTCCTAAAGGCTGCAGATGGTATTTACAGAGGCTGTTTGACTGTTGAACAGAAAACTAAAAAGGTTTTTCCAATGGTTGCTGGGCACATCCATTTTTAGATATCGCTTTAGTGCTGTCAAAGGAGGCTTGGTGAGTTCCTGCAGAGCGTCTTGAGGGTGATACATGTTGCTGTCACTGTGCGCCAGTAATGAAAGGAGTGAATATTGAAGGTGGCGGGTGACGTGTCGATCAAATGGGCTGCTTTGCATTTGGTGAGTAGCATTATGTCAGGCTGTTACCTGATTAGTCTGTGGGACAACTCTTCCAATTTTGCAGAGCCAGTACAGGCTGGATGGACCGTAAGGCCTCCTTCTGTGTTGTAACCATTCTAAGGTTCTGCGATTCTAACCTTCAATCTCCTGATTTACTCACCATTGAGCAGGGTGAAAAACTGACATTCCACACAATTGCATCTGTTTTCTGCCTGGCAAGTTAAATTAAAATTACTGTCAGAATGGAACAGCAGGAATTATCTATATATCACTGGTTAGGCCTCAGAGTCAGAGGTAATATTTTCATGAAGTCAAAGAGGTTCCATGGGTGGTTGAAAATGGCAGCCGGGTCCTGATTCCAGGATTCACAACTCCATTCCCAGGGTGACCGATTTTCAGGAGTGCCTTTTAAGGGCATGGATTGGTCCAGATTGCGAGCCTGCACCCTGCACTACTAACGTGGCCACCTCTATTGTGGGATAGGCATGTTCTAGCCCTCCTTTTATGGAGTTGGGCCAGTTTTTCAGAGTCATGCTTCATTGCACCTTAAAGGTTTTGTAAACCATAGCCTGCATGAGGGAATCTTTTGAAAGTAAGTTCAAAAGGTCCTCTTCATGCCCGCGAACCAACCCCTCTGGCCCTCTATGCCAAGCTTTGGTACTTCCATGCCCATTCACCCACTATACACTGTATAGAACCAATGAACCCTACAGTGATAATAGGATGTCCTTTATTGATAGCGTTATACTTACTTGAAAAAAAAATTATTTTTATTTCAGCCCAATAGAAGTGTCAATCATCCAAGCCCTCTAAATTATCAATAGCAGAAACTGCTTGTAACCTTTTTATCTTGTGTAAACAAATGTTGTGAAATTGGCAGGAGAGATCAGAGAACCAGAGCTGTCAATCAAGCAATGTTTTCCCTGGGGCTCAGTTGTTTCTGTACTCTAATGGATGTATAGGCTCTCAGCTGAGATGTATAGGATGTATAGGCTGAGAGCCTTTGTACCATCAAATAATCAGAATAGTTTTTTTCCTTTTCTCCCTCATCCAAACCTGCCATGATCATTTACACCTTTATGAAGTATCCCCTTATCTCCTTTTCTCCAAGAGAAGAACCCCAGCTAACCCAACCTAACCTTGTAGATAAAATCCCCCATCCCTGGAACCATTCTGGTAAATCTCCTCTACCCTCTCAAGGATCCTCATATCTTTCCTAAAGTGTGCTGACTAGAACTGATGCAATACTTCATATTTGCACCAGATCTTCATTGCATCTGATTGAAGGGCGCTTTGCAATATGTGTACTCTCTTCACTGTCGCCTGCTTTACTTATGGTTTACTGAGATAATCTGCAACTCTTCATAACTGCTCAACCCCAGGATAGCAGGACCATCTGTTTCAGTGACATAGAACATACTGTTAACATCTTTTCCTTTGTGTTCCTCTGGTTTGGGTTGTTCTTAGCTGTCGAATCACAGTTCCCTAATATGCTATTAGCATGACATTGCTCAGCTTCTGAACACCTATCTTTGCATAACCATTTTCTTCCAAATTTCCAGGAATGGTCTTCTGACATAGTCTGAATGGGATGATGTTACTCTGTGCTCCCGTATCAATCTTCACCTTGAGATTTATCATTGTGGAATTTCTCTTACCCTCTTCCAGATCTGAATAATTGTGTGAATTTCTTTTCTCTTGGAACTGTTGCATCCAGCCATTTCATGCAGTTCTATGATTCCTTTGTCTATCATGTCCTCAAATTCACCATCATCTTTCAGGGTACGGAAGTTTTGGTTTCTTTTCATGTCCATTCACCCTGTTGCTCTGGGTTTGAACAAAGAACAAAGAAAAGTACAGCACAGGAACAGGCCCTTTGGCCCTCCAAGCCTGCGCCGATCATATTGCCTGTCAACTAAAACATTTTGCACTTCTGGGGTCTGTATCCCTCTATTCCCATCCTATTCATGTATTTGTCAAGCTGCCTCTTAAACACCACTATCATACCTGCTTCCACTACCTCTTCTGGCAGCGAATTCCAGACACTCACTACCCTCTGCGTAAAAAACTTGCCCCGCACAACTCCTCTATAGTTTTCTCCTCTCACCTTAAATCTATGTCCCCTAGTAATTGACACTTCCACCCTGGGAAAAAGCTTCTGACTATCTACTCTGTTTGGTGCCTCATCAATGACCTTCTCTCTTTGTTCTACACATCCTTTGCCAATAATTGGCCTTTTCACAAGCTCTGCAGTTTGATCCATGTGCAGGACATTTCCGTCTGTCTGTGAACTCAGCTGATCATCCACAGCTCCTGAACATCTATCTCTCTGGTTTGTTGTACATTGTTTTGTTTCTGCTGCATTGTATCAACCCTGCCACCTTCTCTTGTCCTAACTGAAGGATAGCTTTTTGGCAGTCAGTGTCTTCACCTGCCTGCTCATAGTTTCGTGTGCTCTGCCTGTGTCTACAGCCTGTGATATTGTGAGCTCACCCTTCCCAGTTAGTGCTTTCTGTACTTCAGGATGTGCAGAACTCCAGATTCGTTGATCTATCAGCCTTTTATCTGTGTCCTTAAACTTATCTTATCTAGCTGCATTTTTAATCCTTGACAAAAGTTATCAATAGGCGCAACTAATTCCTGTCGGAGGCCTTGAAATTAAGCAATGGGCACTGGTTCATACCAGTAGCTCCGATGATTCAATTTTGGATGAGTAAGTGATAACTTTTCAAAAATTATGTCTGGGTCTTTACTGTCCTCTTCAGTCAGCTCTCAGCTGTTAAATAACTTTAATCCTTTATTTCCTGCCCACAGAAGGATATAGCTGAGCCTCTCTTCATTGCGAGTGCATTTTAGAAAACTACTGAATGGCAAACTGCACTTTAGCTTAAACTTTGCAAATGCCTCTACCGGCATCATCAGCTTCCCAATTCATTGTGGGCTGTAACTGTGCATCATTGCTGTGCCAGGTGACATTTCGCTTTTCATTTTCGCACGATTGACTACATTTCTCTTCTGGCACTAACATGGGTCGATTTTCCAGTTCATCATTAGGTTAATTTAAAACGCTTGAGGTTTACTCACAGACACTTGCTGCAAACCATGCTATGTTCTTGTTGTGTTTTGGTTCCCAGATGTTGGCAATAATCATACTTTAAGATTGGAAAGATTAGGAACTCTTTATGTGCAACTTTGCACAATAGAGTGACTGGACTGAATTGATTCTGTTATACTTCACCTGAGTCTCTAGCGCAGCTGTGCAATGTGGCCCCCTGGAACATTTATACATAACAAATAGTTCCTAGTTCCTAGCTATTTACAGGTATGTACAGATCATACAGAAATATATAACAGATATTGAGCACAGGCTTTCTGCAAGCCATTCCAGTGCATCAAATATTAGATTATGTACATGTCATGGCCTTGCTTCTAGCGCCAGGCCCATCAAAGTTCTCAAATGAGCCCTCTGCAGCAGAATTAGTGTGCAGCACCACTCTTTGGTGAGCTGGTACCTGACTATAGCTCCCCCCACCCCACTGTCCACAATGGCCCCTGTGCCTTTGTGCCCAGTGTCTCATCGCAGACATCAGTCTCCACCCTGTAGCTTAGCCTCTAAAATATGCTCACTTATTGTCAAGTAACAGTGTCTGTTCAATTTCACTATCTTCTTCCTCTTTCTCCACTGATCAGGAAGACTCAATTTCTTGGGCATCTGAAATGAAAAAGGGACAAAGATTTAGTTGTGGTGAGGGAGGAGGAGAAAGTAAGGAGTGTGAGCTTACATCATCTGCAGCTTCTATGTCAGAAGTGATTGAGGGATTGGGGAGAAGTGAGATGAAAGAAGGGCTCATGATGGCTTGCAATATCTGTTCCTAGAAGGTTAAAGCATGTAGATCTCCTTGTCCTCCAGTTCTTTCCTGCTGTCTGGTGTTATGTGCCACCTTCTCTTTCAAGAAGGATGGAACTTCGTCATTGAATATTGTCATTGCCCTGGAATATGTCTGGGTAGTGTTGTTCACATGGTTGAATAGCTGCCAATGTAAGAGAGCTATGAGTTGTGGGTGCGAGGTTTGCAACAGTGTTGATGTGCTGGGGTGAAATAAAGCATATGTATGTTAGAATTGAACCATAGTTCATTGATGTTGTCAGTAGATGGGTAACAGGGATCTTGTGAATTGAGCAGTGAATAAGTCTAATTGTGCAGTTGGTAGGTTATGCTATTGAAGATGAACTAGCTCAGCTTGACAACTTGAACTGGATTTTATGCACCCCCCACCCGTCCCAACCCCCCCAGCTGGAGGTGGGTTGGCAGAGAGGGGATGGGGGCTGTAAGATTGGACACCACGCCATGGGTGTCATTCCCAGCGCCTACCTACTCGTCCCTATCCCAGTCACAATTTTACCAGCAGTGAGGAAGTTATTGGGATTCTTATCTGCCCATGGACCAAATGAAGCCCTTAAATGGGAAATTAATGGCCACTTAAGGGCCTCCTCTTGCCACCGCTGGGATTTTACACACCAAGGCAGGAGGCTGGTGCCAAGTGTCCAGCCTGGCAGGCTTAACCGGGCATAGTGGTGGTTGGTCAAGGGGGGTATTCACCTTTGAAGGTGGCCCATACCCATCAGAGGCTCCCCACACTGAATCTTGCCCCTTCCCACATATCCCGTCCACACTGACCCGTCCGTTCTGGCACCCACCCCGCCTCACCCCCCCCCCCCCCCCCCCCCCCCCCCCCCCCCCCCCACCCCCACCACCACCTTCCCATCACCCTGGACTACTAACCTGGCCCCAGTGGGAGCATAGACTTATTTTAAAGTCCAGGCTACATCGCTAAAATGCCTTCTTTGGGACTGCTGTAGTTCCAACCACTGCCCATTGCTCCCGGTGGTGCTTCATAGATCAGGGTGCTGCCAACCATTTGATTGGTTGGTAGCTCCCAGAGGCAGAACTTCCTCCTCAATGGGGGCAGAAGGCCCACCTCAAGATAATTAATGATTTGACAGCTGTAAAATGGCTGTGAGGCAAGCAGGCAAAATGGAGGTGGGCACACCTGACATGTACACCGAGGGACGTGGACCCTGCCTCTCCCTGTAAAATCCAGCCATAGTGTAAGATAATTATACTTCTCCCTGCATCCAGGTTCTAGAAGTAATGCTCCTGCACTTGACCTCTGCCATTACTTCTTCCCGTTGCCTGACCGTGCCTCTGGAGGGCTTCTCCCCCCCTTACCATGACACCGCCCCCCCCCACACCCACACCCCCCACTCCCCCATCACCAATCTCTGTGGTGCAGTGCATTTCACCAATTCCTCCAGTCCATTATTGGAAAACCTTGATGTATTGTCTCTTGCATTTTTGGTCATTCTTGAATCTTTTTCTGCACAGATTCAGTTCGAAAGAGCTCCCACCATTTCTCGCAGTTACAATGCACTCCCACTTAGGAGATGCAGGTTGCCTTTAAGTAGCACTAACCATCAATGATATCGGGCCCCCTGCTGACTATTGGCAGAGAGGCAGCACGGTTTTCAAAGATTTGACTGCAAAATTTAGAAGCCTCAATACTTCACACGCAGCAGAAGCAAAGGGCTGGTGTGAAAGTGAAACCACTATCAAACTCCATCATGTGTATGTGATTCTGCAGCTCTGTAAGTATTCTACACACACCATACCTACAATCTGGAATTGCACTTCGATCCAGACAGCAGGCCATTAATTAATAGGCCAGTTAAGGCCATTAAAATTGATGCCAATTTTTTGTTGCCCGTACAATTTTGTGCTCATCGCACGGGCAAAACTAGCAGGCGGCCAGCCGACATCTTTAAAAACCTCATCCATGGGCTGGATAATAGGGATGAGCAGCATTGCCAGTGTCAGCAGTGGGGAATTTGGCACATAGTTTGCTACTGGTGACTTATTGGTACTTGGCAGCTTCATCTCTGTTCGGGGCTTCATTCTTAGCATTTCCAAGCTTCATTTCAGGACTCATTGGTGTCTCCAAGGCATCCAGAGGTTTCAGACCATGTAGACCCTTCCTGGTATCAGACAGCCTTCTGTTACCCTGGTAATGGGGATTATGGTCTCTGCTCATGACATCTCCTCTGAGGAGGAAGAGAGGGGCAGAAGGAAGAGGAGGCCAGGTGTCCCAATGCAGCTTCCAGGGAAGCGACCTGTGGGAGGAGAGGTACAGACACAAGGGGAGCAGGACCAGCAGGAAGTCCAAGGTGGAAGGGACTGCAGAAGGCGCCACTATCCTAATGCCAGCGCATACAGGCAGTGATGCAGTTACCTCAATATGTCTGAGGTGCAATACTGAAGGAGGCTCTGCCTCACAAGGGAGAGTGTGACCTCCATTTGCCAGATGATTGGGCCTGAGATCAGCTCCGACTGTGTGGGTGGACACCCCATGCCAGTGGCTCTGATGGTCACAGTAGCCCTCAACTTCTATGCCTCTGGCTCTTTCCAGGGGTCAGTGGGTGATCTGTGTGGAGTCTCCCAATCAGCTGTCCACAGTTGCATCAAGCTGGTGACAGAAGCTCTGTTCAGGCAGATCCTAACCTTTATTCTTTACCATAGGGACAAGGCCAGCCAGGCTGAGCGAGCCAGAGGCTTTGCAGCGATTGTTGGATTCCCCCGCATCCAGGGTGCATTCAACTGTACACATGTGGCCATCAAGGCGCCAGCAGGTGAGCCGGGTGCCTTTATCAACAGTAAGAGATTCCGCTCCATGAATGCGCACTGTGTGACCACAGGATGCAGATTCTACAAGTCTGTGCATGGTACCCAGGCAGGTCCCATAACACATATTCTGAGACACTCCCAGGTGCTGAGGCTCTTCAGTGCTCCAGACTGACTAGATGGATGGCTGCTGAATGACAAGGGCTGTCCATTGAAGAGTTGTTTCATGATGTCTGTCCGCCAGCCAAGAACTGGAGCAGAGAGGCGTTACAATATGACTCATGCCACTACAAGTGTGGTGATAGAAAGGACCATTGGTCTTCTCAAAATGCGCTTCTGATGCCTGGACCATTCAGGGGAGAACTACAATATCCCCAGAGTGGGCGTCACTGAAAGTGGTTGTATATTGCATCCTCCACAATCTGGCGCTGGCAAGGAGGTCCCACTGGAGGAAGGGGATCTTGATGCAGCTCCATTGGCCAAAAATGATGAGTCCAGTGGTGACACTGAAGAGGAGCACAGTGATGAGAATGTTGAGGGCATGGAGCCAGACCTCGGTAATTTCCAGGGAGGCAGGGCACCAGGGATGCCTTGATCCAATGCTCCTTCAGCTAGGCTGCCAAAGATCTGCTTCAAACATATGCCAGGACTGCTGCATCCCGGACGTCTGAAATGACCCTTTCATTTGATCCCAAAGTCCACTCAGTGTCTGTGCAATAAAGTTTAGAGCCACTCACATCCAGCATTACAGACTGGAGTACCCTGCACCAATAAAATGAAAACTTGAAGCCTTCTCAGAACATTACTGATAAAACAAATTTTATCTCATTTTGACAATCCAAAAAAATTTACATAAACTTCTCTGGTCTTCATTCCCAGACCAAACATAAATGAACAGACAAACACCCATGACCAGTCCCTCTTGTGCTCTTTGTGCCTTTAAATTACGTTTACAGGTACTACGTCTCGGTGCTCCCCGCTCGCTGGCACTGGTATTGGAGACAGCCTGCTGACTCTGCTGTCTTGTTGACCTTGATGACCTTGGCAGTCATCCTCTGGCCAGTGCCATGGCTGGCATCTCCCCAGTCATCGCAGCCTCATCAGATGTAACCGTCACTGGCGGAGGAGTGGAGGAGCTACTGCCGTCATCCAGAGTGCCCTGAGAGGAGCCTGTTGAGATGACAAGCAGTTCGTGCACCAACATGAGGTCGCTCTGGACCACCCTGTTCACCATTGATGGGCATCTAGCTGGGATATTGGGTGCCTCATCCATCTCCCAAACGAACACTGACCACCTGAGGTCATTGCCTGTGTGAGGGTTTGCAGGTCCGAGCGCAACCCCAGGAACCCCTGATTCTGTTCCTGGTGCTGCCTCTCCATGAGTCACCACTGTCTCAGTGGAGGAGGCAGTGCGCTCGGTCATGAGGGTCAACACAGTGCTCACGCTCCACAGGGACTCCTCCACAATGGAGACCATGGCACACAGACCCTCATGGATCTCTGCCAGATTCTCCCGCATATCTCGCTGGACATCCAGCATCTGTCACCTAATGAACGATGCTAGAGGCTTATCATCTGCCTTTGACTGAGCATTGTCCTGGTCCCCAGCAATCCTCTGACTGCCAGCGCCCTGGGCACTCTCTGCCTCCGCCTGCTCCTCAAGCGAGTGTGAAGTGCCCTCACCACTGTGCACCGACACTGTAGCCACCAATTTCATACCCACCAAAGTGCTGGTATCTGTGCTGGTGCTTGATTCAGCGAGTGGGTGTGACGCAGGTGCAAGTGAAGCCCAGTGGTCCTCCGGCGTCAGGGGTGGCCTTTCAGGGTCCACAGAGCGATTTTGTGCTGGCGAACCTAAAAGGGAGAAGAAGGACATGTCATTTGTTAAAGTCATCACACTGTCACTGTGCATGCCAGGTACCCTGGTGAGGCCATGGAGATCTGCATCATGGTGCCATCGTCTTTCAATGATCAATGGGGACTCCAGGCTCGAGGCTCCCATCAATGAAGGGACTACAGTAGAATGGTTGCACAATCCGAAACTCTCACCTCTGTGCACTGTGCTCTTACCTTCATGTGGTACCCCCATCTCTCTACGCCTGGTTGCACGTGGAGCGTGCCGGCTCTCAAGCTCGAGGGCATCCTGCTCGAACCTGCTGAGCAGCAGGAGGTTGGGTGGCCCTCCACCTGTACGTGCCCTCTCTGCTTGGTTATGGCTTGTCTTCTCCTGAAAGGACAGAGAAGCATTGATTAGTCCACTCTCTACCTGCAGTGTCACTGCAGCCTGACCAACCCCAGCTGAGGAACATCTCACAGGACACATCCGAGCGCCGCAAGGCTCTCAGTCCAAGCAGCCAGGGCTCACCCCCTTGACCAGCTCCAGCGTCATTGACAGTTGGCATTCAGACTCTAACACTCCTGAGGTCCACGGGGGTACTGCCACACTTTAACATTTCTGCACACTGACCTGTGCCAACACAATACTCACCCTTCCTGAGTGCAGCAGGTCATTGAATCTCTTCCGGCTCTGCACCCATGTGCACCACGCCACGTCATGGTTGTTCACCATCGTTACCACCTCCTCCCGTGCCCTCTTTGTGAGATATGGTGGCCTCCTCCTCCCAACTCTGGGAAAAATGGTGTCCCTCCTTACAGCCACCTCCTTCAGCAGGACTGCGAATCACTCACCCGAAAAGCAGGGGATCGAATGCCCACCCGACCTGCTCTCCTGCCTGGTGTCTCCAGCCTCCTTCGACTGCATAATTTGAATGTTGAAGACACGGTGGAGATTTTCTTCCATGGCAGCCTTTCAGGGGCTGCCTGGGATGTTTTTAAACCGGCCGTCAGGTCACCATTAGACTCAGCGGCCGACAGGCACCTGCCATCGCTCGGCCCTTTCCGACAAGTGACAAGCCGTGTTTCATGCTGGGTGGGCCTTAATTCCAGCCCAGGTTGCTAATGGATGTAGGGGTGGAGATAATCAAAGGGCTTGCAATAATCTTTCAATCTTTTCTAGATATGGGGGAGGTGCCAGAGGATTTGAGAATGGGAAGTGTGAAACCCTTATTCAAGAAAGGACATAAGGATATTCCTGGTAACTATGAGCCAGTTAAATTATCATCAGGGGTGGGTAATGTTTTAGGAACAATAACTAGGGGAAAAATCATGAAATCGCAGTCAAGGCCGATCGTCGGTGGCAGACCGTTTCCCGGCCGCTCCCAAGCCCGCCCACCCGACGACCTCAAAATCCTGCCCCATGACTCTATATGGCCTAACCAGGGTTTTATAAAGGTTCAGCATTGCTTTCCTGCTCTTGTACTCAATACCTCTCTTTATGACTTCTAAGATCCCATTTGCTTTGCTAATTCTTCTATCAATATGTCCCACATCTACAAAGATTTACTTGTATGCACCCCAGGTCCTTCTATTCCTGCACACTCTTTAGAATTGTGCCACTCAGTCTAAATTGCCTCTTCCTATCCCTTCCACCAAAATGCGTCATTTCACACTTCTCTGTAAATTCCATTTGTCACTTGTCTGCCTATTCTGTTTGTGTATCTGTGTCCTGTTGCAGTTGATTTGTATCATCCTCACTGGTTGCCATTCCTCAGTTTGGTATCATTGGCAAATTTTGATATTTTACCCTGTACTCCAATTATCAAATTCATTTACAAATTTCAACACAAACAGTAGCCCTAGCACTGACCCTAGGGGAACATGACTAGGGTTCAATAGTCTGAAAAATAACCATTTGTCATGACTGGCTGTTTTCTGACCTTAAGCCATTTTTTTTATCCAAGCTGACACAGACCCTCTATTTCATGAGCCACAATTTTATTAACCAGCCTGTTTGTGGTACTTTGTCAAATGCTTTCTTAAAATACATTTAAGCAACATCCATTGCATTTCCTTCATCAACTTTCTCTGTTAACTCATCCAAAAATTCAATTTCATTAGTCAAACACAATCTGCCTTTTATAAATCCATGCTGGTTATCCTTAATTATTCAAACCTCTCCAAGAGCCTGTTGATTTTTCCCCTAGTTATTGTTCCTAAAATATTACCCACCCCTGATGTTAATATAACTGGCTCATAGTTACCAGGAATATCGTTAGGTCCTTTCTTGAATAAGGGTTTCACACTTCCAATTCTCAAATCCTCTGGCACCTCCCCCATATCTAGAAAAGATTGAAAGATTATTGCAAGCCCTTTGATTATCTCCACCCCTACATCCATGAGCAACCTGGGATACAAGCCATCCATACCAGGTGACTTATCCACTTTAAGCATGGCTTTCAATTTTCACCCCTCCCATTACCTTTACCATCTCCACTTCTGCCGATATTTTGTCAGAATCCTCTTCCTTAGTAAGTACAGATACAAAGTACTCATTAAGTACCCTAGCTTTGTCCTGCACCTCTAATCATATATATCACCCTCTTTGTCCCTAATAGAACCCACCCCACCTCTCACCACCTCATTTATTATTTACATGCTGGTAGAAGATTTTTGAATTCCGTTTTATGTTTACTGCCATTCTAATCTCATATTCTCTCTTTGTAAGTTTTATTTTCTTCTGCACTTCCCCTCTCAAACTATTGTATTTGACATGATTTTTGCTTAAAGAATTCATCTGACATATATCATACACCCTCTTTTTTTTGTTTCATCATATTCTCTATCTCCCTCATCATCTAAGGAACTCTGGCTTTGCTTCCCCTACCTTTCATCCTGTTGGAATGTATGTAGCCTGAACTTGAGGCATCTCCTGCTTAAAGATCATCCATTGTTTTGTTATAGTTTTTCCTGGGATCAATCTTTGGTTCAATTTAACCTGGTTAAATCCCTTCTTATCACATTGAAATCTGCTGCCTTCCAGTTTAAAGATCTACTTTGCGTCCAATCCGGGCACCAACGTTTAGGAAGGAGGTCAAGGCTTTGGAGAAGGTGCAGAGGAGATCTACTAGCATGACGCCTGGGGTGATGAACATGGAAAAGCTGGGAATGATCTTTTTAGAGCAGAGAAGGTTAAGGCGAGATTAAACAGAAGTGTTCCAAATTTTGAAGGATTTTGATGGAGTACATGAAGAGAAATTATCTCCACTGGCAGGAAGTTTGGTAAAAAGAGAACACAAATTTAAGATAACTGGCAAAAGAACCAGAAGGGAGATGCTCAGTTTTTTTTAATATAAGCAGTGAGTTAAAATGATCTGCTATTCAGTCCCTGAATGGGTTGTGGAAGCAAATTCATTAACAACTTTCAAAAGGAAATTGGATGTATATTTGAAAAAGAAAGATTTGGAAGAGTATGGGGAGAAGTTGGGTAGTGTGGCTAATTGGATAGCTCTTGCAAGTCACAAAAACAGGCCAAATAGTCTCTTTCTGGACTGTACGATTCTATACTTTCATGATTTATTGAATACTGGAATATTTTGATCTTTCACTTGATTTGTGAACTTTTTTCCCCATAAGATGTCTAACATTGAAAAAATGGAAGCCTTTGGCAATATTCTCTATCATGTATTGCTCTAGTGTATAATTTGTCCTTACCCTGTTTTTAGAAGTTTGCTCTTCCAGCCTCAATTCACCTTTATGTTGCGATTCAGTTCTGAGCCGAAAAAGGCTTTCTGCAATCTGAAAGGTTTACTCTCTAGGTGACCTGTTTTCACTATCATTAAGGCAGAAGCTTGGAATGAATATTATCAACCATGAAACAACACAACTTGCCGGAGTGTGGCATGTGGGAAACATTGAGACTATTTAAATTACATGAGTATGTCCAAATTTGTTGCCACCTGCAAAAACTACCGAGATGAATTGAACCTTGATCTCAGATCATGTTCTAACCATGTCAAACTTTAAAAGCTTCATATCTTTTACTTTATTAGGTGAATTCTGCAGAAAAGGGAGTAAAGATTTATGATTTCAGTAGTTAGCACCTTCCACAGTCATAATGGCAGTATATATATCCAGATAAAGTTCTTGCATCTAGAGGGCATCCATCACTCTTCACCAACCATTGGTGGCCGTGTCTTGAACTGCCAAATCTCTAAGCTCTGAAGTTCCTCCCTAGAGCTCTGCCTCTCCACTTTTCTCTCCTTTTTTAAGACCCTCCTTAAAATCTACCTCTTTGACTAAGCTTTTGGTCAGCTATCCTCATGTCTCTTTCTTTGGCACGGTGTCAATTTTTTTGTGACAATGCTTCTGTGAAGTTTACCTCTGGATGTTTACCTATTTCAAAGGCGCTATATAAATGCAAGTTGCTATTTAAATGTCACACTTCCAAGTTTGAAAAGAAAAAATAAAGTGGAAAACAAGCTATTATTTTATTTTCCTTTAACCTAGATTTTAAAGCCTCCAATAACCTTCAGGATGTGTCAATTTACAACACTTTGTGGCCTTAAAAGGAAAGTTCTCAGTTAAACAAAGTTGAAACTTAGCAGCAGAATGAATTATTAGTCATTACATAGTATAGAAATGCTGTTATTATGGAATAATATATCCTGTCTTTCATGAGGAACATCACAAGAAATTGTTAGTTTGCATAATGTTGTACAGTTAAGAACTGTGGCCTCATAAGGCAGAGGCAGGCCCATATTTGTCAAAACCATTGCAGTCACCCTTGATAATGATAGCTTCGCTGACACATTTGGCTTGCTCACAGAATTTAAACTTCCTGGTATCATCTGTACAATCCTGTTGAAGGGACGGAATTAGATTCAGGTGGTAATCAGACAATCGAGTCTCACTAGATCTTTTTAGGGCAGAATGCATCTGCATCTGTTCCTGTTATTAGTTCTACATTACGAATTAGTCACTCCATGCATACTGTAATTCGGCTGACTAAGCTGTTTAGACAATTATAATAATCTTCCTTGACTAATCTGTTGCCTAATAACTTAAAAAAAGGTGAAACTCATTACCACATTTTGTACGTGCTGATCCTAGGCACGTTGACAGCATAACCTGAAGGTTATGTTTGGCAGAAAGTTTCACATCAATTTCATTTCAAATTGCCCCTAACCTCCTGGCACCATTTATACAAAGTACAAAATACTCTAAGAGCATTTTCAATGCTTCATTTGCAAGCCAAATAGAAAATGTTAAATGATTTCTACTACTTATCTCTTGCTGCTGGACAGAAGCAATGACCCCCAGCAGAACTGGTCTTTGCGAGAGCATTTACACTAACCACAAATCATTGATCTTCAAAAAGTATTCCAATGTATTTTTCCAATCAATAAATTCAGTAAGGCCGCTCCACTATTTTCAAAAATATGAAGCCTCTCCAAAATATTGCCAGTTCTCTTTGTTAATCACTGAAGTGAGGCAACTTTTAATCCTTCAATAAAAGCAAAAAACTGTGGATGCTGGAAATCCAAAAAAAAAACAAAAACAAAAACAAAAATACCTAGAAAAACTCAGCAGGTCTGACAGCATCTGCGGAGAGGAGCACAGTTAACCTTTCGAGTCCGCATGACTCTTCAACAGAACTGAGGAAAAATAGAAAAAGGGTGAAATATAAGCTGGTTTAAAGGGGGGGTGGTGGGACAAGAAGAGCTGAATAGAGGGCCAGTGATAGGTGGAGATGGCCAAAAGATGTCACAGACAAAAGGACAAAGAGGAGTTGAAGGTGGTGATATTATCTAAAGGAATGTGCTAATTAGGGTAGAAAGCAGGACGAGCAAGGTACAGATAGCCCTAATGGGGGTGGGGGGAAGGGATTGAAAAAGACTAAAAGGTAGAGATATAACAATGGATGGAAATCCATTTAAAAATAATGGAAATAGGTGGGAAAAGAAAAATCCATATAAATTATTGGAAAAAACAAAAAGGAGGGGGAAAATCGGAAAGAGGGTGGGGATGGAGAAGAGAGTTCATGATCTAAAATTGTTGAACTCTATATTCAATCCGGAAGGCTGTAAAGTGCCTAGTCGGAAGATGAGGTGCTGTTCCTCCAGTATGCGTTGAGCTTCACTGGAACAATGCAGCAAGCCAAGGATGAACATGTGGGCATGAGAGCAGGGTGGAGTGTTGAAATGGCAAGCGACAGGGAGGTCTGGGTAATGCTTGTGGACAGACTGAAGTTGTTCTGCAAAGCAGTCACCCAGTCTGCGTTTGGTCTCTCCAATGTTGAAGAAACCGCATTGGGAGCAACAAATGCAGTTGAGGGGAAGTACAAGTGAAAAGCTGCTTCACTTGAAATGAGTGTTTAGGCCCTTGGATGGTGAGGAGACGGGAAGTAAAGGGGCAGGTGTTGCATCTTCTGCAGTTGCATGGGAAAGTGCCGTGGGAGGGGGTTGAGGTGTAGGTCATGATAGAGGAGTGGACCAGGGTGTCACGGAGGGAACGATCCCTATGGAATGTGGCCGGGGGGGTGGGGTGAAGGGAAGATGTGTTTGGTGGTGGCATCATGCTGGAGTTGGCGGAAATTGCGGAGGCTGATCCTTTGAATGCTGAGGCTGGTGGGGTGATATGTGAGGACAAAGGGGACCCTATCATGTTTCTGGGAGAGAGAGGAAGGTGTGAGGGCGAACGCATGGGAGATGGGCCGAACACGGTTGAGGGCCCTGTCAACCACCGTGGGTGGAAAACCTTGGTTAAGGAAGAAGGAAGACATGTCAGAGGAACTGTTTTTGAAAGTGGCATCATCAGAACAGATGCGACGGAGGCGAAGGAACTGAGAGAATGGGATGGAGTCCTTACAGGAAGCGGGGTGTGAGGAACTGTAGTTGAGGTAGCTCTGGGAGTCGGTAGGCTTGTAATGGATATTGGTGGACAGACTATCACCAGAAATTGAGACAGAGAGGTTAAGGAAGGGAAGGGAAGTGAAGTGTCAGAGATGGACCATGTGAAAATGATGGAGGGGTGGAAATTGGAAGCAAAATTAATAAATTTTTCCAGGTCCAGACGAGAGCATGAAGCAGCACCGAAGTAATCATCGATGTATCGGAGAAAGAGTTGTGAGAGGGGACCGGAGTAGGACTGGAACAAGGAATGTTCCACATACCCCATAAAGAGACAGGCATAGCTGGGGCCCATGCAGGTACCCATAGCCACACCTTTTATTTGGAGGAAGTGAGAGGAGTTTAAGGAGAAATTGTTCAGCATGAGAACAAGTTCAGCCAAACGGAGGAGAGTAGTGGTGGATGGGGATTGTTCGGGCCTCTGTTCGAGGAAGAAGCGGAGAGCCATCAGACCATCCTGGTGGGGGATGGAGGTGTAAAGGTGTAGAGGACATCCATGGTGAAGAGGAGGCGGTTGGGGCCAGGAAACTGGAAATTGTTGATATGATGTAGGGCGTCAGAGGAATCACGGATGTAGGTAGGAAGGGACTGGACAAGGGGAGAGAGAATGAAGTCAAGATAGCAAGAAATGAGTTCTGTGGGGCAGGAACAGGCTGACACGATTGGTCTGCTGGGGCAGTCCTGTTTGTGGATTTTGGGTAGGAGATAGAAACGGGCCATCCGAGGTTGGGTGACTATCAGGTTGGAAGCTGTGGAAGGAAGATCTCCAAAGGAGATGAAGTCAGTAACAGTCCTGGAAACAATGGCTTGATGTTCAGTGGTGGGTCATGGTCCTGGGAGAGGTAGGAAGAAGTGTCTGCCTATTATTCCTTCACCTTGTTCATTGAAAAAAATGTACAATTTGGATTTAGGTAACCACTATATGAGTTGAACCAAAGAGAAGCAATTTAGTTGGAAGGTTCTGGTCTTATGCTAAAAAATAATTGGTTAGAAAGTGGTCAATGTCAGAAAAATTGCACCTGGGCAAAAACCTCCAATGTTGCAGGGTTGAGCTCCATGACCAAGGATACCTGGAAAAGCTCTGATGTTTTAACTAGCTGTGAATAATTTTCAGTTAGGCCCCTTGTATATGTTAATGAGGGGCTCAATGCTTGTTTAAAGCCCTCCTGAGAAATTGGGCTGCCCAGATCAGGACAGGTACTGGTTTTCTTGGGCTGAATATGCCTAGCAAGCAGTTGCCACCATAAGGGCAAGTTAAGTGTTTTTTTAGATGTGAAGTGGAACCAGGAACCTGTTGGACACTGGTGCAATCAACGGTGACCACATCTGCAGCAAGTGTTGGCTGCCCGAGGAACTGCGGCTCAGGGTTGATGAGCTGGAGTCCAAGCTGCAGACACTGCGACACATCAGGGAGGGGCTGAGTTACTGCGCACTGTGTTTCTAGAGACAATCCCACCCCTTAGATTAATTACATCGAATTTGGACCGTGGTCAGGGACAGGAGGCTGTGACTGTGAATGAGGCAGGTATGGGCATCCAGAAGTTAGCTTTGGAGGAGGCTCAGCCAGTGCCCTTGTCCAACAGGTATGATGTTCTTGCTCCTGGTGTGGATGAGGGCACAGACTGCAGGGAGGATGAGTGAACTGACCACAACATTGTGGTGCAGAGTGCCATTCAAGTGGGGGGAGAGAAAAGTAGTAGTAATAGGGGATAGCATAGTTAGGGGAATAGGTACTGTTCTCTGCAGCAAAGACAGAGAGTCCTGAAGGCTGTGTTGCCTACCTGGTGCCAAGGTTAAGGACATCTCTTCTGGGCTGGAGAGGAGCTTGGAGTGGGAGGGCAAGGATCCAGTCATCATGATCCACGTAGGTACCAACGACATAGGTAGGATTAGGAAAGAGGTTCTGCTGAGGGACTACGAACAGCTTGGGGCTAAATTAAAAAACAGAACCACAAAGGTAATAATCTCCGTGTTACTACCTGAGCCATGTGCAAATTGGTGTAGAGTAAATAAGATTAGAGAGGTAAATGCATGGCTTAAAGATTGGTTTGAGAGAAATGGGTTTCAATTCATGGGGCACTGGCACAGGCCTTAGGGAGGGAGAGAGATGTTCCATTGGGACAGGCTTCATTTGAACTATGCTGAGACCACTGTCCTGGCGAATCTTATAACTAGGGTTGTAGACAGGACTTTAAATTAATTAGTTTGGGGGAGGGTTCAATTGAAGGGAAGTTTAAAAAATCAAAAAGAAACAAGAGAGCTGAGGTGCAGGGTAGTGAAGAGGCAAACAATAACAAAGTATGACAGCAAGGGGCAGAAAATATAAGCAGAAGAGTGTAGCAGAAATTAGAACCAAATAGGCAAACAGGAAAAGGAGGTGGGGTAGCTTTATTAATAAAGGAAGGTATCTGTGCGATGGTGAGTAGTGATATAGGTGCAATAGATCGTAATGTGGAATCAGTTTGGGTGGAAATAAGGAATAACAAGGGGAAGAATTCATGGGTGGGAGTTGTCTATAGGCCCCTGAAGAGTTGTCTCACTGTAGAACAAAGTATAAATCAAGAAATAATGGAGGTGTATAAGAAGGGTGCTTCAATTGTCATGGGCGATTTTAATCTGCATATTGACTGGACAAATCAGATTGGCAGTGGTAACATGGAAGAAAAATTTGCAGAATGCATCAGGGATTGTTTCTTAGAGCATTATGTTGCAGAACCTACCCAGGAACAGGCTATTTTAGATCTAGTAATGTGTAGTGAGGTGGGATTAACAAGAGATATTGTAGTTAAGGATCCTCTAAGGGATAGCGTTCAAATTTCAAATTCAGTTTGAGGGCAAGCAACTCAGGTCTCAAACCAGTGTCCTCAACTTAAATAAGGGCAATTACAGAGGTATGAAGAAAGAGTGGAATAAAGCGGGCTGGGAAAATAGACTAAGGGGAAGGTCAGTGGATGAGCAGTGGCAGACATTTAAGTAGATATTTCATCACGCTCAGCAAAGATTTATGCTGGTCAAAAAGAAGGACTCGATGAGAAGGATGAACCATCTGTGGTTAACAAAGGTAGTCAAGGAGAGTATCCAATCAAAAACTAAGTCATACAAAGCGGCAAAAACTAGTGGTAGGCCAGAGGACTGGGAATCTTTTAGGAACCAGCAGCGGATGATTAAAAAGCTAATAAAGAGGGAGAAAGTTGATTATGAAAGTAAAATGGCAAGAAATATAAAACAAACAGCAAGAGCTTCTACGGGTATATAAAAAGAAAGAGAGTGGCTAAAGTGAGTGTGGGATCCTTGGGGGATCCAACTGGAGAACTGATAACAGGGAACAGGGAAATGTCAGATAATTTAAACCAATATTTTGCATCGGTCTTTACAGTGGAGGACACTATAAACATCCCATAGATATCAGCTAAGCAAGGAGCTAATGGGAGGAAAGATCTTGTAACCGTTTTAATCACAAGAGACAAAGTATTTGACAAAGTAATTGGAGACTAAAGGTAGACAAGACGCCAGGACCTAATGGCCTGCTTCCAAGGGTTTTAAAGGAAGTGGCTACAGAGATAGTGGAGGCATTGATCAAAATATTCCAGAACTCTCTGGATTTCAGGTGGGTCCCAGTGGATTGGAAAACCGCTAATGTGACCCCCTTGTTCAAGAAGGGAGGGAGACAAAAAGCAGGAAAATATAGGTCAGTCAGCCTAACATCATTAGGAAAATGCTAGGGGCCATTATTAAGGGAGAAATAGCAGGACATTAAGAAAATGTATTCAAGCAGAGTCAACATGGTTTTTGAAAAGGAAATCATGTTTGACAGATTTGCTAGAGTTCTTTGAGGATATAACAAGCAGAGTTGATAAAGGGGAACCAGTAGATGTAGTGTATTTGAATTTCCAGAAGGTATTCGATAAGGTGCCACATAAAAGGTTATTGCACAAGATGAGAGCTCACGATATTGGGGGTAATGTTTTAGCATGGATTGAGGATTGGTTAGCACACAGAATACAGAGATCCAGGATTAATGGGTCTTTTTCAGGTTGGAAAGACGTAACTAGTTGAGTGCCACAAGGATCGGTCCTAGGGCCTCAGTTATTTATGATCTATATTAATGACTTGGAGGAGGAGGCAGATTGTAATGTATCCAAATTTGCTGATGATACAAATATAGGTGGGAGGGCATGTTGTGATGAGGACATCAGGAATCTGCAAGGAGAAAGAATAGGTTGAATGAATGGGCAAAAGCTTTGGCAGATGGAGTTTAGTGTAGGAAAGTGTGAGGTCATGCACTTTGGCAGGAAGAATCAAAAGGCAGACTATTATTTAAATGGAGAGAGACTCCAAAAAAGTGCAGCACAGAAGGGTCTAGATGTTCTTGTGCATGAAACACAAAAATTTAGAGTGCAGGTGCAGCAAGTAATTAAGAAGGCAAATGGAATTTTGGCCGGTATTGCTAGGGGGTTGGAGTTTAAAAATAGGGGAGTCTTGTTACAACTGTACAGGGTGTTGATGAGGCCGCACTTGGATACTGTGTACAGTTTTGGTCCCCATATTTAAGAAAGGATATACTGGCATTGGAGGTAGTTCAAAAGAGATTCACTAGGCTGATTCTTGGGATGAAGGGGTTGACTTATCAAGAACGGTCAAACAGGTTAGGCCTTTATTCAATAGAGTTTAGAAGAATGAGGGGTGATCTTATTGAAATGTACAAGATTCTGAGGGAGCTTGACAGGGTAGATATTGAGAAGATGTTTCCACTACTGGGGGAATTTCGAACGAGTGCACATAATTACAGAATAAGGGGA
Organism: Carcharodon carcharias; assembly: GCF_017639515.1. Taxonomy (NCBI): domain Eukaryota; kingdom Metazoa; phylum Chordata; class Chondrichthyes; order Lamniformes; family Lamnidae; genus Carcharodon; species Carcharodon carcharias. The sequence continues at coordinate 167,961,937 of NC_054469.1, forward strand.
CAACTCATTTAAAACTGAGATGCAAAGGAATTTCTTCTCTCAGAGGGTAGTGAATGTCTGGAATTCTCTACCCCAGAGAGTTGTGGAGGCTAGATCACTGAAAGTACTTTAAAAGGAGGTAGAAAGTTTTTTGAAATTTCGGGGAGTTGAGGGCTATGAGGAGCTGGCACAAAAGAGGAGTTGAGGCCTGGGGCAGATCTACCAGGATCTTATTGAATGGCGGGGCAGGCTCAAGGGGCCGATTGGCCTACTCCTGCTCATATTTCTTAAGTTCTTACATGAAATTTCAATATTCAATTGCGAGGGGAAATGACAATGCACCTAATGTTAATTTAGAAGTCCATCTATTTTATGGTGTGTGGTAGAATCTGTGGTCAAAGCTTATATTTTTTGAGGCAGGTCCTAATTGAAAAGGGAAACTGAAACAGAAAATTGAGAAAGGAAACTGATCCTCTCATTTGCAAAGGAAAATAAGGGAAGCATATTACACGAGGGGTGGGGGTGTGGGGCGGGAGATGGGGGAGGTGGTGGGTGGGGGGAATGGCTTTCCCAACACCTCCCTTGGAAACAAAGCCAGTGTGGAGCCAACTCGCTGGATGCCAGCCCTTCTCACAGCCATAACACACTGTGGGTGGGCTAAATAGGCAGCCAGTGGGACTTCCACCCCTCACTGGGGAGGATGTCCCACCCTCGAGAGCTGCCAGCCAATCGGATTGGTCGGCAGCTCCAGCAGTACCAACATCACCAACAGTGCACTAGTGGGTGTTGCTGGGACTGCAAACAGGCCCATGGATCCCAGAGCAAGGTACGTCCAGGACCTTGAGCAGGGAGGGTTAGTTTAGCAAGGAGCTAAAGCAGGAGGGTAGGAAGAAAGTGGGGGTACTATCTTAGGGGGGCTGCCTCCCGATGCACAAAGGGCACCACCACCCCCTCCTCCACTAAAGATAGTACCTCCCCCTTCATACCAACCCTCTTAAAAAGCTTTTTAAAAAACAGCTTGCCTACTCCCACCAGACTGCTCATGCTAACCGTATTAAGGTGTGGGAGGTATTTTATAAGGGTCAATTGGCTTGTTAACAAGCTCAATTGACCCTTGATTATTTATTTAAATGTGGTGGGCAGGCTGCCGATTTCTGCAGCAACCCACGCCGACCCCTCCCACCCTGGTTTATGGGGTGAACTTGGGGGTGAGTGGGCAGGTGGTGGGGTTGACACCTGCCCTATTTTACCTGCCCCCCCACCTCTGAAATCATGGCTGGTGGGGGCCCATAAAATCCAATCCTAAGGTAGAAATTGTGGACAGAATTCTCCCATCTCCCCCACGGTGGGTTTCGTGGTGGGCAGGGGTGGAAAATCCAGCGCCAGACAAAAAGTCGCAAATTCGCCGTCGTAAAAATAAGTCGCAATTCTGCTGATGGTGTGTTCGTGATGGGTCAGTTATCCTGCCAACTAGTGGTGCGAATACCATTTACATTCATTAGCATATCATGAATGTTCATTAAAACAGCTGCTCTCCGTAATCTTGCCACGCCTTCCAATCTTCTGTCACAATAGCGGGAAATTACGTCGGCTTCAAATCCATTTGAAAAATGGCGACGTGCCCAAGTCAGACTTAATTCACAGGTAACTTCGAGGTGAATGAAACATACCAGCCATAGTGCTGCGCCATTCTTGTTGCGATGAACGTCATTCTGCTGGGGTTATGGGGTTGGACTGCTCCTTCACTTTGCTTTCATTGTCCCTAGGAACACCACTGTGATACTCATGCAGGCCTCCAATTTTAGAGACTAGCTCTTCAACCAGGGGTGGGCTGTAAGGCGAGGAGTCAGATTGATGAACGTGATGGGGTCAATGGGGAGGGAAGTCCATGGAATGGCAGTGAGAGGGAAGGGTGAACATAATGTGGGCCTTTCTGAGGTGGCTCTCAAACTTCTTGTTGCTGCAGGAGTGAGCAGGAGCCTGCTTAGAAAGAAAAGAGGAAGACCTCCTTGCGATGAAAGCCACTTAAAGCCAATGGCTTCATTAGCACTGTTAAAAAGCTACTCAGAACATAGTGGCTTCACATCACAATCACTGCATCTCAAGATTAACACACAGGAATTTAGAATTTGGGAGTGCAGGCAATAGTAGAGGAGACACAGCTGCATCATGTATGGCAATCCATCAATGAAGGCCTGTCAGGTGTTCACCAGATGTGACATTCCTAATGGGCCAAAGGGCATCCACTCATTGAGCATAAGCAACTGATTGGTCATTAATATGCTGCATTAGGGATTGGAGCACAGAACTCGATTGGGTCACTCATCTCACTTAAACTTCAGCATCCCACGCAGGGCTCAAGGTGTTACATATCTGCGATGCCATCTTGGTCACCTCGATGTGTGTGCTAGTGTCTCAGGGCAAGGCAACATCAGCACCATGCAAGTAGGGCAGGAAAAACTATGGACCCTTACAGTAGCCAAACGTGTCATCTTCTGAGCTTCATTTCCTTGCTCCTTGAATCATTAATGTCTTCAATGTTTCCTTTCAGAGAGAAGGAAAAGACACATATGGATTCAGGGCTCAATGTTGCCTTTGGCAGGGTCCTATTGCAATGGAGGAGGCAAAGGAGGGAGAGGCAACTCCGTGCACAGCTCCAGCAGGAGGCACATGGTCTAGCAGAGCCATAGCATCTGAGAACTGAGAGCCCACTTAGGAACAAGAGCAATGCGAGAGAAGACTTGAAGCCTTTGCCGCCATCTAATGATGCAAACACTGCTGCAACCGAGATGTGAACATGCCGAGGGATCGCCTCCTTTCGTGCTTGTTTTTTCTTCAGCTACTACACTGAGGGGATTCAAATGTCACTAGAATTTCAATGCTAATGAGCTGCCCTCATTCAATGGTGTTTTTTGAGTAAGAAGAGTTAGAAATGCTTACATCACACACTTCCAATAAAGATTTAAACACATGTCCCTGACATCACACAAGAGTGTGGAGACTAGTTCAACTGAGGTTGACATCACAGGAATGTGAATCTCACAGTGGGGCACTATCACTGAGTGGGAGGAAGGCTAAACCTCGAAATAAGAGGATTCAAAAGTACCAAATCGCAACGCCTTCAGTTGATGGGAACAAATGTATCAACAGAAATACAATTTATTTACATGTATAGCACACCTGTCACCCAAAAGTGACATCAATTTTTCTTAACTTTTCTAACTCTATTGCCATACCTGAGTACAGCCCCGACATCCACAGCAGGGGTGGAGGCAGCCTGCTGACTGTTACGTCCTGATGTCTGTGATGATCTTGGCAGATGTCGTCAGGTGGCCCAAGGCCTGGAGGGCCCTGGCCTAATAAGGGTCACCTGCTTAGGGGCAGAAGCACCCTCAGCGGTCTGAGAAGCTGGATTAGATGGGGTCACAGGTAGAGGGGGCTGTGAGCGGCTGGACACCCTTGGAGTTACCTGAGCAGAAGCCCCCGGGGTGTCTGGGTGATGCTCATCCTCCCTGTGGGTGTCCAAGGGCCCCACCCTGACTCCTGCAGGAGATGGTGCATCCGGGGGGTGGGGGGGGGCGGGGTTCAAAGTGCCTTGTCTCCATCTCGTGTACACCCTGGTGGTGCCCACCCGGGTGTGTGATCATAAAGTGCAGGGCTGAGCGCAAATCCGGCAAGAACTGCTGGACCAAGGTCTCCATGGTGGTGACCTTGAGGCGCTCACATTACAGAGCCATGACATCAGACAGAACATGGACGGACTCCTCCATCATTCACTCTAGTCTTCTGAATGACTGCCGAATCTCTGCCTAATGTTCCATCGCCTGTTGTTACATATCCAGCATAGATTTGGCAGCCACTTCCAGAGGCTTATCATCATCTGACTCGGACCGAATAGGTGGCTGGTCTCCAGCAGCCCTCCAAGTGCCGGAGACCTGGGCTGTCCCTACCTCTAACTGCGGGGACGTGTCAGTGAGGTGTTCCTCAGAGAGTGAGACTGAACCTAATCTACAGCTGTGCCCCACTGACGTGTGTGTCTCTGAGTTAATGGAGCATGCGTGTGAGTGCCGTGACAGCTCTTCTGGAGCTTCCTCCTCGGATGACGTCTGGGGACTCGTGCTGGTGGTGTTGGACTGGCGTGGGGGCCTTGATCTGCTGGTGCCTAGAAAATATAAAATAGAGTTTCAATTAATGAGCATGAGCTGGATAAGGCTGCACGTGACTCACTGTGAATGTCAGGATTTGATGAAGTGGTGGAGCCGTGATCTGTACTGGGTTGGTTGGAGAGGCCAATCTCCTCTTCCCCACAGGAGCGGCAGCTTCCTCGAACTCAATGAGGGCAATAATGTCAGCTGTCCCTCCCCCGGTCTGTGCTCTCTTGCACCTGTTCTGTATGAAGAAGAAAGAAAGGCATGTGATGAGAAGGGATAGAGCAGAGGTTGGGTGAAACGCATGTTCCCTGTGTGTGGTCAGCCCTTCCTAGAAAAGCCAGAGGATGGAGTGTGAACAACATGATAGATCGGATAGTGGTGATGTGAAAGTTTCGGTAAGAAAACCAATGGTTGCATGAGACTGTCGAAGAGAGTGGCCATTTGAGTGCATGATGCCATGATGAGAGTTTGATATTGGAGAGTGTTGAAGGGTGACTTACCCTGGCAGAACGGTTGAGATCATTCATCCTCTTCTTGCGCTATGGGTGGCACTTTGGGCGCCAGTGCCAGCCATGCTGACCCGCTTTGCGACGCTCTCCCAGGCCGAAGAGGTGAGACTGCTACTTATGCTGCAGCCATCTCTAAGATACAGCACTTGCCTGTGCAACTGCTGATCAAGGCCTGGAGGGCCGGGTGCGTGAAACGGGGTGCTGCCTTCCTGTTCAGGCTCTCAGCCTTCCTCTTCTGGCTGCCAGGCACACTCTGGTGGGCTGAAGAGAGTGAGCTTGTGTGTTGGACTGGCCTTTAAAAATGGCGCCTGGACCTGCAAACCCACCAACTGATCGCAGCAGCAGGAATCAGCTCAGACTGATACAGTCTCTGCATAATTAACGAGGCTCCAAACGCAGAACCAGTCACGAATTCCCACCATTCTGGCCAACGGGCTGGGTGCTGCCGAAACTGTCCAGCACCACACTTAGTCTCATTTATGGAAAATTCTGCCTTGTGATTGAAAAGAAAACATCTAGGGAGACTGAAGCGGGTTGAAAGCGTGTAAAAGGACACAGTGCAATCCAAGCTCAGCAGATGATGTTGAGTCCAATGGTGCCATACAGGCAGGCTGAAGAAGACAGGGGTTGGATCCAAAAAATTCATGCTGCCTGCTTGTTTAAATGATAGTGGTGTGCAGCCCAGTGCTAAACCCACTGCTGTGTGGCTGTATGCCTCTGCACAGTGCCCAAGTTCGTGCAAGGCTAGCACCATTTAAAGCTAGTCTGCACTACATAAAGCTAACCAGCACTCCTCAAAGGGGAGGTGCATTCCAGCTGGAGTTGAAACTGGCAATGTTCATGGAAGAGAGCCTGAGCAGGAGGAAAAGTAAAAATGGCACAACAGGGCCTAAAGTGCGCTCCAAGGTTCTCTGACACAACAGTGGAGGCCTTGTACAGGGGTGGACAGAAAGAGAGGAATCCTTTTCTCATAGGGGGGCCAGGGGTCTCTCCAGAGAGACACTGAAAAGACAATGGGGGCAGGCAGACATCACTGACATTGTGAACAGCCTATCTCAGAGAATTTGAATGTACTACAGGTAGAACTTTAATGGTCTCACACTAGTGGTCAATGGCAGTGAATGTATCTTCAAATGCTGCCATCTTAATTCATGGGATGGGGATATTACTGGCAAGACCACCATTTACTGCCTGTTGCTAACTGCCCTTGAGAAGGTGGTAGTTAGCCAACTTTTGGAGCCACTATGGTCTTGAAATACCCAAAGCGCTGTTAGGCAGGAAGTTCCAGGATTTTGACCCAACGACAGTGAAGAAATATTGAAATATTTCCAAATCAGGATAGTGCATGACTTGGAGGGGAAGTTGTGGGAGGTGGTGTTCTGGCTTCACACTGGACTCATGAGCCAGCTGTTAAATGGATAGCCCTTGTCACTCAGCAGTTACCTTTTGCCTTGACAAGCTGGATCATATACTGAGGGAACAGCGGAATGGCACAGAATAAAGGCATCATGACTGCTGACAAGATACCAAGCATTCACTGTATGATGTATTATGCACAGTCTCACACCAAGTGCACATTCAGGGAGGGGAACACTTTAGGTTTCAGTACACCTCAGCATTTAGATGTGTCACCTGCAAAACTTTGTCTGTGCAGTCAGTGGGGAAGCTAGCTATCCTGGCAAAGCCACATGCATGCTGCACCTACTTCTGTCTGGTCAGAGAGAACACAACATATTCTCCTTTTTGGCATAAAGATCATCAGTCACCTCTATGGTGCAGCAGGGAATGATGTTAGACATATCGCCTGTTCCAGCCTTAATGCAAGCAGATGTGCAAAAATTCAGGGCCACGGTCACCTTCACCACCACTGACAGCGTTCGTTTTGTCCTATCCTGAGGCTGCAGATTTGCTTGCAAGAGCTAACAAATTTTGATGAGCACTTTCTTTGTAAAACAGATATGATGTACACACTGCTCCTGGCTTGGGTGGAAGTAAGAGAAGTTCTCCCTGAAAACCCGAGATGGCTAAGGCCATCTGCTGAGACCCCTTCTCCCCCTCCTCATCCTCCCTCTGAGACCTGCTTGTGATCTTCTGTGCTGCCCCTGCTCAAACTCACTTTCACCCTGCAAGCCAAGGGAAATGGTAACTATTCTTTCAGCTGTGTCACAGTGGTAGCACTCCCATCTCTGAGTCAAAAGGTCGTGAGCTGATGTCTCGCTTTAGGACTTGAGTACAAACATCAAGGCTGACACTCCAGTGCAGTACTGAGGGAGTGCTACACTGCCAGAGATGCCATCCTATGGACAAGGTGTCAAACCGAGGCCCCATCTGCCCTCTCAGATGGAGATAACAGATCCCATGGCACTATTTCGAAAAAGAGCAGGGGAGTTGTCTCCGGTGTCTGAACCAATATACATCCCTCAATCAACATCACAGAAACAGATTATCTGATCATTTATACATTGCTGCTTGTGGGAGCTTGCTATGCACAAATTGGCTTCCCCATTTCCTACACTGAAACAGGGACTACACTTCAAAAGCATTTCATTGGGCTGTAAACTGTTTTGGGACATCCTGTGGCATATAAATGCAAATCTTTTTTTTTCAGCACCCAGAGCTGGGAGCAAGTTTTTTGACCTGAACCTTTGAAGCCAGAACCAAAGGCCTTCTCCACATGTGCACCACTCCAGCTGCCTTTATCTACTTTAAACAGCAGAAACACTGGGCAGAATCTTCCATTCTGGTGTCTAAGTTCAGTGGCGGTCGGGAAAGTTGGTGTGATTCCCGCTGGGCAACAGGAGGGCTGAACACATGCAATCTTTCACTTTTCAGCTCATTAACTATGCATGCATGAGGAGCTCAGAGAATCTCGTGGCAGGTCAGGCAGGAAGTCACCAGACATTACCTTATGGAGTCCAAGGTCCTGGTGCCATACTTAAATAGCACCCGGACAGACATTCACTCAATACAGGCCAGGAACAAAAACAGAATTACCTGGAGAAACTCAGCAGGTCTGGCAGCATCGGCGGAGAAGAAAAGAGTTGACATTTCGAGTCCTCATGACCCAGGAACTCTGCCTTACTCCTACAGAGTCCTCGTGGCTGTAGCTCATACTGGAAAAGCTGGGCGATATGAGCTACCACATAGAGGGACATATGAGGATTCCTCCAGCCTTGCCTTTCTCTTATCTCTAGAAAAGAGTACCGTTGTCAATACACCCGTGGTCGGGCCAATTGCAGTGGTCCGTATTCCCCAGCATCTTGACCTTCTAGAGGCCCAGTAGCCTCTTGCTGCTTGGGCCCTTTCTCCTCATGGAACTATGCCAACCATCTGGATGCGAGCCATCACCAAGGTAGGATTGCCTGCAGCCTGCAGCATGGATGTCCCAGTGGATGTGTAGATGAATTGAAGTGATACATTAAGTGAGCATGTCCTTTACAGGTTTCTCTCCATCTCACAGCTAGAATGCCAATGCTAAGCTGTTCACCTGGTCTCCATCTGGACATGGTTTCCCCACCCCACCCTTTCCAGGTGAAGGACATCCTGAAGAACCTAAGATGGGTGTTCCTCCTATTGATGTAAGGCTGCACATGGAAACATTGCTCTTTGACCAAAGTGTTGACTGCTATGTGCAAGAAGCTTCCCTTTGGCACCATTCCACTTGCCTCCACCAACCTTGAGCTCTATAGAGAGAGACCATTGCCTTGGCAGCATAGAAAGACTAACTACTTGAGCCCTTGTCAGCCATGATCATTCACCCGGGAGGGTGGAGATTTGGAGTTGCGAATTGGCTGCCCAGCTGTGACCCTTGGAGGCATCTACCCCCCTCCTTCATCTTTGCCTCTGACTGCAGCTGATGGAAAATGGCACACAATGAATGGTAGCTCCACACCTTGTTGGAATCTCGATGCTATGAGACCCATGAGTCAGGTACAAACCGCCTGCTATGGGGGCTTCACCATAGAGAGGAGAACACATTGAGCATTGTTGACACCCAGTTGCCTCATAATTATTAGGATGCCCCTTGAGTTAGCCACTTGTGCTGACCTTGAACTCCAGCCACCCAAAAAGACCCTCCTCCCACTTCGCGGGATCCCACTGACTGATTAACTGTGTGGTCAAGGTCAGGTTTGAAAAATGGTGCATGTCACTTTTCAAACTTGTTCCAATGCCTTCTATCCTCCCTTGTCACCCGCCAACTTCCCCACACCACCATAGACCTATCCAATATCACCATCCTCTCCCCTCTGTCATCCTTGAACCTCCCCCCATTACTCAGGATCCAATTATAAGCCACCTCCATGTGCATCCCCCCCACTCATTACTGTCCCCACTCCCACTCTGACCTTGCCCTCTCCCATTATTCAAGCCACCTGTCTAGTCCCCCTCTGTGATCACCCCCATGAGACCTTTACCTAACAAACACTCACTATGGACCTGCCATCCTACTGCATCCCACTCTCCTCTCTGACTGTGACCTTTCCTTCCTGTCTCCAGTACCCTGAGTTCACTCCCGCAGGGCCCCACCATTAACACCACCGATACTGCCTTCTAAGACACTCCCTAGACACTCTCCCCTCCCCCCTTTCCTGCTTAGCCTGCCTCCCCTGGCCAGCCTTTGCTCCACTCTTCCACCCTAGCCCCCTTCTGGCCTTGGCCTGCCTTCCATGTCCAACCTTAGCATAGCTTTTGCTACCAGCACTCGATACAAGTGAAGTTACGCAAGGCCCACAAGAAGGCAAATGCAGCATCTACTGATCTCATAGACAGGTGCATAGCACTTATATACAGTCGTAAAGTTAAATTCACGCAGGTGGGGAAGTTAATTTGGAGGGGGAACTTAATTTCGGCGAGGTGGCCTTTTAATGAGCATGCATGAGATTGCTCCAACATTGCTTGTCATGAAACCCGGACTGCATTTAACACTACTTGAAAGTTGGGAGATCAAAACTCAAACAGTTTACCCCACCGTCAGGGAATTGATTTTTTGTCTCCAACCCACCCTGCTGGGACTGGAAAATTCTGCCCAGTACTTCGATAGAAATCGATTGGAAACTTACCTGAAAGCAGTTGAGGATCCAAATAAAAAGAGTTGGTAGCAGCAGTCCTTCCTGCTAATGCATATTCAGCTGTGTGTGTTTATGAGAGGGAATTAGCTGTAGCGATGATGTCAAAAATGGCAGTGCTGGCTGACATCACAATCTGCCTATTCAGCATACTTCTGCTGCAGCTTCTAACACCTGCACTAATGCCCTCACAGAAATGTCATCCAGTGCCTGCCATGCCAAAAATGTGCACATGCAGCACAGATGTCATTTTGTTACCAAAACAACACTTATAGTGGTGAAACCACGTGTACCACGGAGCCAAATTTTGCAGCCCAATGCCTTTTAGTAACCCCCGGGTACCTCATGCAAGTGGCCATTCTTCCGTGTGATTGGACAGCGAGAGCCAGAGTTTGACTGAAGCATGTTGATTGGCTGCCCGTTCCGGGAGCAGAGAGGTCTCCTGTAATTTTCAGGCTCTGGCTCATTAAAATTAACCCGGTGAGTTACAAGATGCCAAACAGGCAAGTTAAAGCTTAAAAATTGCCAGCAGCTAGGTAACATCCAGAATGGGTGCCTGAGGGAGGGAGTTCCCTGGACAGCAGTAACCCAGATTATTTTTATGCGTGCTTGCTCTTCCAGGGCCCAAAGAAAGTAACTCACTTACCTTTACAGGGTATTTCCTCTTCCGTTACCCATGAAACTGATGTAAGGCTGCACTGTAATGGGCACCAGGCATTAAGCCCCTTAATTGAGTCAGCCACATCACTAGTGTTAACAGGGCTATCAATTCAAGTTGAAGTCCATGAGCACCAGGCAAAAGCATTCAAAATTGACCTCCAAATGAGGGTAAGCTTTTGCAATGTGTGAATAACCCAGAGAGATTTGGTCTGCACATGCAGTTTCCAGCACTGACTCAATCACAGTTAGCAGCAGGTATCCTCATTGATCTTTCTTCTGTCGCACCCCAACTGCTGCTCCAGCTGATATCTGCATAGACAATATTCATGCTACATTAGGTAGTGCCTTTATCCATCAGGTCATGTGGGAGTCTGCGGTACAGATTTAACAAGGTGGTAAAGTTTTTAACACTGTTGAACTATAAGCATCAATTCAACCAATTATAAGGATCAGAACCAATCAACTTCAACCAGATCTGCAATTTCCAAATTGCTACATGACATTCCAGTTTGGAATTATAAATCACAGTCAGATCGAGTCTTTAATGCGAATAGTGTAAATGGACACAAGACTGCAAATAAACCTGTTTCATTGATCACAGCAGCCATTATTAAACGAGGAGAGGAATGGGATGTAAAAGATGTTGGCCGCTTAAAAAAAATAACTGAAGTAACCAGCTTGACTTATTAGAGTGACAATTTTTAAGAGATAGTGTCTCCAGGAATGCTTCGATGGAGGTAACCTCAAATAGTACAGTATGATCTAAAGACCTCGTCACTCACTCCAACTTTTCACAGTGACTGTGAAAGTATCAATTTTCTGGCAGAAGGGTCATTCCAAACACTTGGAGGCAATTCCTCAGGCATTAAGCAGGGTACCATTTCTTATTGCGTCCATTATTAACTCCCCTTCAGGTGTGGTCAGTTAAACATATGCAGAATTAAGGGTGCTGCCATTCAAGCTAATGAGGCACATGTACCTCAAGGGCTCCTATACCCTTAGCATTCAGTAGTCAGCGGTGCTGGAAGAAGAATCCTTAACCAGCATGCAGGATTCCCTGAGCTGCCACATGCCTCCCTCTTTTACAAGTCAGTGCATTTTTTTAAACAAAATAATCATTTGCAAGCTTTGCTATTGAGCGACCATGGCTATGATTTAAAACCATAGCTCATTACCTAATTATAACAGTGTAAACAAACCACAAATAATGGCAAAAGAAATCTAGGAATACACAGTTCAGTTCTAGATAAAAGATATTACTATAACCATATAATGATTATATCACTGTTATATTTGCTTGTTCTTTTAGTTGTGAAATAAGTTTGCTTCATATTTTAAACTTTAAATGCAGTTTGCTGTGATATTAAATTGCTTTCAAATCTTGAAGTCAGATTTAAGGAAGCATTAGATAACTTGTTACCTAAAAGCAATCACCAAACGTGGTATGCTGCCTGTTTACACTGTAAGTCTACTAAAAGCTTACCTCAACCTTAAGGAAGTGTAATCACTCTCATATGTTTGATGACTTAGGACTCACACAGTGGAGTGAACTAAGATATGAAGGCCAAAACAGGAGACTAAAGAGTCCCCAAAATTTAACTGTAGAGTTAACCTGACAGTAATTCTGACTACTTATTGCCAAGATGTTGTGGAGCAATAGTAAGGTATCACCACATTTGCTGAAAGACCCAAAACAGTATTCTTTGTTATAAGGCTGATTTTTATTTTAGTCCCAGGTGCACTGTGACTGTTTCCCGTGACCTACATTTAGACAATGTTGCACAATTGTAGAAGAAAACAACAGAGAAAAGCTAAATATAGGTCAACACTATCCTGGAGGCATCTTGTCAAACCAAAAATATGCTTAATTCTGGTGAAAGGTTCAAACTAGAAAAAAAAAGACAAAGGAATGTTGCCCAAAGAGAGTTGCATGAAAGTAATTGCAGGTATAGATTGGTGTTAGAAAAATGCACAGAAACTGAAAATTATGCCATTGGCACAGTAAAGGTTTAAACTCATCTGAGTTCTTAACGACCTTTTAAACATACACATCCAATAGTATTTTCCATATATTTTATCCAAAAATATTAAAATTCAATGTGTGAAAATATATAAAACAAGAACAAATATCTTTTTAGCTGAAAGCAAAGGTCTTATGATCACTTAAAAAGTTGCAGTCAATTAAGCACCGAATTAAATTCAGTTCTAGGAAAACACTGCTCCATTCTTGTGTCCCCTCATTCAGTTCCTGCTTTTCATGTGAGGAAGCAAAGGTGTGCCTTTTGAATTTTCCAACTTTCAATCCATGTTGACCTAGTGGAGGAGAATGGCAACCAGTCTCTGGTTGTGTAATAGTTTTGGGTGCTTCTTGAAGAGGCAGTCATGGGGTATTTGTCTGTCTCCAGTGGTATAGTGGCAAATGCCAGAACCATGGATAATCTGGCCAAGACTGGGACAAAGGGAAGTCACTAAAATATTTAAAAATTCTGAATTGTACAGATGGAGGTTAATATATTAGTCCTAAGGGGATAAGATAAGAAAGTAGAGAGTGACAGAAGGTTATCTAGATATGTTTTAGGTGAGGCTTTATGCTTTCATTTATTTGTGTTCACAGCAAAATGTCAAATTCCATAAATAGACTAAGCTCCTATGGACTGAAACTTATGACCTTATGTCAGCCGTGAAAGTATTGTACACAAGTCTAATAATTAAACTCCCAATCAGAATATATTACTCATTGGAAGGGCATGAAATTGCTTTTTGTCGCACAAGACGATCGGTAGTGAATTAGCAGCCCAGTTTTACAAAAACTGACCTTTTTTTTTTCCTTTGAGATGTAAAACAGGATGATGTTTCACTAACATTCATTGTACACCGGGCCATAAACATTAAAATTAACCCCCCTGAGAGTTTGCTGCATATTTTCACTATTCTGGAGGTGGGTGGACCTTGTCCTGAACACAAAAAATTGAAATTCCAGAGCAAGGATGCTGAAAACATGTTGGGAGCCCAGTTGGAGGTGGGGTGAAAATTTTGGGGCAGAACCTATAGCCCTTGGGCTTCTGCTTATTTTGCCCAGAGTCAGAAATCCTGAATCAAGGAGGGACATAAGCCAACTACCACCTGCTCTCCTTGTATCCCAGCAGCAGCTTAGGAGTATATTGGGAATTCCCACAAATTTCTAAGCAGCTTTTTACTCCTTGGCCCAGCGATTCCGTCACCTGACATCAAGTTTCCCCTGAACACAGCAGCACTATTTTCTGCAGGGGTTTATGTTTATGAGTGAGGATTGACATCACTGTCTGAGTCATTGGAGGTGGGGTGAGACCTATTATAACAGTCTATTTTATAGCAAACAGTAAACAGAATCTATTTAATCCAAATCTCTGTGAACAGAACACATGACCTAAAATACAATAGTGTCCCAATAAAAATAGGATTATTCCTGCAGCAAAATTCAGTAAGTGCAGAATAGCTATTTACATAATACAATTCATGGGCATAGAATCAATCCAAGTCACTTGTAGCAGTGCAGTATCCAGGGATACGGATGAGGAATTTACCCAAATGCATCTATTCGGGCCAGGATTTAATTTTTTGGCTTGCTAAGGCTCCCCAGTTTGGAGTGGCAGCTTAATATTCCAAACCCTGCAAAACTTCTTGGGGTAGATTTCCCTCTACAGGTGCAGATCACGCCAAATATTAAAATGACCCCATTCTCAAGATAGGGGGAGAATTAACAGTAAGCAACAGGTGAGATCCCAACCCCACCACACTTCTGCCCCCTTGCAAGGTCTGTGGAATTTCTGGCCTAAGGCATTTGCCCAAAATTCATTATAGTCCATGATGAAGGTGGAAATGCAAGTTCCCTTTATCTGGTATGGGAATGGGGGGAGGGGGCAATAACTGGGAGAGATATGATGGTGTTTCTTATAATTCCCTAGTGCCCCACTTCTCTCTAACAATTGTGTCTAGGCTGCCTCCAATAACTGTTGGCCCAGTTAAGAGAAATATGCCCAATTTCATTGGCAGCCCATACAACTGCAGTTTTGAAATGCCTGATGACATGTATTATGCATCTAATTGCTTCCGCTCCGGTGTACCACAGTCTCTCTTGCAATTACCTTAATAGTGGGTCTTCCAAAGTAAAAATAAATCTCAAAGGCCAAGCCAATTTTAGATCATCCAAGAAGTCTTCAATTTAAAATATAAACGTAGAGATAGAATTTCTAATTGATGCAGGCGGTTGCTTGGGGATCGGTAAAAGGGCGTGGAGCTAATTTGTCAGATCTCCACTTAACTCATGCAATGCCCAAAATTCAGCTATAAAGATTTTAATTGACAATCGAATTTAAAATCAAATTTAAATGTGGCCAGGCCATAATCTCATTCTTTGCAATAGGATCTCACTGCACCCATAGACAATGCATTTAAAAGGTTAGAAATGTACAGGAAGCTGTTTTTATTCATGGAATAAAATTTGCTTAAATGAGGATTGAACTTACTGCACCTCTCTGCTTGAGTTGTGAGAGGAACTTCAACTCTGGCCTCAGAGGAGCTGTTGTGAGTTTCATATCAGATAAAGACAGCAAGCACTCCTCCAGCCTTTAGAAGGAATGTTTTGGCCTTCCCATGTCCCAGGATTTATCCCCACTTTATGCCTGCTTGACCTTGCCACAATTCACTGGCATGGACACCCCTTCTTGTCTGCAAGGTTCCCTTTGATGATGACCGATGGCTTTCTGCCACTAGAGCTTTCATTCCCAGTCACTGACCAGCTTCCACTGGCTGCCTGTTTCAGGCAGGCTGCTTACTGACAGCTTGCAGATGAAGCCTGAGAATTTAAATTACATGGCCTCACAGGGTCAAGGTCAGTGGTGGTTTCAGGTCGGAAGATTTGGCATTTGCCCCAACCATGCCCACACCAATTCAACTCAAAGCTAAAATTTCCCCTTATTTATTTTGTCAAGTAGATGAGCTCATTAAGAATTGGACATAGAAAATCAAACATCTATGGAATGTAATGCTGTTGGAACCATAGAAACATCCCTTGTGTAATGCAACCAGTAAGGATTGGCGAATTCAGGTTACCAGGTTGTATAAATAGCTTGTATTGGGTTTTTCTGCTCCTTGTGATAATTAGTAGAAAAACATCCAGGCACCAGCCACACTCAAGGGATTGGTTAACGCAAAAATACATAGGTTCATTTGAAAAGTTGATAGTGGTATTACACAGTTGGAGAACCTGTACACATTTTGCGTTGGTAGCTTCCTCAGAGTAAACTCTAAGCCTGAATCATATGAAACATGGAATCTCTTCCCCTGTAGTGATGTATACAGAAAACATAACCACATCCACTTAAAGGTGAACCACAACATGACCCTTTTTCTAATAAATCAATCCCCCTATAAAAAACCATGGGCAGAATTTTGCCCTCATTGGGCAGGCTTGGCGAGGGTGGGCCACAGCGTTCGGGAAGCCGACCACCAGCCACGATCGAGTCCAATGGTAATTTCACACTGGCAGGCCAATTAAGGCTCACCCAGCATGAAACGCGACTCGTCACTGGCCGGGAAGGGCCGAGCGGGGGCGGGTGCCTGTCAGCCACCGGGTCCAATGGCAGCTTAGCGGCCGGTTTACAAATGGCCCAGGCAGCCCCAGAAAGGCTGCCAGGGAAGGACGCCTGTCTGATGTTGTAATGATGGACTCGAGTGCAGCACCAAGTGCCAGGCAGGAGGGCAGGTCGGATGGGCACTCGGTTCCCCATTTTTCCAATGAGTGCCTCTCTGCCTGCTGGAGGAGCTGGCTGCCAGAAGGTTCACCCTTGCCCCCAGAGACAAGAGGAGGGGGCCACCGCATTTCACAAGGAAGGCATGAGAGGGGGTGGCAGCCCAGGTGAGCAGCCAGAATGTGGTGCAGTGCACCTGGATGCAGTGCCGGAAGCGCTTCAATGACCTGCTGCACTCAGGAAGGGTGAGTATCATTGGCATGGATCAGTGTGTTGAATTGTTTTGGGCTGGCTATCCCCCCATGGAGCTCAGGGGCATTGGAGTTGAATGCCAATGTCAATCACGCCAGCACTAACCAAGGGGCTGAGCCCTGGCTGCTTGGACTGAGTGCCATGCAGCTCAAGGGCCATGACCCAGATGTGCCGAGCAAGGTGCTCCTCAGCTGGGGTTGGCCAGGCTGCAATGGTGCTGCAGGTAGAGAGTGGACTAGTCAATGCTCCTCTGTCCTTTCAGGAAAAAACATTCCGTAACAACGTTGAGAGGTCACAGACTGGCGGAGCATCCCCACACCTCCTCATCCTCCCCCGGTACAAACAGAAGGCCTTGGAGCTCAAGAGGCACCATGCACCTCGATCAAGCAGCCGTGGTGAGGTTGGGGTGTCAGACAAAGAGCACAGTGCACTGAGGTGAGAATTTCGGTGTGTGCAATCATTCTAGTGTAGCCTCTTCATTGATGTGAGCCATTGATCATTGAAAGATGAGGGCACCATGATGCAGATCTCCATTGTCTCACCAGGGTGCCTGGCATGCACAGTGACAGTGTGGTGACTTTAACTAATGACATGTCCTTCTTCTCGCTTGTAGGTTCACCAGGAGGCGTTCACTATCCAGACCCTGAAGTGCCACCCCTGACACTGGAGGACCACCAAGTTCCCCAAGCACCTGCGCCACACCCGCTCTGAACCAGCCACCAGCACAGATACCAGCACCTCGGTGAGCAATAATTTGGTGGCTAGAATGTCAGTGCACATTGGTGAGGGCACTTCACACTCAGTTGAAGTGCAGGCAGAGGCAGAGAGTGCTCAGGGTGCCGGCAGTCAGAGAACTGTTGGGGACCAGAATGCTGCTCAGTCAAAGGCAGATGATGAGCCTTTGGAGTGGTCCATTAGGTGGCAGATGCTGGATGTCCAGCAGGCTGTGTGGGAGGATCTGGCAGAGATCCATGAGCGTATGCATACCATGGTCTCCATTGCGAGCGTGAGCACTGCGTTAATCCTCATAGCTGAGCACAATTCCTCCTCCATGGAGAGAGTGGCGACTCTCCTAGAGAGGCAGCTCCAGGGACAGATCAGGGGTTCCTGGGGTTGAACTCGGACCTGCAAGCCCTCACACAAACACTGACTTCAGGTGGTCAGTGCCAGTGTGTGAGATGGATGAGGTACTCAGTATCCGAGCTAGGTGCCTGTCCATCAATCGTGAGCAGGGAGGTCCAGAGCAACCTCACATCGGTGCACGAGCTGCCAGTTGACTGAAAAGATGCCAGCCATGGCACTGGCTGCCTCCTCCCAGGCAGGATCAGCACGGGCTCCATTGGCCAGGGGACAACTGCCAAGGTCATCAAGGCCAACAGGGCAGCAGGGACAGCAGGCTGCCAGCGAGGGGGGAGCACCTAGACATAGCACCCGTAAACTTAAGTTTAAAGCACATTAAGCACAAGAGGGACTGGCCACAGGTGATCTTTTGTTCCCCCAATTTGTTTTTCTTTTTTTTAATGTGCGACTACCAACACCAGATATTGTTCCGTTCAGGGTGAGTTCCAACATTAAATTGTGTTATTAGTTTGAATAGGTGTCATTTATTTTGTGGGTGCAGGGTAAGCCTGGTTGTAATGTTGGACGTGGGTGGCTCAAAATTTATTGCACAGGCACTGAGTGTATCTTAGGAGCCAAGGAAAGGGTCATTTCTGCAATCCAGGATGGAGGTGGCAGTCCTGCCATGAGCGGTAGTTTTTATGTGGCAGCCTAACTCAAACAACATTGGATCAAGGCATCCCTGGTGTCCCTGCCTCCCTGCAAGTTACTGAGGTCTGGCTCCAGGCCCTCAGCGTTCCCTTCACTGTTCTCCTCTTCGAACTCACTACTGGACTCATCATCTGTGGCCTGTGCGCTGCGCTAAGTGAGTCCCCCCTTGCCAGTGCCAGATTGTGGAGAGTGCAGCATGCAACCACTATCAGTGACACCTACTCTGGGGGGAGTATTATAGTGTTCCCCCTGAACGGTCCAGGCATCGGAAGCGCATCTTGAGAAGACCTATGGTTGTCTCTACCACCGCCCTTGTGGAGGCACAGCTCCTTTTGTACCACTGCTTGGCCTCTGCTCTTGTGTGGCGGAGAGGTGTCATGAGCCACCTTTTCAAGGGATAGCCCTTGTCACCCAGCAGCCATCTATCCAGTTGGGCTGGAGCACTAAAGATCCTCAGCACCTGGGAGTGTCTGAGGATGTAAGCATCATGGGAGTTGCCTGGGTACCTTGCACAGACTTGCAGAATCAGCATCCTATGGTCACACACTATCTGCAAGTCCATGGAGTGGAATCCCTTCTTGTTGACGAAGGCACCCGGCTGACCCTCTGGCGTCTTGATGGCCACATGTGTGTAGTCTATTGCACCCTGGATACAGGGGAAGCCAGCAATCACTGTGAAGCCTCTGGCTCGCTCAGCCTGTCTGTCCTTGTTCCTGCTGAAATGAAGGAAAGTCAATATCCGCCTGAACAGAGCTTCTGTCACCAGTTTAATGCAACTGGGGACAGCTGATTAGGATACTCCACACAGATCCCCCACTGACCCCTGGAAAGAGCCAGAAGCATAGAAGTTGAGGGCCACTGTGACCTTCAGAGCCACTGGCATGGGGTGTCCGCCCACACAGTCAGAGCTGATCTCAGGGCCTATCATCTGACAAATGGAGGTCACTGTCTCCCTTGAGAGGTGGAGCCTCCTTCAGCATTGCAGCTCAGACATATTGAGATAGCTGCTTCACCACCTGTAAACCCTGGCAGCAGGATAGTAGTGTCTTCTGCAACCCCTTCCGCCTTGGACTTCCCACTGGCCCTGCAACTCTTGTGCCTGCATCTCTCCTCTCACGGGTCCCTCCCCTGGAAGCTGTACAGGGACCCTTGGCCTCCTCCCCCTTCTGCCCCTCCCTTCCTCCTCAGAGGTGGTGCCTCCAGCGGAGACCACAATCCTCAATACCTGGGTAAGGGAAGCCTGTCTGATACCTGGAAGGGTCCATACGGTCCAAATCCTTGGGGGGCCTGGAAGACACCAATGAGTCCAGAAATGAAGCCTGGAAATGCTACGAATGAAGCCCCGATCAGAGATGAAGCTGACAAGTACCAACAAGCAACCAGCAGCAAGTTATCTCCAAAACTCCTCACAACTCACATTGACAATGCTACTGACACTTCTTATCCCACCCTTGGATGAGTTTTTGCAAATTGTGGCCTGCCTGCCTGCCTTTTTGCCCTTGCAACAAGCAAAAAATCGCCTGGGCAACGTTAACTCACCATCAATTGGGTTGTCAAGGGCCTTAACTGGCCTATTAGTTAATGGCGGGAACATTCCCTCCCTGACTCCCGTGTGTGCCTGCCAAACGAAATATCTCATGAGTGCTCAATGACATAGGGACACATCATTTTACACTCGAGTGGGTCGGGCACACACCTGTCCACTCAGCAAAAAATTCTGCCTCATAACTATTTACAATATAGGGAAATACTTATTTACATATTGCAGAGTTATGAGTTAAGAAACTCATAGACCGATAAGTCCTCAACGCATAGGGGTAATCTGCTTTTACACCCCATCTTAGTAACTGTAATGTTAGCTTGAGGTTGTTGAGTCTTCCCACAATGATCTGTACGAGTGTCACACTTGAGTGTTGCTTTGGATTTTGCGTTGGATTTTGTCCTGGAGGCAATGGAGTTACACAGTTGGTACTTCCCTGATTTGCCACTTGTTCTGTCTCACAGTTGCACCATTGGGTGTGATGACCTTGTATGACCTTGGCTCTGAGCAGATCCTTGTCACTTTGACTGGTTGCAATGTACCTTCTATGGGATGCTGAATTCAAACAGGTTGTCCTATCTTTAAGCTTAGAAACTCTTTGCCTGCATTCCTTACATGCACATCTTTCATCTTCTGTTTTTTTGCAAAAGTTCTTCTCAGGCTTCTGTGGGTTGATGAAACCTTGGTGGATTTGTTTGCAATGTCTGCCAAACATGCGTTCTGCTGGTGATGGAATAGCTGCACTTACAGGTATTGCCCAAAAGTGTAATGTTGCAATGTGTAGATGTTGTTTGGCCTGTCTGCGCTTTAGAATTAAAGATTTTGCCGTGCAAATCATTCGTTCGGCCATGTCATTAGATCTGGGGTATTGCAGAGAAGAAGTATTATGATGTATTCCCCACTTCTCACATATGCCCCCAAATGGCTTATCTGTCTGTAACTAGAGGGCTGTTATTTGAGATTATCCCTCTGGGTACCCCAAATAAACTAAAAATAGCACTTAGAGTGTGCGCTCCAGTTGTGCTTAGTATATTGTGCAATTGATGGATGGTAGGATGCTTTGACACATTATCAGACAACTAAGAAATCATTCCCATGGACAAGGAAGGGGTCGGAAGCAATCTTGGCCCAAGGATGAGAAGGAACTTCGGCCAAGATTTTGCAGTCATCGGGCGGGCTCATGGGTGGGCCTAGGAGTGGTCAGGAAGCCAACCGCCACCCGCAAACAGGTCCTGATTACGATCAAGCTCCGACCGCGATTTCAGGCTGACTGGGGTGGGGGTGGGAGGAGGCCGAGCGCTAAAGTTCGAGCATTCGCGTGGGTGTGCACAGTAAAAGCCCCCTGAGGCACAGAGCTGCCTCAGGGAGCTGAAGATTTTTTAAATAAAAAATAAAGATATTAAGACAAATGAAAACATGTCTCCTCATATGATTCTGTCACATGAGCAGGGACATGTTAAATATGAGTGTTAAAAAGTTTTTTTTTCAATCACTGGCCGAAACCCCGTCCTGCTCATGGATGAGGCTTCCTCAAAAAAACAAAGGCCGCTTGGCCTTTTTGCCCACCCACCAGCCGAACGGTTGGACAAGCAGTAAAAAATTCTAGTCAATTAATTGATTAAGGGCCTTGATAGGCCGCTTAATTGTCGATGAGTGCACGATGACGGCGGGACCCTCGCCCAACATCACGTGCCCACCCGACAAGAGAAAAATTTTGCCCTTTGTGTGGTAAAAGAAGTTCCTTGTACTGATTTGGCGTATTTTCCTGACATGCCTCACACTTCTTAACTGTGACTTCAGTGTCATTGTTCATACTCAGCCAACAGACTGACTCCTCCTATTGTCGCTGATGTTTCTGTTGTGAAAGGTTCATCAGGTCAAAGGGGAAAACATCTTTGTTGCATTTGTGTGGTGGATCAATTGATGGTATCCTCTCTCAACTGTAACTGCATCCCCCTGAAAACTGCCAATCATATCAAAAGTCACAAGATACTGTGATGTTAGATCACAAACTGAAGCAATGGGTGCATCTTCTGTGGTTGATCTGCCTAGCGGTATCTGGCCGATTCCATGGATAGTTACCAGTGTGAGATCTCCGCATGCCGGTAGACTTGCAATCACTGGGCCTTTGGTCTTTGGTATGTAGAACATCTATTAATTGACTAGAATTTTTTTACCAGGATGCCTGGTTGTATTTACACTCTAGCACAATGGATTCCACATGTTGAAAACTTCATAGTAGTGGGCTTCATCATGGCCTTCCACTTTTGAACAAAGAACAAAGAAAAGTACAGCACAGGAACAGGCCCTTCGGCCCTCCAAGCCTGCACCAATCATATTGCCTGTCAACTAAAACATTTTGCACTTCCAGGGTCCGTGTCCCTCTATTCCCATCCTATTCATGTATTTGTCCAGCTGCCTCTTAAACATCACTTTCGTACCTACTTCCACCACCTCCTCTGGCAGCGAATTCCAGACACTCACTACCCTCTGTGTAAAAAACTTGCCCCGCACATCTCCTCTATAGTTTTCTCCTCTCACCTTAAATCTATGTCCCCTAGTAATTGACTCTTCCACTCTGGGAAAAAGCTTCTGACTATCTACTCTGTCCACACCACTCATAATTTTGTAAACTTCTATCAAGTCGCCCCTCAATCTCCGTCACTCTAGTGAGAACAATCCGAGTTTCCCCAACCTCTCCTCATAGCTAATAACCTGCAGACCAGGCAGCATCCTGGTAAACCTCCTCTGCACCCTCTCCAATGCCTCCCATATCCTTCTGGTAATGTGGCGACCAGAATTGCACGTAATATTCCAAGTGTGGCCTAACCAAGGTTCTATACAGCTGCAGCATGACTTCCCAGCTTTTATAGTCAATACCCCTGCCAATGAAGGCAAGCATGCCATATGCCTTCCTGAATACCTTATCCACCTGCATTGCCACTTTCAGTGACCTGTGGACCTGTACACCCGTCAATGCACTTAAGGGTTCTGCCATTTACTGTATAATTCCTGCCTGTATTAGACCTTCCAAAATGCATTACCTTGCATTTGTCCGGATTAAACTCCATCTGCCATTTCTCCGTCCAAATCTCCAACCAATCCATATACCGTTGTATCCTT
The DNA here is from genome assembly GCF_017639515.1 of Carcharodon carcharias. Classification (NCBI taxonomy): domain Eukaryota; kingdom Metazoa; phylum Chordata; class Chondrichthyes; order Lamniformes; family Lamnidae; genus Carcharodon; species Carcharodon carcharias. Next base: position 167,984,716 of record NC_054469.1, read on the forward strand.
TGACAATCCTCTTCACTATCTGCAACTCCTCCAACCTTAGTGTCGACTGCAAACTTACTAATTAGCCCAGTTACATCTTCCTCCAAATCATTTATGTATACTACAAACAGCAAAGGTCCCAGCACTGATCCCTGCGGAATTCCTCTAGTCACAGCTCTCCATTCAGAAAGACACCCTTTCACTGCTACCCTCTGTCTTCTATGACCAAGCCAATTCTGTATCCATTTTGCCAGCTCATCTCTGATCCTGTGCGCCTTTACCTTTTGTACCAATCTGCCATGAAGGACCTTGTCAAAGGCCTTACTGAAATCTATGTATACAACATCCACTGCCCTTCCATCGTTGATCATCTTTGTCACTTCCTCGAAAAACTCGATCAAGTTAGTGAGACATGACCTCCCCTTCATAAAACCATGCTGCCTCTCACTAATGCGCCCATTTGCTTCCAAATGGTAGTAAAATTTGTAAGTACATTGCTTGCAAAATTCTCAGAAATAGTATGTTAACACTTGGCCTTGTGTCTATTTTTGCCAATACTCAGTGTTTGCTGATTTTCTGAGGACAGATGATCTAAATCGTGACAAATACTTCTGATGGTGTAATGACATTCGTGTGTTCTGCTAAATGGACAATGTGGAATGTGTGCTCACCATGCCTCAGCATCTTGCTCATCATCGTCATTGTCTGCTTTGTCCATCACCTCATGTATATTTATCCTATGGAGTATGGTATGATCATTGTTGCTACACAAAGGTGTTGCCTGTTTGTAGTCTTCTTGAGCCTTTGCACAATTTCTCATAGATTTGCCTTTACACCAGTGGGAAGACATGCCAGTCCAGAACACGTCTGGACAAGTATGACGTACAGAAGTGGGAACTTACTGTTTTAGGGCCTTGCTCAGATCACGGACACCCGATGAAAAGAAAATTCTGGGGCCCAACAGCAATCAGACCCTGGAGGAACACGTGCATTGTATGCGGGATGGATTCTCATGGACATGTCTCCTCCATGACAGAGCGCATGGAAGGTGGGACGTCTCTGCTGATGTATCGGGTCTGCTTAAGAACATCTTGGCCATAGACTGCTACTGATGATTGGCGAGGCGGGGGAGTGTGGGTGAGAAGAAGGTTTAGGTGTGAGTGGGAGAGGAAGGTGTACTGAAGAGGGAAGGTGTCAGTGGGGGTTGAGGCTGGTGGGGGGGGCGGGAAACGTAGGTGTTGGGCGGGTGGTGAGATTGTGGGGGAGTGGAAACAAAGGTACTGGGGGTGGTGAAGTTGGGAGGGGGTGATGAAGGTACCGGGGAGGGTGAGTTTGGGAGGGGCGTGGATGGGGTACGGGGGAAGGAAGGTGTAACAGGGGAGAATGTGGCAAGTGGGGAGGTAGGTGCAAGGTGGGAAAAAGGTGTAAGGGAAGGAGTTCAGAGGGGGGGAAGGTGTTTAGAGGAGGGAAGAAGTCTGGGGATGGAAGGTCTCCAGGAGAAGGAAGGAGTTCAGATGGGAGGAGGAGTTCAGAGGGGGCAGACATGGCCCCAGGGGGTAGGAAGGGGAAGGTTGGGGAGGTCATTGTAGATGGAGTTGGGTTTCTCAGGAAGGTAACAAATGTGCACATTCACTTGCACACCCTGGAAAGACAAGGGTTCAGGTTGGTAGATGATGGTACAGAGGTGCAGAGTGATGCCAACAGTGATGGGGGAAAGGACATGGGTGACTGGGAGAGGGGAAAGGTTGGGGGAACTGATCAAAAACTTGACTGTGACCATCATTGTCAAAATCAAAAGTGAGCGGAGCCTCGTGTTGGACGGCACAGGTGCTGCATGGGAGTGTGATCAGTGGGTGTGTGGAGATGCAGGTCAGCTCAGATGGACAACTGAAAGCGAACGCCATCAGGCAGTATTGAAAAAGTTCAGGACAGTGAGATTAGTGTGATGGAGGAAGACTCTGCATGCGTGGGAGAACACTTGCAGGAGGCTCTGAAAGGTCCTGCCATACACACACTTCTCCCTCCAGAATCACTCATGGTCTGGCTGTGTGCAGCTGAACTGCTAGTGGCGGGGCCAATGAAGTGGGAGGACTCACAAAGCCTGTCAGGGAAGCTGAAAGACAACGTTACACATTATTCAGTGAAAGTGAATATATTTTCAGATTATAAAGTGACAAAATGTGTTCACCTGTGCAACCACTTGTGATCAGAAATTCTTAACTTTTCTAGGCCTACCACTTCTTCTAGGTGCTAACGATGTAAATGCATTGGAAGCAGTTCAGAGAAGGTTTTCTAGACTAATACCTGGAATGATGGACCGTCTTATGGAGAAAGGCTGGACAGGCTTGTATCCGCTGGAGTTTAGAAGAGTAAGAGGCGACTTGATTGAGACATATAAGATCCTGAGGGGTCTTGACAGGATGAATGTGGAGAGGATGTTTCCTCTTGTGGGAAAATCTATAATGAGGCATCACTGTTTAAAAATAAGGAATCGCTCATTTAAAACAGAGATGAGGTGAAATTTTTTTCACTTAGAGGGTTGTGAGTCTCTGGAACTCTCTTCCTCAAAAGGTGGTAGAAGCAGAGTCTTTGAATATTTATTAGGCAGAGGTGGATAGATCCTTAGTATGCAAGGGGTGATAGGTTATCAGAGGATAGGGGGATGCAGATTTCAGGTTACTATCAGATCAGCCATGACCTTATTTAATGGCTGAGCTGGTTCAAGGGGCTACTCCTGGTCTTGTTCCTGTGTTCATATATGCTGCCCTGACATCTGCAGCACGGATGGACACAGCCTGCACAATAGTTGGCCCTGTTGCCTCTGATGACTTTTGCGTGTGTCCTCTGGAAAGCCAAGGCCTTGAGGGCCCTGGCTTGCTTTGGCTGTCCTCCTGTGGGTCAGTAGATCCCTCTGCTGTGACAGAGGATGAGGTTGAGGGGCTCACAGGCAAAGAGGACTCAGAGGGAGAGGACAGCCTCTGAGATTCCTGAGTGGATAACCCAGAGGTGTCCAGCTGCCACTCCTCCCTTCTGGTGCCTAATGGCCCCGGCCTGATTCCTTGGGGGGAAGGAGCACCTGGAGAGATGTTGAGGTGTCCCGTTTCCCTCTCGTGTTGCCACTGCAGGAACTCACCCATGGCTACCGCAATGGAGTGCAGGTCTGTGCGCATCTCCGCATTCTGCTGGACCAGGGTCTCTATGGCATTCGCCATTCTCCCATGGAGACCTCCATATGCGCACATGTGGACACCAATCATCAGAGAGCAGGAGGATGTGCTCCTCTGACTCATGTGCCACTTGGTTGAGGGCTTGAACAGCTCTGTGTGATGTTCCCCTGTTTTTAGCTGACTCTTCACGATGAGTTGGAAGGCCGAATCCAGAGGCTCGTCATCTGTCTTGGACGACACAGATGCCCCTTCCCCAGCAGTCCTCCAGGTGCTTGGCTGAACCTGCCTCCTCCTGCTGCTGACACATTTCCATGCGGTGACCACCAGATTGTGAACCCGAGCCTGCCCTAGATGTAGGTCCCAACGTGGTATGTGTCTTTGCGTAGGTGGAGGGTGTGGGTTAGCGCTGTGACAGGTGTTCCAGGCTGCTTATTTCCAGCTCTTCAATGGAGGAGGAGTCCTCTTCACTGGAGATGTGGACGTGAATTGAGCTGAGGGATATAAGAACATAAGAAGTAGGAGCAGGAGTTGATTCATTCAACAAGATCAAGGTTGATCTGCCCCAGGCCTCAACTCCTCTTTCGTGACAGCTCCTCATAGCCCTCAACTCCCCAATATTTCAAAAACTTATCTACCTCTTCTTTAAATACTTTCAGTGATCTAGGCTCCACAGCTCTCTGGGGCAGACAATTCCAGACATTCACTGCCCTCAGAAGAAATTCCTTCACATCTCAGTTTTAAATGAGTGTCCCCTTATTCTGTAACTATATCCCTTAGTTCAAGATTCTCCCACTAGACTGGCTGGTTGTGTGTCAGTCACTTGACAGAGCTCCCTGTGAACCAAAATAGAGATAATTGGTGCACGGCAGCGGAGTCAAAAGCAGGAGACAGAGCACTTACATTTGCGTTGAGAGAGGGATGATGTGGTGCAGGATCCTTACGTGGATGTTCGCCGCTGACCTCACTGTCACCGCAGGCACCATCCACATTCTCACCAGTCAGGGCGATGGTATGTTCTTCAAAGTGAGTGAGGGGCCAAAGGTGGGCCACTCCACCCCTGGTCTAGGACCTCTCCCTGCTGTTGTGAGCCAGCTTGTCCTGCCTAAAAAAAAAGGAGAGAGTGTGAGCAGGACACATGGCACTGCGTGGAGTGTTTGTGTGGTGAACACATGGAAGGGATGAGGAAGTGAGCTAGAGAGGATATGAGCCTGATGGAAATGTGAGGGTGTGTGTGAGAGTTAGTGGTGTTGTCCTTTAAGGTGTAAAATCCCTGTGGATGTGTGAGGGGTTTGTGAGTATATGAGTTGAGAGTGATGAGATGGCTAAGAACTAATTAGTTATCACTTTCGAAGAACCGGCACAGGTACCAGGAACCAAATTGTGCTGCACTGCATGATTTGATAATACAATTGTTTCAGTTGCGCAAATTGATTAGAGCATTCATTCTCTTCCTGCACTCCTCTGTGCTCCAGTGGCACTGACTGTTGCTGCCTCCCAGGACAGATTGGTGACTCTGGTGAACCTCCTATGGCCCGAGTGGGGGGTAGAAGACACTGGGAGGCCTTCCACTGTGTCCAGCAGGTGCCCCAGAAAGGCACCACTAAATTTGGGGGCTGCCGCCTTCTTTGCCTTTGGGGCCGTCTGTTGCCTGGAGCAGTCCTCTCTGTAGACATGAAGTAGGCTGAGCTCTGGTGCGCTTTAAATATGGTGCCCAGAGTGAGGAAGAGCTGAGGTAACAGTGGGGTGGGCAAATCTGAGCCCACCCGCCAGCGATCTGCAGCGTTACCCATGAATACATCATTAATGTGGTGGGATGATATTGGTTCCTGGTCCCAGTGCCGGCTCTTTGAAAGTTGTAACTAACTACTCCTATTCTCCTGGTGCAGGATTTTACGTTCAACGGGCGGGCACATACCCAACCTGACCAGGCGTAAAATCAAGCGCGATGATGTTGGGCGAGCGTCCCGACGTTATCGCACACTCTCGCGATCTTTCGGTCGATGGGCACGTGCAAGAGTTGCAGCACACCCGCTGACAATTAAAAGGCCTATTAAGGCCCTTATGGAATTAATTAATTTGTATTTTTCACTGCCTGTCCAAATCTACGGATGGCGGGTGGGCAAATAGGCCAGACGGACTTTGCATTTTTTACAAAATCTCATCTACGGGCAGGATGAGGTTTCCAATAGTATGTAAAAAACACAAAAAAAAATCCACTTCATTTTAAACATGTTCCTCTTCATGTGACTGAGTCACGTGTGGGGTTATGTTTCATCATTTAATAAATCTTTATTTTCTTTTGTCCAAATCTTCAGCTTCCTGAGGCAGCTCTGTGCCCTCAGGGAGCTGTCAGTGCGCGCTCCCCCACGCATCCACAGGCTTCTCCGCTCGCCCTCCTCCCACCCCCACCCTGGCAGCGCTGAGCCTTTCACAGCACCTTGCGTGCTGGCTGGTCAGTAATTGGCCAGGCAGTGTGAAACCACGATCAGGGCCCGATTGCGGGCGATGGTCCGTTTCACGGTCGTTCCTGGGCCTGCCCAACAAAGGGAAAATCCTGCCTCTGCTTTTACTCCATAGCCCCCGGAGAATTCAACGTAAAACCGATCAAATATGCAAAATGGGGTCCAATGCCTGTTGAAAGACCCCAGTTGCAATATTTAAGTACAGATTGGTAGTGCACTGGGGACTTTTCAATAAATGGAGGTTACGGTGCAGAGGGAGGTCATCTGGCCCATTGTGTTTGCACAGGCTCTCTGAAGGATCATTATGACTTAGTGCCAGTCTCCCGCCCTTTCCCTGTACCCTTGCACATTATTTCTATTCAAAGTTCAGGAAATTTGGAGCTTTTATTCCTTTCGACCCAGTTGAAGTGGCCCACAAAAACTGCAGCCCTCTGCCTGTCCATTTATTGCTAGCTGCCTCATTTTGGGAGCAGGCCAATTTCTCATTTTCCAAAACCAACGAGCTGTGGCAGAGCTCTCATTTGGCAGCTCACTGGAAGCATTTAAGTGTGGCCCAACTCCCAGGTCTTTTTTACCAGCCTCCTAACTCCTGCAGGTCTGGCAGCATCTGTAACTCTTTCGAGTACAAGCCCGTTTCCATCTGTTTCAGATGAAGTTACATTATTTCATAGTTTGCCATTGTGAGATTTGAACTCTTGATCTTGGGGCTACAAGCCCAGTACCATAACCACTTGGCTATCATACCAGAACTATAAGGAGGTGTAACTCTTTCGAGTACAAACACGTTTCCATCTGTTCCTATTCAGATGAAGTTACATTGTTTGCCATTGTGAGATTTGAACTCTTGATACTCTTTTGAGTAAACCTGTTTCCATCTGTTTCAGATGAAGTTACATTGTTTCATAGTTTGCCATTGTGAGATTTGAACTCTTGATCTTGGGGTTACAAACCCAGTACCATAACCACTTGGCTATTTAGGCCAAGCCCCCAACTCCCAGTATGGCCCAGGCCTTACACCAGTGCAAATGGCTGACAGAGCAGTGGCTCCACTGATTTCATCCCTGTTTCCAATGGAAGCTGAAATTCTTTGCCAAAGAGTTAACTATCACTGCCAAGTCACTATCTAAAGTCTCCTTGTGACATTTTGGTTCATTTTGTTGTATATTTATGATGCACATGTCTTTTCCAATCAGTAAACAATAGTTTACACTTGTCAGTGTTAAATTTCATTTGTTATTTTATCTGCTGAGTTGCCATTGTCCTTACTCTTAAGTTAGAAGGGATAAACAGTTAGATACTTTATGAAATGGAAGCTAAGGATCACCATTCCTCCACCTCTATAGTTCCATTAATCATTGTTGGAAAACAGAATGAGATCGGCAGTGCTTTGGCACACTGCAGCTGCTTGCTTTCCTTGTGCCTCCCTCAGGCCCGGTATACAACTCCTGGTATGAATCAAGCAGAACCGAAAGCCTTTTTCTAAGCTTTGCACCAATACTTTTCTTAATGCCACACAGCGTAAATCCAGTTGGCATCACAAGCAGAACAGAATCGTGCCTGACATGATTTGTACTGTTATTGCCGCATAAGTAAAAAGTACAGCAGATTACTGGTAATCTGAATGGCAACCTCCCGTCTGAATGGTTTGGTTATTAAAACAAGTCTCGTTTGCTTTTTGCCACTTTTTCACTCATGAAGAGGCAGATACAACAACAACTTTTAGTTAAATAACACCGTAACATAGTAAAACATCTCCAGGTGCTTACTAATGCACAGGGATGTTATCATTCAAAACCAGACAATTGAGTGCATTACAATAGATTCAGAGAAGAGGAGCCTGGCATCTATTCCCCATTTTCATTTGAATATTCAACCGTCCCCAATTAATCAATATATGCTGTAAAGCTGCTGACACCCAACATACCTTCAGAGAAAGCTGAGTCCTTGTCCAAATCTTTCAGCTCCTGCCGTCAGAGACCGAGCATGTGACTGAAGATGCGCATTGGGGCACTGTGGAAGTCCTGACATGTGGACCAATGTGGGAAATACCCAGGAAGTTTCAACTCCCAATAAGCAATTCTCCTGCTCCACGGGACCCTCCTCTAGCTCAGGGTCAGAGACTTTGGACAGTTCCACGGTACTTTACCTGGATAATTATTCAGGAAATGTTCGACAAATTAAAACCTAGTCTAACACCTGGTAACTACACAGTTAATGCCTCAATCACCGCCACACCCCCGACCTCCCAAGTACCCTCCCTCAGCCCCACCAACTACCCCTTCTTCCCAGCCTAACATCCTATCCCACCGATATCCAACTACCTCCCAGCCACCCAATTAAATCTGCCCATCCTACCTGACTAACCATGGACCTAACTAGCTGTGACTTGACTTAACTATCTCCCCCAAGCCTGACTATCCCTCCCGCCAACCTGACTACCTCCCCGACCTGAACCGACTACAATCCTGACCCAACATGATTACCTCCCAACCCAACCATCCCTCCTGACCCGACCCGCCTACCCTGCCAACCACCAACTACCCCCCCGACCTGACTACCCCTCCTGACTACCCTCCCAACACCCCTACTAACTGTCTGACCCGACCCGACCCAACCACCCACTCACACATCTGCCCCCTACCCTCCTACTCCCTTACCCACTTAACCACCTCACCCATCTACCTAGTTACAGACAGGAGAGAGACAGGCAAACTGCACTAATTTCTTATCACCACCTGTCCGTGAGCAGGAGGTGTTTTAAATTATTTTGAAAATATTTGGTGTGGTTTCCCCAATCCCTCAGTTTGTGTGATCCATTTTACCAATAGTTTGCAGCAAACTCGCATAGTGATTAACTCAGCAGGTTAGTTTATTTCACATTCAAAAACACTCGGAGAGAAGTGTCCACAACTTTCCACTCCACCCACATGCACACCCACACATACACACCCCCACCCACACACTCACACACACACACACACACACACACACAGCCACACGCACACCCAACCACATACATACACACAGAACCAAATACACCCACACCCACACACACACAGACACATACAGACACACACCCACCCAAACATACACACACACACACACCCAAACACACACACACCCACACAGGCACACAAACAACCACACGCACACCCAACCACACACATACACACAGACCCAAATACACACACACACAGACACACACCAACTCAAACACACACACACACCCAAACACACACACACACACACCCACACACACACCCCCACATCCACACACCCAAAAACACACACACGCACATCCCTACCCAAACATATGCGCACACTCATGCACACACACTCCCGCCCCCACCCCCACCCAAACACTCACACACACACACACACACACACACACAGCCACACGCACACCCAACCACATACATACACACAGACCCAAATACACCCACACCCACACATCCACGTGCATACACACACCCTAACACACACACATACACATAGACACACACATCCAAATACACACACCCACCTAACCACACACACACACACACACACACACAACCAAACACACACACACACACACGCACATCCCCACCCAAACATACACACACACACACCCCCACCCATGCACATACACCCCCACCCACAACCCCACACAAACACACATACACACACACACCCACACATACACACACACCCAAACGCACACACACACAAACTCACACATCCCCACCCAAACACGCATACACACGCATCCACATGCACACACACACACACCCATACATCCCCCCACACCCCCCACACACACACACAAACCCATCTAAACAGACATACACCCAAACACACACACACACCCAAACACACACACACACAAACAGAACAGTAAAGGGGGAATATGAAAAGGAGTTTTGCTACTATAGATATTAACAGTACAAGGGCCATGGAAATGAATATTAGTTCACATGATTACGTGATTTCTGGAATCCTGAGTCAGAGTCCAATGAGGAATTCTTTCACATGGGAGTTTGAGTTCAGCTGGCTGAGGACAGGAGTTGTAGGGTTCACTCTACAGTTGGTGCAGATACCACAGATGAAGTAGGTGCACAGAGACTGACCAGTTTTGGAGGCGAGGACAGGAGATCTTCCAGCAGAGATGGGCTTTGAGGAGACAAGAGATAGTAACCGACTGCTTGCTCAACCAAGCAGCTGGAGTCTTTTCCAGTTGATGTTAAAAGAGCAAACTGAAGATTTTTTATTCCTGAAAGAGATTTCAAAATGGTCACTCAAGTCATGTGACTTTCTTTTTCCTCAGTAACTTCTAAAAGGAACATTTATCCAGTGTCTGGGACTGGCTTTGATTTCAGGACTGATAATGCCCTAGTTATTAGTTGTCAAAAGAGTTACCATCCATACTGAGAGCCTGGTATTGGGAGGCCATTGTCTCGGCAGACCCACTGACTCTGTGAGCAAGGTGAGCTTATCAGATGCAAATTACATCCTTTTGGTTCCCTTTTGAAATGGGCCTGGACAGCCCCATGTGTGATATGAGTCGTTAACAACTCTGCAAGCATAATGAGTTTTAATGTGCGGGTCTCCTGGTTTTCATGATTACAAGGTGTCTGTGCAATGAAGTGTGAGATACCACCAGCTGAGGAAAAAATTATTTTGTTCTTGTAACTCCTGGCGGTAGCTCCCAGACAAAGGGCAAACCTCATGGTCATGTGACTTGTAGCCACCATCTTTTTTGGTTCAGCGAAAAGAAAATGTTTTTAAAGTGGCTTAAGAATGAAGTACTAGATTTCTTTTCATATCATATGGGACCCAACATTCTTTTTCCCCCCTGAGAAAAAAGGAATTCTATTTACTTTTTTAAACGTGGTCTTGCAGAAGCAAAGAGGTGTGCAGTCATTCTCTCATTCACTCTGGCAAATCAAACACACAGCTAGCAGGGGCAATGTCAGTCCTGCTGCATTTCTGAAGTTTCAACCTGGGATAGGGTGTCAGCAATACCATTGTCCTTCCCTGTGATATGGGTAATGTTTAAGTAACCTGGTTACATTCAAAACCTGTCTTTATTGGAGAAAGACAATTCAGGGCTTAGGATTCTGAATTTTGTTCTTCTCCCTTGGGGCCAGGCATAAGCAAAGATATTGATTTCAGAACTCAGTGCCTCTTTAAATCCTGATTTATGTATTGTGTAAAGGGTCTTGGGGTTTTACATGGTGGTTAGCACCCAGCTTGTTAGTAATAGTCAAGTTGCTCTGGGTTACCTGTAGGGGTATTCTGCATTTCTCACTCTGCTAATGCAAATTATTTTGACTGTAGGGCTGAGCTACTCTTGACAAGCTTAACGCTTCCCTATCCACCTTTGTAACCTGTGAATTCAGTTGTTCAAACCCAGGCACTTTTGATAATCTGATTGCCAGGAGATTGGGGGGGGCTGTAATTTAATTTTGGCCTCCTGCAGGGATTCTGGTTCAGTGTCCAACTTGTGCGTGAGCATAACTGGGGTGTTCAGTTATTGCTGCTAGCCTCTATTGGTTGGCATTGCAACATGTGGTTAATCTTCTCCCCAACCCAAGCCAGCTTTTCGGGACCCAGATGATTGGGATGTTGCCTTATGGAAAGGGTTCCTTTCACATCCACGTCAGGTAGAGCAACAGTGGTGCAGCCTGGTTTGTCTTTACATGTAGTTTTAAATGTAGTGGGCAGCCATGTCAGGTTGCCTCATGTTGCTGCATTAAGGTGGATGAATATGGAGTCCAGTCTCATCAGAATTTCTCTGTTCGTTAGTTGGATAGTGGAGGTGTCAATATGGGCTTCACCAACATTTCGTTCAATTCATCCTCACTGTTCCTCTCGTCCTATCTTGTTTCAGGAATGGGTTTTCCCCTAAACTGTTTCATGTCCTCTGGATCACTACTGTCCTCAGGTGGGTGTGCAGCTCTTGTTGCTCTTCAACTAAGTGGTGCATCATTCTCACTCTTTCTTATTCTATTTTGAAAATTCCCTGGTCCCCATTTAAATCTGCCAGAAAGCTATTGGATAAAGTGATAATTGGCTCATTAGCTTGTTCCTTTGGCTTGGGAAGGGGCACTCCCTTTACTTGTTCCATGTCCCCTGGGACACTTCTGCCCGAAAGTGGATGTTCAACTCCTACTATACTCCCTTGTGGATCTTCAGCTGGGTGAGGTATCTTACTCATTTCCTGCTTGTGTGTTTGGGAACTCCCTTTGTCTCTATTTAAACCTGGAAAGAAGGTTTATATAAGCCATGCTTCAGGCAATTCTTCAATTTTTACCTTTCCTGTTTTAACAATTTGCCTTTCCTCAGGCTCTTTGACTAAGTGGGGCATTTCCCTCACTGTCTCTTTTCCTGCTCTGGGACTTCTTTTTATTCATTCACAGGATGTGGGCTTCGCTGGCTGGGCTAGTACTTATTGTCCATCCCTAGTTGCCTTTGAGAAGGTGGTGGTGAGCAGCCTTCTTGAATTGCTGCAGTCCATGTGGTGTAGGTACACACACAGTGCTGATGGAAGGGAATTCCAGGATTTTGACCCAGCGACAGTGAAGGGGCAGCGATGTATTTCCAAGTCAGGATGGTGAGTGACTTGGAGGGGAGCTTCCAGGTGGTGGTGTTTCCATCTACCTGTTGCCCTTGTCCTTCTAGATGGTAGTGGTCGGGAATTTGGAAGGTGCTGCTTAAGGAGCCTTGGTGCATCTTGTAGGTGGTACACACAGCTGCTACTGTGTGTCAGTGATGGAGGGAGTGAATGTTTGTGGATGTGGTGCCAATCAAGCGGACTGCTTTGTCCTGGATGGGGTCCAACTTCTTGAGTGTTGATAGAGCTGCACTCATCTAGGCAAGTGGGGAGTATTCCATCACACTCCTGACTTGTGTCTTGCAGATGGTAGATAGGCTTCTGGGGAGTCAGGAGCTGAGTTATTTCTCACACGATTCCTAGCCCCTGACCTGCTCTTGTAGCCACAGTATTTATATGGCTAGTCCAGTTCAGTTTCTCGTCAATGGTAACCCCCAGGATGTTGATAGTGGGGAATCCAGTCATGGTAATGCCATTGAATATCAAGAGATGTTGGTTAGATTCTCTCTTATTGGAGATTGCCTGGCACTTGTCAGCCCAAGCCTGGATAACATCCAGGTCTTGCTGTACTTGAACATGGGCTGCCTCAGTCTCTGAGAGGTCATGAATGGTGCTGAACATTGTGCAATCATCAGCGAACTGATTTAGTCCCTGTTTAATTCTGGGAAGGATGGATCTGCCAACCCAATTTCTGGGTCATTCTGTGGATCTGTCATAAATTCTACTGTCTTAAATTCTACCAGTCCTCCCTGGACCTCTTTTAACTCTACTGGCCTAACTTAGACCTTTTTAACGTCACACAATTCTCTCTTACCTATCTCGATTGTTACAGGTTCTATTTCATCCTTTAGGCCACCTGAACATTCTCCAGCTCTCTGCACTCCTGCAGATTCCCACTGGCAACTGTGGGCCTCTTTTCTTCAGCTAGCTAACAACTTACTGCCAGCCAAATAATTTCCAAGTAAGAAATTGATCCCTGCTACTGGTAGCTTGGGCACAATTCCCATCGTAACTGAGCCTGAGACCAGGTTACATTGTAGGTGGATTCGGTGGAGGGAGGCAGACATGCCACTCCATCCACTGGTCAGCGCCTTGCCTTTCAGGGAGGACTCGGGGTTAGGCTTACATTTCCCTCCAATAGGCACTTAGGATGGCAGCCTTGGTCTGCTCATAATTAGTGGACATGTCAGGTATTGGCATGGAGTAGGCCTCTTGGGCTCACCCTGACACCTGCCCTTGAATTAAGCAAGTCCAGACATCTGATGGCCATTTTAACTGTCCTTTTACTTTCTCATAAGAGGCAAAAAATGATTCCATATCACTTTCTTCAAATTTAGGAATGAATCAAGTGTACTGAAGGGCCTCAGAGATTGGTTCTGGGGTCGGGAGATAAGGGCTGTTACCACACAGAGAGAGGTTTCCCCTCGCAGCTTCCAACTGCCTGGCCTCTCTGGCTCCCTTTGAACTGCTAACTCTTTTTTCCAATTTTCAGGACTTCTCTCTCCCTTTCTCTTTCTATTTCCCTTTCCTGAGCTTCTCTTTCTCTCTCTCTTTCTTTCTCCTGGAATTCTATCATTCTGAGCTTTTCCAGCTCGAATTTCGCTAGAGGAAAAGGTTTAGAGTCAGGGTTAAACTCCTCATCAACCTGCTCTTGTTCATAACTGAAGTCCAAATGCTGGACCAGCAACTGGATCAGTTCACTTCCTTTAATCTTACTGAGTCATTTCAACTATAACTGTAAGATAAAAGCAAAATACTGCAAATGCTGGAAATCTGAAACAATAACAGAAAATGCTGGAAAAACTCAGCAGGTCTGACAGCATCAGTGGAGAGAAAAGCAGGGTCAATGTTTCCAGTCCGTACAACTCTTCTTCAAAGCTAAAGGGAAGTAGAAATGTGATGAAATTTATATTGTTTAAGGGGGATGGAGCAGGTGAAGCTGGTTAGAAGGCCAGCGATAGGTGGGGGCAAAGGAGAGATTGACAAAGATGTCACGAACAAAAGGACAAAGTGAGTGTTAATGGTAGTGGTAAGGGCTAAAGGAGGTGCTGATAGTGACATTAAGGTAAGAAAGCGGAATGTGATAATAGCAGGACAAAGGTAAGGACTCTGGAAAGAACAACATGAACACATGACATGGCCCTTGTGGGGGTGGGGGAAAAAGATCGAAAATAGGATAAAAAGTGGAGATAAAACAATGAATAAATTAATAAAAATGAAAAGAAATAAAAATAAAAATAAGTGGATTAAAAAATAAAAATGAATATTGAAAAAAGGGGGAAAAAGGGCTGAGGATAGAGGAGAGAGTTCATGGTCTGAAGTTGTTGAACTCAATGTTAAGTCTGGAAGGCTGTGAAGTGCCCAATAGGAAGATGAGGTGCTGTTCTTCCAGCTTGCGAGGGACTTCACTGGAACATTGCAGCAGGCCAAGGACGGACATGTGGGCATGAGAGCAAGATGGTGTGTTGAAATGGCACTACCACTGTGCTAAATGGGATAGATTTCCAACAGATCTAGCAACTCAAGGCTAGGCATCCATGAGGCGCTGTGGGCCATCAGCAGCAGCAGAATTGTACTGAACCATAATTTGCAACCTCATGGCCCAGCATATCCCCCACTCTACCATTACCACCAAGCCAGGCGATCAACCCTGGTTTAATGAAGAGTGTAGGAGGGCATGCCAGGAGCAGCACCAGGCCTACCTAAAAATGAGGTATCCACCTAATGAAGCTACAGCACAAGACTACTTGCATGCCAAACAGCATAAGTAGCAAGTGATAGAAAGGGCTAAGTGATTCTACAACCAATGGATCAGATCTAAACTCTGCAGTCCTGCCACATCCAGTCATGAAGGGCAGTGGACAATCAAACAACTCACTGGAGGAGGAGGCTCCACAAATATCCCCATCCTCAGTGATGGGGGAGCCCAGCACATCAGTGCAAAAGATAAGGCTGAAGCATTCACAACAATCTTCAGCCAGAAGTGCCAAATGGATGATCCATCTTGGCCTTCTCCAGAGGTCCCCAGCATCACAGATGCCAGACTTCGACCAATCCAATTCACTCCATGTGATATCAAGAAACGGCTGAAGGCACTGGATACTGCAAAGGCTATGGGCTCTGATAATATTCTGGCAATGGTACTGAAGACTTGTGCTCCAGAACTTGCCATGCCCCTAGCCAAGATATTCCAGTACATCTACCCAGCAATATGGAAAATTGCCCAGGTATGTCCTGTACACAGAAAGCGGGACAAATCCAACCCGGCCAATTACCACCCAATCTGTCCACTCTCGGTCATCAGTAAAGTGATGAAAGGGGTCATCAACAGTGCCATCAAGCAGCATTTGCTCAGCAATAATCTGTTCACTGACATTCAGTTTGGGTTCCGCCAGGGCCACTCAGCTCCTGACAGCCTTGATTCAAACATGGACAGAAGAGCTAAACTCCAGAGGTGAGGTGAGTGTGACATCAAGGCAACATTTGACTAGGAACCCTAGCAAAAATGGAGTCATTGGAAATCAGGGGGAAAACTCTCCACTGGTTGGAGTCACACCTAGCATAGGGGAAGATTTTTGTGGTTGTTGGAGTCAATCACCTCAGTTCCAGTTCATCACTGCAGGAGTTCCTTAGGGTAGTGTGCTAGGCCCAATGGTCTGTAGCTGCTTTATCCTTCCTTCCATCATAAGGTCAGAAGTGGGGATGTTCGCTGATGAATGCACAATGTTCAGCACCATTCACGACTCTTCAGATACTGAAGCAGTCCATGTCCAAATGCAGCAAGATCTGGAAAATATCCAAGCTTGTGCTGACAAATGGCAAGTAACATTCACACCACACAAGTGCCAGGCAATGACCATCTCCAACAAGAGACAATCTAACCCTCACCTTTTGACATTCAATGGCATTACCATCATTGAATCCCATGCTATCAACATCCTGGGGGTTACCACTGACCAGAAACTGAACTGGACTAGTCATATACTGTGGCTACAAGAGCAGGTCAGATGCTAGGAATCCTGTGACGAGTATCTCAACTCCTGACTCCCCAAAGCCTGTCCACTTTCTACAAGGCACAAGTCAGGAGCGTAATGGAATAATCCCTACTTGCCTGGTTGAGTACAGCTCCAACAACACTCAAGAAGCTTGACATCATCCAGGACAAAGTCGCTCACATGATTGGCATCCCTTCCACAAACATTTGTTTCTTCCACCACAAATGCACAGTAGCAGCAGTTGTACCATCTGCAAGATGCACTGCAGGAACTCACCAAGCCTCCTTAGGCAGAACTATTCAAACCTAGACCACTACCATCTAGAAGGACAAGGGCAGCAGACAAATAGAAACATCACCACCTGGAAGTTCCCCTCCAAGTCACTCCCATCCTGACTTGGAAATTTTTTACCGTTCCTTCCTGTAGTTGGGTCAAAATCCTGGAATGGCTAGTTTAACACATTCAAAAAAATATAGGGAAGGATTGTCTGCAACTTCCCACTCCACTACGCACACATGTACACATAGGCACATGCAATGCACGCATACACACACACACACACACACACAGACACACACAGAACTGTGAAGTGGGGAATAAAAAAGTTTTGCAACTGTAGATGTTAACAGTACAAGGACCATGGAAATGAATATTAATTCACTTGACTAAGTGATTTTTAGAGTCCCGAGTCAGAGTTCAATGAGGAATTCTTTCACATGGGAGTTTGAGTTCAGCTGGCTGAGGACAGGAGTTGTAGGTTTCACTTTACAGTTGGTGCGGACACCATAGATGAAGTAGGTGCACAGAGTCTGGGTCGGCTTTGCAGGCGAGGGTAGGAGACCTTCCAGCAGAAACAGGCTTCAAGGAACTGAGAGATGGTTAGCTGACTGCTTGCTCAGCTAGAGTCCTTTCCAGTTGATGTTAAAACAGCAAACTGAAGATTTCAAAGTGGTCACTGGAGTCATGTGACCTTCTTCCTGCACAACGTCTTCCAAAGGGATGTTTATCCTCTGTCTGGAACTGGCTTTGATATCAGGACTGATAATGTGCCAGTCATTCATTGTTGAAAGAGTTACTACCCATATTGAGGGTTCTGTGTGAGGAAGCCTTTGATTAGGCAGACCCACTGACTCCACTAGCAAGGTGAGCTTATCAGATGCAAATGACATCCTTTTGGTTCCCCTTTGAAGCAGGCCTGGACAGTCCCAGGTGTGAAATGAGCCTGTTAGCAGATCTGCTAGCATAACAAGTTTCAATGTACGAGTCTCCTGGTTTTCATGAATACAAGGTGCCTATACAATGAGATACCACCAGCTGTGGAAAGAATTATTTTATTCTTGTAACTCCTGGCAGTAGCTCCCAAACAAAAGGCCAACCCCATGGTCATGTGATTTGTTGAAGCCATTTTTTTTGTTCAGCAGGAAGCCAATTTTAAAAATGGCAAAAAATATTCTGGATTTCTATTCATACCATATGTAACCCAACACCACCTACCCACATCCCCACCTAGCCCCTACCTGCCTACCCACTTACCCACCTTACACCCCTATCCATTCACTCACTCACCCATTCTCCCAGTCACTTATCCATCTAGTCGCCCATTCACTCTTCCATTCGCTAACATTCAAAATGCACCTTTAATCTTACCATAAGGTAGCTAGTGCCATAAAAAATGGGGGAGAGTGGTGTCCTGTTTCCTCCTGACTCTGCTCTGCTCCAAAGGAGTACCCTAAAGGACATAGTGCATAGTATTGCTGTGAAAACTGGGTCCAGAGGACCCGTGTAGAAATGTGCAGCAGTGCTGAGTTGGGATAATTTACAAGTGCAGCAGCAATCCGGCAAAGGTACATGAGTCACATGAAGTTAGTGTGTAGGTACAGCAAGTGATTAGGAAGGCAAATGGAATGTCAGCATTAACTGCAAGGGTGATGGAATATACAACTAGGGAACTTGTAGTGTAGCTATACAGGGCCTTCGTGAGACCACATCTGGAGAACTGTACAGTTTTGGTCTCCTTATTTGAAAAAGAACATAATTGCACTAGAAGCATTTCAGCTAAGGTTCACTCCTGGGATGAAGGGTTTATCTAATGAAGAAACATTGAACAGGTTGGATCTATATCCCTCGGGCCAGAATATATCGCTCGTCGAGCAGGCGCATGCCTGGCCCGACTGAGCGTAAAATGATGCGTGATGACATCGGGCGAAGGTCCTGACATCATCGCGTACCGGTGAGATATTTTAGTCAGCAGGCTCGCGCCGGAGTCGGCAGCACACCTACTGACAATCAAAAGACCTATAAAGGCCATTAAAGTTATAATTGAAAGAATTTTTTGGCGAAAAGGCCAAGAGGTCTTTGCATTTTTTAGGAAACTCTTCAATGGGTGGGATGAGGTTTACAACAGCAAAGAAAAATATTAACATTTCATGAATAACATGTCCCTGCTCTCTGACAGAATCACATGAGGGGACATGTTTTATAACATTTTTAAAATCCTTATTTTTAATGTTTTAAACTCTTCATCTCCCTGAGGCAGCTCTGTGCCTCAGGGAGCTTTTCCTGCACACACCCACACGCATGCATAAACTTGCACTCTCGCTCTCCTCCCCACCACCCTACACAGGCAGCCCTGAGCGCTGTCACGCCTGTCTCACGCTGGGCGGGCCTTAATTGGCCCACCAGCGTGAAATCGCAGTCCGGCCCCAATCACAGGCAGCGGTCGGCTTCCCGACTACCCCCGACCATTCCCGCCTAGCCCCGCCAAGCCTGCCCTTTGAGGGAAAAACTCTCCTGTTAAATTTTAAAAGAATGAGAGGTGCTCTTATTGAAACATATAAGATCCTGAGGGAGCTGATAGGGTGCATATCGAAAAGATGTTTCCTCTTGTAGGGAAGACTAGAACTGGGGGACCCATTTTTAAGTAAAATGTCTCACTTTTAAAACAGAGATGGGGACAGTTTTTTTCTCTCAGGGACCCTGTAGAATTCTCTTCCACTGAAAGCTGATGGCTCATTTAGATAGATTTTTGATCAACAAGAGAGTCAAGGCTTATGGGGGGCAGACAGGAAAGTAGAGTTGAGATTTCAATTAAATCAGCCGTTATCTTATCAAATGGTGCAGCAGGTTCAGAGGGCTGAATGGTCTACTCCTGCTCCTTAGTCCTTAAATTCGTATGGTTCTACAATCTGGCAAGCATTACCGCTGCCTGGAAGATCTGGGCCATTGTCTGTAAATGATGTCACCAAGGGCAGGATGTAGAGAAGAAGAGGAGGGGTTAAAGGATGAATCCTTAGAGAACTCATGAGAAAGCACTTTGGGTGTGATTGTTGAAGCCATTCAGTAGAAATGCATTGGCTATGATATCATAAGTGACAGTGGACCTAAATGAAGCCAATGCCGCCAAGATGAGCAACAAAAGAGACTCCCTCCCATCTCCCACACCTCTGCCCTCACACATTCCTCCCCCTCCCAGAACTATAACAGGGTCCCCCTTGTCTTCACTTTTCACCCCACCAGCTTCCGCATTCAAAAGATCATTCTCCACCATTTCCGCCAACTCCAGCACGATGCCACCACCAAACACACCTTCCCTTCACCGCCCCTGTCATCATTCCCTAGGGACCGTTCCCTCCGGGACACCCTCGTCCACTCCTCCATCACCCCCAACATCTCAACCTCTTCTCTTGGCACCTTCTCACGCAATCACAGAAGGTGCAACACTGCCCCTTTACTTGCCCCCTCACCACCATCCAAGGGCCCAAACATTCCTTTCAAGTGAACCAGCATTTCACTTGCACCTCCCTCAATGTGGTCTGCTTTCGCTGCTCCCAATGCGGTCTCCTCAACATTGGAGAGACCAAACGCAGACTAAGTGACCACTTTGTGGAACACCTTCAGTCTGTCCACAAACATGACCCAGACCTTCCTGTCGTTTGCCATTTCAACCATCCTGCTCTCATGCCCACATGTCCGTCCTTGGCCTACTGCAATGTTCCAGTGAAGGTCAACGCAAACTGGAGGAACAGCACCTCATCTTCTGATTAGGCACTTTACAGCTTTCCGGACTGAATATTGAGTTCAACAACTTCAGACCATGAACTCTCTTCTCCATCCTCATCCTTTTTTTATTCTTTTTTCAATATTCATTTTTATTTTTTAATAATTTTTTTCCACTTAATTTTATTTATTTTTTTTATCATTTTTTTAAAAATATTTTCATTTTTATTGAAGGTTTTATCCCCACCTTTTTTCCTATTTTTAACCTTTTTTCCAACCATCATACCCTCCCCCCACCCCACCCCCACTAGGGCCAACTGTCACTTGTTCATGTTGTTCTTTCCAGAGTGCTTACCCTTGTCCTGCTATTATCACATTCTGCTTTCTGACCTTAATGCCACCATCAGCACCTCGTTTAGCCAGTACCACCACCATCAACACCCCTTTGACCTTTTGTTTATGACATCTTTGGCAATCTCTCCTTTGCCTCCACCTATCGCTGGCCTTCTACCCAGCTTCACATTTTCCTTAAACAGTATAAATTTCACCACATTTTTGCTTCTCTTAGTTCTGAAGAAGAGTTATATGGACTCGAAACGTTAACTCTGCCTTTCTCTCCACAGATGTTGTCAGACCTGCTGAGTTTTTCCAGCATTTTTTGTTTTTGCTTCAGATTTTCAGCATCCGCAGTATTTTGCCTTTAACAAAAGAGCCTTGTTGGAGAACGACAATGTGGTTGATTGTCAAAGGTTACAGAGAGGTCAAGGGGATTAAGGAATCGATCGCTGTCACCAAGAATGTAATTTGTGACTTTTGTTAAAACTATTTCACTGCTATGGGAGTGGTGGAAATCTGATTAGAGGGATTCAAACAGGGGGAGGTGGTGATGTGGTGGTAACGCTGTTGTGCTAGTAATCCAAAGGCCCAGGCTAATGATTTGGGTTTAACTGAGCTGCGGGAAAATTGGGCAGGGATCTGGGAAGTGAGAAGTCCTTCTCCAAGAGTTTTTCTCCTTGGAGCAAAATGAGTTTCAGAGGTAAAATTATTGAGGTGTACCATTATTAAAGGTTTAGTTAAGGTAGACAATGAAAAGCTGCTCCCAAAGTCTGATCGTACAAGGGTTAGGAGGCACAGATTTAAAGTTTTGGGTAAGAAATGCAGGGGGGGATGTAAGGAAGAACTTTTTTGTGCAGTGAATGGCAATGATCTGGAACTTGCTGCTAACAAGAGTGGTGGATGGGGAGGCAATCAATGATTTTTAAAGGAAATTGGTGGGCACTTGAGGGAAATAGACTTGTAGAGATACAGGGAGAGAGCAGGACTGACTGAATGACTCTACAGAGAGCCAGCATGGACTTGATGGGCTGAATGACCTCCTTCTGTGACCTAATGACTCTATGAGTCGGATTTTATGACCCCATGGAGGCAGAGCTTGGGCCAGAGAACTGCCACCCATTTGCTTGGCTGGCACCCAGAAGGGAAAAAACAGTATAAACTGGGAAATAAGAATACTGGTGTGAACTGGTCTTGTATACCTTAAAATGGAAGACCAGTAAAAACTGGAAAATAAGAGTACTGGTCCAAACTGTTTTTCCCTTCTGGGCAGCTCTCAGAGATGGGTCTTTGCCCCCAGATGGAGGCTGAAGTCTCACCTCAAATCAATTAACAGCCTGACTTTTATGCCTAGGGGCAGGAACTTCCATCACCAGTGTAAAATTTAGCCCTTTGACTCTCAAGAGAGGCAGGTTGCTTTAAAGAGTTGGTGGCGAGTTGCAACACATGCTGGTCATGTATGCTGCTGGAGGCCCCCCTGAGCACTTAGCTAGACAGCAGCACGGTGTGCGGCTTAATGCTATAATCTTTCAAATAAGGAGACACAAAGTTTTTGTGCCACCTGCCTCAATAGGATCAGACACTATCTGACCACAAGTCATGACTTCTCTGCCTGAAATCACGAGCAAATCAATTTTCAAACTTCAATGTTTAAAATATTTAGAAAATATTGCTTCCAAACAGCAGTTCCACCCATACCTCTGCATTCCTGTTCACGAAAATCACTGAAACCATTGGTCTGAATGCAAAATTTTATATGATGATCATGTTTTGGGACTGTCTCTTTATTGTGAGGTAAAATGGAGTAGTGAAGAGAGCCATGTGACCTGCTATGATTTCTGCCCGACAGCAAGCCATGCTTACCATGAGGATGGGATTTCAGCTTGAGACTTACTGAGGGCATGTTGTAAAATTTTCACACCTGAAAACAAAAATAAGAGCAGCTGGGCTAACTGTGGACCAACCTTTGGTCTCCAAGTTTGGACAGAAAAAGAAAGATTTTGAGAGGGAGGTCTCTGCGGAGTGGAGTAAGCTGCAGATCCTCAGCGAGCCACCAGGCAAAATGCAGGAGGGAGGACACTCTTTGGTCAGAGAGATGCATCACATGGCAATCTAAGGGCTCTGGAAGATTTGCCCTGGTGAAGCTAGAAGGAGAAATCTGCAGAGTGGCTGTGGCCTGTTTCCTATAAAGACTGTAATCCTGTGCTAGGAGTGCTATAATGTATATTTATGCGGTGTTGAGTTATCAGTTATGTTAAAACATTAACAGGGTTATTGTTTCTGTAATTTAGTGTATTAGTTGCCTACTAATTAATGTTCAGTGAAAGCTGCTTTTAATTTGTTTATTACAGTAAAAGTCTTAAAACTTGAAATCTTGTCATGCAATTCCTTTACGTTGGTCACAGGAAATTCAAATACATTTTTAAAAAGTTATCGGTCTCTACCGGGATTATAATGACATTTTGACATTATGTAGTGTGTACTTAGGGTTTGTTCAGTGTCAACATTTATAAATAGTTATTTAACCTGATTCCTCATGTGTCTACAATTGACTGGCTAGTCCTTTGGACTGTCATCAGGGATGAAATCTGCATGGATATGAAGCCTATATACTGAATTTTACAGTGAGCTAATTCATTTTGATCTCTCTCATAGCATTACTCCAAATGTAAGCAATAAAAATCGTTTGTGATTGTTTCTTTCATTTTCTTCCCCATTCTGTAATTCTTTGTGTGTCCCTCTTTCACTTTTATTTTTTTGCTTTTACTCGCTCTCTTCCTGTATCTTTCTCTTGCACATTTTTCATTGTGTTCTCAACAACAATCTGCATTAATATAATGAAAGCGAATGTACATCAAGGGCAATCAATATGACCACTGTTTCTTCCCACCTCATTTATTCTGTAGACAGCCTATAGGCCATCTTTTAAATAAAAGAAATTGTGCAACAATATGCACTTACAGAGTAGTAGACTGTTGTAAGAAAAATTTACTTGTTGGAAAATATAATTATGACTAAAATTATTCATGAATAAAAAAACAGAAGAGGGATCAAATCTTGCATTACATTGTAAGTATTGGAACTGTCATCAAGAGGTCAGTGAATAAATAACTTTTTTCAAAAATTGATCTCTCCTGCTGGAGGTGTAACACACAAGCTGTTGTGCGATGAAGTGGAGTGTTGTTCAAGTAAGTGAAAAGACTATTTCCTTTATTGCTGTAGGAGTTTCTGCAGTCAGCATGGGATTTTTCCCTTCTATCAAAAGCAGTTGAGAAATCTCAACAGGCCTTGATACAATTACTGGAGCTCCCCTTTCTCCATCTACTGCTCTCCCAGCCATGCAGTCACAAGCCAGTAGGGACCTAACATTCTAACTGGTGGAAGTTTTGGTCAGTCAGGCGGCAAAATCCATCCCCATCTTAGAAATTACCCTGGACCAGGGTGTCGGGAGGATTGTGTTGTGCCTCTTTACACGGTGTTCTCAAAGCAGGAGGGAATCCCAGGTTTGAGTAAAGAGCTTCAAGTGCTCTCTTAGAATTTATAAGGCAAAATTAATCTTTAAAAATTTTCATCTTCATAAAATTGATAACAGGAACTGAATCCATTTATATTCAATCCATTAGTTGCTGAACATGGCAGAAATTATTCATCTGTCATTGTTTACGTTTCCAGACATGTATAATTCTACCTGTTATTTTCCATGCTCACTCCCCAGGATCCTGAATTCTCTATATTAAGTTGTGTTTTGGGTATATCAAGTTATACAATAATAAATGGTAGTGTGGATATTGCAGTTTCTACAAGAAGCATGAAAAAGCTCAATGTAAAAAAGCAAACACCTGTACCTTAAAGTCTTAAGTTCTGTGCATTTAGATGTTCACTGGTACCTAAATATCACAAGGCACCTTCTTTGTGCTTTCATTACCTTATCCAGATTTGAAATTATAAAGTCCAATTACTGACATTTGCATCAGCAAAAAGAGCTGCACTATAAATGATATTAGAATATGATATCAATCTTTGAAACAAATGCTCTGTGGAACTACCAGGATCTAGAAATTCAATTAAGTCACATCCGTTTCTCAGGTGCAAAATTGGTGCCCAGGTTTCCAATCGGGGAGGTGGGGTGCACTCATTAAATGCCTAAAGTTTGTCCTCCACCATATTGGTAAAGGCAGAAATGAGAGCCCAGGCCCATGTCTGAAATAGCTTATGCAACTGCAAATAAAATACTACTTTAAAGAGATATCTATGATGTAGTACAAACTATCAAGGATAATGTAAAGCTTGCAATGCAGTATACATAGAACAGTGCGTAGTTTGCAGTGTGTTACATAAACTGCAGCACAGACTGAAGCGAATGACAGTAATTTGATGAACATGAATATGAGGACTTACCATGTCCAGGCTTTTGTAAACCACATCAATAACTATAATGTAGTAAAAGTGTTGCATTCACCAAGTATCTTCTGTAAATCATGCTTAACATAACATTTTACATATCATACTTTTCCCATCATACTTTGTGGTACGACTCCTATTAATATAGAATAGCATAGTCTCTGACTCACTGTAAGCAACAAGATACACAACTCTTGTCCACAACCTTACTTTCTGTGGACACAATTTCTGTTCTCCTCCTCCCTCATCATGCTTGTATTCAAAACGGCATCTTTGACTAAAGCATTGGCCAGATCTTAGCTCTACAAGGTGTCTCCTTGCTCTTTTCCCTAAGCCTCGCTCTCTCCCAGTCCAGGTAAGTCCTTCAGCCTGTGATTCTTCAACCACCCATGACATTCAGCCCAAAAAACATCCTTAGCTGGCAAGCCTGTTGGCCAGAACCCTCCTACAGCACTGTGCAGTCAACACCAGATATTGCTGTTTCCCCTGTCACAGCATCCATTAAAGTAGCATCGACACAAAAAAGGCAGAAGAACAAGTGGGATGGATAAAATACACAGAAAAGAAGAGAAGAGGGAGAGAAAAGGAAAAGGGATTCAAAGGCTAAGAAAAGGGAATACAGAAGAGAGAGTGAAAAGAGAAGAGGTAGAAAGAAGCAGGAACATAGGGGTGGATGTTACAGAACCACACCCTCCCCTCACCTCCACTGACACTTTGTTTGAAGGTGGGGACATGTAAAATTCAATGCATAACCTTCCCAAAGCTTTCCAGCTTGTCTCTGGCCTGTCCCTCATTTTATGGTGGGCAGGGGTGGTGTCAGGCAGACTGCCCACCCTTGGGCCTATTGAGGTCCTTAAGTGGACAATTAATGGCCACTTAAGTGCCTCATTCTGCCTCCACTGCCATTTTACCCATGGCAGGGGTAAGCCCACACCAGGGCCTGAATTTTTCAGGTGGCGGGCAGGCTCAGCGGGAGAGGGCGGGGGCATTCGCAGGGCTGATCACCACCCACAATCGGTTCCACCCTGCCATTTTACACAGGCGGGCCAATTAAGGCCCACCCAGCATAATACACGAGCCATAGCGCTCAGTGCTACCTGTACAGGCAGTGGGAGAAGGGAGAATCGGGGCGGTGCTCTTTCACACACGCGCATGAAAGAGGACTTCAATCTTCCTGATGCCCGGAGCTGCCTCAGAGAGATTGAATCGATTTGAAATAATTAAATAAATGGTTAAAAATTTTATTTAAACATGTCCCCTCATGTCACTGTGTCATATATTCTTGTTATATTGTCATATATTATGTATCATATATATTTAGGGGAAAAAAAATTAATAAAAGCTTCAGGAAACCTCATCCCGCTCATGGATGAAGTTTCCTAAATAACATCAAGGCCACTTGGCCTTTTTGCCTGCCCAACAACCGTAAGATTGGACGGGCAGCATTACCAATGACATCGATTACTTTCTTAATGGCCTTAACAGGCCTTTTACATATCGCCGGCCGCGCAGCCGACTGCGGCGCACGCCCGCCAAACGAAATACTGCAGGACTGCGTGATTATGTTGGGACACATGCCCGATGTCAGCACGTGTCATTTTACATGTCAGCATGGTGGGCCCATCCCTGTGCACTAACTGAAAAATCCTGCCCCAGGTGTGTAACTGGGCAGCTTTTACCATGCGGGCTGGTACCAGGCAAGGGGAACCTCCTTTCAGGGACCCCTATGCCCATCGGTGGCACCCCCCCAAGGTCATAACCTCTCTTTAACCTACTTCCTGGCCTCTAAAATTAAGCACCCACCCCCCCTTATCTTCCTCACTGGGGTCTGCCAGCCAGGCCCCACCAATACTGACTGGACTTATCTTGAAGTCCAACTCCATAATCTCTTCCTGTTTTGGGGACTGCATGTAGTGCAGGCAATGGCCACCACTCAAACCTGGTGCTGCTGAGACTACAGAGCTGCAGGCCCCTCAGATTGGCTGACAGCTCTCTAAGCCGGGACTTCCTCGAATGGGGGCAGAAGTCTCAGTTTGAGGCAACTGATGCTGCTTCCAGTAAAATGGCTGCAGGGCAGCTGACTTTTTTGCTGGGCAGGTTCCCAATCAAATTTTTAGTTGAGGTAGGGGTGGTGCGGGGAATAGGATGTCTTGTAAACTCCAGCACGTGAAGGTGACAAAGGAAGGTAAAAGAGAAAAGGTATCTTTTGTCTGAGCAGCAGTGATACCACAGGAAGTCCACTAGTATGTTATGTGTACAAGATGTCTAGTGATTTATGGACTGCTACATAAAAAATGATTGTATTGTTTGAGATCTATACTCTCTGGAGTTTTAAGCTGTCTGTACATCAAGCATCGGGCTAGCTCTAAAACCACACTGAGCAGGAAGTGAAAGAATCACAAACTTTTACACCCTTTAAAATAAAATCTCACAATATATTTTACTGGACTCTGGCTATAGTTCAGCACTTTAGCATTTTCCCAATAGAATTCCCAGTGGATCCTTTAAACATAATAATCATTG
Source organism: Carcharodon carcharias (assembly GCF_017639515.1). Taxonomy (NCBI): domain Eukaryota; kingdom Metazoa; phylum Chordata; class Chondrichthyes; order Lamniformes; family Lamnidae; genus Carcharodon; species Carcharodon carcharias. The sequence goes on from NC_054469.1 coordinate 168,012,167, forward strand.
AAATTATTCTGAAAATAGTGAGCTCCTTTGATCTTTTCAAATTGATTAGTTACATAATTTGAGTAATCTTTCACACTCTGTGCTGCCTGACTTACAAGGTGCAAAACTGTGCAGTTGGAGTTTCACTCTCAACATGAAAGGAAATGTTCCTGCTGCTTAACACAAATGGATGCCAAGGTGCATTCCCGGAAATTTTCTCAGGATTATATTCAATTTTTTTCCTGTGGTTAAATCAATCGCTTGGACAAACCCCAGCAGAGTAACGAGAGACCGAAATGGGAAAGAATAGCTCACACCTGCCCAGGAATAATATTCTGTTTTTGCATGTTTTGAGCTTGAAAGAGCCAAATTTCAGTCATTATTTACCAAGGATTCATTTGGTCCCAACCATATTTTGCATGTTTAACCATAATTGGCATGGGGATGGGCACCAGCATTCAGAAGTAGAAAAGAGGAATATGATGAATAAAGGCATGAGACTGTTGGATAGTAGTGGAGATGGAAAAAACACCTTATTAAATAGGAGTAGGGTAATAAGGACTACAAGGAAAAAAGACAGGTTTAGAATGCTTTTATGTAAACACACAAAGTGTGGTGAATCAGGCCAATGAACTGTAAGTGCAAATATCCATGTAGCGAACATGATATCTTGGATTTTCTTTTTATTCACCGTGGGCTTCACTGGCTGAGCCAGCATTTATTGCTGATCCCTAGTTGCATTTGAGAAGGTGGTGGTGAGCTGCCTTCTTGAACCGCTGCAGTCCATGTGGTGTAGGTACACCCACAGTGCTGTTTGGAAGGGAGTTCCAGGATTTTGACCCAACAACAGTAAAGGAACAGCGATATATTTCCAGGTCAGAATGGTGAGTGACTTGGAGGGGAACTTCTAGGTGGTGGTATTCCCAACTAATTGCTGCCCTTATCCTTCTAGATGGTAGTGGTCGTGGGTTTGGAAGTGCTGTCTAAGGAGCCTTGCTGAATTCCTGCAGTGCACCTTGTAGGTGGTACACACTACTGCTACTGTTCATCGGTGGTGGAGGGAGTGAAAATTTGTGGATGTGGTGCCAATCAAGTGGGCTACTTTGTCCTAGACGGTATCCAGCTTCTTGTGGGAGCTGCACTCATCCAGACAAGTGGGGAGTATTCCATCACACTCCTGACTTGTGCCTTGTAGATGGTGGACAGGTTTTGGGGAGTCAGGAGGCAGGTTACTCGTCGCAGGATTCCTAGCCTTGACCTGCTCTTGTAGCCGCAGTATTTATATGGCTAGTACAGGTCAATTTCTGGCCAATGGTAACCCCCCAGGATGTTGATAGTGGGGGATTCAGTGATGGTACTGCTATTGAACATCAAGAGATGATGGTTGGATTTTCTCTTTTTGGAGATGGTCATTGCCTGGCACTTTTGTGGCACGAATGTTACTTGCCATTTGTCAGCCCAAGCCTGGATATTGTCCAGCTCTTGCTGCATTTGGACATGGACTGCTTCAATATCTGAGGAGTCGTGAATGGTGCTGAACATTGTGCAATCATCAGCGAACATCCCCACTTCTGAACTTATGGTAGAAGGAAGGTCATTGATGAAGCAGCTGAAGATAGTTGGACCAAGGATGCTACCCTGAGGAACTCCTGCAGTGATGTCCTGGAACTGACATGACTGACAACCAACAACCAGAACCATCTTCCTTTGTGCTAGGTATGACTCCAACCAGTGGAGAGTTTTCCCCTGATTCCCACTGACTCCAGTTTTACTAGGGCTCCTTGATGCCATACTCAGTCAAATGCTGCCTTGATGTCAAGGGCAGTCACTCTCACCTCTCCTCTTTCCATCTGAGGAAAATCTTCCAGGCTCCTCACCCCTTGCATTGGAAGTGGACTCCTGGCATGATTTTTCAGTACTAGGCCAATAAATGATCAGAGTGCATATTCGCTGTCCAATTAAGGATGGAGGGTGGTCCCCTGAGGTTGGAGGGTCGTTAAGAGGCCCTTCAGCAATGACACATCAGCACCAGTAGTGGGTTAAGCTTCAGAAACAATAATCAGAAAAAAAAATGAACAGACGCTTGGAGAGTTTTGAGTTAATTAAGGAGAGCCAGCTCAGATTTTTGAAAGGAGGATAGTGTTTGATTGATCTAACTGAATTTTTTGATGAAGTAACAATGAAGGTTAATGAAAAGAATGCAGAGGATGGGGTCTATATGGATTTCAAGAAAGTATTTGACAAAATATTATATAAAGGGCTGGTTAACAAAATTGAGGCTTGTGGAAAAGGTGGATCAGTGTCAGCTTAGATATAAAATTGACTTAAGGATAGGAAACAATGAGTCATGGCAAATGGATGTTTTTCAGATTGGAGGATGATAGACAGTGATATTCCCCAAGGTTCCAGTGCTAGGACCACTGATTTTTTAAATGACTTGGATATTGAAAGACAAAGTAAAACTTCAAAATTTGCCAATGATAACAAACGACTATAACAGAAGACATGGATAGGTTAGCAGAATTTACTAGAATGGTTCCAGGGATGAGGGAATTTAGCTACCAGGTTAAGTTTGTGATTCTGAGGTCGTTCTTCTTGAATCAAAGAAGTTTGAGGAGAGATTTCATAGAGGCATACAAGATTATGTCAGGTTTACATAAGGTAGAAAAAGGATAGCTGTTGCCATTATCTGATTTTGCAAGGTCCAGGAGACACAGATTTAAGGTTTTGGGCAAGAGATACAGGGAGGAAGAATGCTTTTACACAGCAAGTGATAATGACCTGGAATTCACTGCCTACTAGTAGTGGAAGTGGAGATGTTTGATGATTTCAAAAGGAATTTAGATGGGCTGTTGAGGGAAATAGAGTTTCAGGGCTATGGGGATAAAGCGGGGGAATAGGCTTGATTAGATTGCTCCTCAGAGAGCCAGCATGGACTCAATGGGCCAAATGATCTCCTTCTGTGCTGTAATGACTCTATGGCTGGAATTTTCCAGCCCCTCACACCAGCAGGATCTTCCAGTCCCGCCAATATGAATGGAGATTTCAGTGGCTCGCCGGCCCCTCTATGGGGGAACCTGCCGCAGGGGTGCTGGAAGATTCTGGCCTATGACGCTATCAAAACATACTTCTGCTGGAGGCTATTATATAAATTAGATCTGGTAACAAAAAATAATGTGAATGCTCAGAAAGATCAACATTTCTTAATTAACAGTGGGTGAACTTTTAAGTGTCAAATGCACTTCACTGCATTATCTATAAATAAGTCTTCCAACCATTTACTGAGAAGCCCGAAGTGTCAGAGCTAAGATACTTAGCTTTGCTTTTAGTGCAATCTAGCTGATATTCAAATGTACTAGTCACATTTCATTGGGTGTATTATGTCTAAGCAGTCTGGATATATATGTGGAAGCTAAACATGGTACAGTTGATGGGAGAGGTTGGGAGGAGAACAAATAGTTTGCCTAGAATGGGGCAACTAACAGGGATTGGGAGGAATTAAGACCTGACAGGTCATCTGGATGAAGAGAGGGAACTGGGTGTGCATGTGGGAGTTGATGACTGATATCTCATCTGGAGCTCAGAGCACCTTGGAGGATAAGGAAAATCAGAGTTCATTTTGCAGGAGTGGTGGGACAATTGACAGTGCAAATGGAGGGAGTGGGACCCATCCTAAGTGGGTTTGTGATACATTAGGTTTGGGCCAGGTGGGATGTATAAATATTAAGAATCTCACACTCAAACCCAACACACCTCAAACCCATCCACTTCCAGTTTTAATGGAGATGGAATGGGCAACTAATCCATTCCCAGAAGATTCCCACTCATTTCATTATTTTCATAGCATGCGCACCTCAGATTTTATTCGCCATTTTAGGTCCAACGCTGGCTGGCTGGGTTTCCTGGGAAATGGGATACCTGGCAGCTGAAGGGAGGAGAGGACTGTACCATGGAAGAGTAAAGTGCTTATCTTGCACTGCTTGTGGGCCAGGAGGAGCAGTAGTGAATCCCCTCACCTCAACCCCACAAAGCTACATAGCCCCAAGTTTCCACAATCAACTTTCCCCAGCCTCCCACCTGACCGTGCAATCCAATCTCTTACAATCCAGTCTTTTCAATTCTTCCCTCTCTGTGCTTCCCAACCTCAGCCTTTGACCTTCCTCCTGACCCTTCAATCCTCGTTCACCTGACCTAACCCTTCCAAAATCCTGCCCCCCCCCCCCCCCACCCCCACCCGAAATCAGCTTCCGATCTCGCTACTTCATCCTTCCCTCACCCCCGAGCTTTTCCGATTCCTCCCTCCCTCCTCTCTGCTCTTTCTCCCTGGCCGCAACCTGGTGTTGAAAGCCTACCCATCTGATGTTTGTGTGTTGCACTGAGTAAGGCTGACATATGCTCAACTGCAGGCAGCCATTGTTGAACAACTTTAATCACACCTCCCCAACAGAGAGGGCAGCAAAGAGGACATTATAACGAAATGCTCAGCTCCTACAATGTTCCACACTCAGCAACTAACTAGCCTCTCAATTTGGGTGGCTGCAGCAAGGAAACAGAGACCAAAAATGTTAATCATGTCCTGCTGTTGCATTCAGGTTTCCCTAATTGAAAACTGACTACCAACCACAACTCCCTCCCTGTTGCTCTGTTAAGAGCAGGGCCACAGTCCCTCTGATAAGGAGGAAGACTGATACTTGACCTACAGAAAGGGGGTTAACAGGACACTGGGAGTGGAATGGAGTGAGGGAATTTGGACAAAACAACCTTTTCATACTTATGCAAGATGTTTGAAAAAGAAACACAGCTTTGGTTTGTATAGAGTTGTAAGTGTGAAAAAACACAGTATTTGGAAAATGTAAAAATGTAAAAAAAGACTTTATTTAGCATGGAACAAAAACAAAAACTGCTGGTAAAACTCAGGAGGTCTGACAGCATCTGTGGTGAGAAAGACAGAGTTAATGTTTCTACTTCCCTTAAGCTCTGAAGAAGATTCATACGGACTCGAAACGTTAACTCTGACTTTCCTTCCACAGATGCTGTCAGACCTGCTGAGTTTTTCCAGCATTTTTTGTTTTTGTTTCTGATTTCCAGCATCTGCAGCATTTTGCCTTTATTTAGCGTGGGAATGCTTAAAACGAGGTCAAGAAATCAACTCTATAAACAAACCCAGATAGCACTTGCAGAACTTAATGTTGAGGATGAACTGTGCTTCTCTTAATTACTCTGAATTGCCTGTGTTTATGGACATTCACATTTGTGTGGGATAAGCTGATGCATGTTCTGTCAAGAGTGCTGAATCTATTGTGAAAAGAACTTGCATGAAGAAATGAATCACCGCGAAATGCTATCTGATGACTCACTAGCTTCAGTCCAAAGCAGCATGGCATTGCATTTCACAGCCCTTTCCTTTAGAAACCACTTATGTCAAATGTAATTTTCTTATGGTGCCAGCCTACTGTGATTGTAAGTATCACTGTTGTATGTAGAAGCTAGTTTGCATTAGTTCACATTTGTAAAAAGCTGATTAACACTCAGCTACATGCAAATAAGAACCAGACAGCACAATACCATGCTGCAATGAAAGTTTATTTTATAAGGATTGAATCACTACTTCATGCCAAATGATACTCAAGAAATTTTATGGCAATTTACAGGTTGTGTTGTGTTCAAAAAAAACACTGCATAAATGTAATTTTCAAACCAGTAAAACTAGATTATCAAGAGTTGGCAGGAGAATGTTGTTCTCGAATTTATAGGATACAAGTTACTTTATAAACAAGTTCTTCCTCTCTAACCAGCCAAAAGGGACCTTTTTGTGACTCAGGCAGAGAGACTGCTGGAGAGGTCTTCTGTAGTTGATCCATGCTTATGCCAAGTGAATCTGGAGGAAAGCATAGTAGAACATATCCTACATCTAGAAAAGTTAAAGGGTGAAATTTTCCACTCCGGAGACTAAGGGCGGAATTTATGTCTCTGGCAGGCGTGATAGGTGGCGTGCATGGAACATATGGCAGGACCCACTTCACAACTTCAGTGGGACTAGTTTCATGTGGCATCATGAGTATAGATTTTACAGTTTGACTTATTCTCCTGATGCTGCCGCTCTGAAGACTGGTCAATGTGGATCTTAAAGGTTTTAATGGCGACCTGCATTGGAGTCAATCTCCCTCACTGCATCTTTCAATGGCCTTTCTGGATAGGGCATCAGTGACCTCTCAGATGCATTTATGAGCAGAGGACTGTGGTATTCCACAGAGGGCCCAAGTGGAGCCCTGCAATGAGCCACTTGCGAAAATGTCACGGCCACCTTTAGAGCCACAGGCAATGGATGGCCTCCCAATCCATGCGGCATCAGATCCTCCCAAAGAATGTGACAGATGTGAGCCACCACATTCTTTGACAAGCAAAGGCATCTACAGCACTGTCTCTCACTAATCTGGTTGTATGAGAGGCTTCTTCGGTATACCCTGGGTTGTGCCAAAAGTCTTCATGGAATTGGTCTCTCCTCCTCAGCTTCTGTGTCTTCATGGTGCTCCACTGGCCTATGTTCCTCAGGACGAGGCTCTTCACCTTGCCCTGCCAGATGGTGATGGACGCTTCTTCTCCTCATTTCCATGAGAACCATGAAAAAGGCAGCGTTGCCTGCTGCCACTTTTGTGCACTCTTCCTCATCTCTGCAGGAAAATTGAACAGAGACATGATTGAACAGTACCCTGTGATGATCACCTTCCATTGCCAAGCGAGGGAGTCATTGTGAAGCCCTTGGGCTGCCCTTATTCAATGAATTCCATCCCCAGGTCCCTTGCAGCAGTTGCACAGCCTTTAGGATCATTGGAAGCTGACCCCACTCCCAGCTCCACCACCCAGATGCCCCAGGTATGACAGCACTTTCACAAAGGCAGTTGGATCTAGATGAGTACAGCCCCCAGGCGCTATCAGCCTCAGCTAGGGCACTGTCAGGTTGCCTCCTTTGAAGTAGCCTGGAGTCCTGCCTTGTACCAATGTAATGATTGTAATTGCGTAAGTGTGTAAAGCCAGAACCTCTCAGCTGTATTGTGTAGAGGTCTTTGGAGCTTTTTGCATATTGTGAGACCAGCTTCCAACCTCCCCCTGCTGTGACCATCCAAGTCCCTCCTATCATCCTGGAAGAGCAACATGTGCAAGTTTCCCTGTCTCTGATCACTCTCCTGCCCTCTCCTCTGATCCTGGAGCCCATCAGAATTCTTGTCGATATCCCTGTCCTCCCCCTGAACCATTTTCTGTGGATGTTCCGATGCCCATGCTGACCTGACCCCTCCCCATCTTGAGGCCCTATGCACAGTGACCTACCAGTACCACACCACGAGACCATTAAGTATTCCTATCTTAGTTACCAGTTCCGCATTTACAGGCTGCAGATGCTTCCTCCGACTGAAACTGTGCCACCTGTGGCCCAATAACAAGCCATCAACCCCCAGGTTCCAAATGTGTGAGGGACTGATCACACCCTGCACAGCATGCTGTGCATGACTGACACAGAACAGACACACCTTCCCCCTCCCTGGACTGGGACCAGGACAAGCATGTCAGGCACAGCCTTGTAGCATGGTGCGCACTGTCCAGGAATGTCTTTGCTTTCTGGCCCCAACTATATGATGCGCACTGCCCAGGATCATCTCTGTCTCTTCCTTCCTCCCACCACTCCCCCACCCCCCACCCCCCCAACCCACCTGCCTGTCATGTGCCTCTGTCCACATCTTCCTTTCTGTACTCCAGTCATTTCCCCTCCCCCCTAATCATGTCCCAATAGGAAAAAATGGTTTGGACCAGTACTCTTATTTCCCAGTTTTTACTGGCATTCCATTTTAAGATATACTGGACCAATTTGGATTAGTATTCCTATTCCCCAGCTTTTACTGTTTTTGCATTCTGGGGCATCTCTGTCCTCTGCCTCTGTCTTGCCTCATGGCACATGCCCCCCCCCCCACCAATGCAAGTCAAGTGTGTGCCTTCCAGCTCCTTCCCTTGCCTCTGCCTTGTCTAACTCTTCTGCCCCAGAAAAGCGTGTACCTTTCAGAACCACCACCCCCCACACCCCTTTACCTTCCTGCTAGTCTTGCCACAGCAGCCTTGGCATGGAGCCAGAGCAGCTGTAAGCACAGTGCATTGAAAGGTAGGCGAGCGCTGCACATACAAACGTTGAAGTGGCAAGTGAAGTGCAGTTCGCGTCATTTATATCTGGTCATGATTCACAACAGTCTAATTACCCTTCCGCGTGACCATTGGACTTGGAAAAGGGGCGTGATTCTGGTGAGCTGGGTTTTTAATGAGCATTCATGAGGGGCGAAGGTATGCAAATGCAGTTCCCAGCATGGTGCGGTGGGCTAATCAACCTGCCATTGAAATGGCGAGCGGAAAATTGCATTCCATTTTCACCCTGGTGGGAAACTGACTTTTGGATGCACTCCAAATTTTTTGCTTCTGCCCACCATGTTGCCCATCGCTGGTGGCACCAGAAAATCCCACCCAAAGGATGGGGAGCTCAGAAAGGTATGAAAATATTAAATGGTATATGTAAGGCAAATGGGAATAATTTTTCAATGTATGCCAAGAAAGAATTGGAGAACTGTGACCAATTCTGGATACTGTAATTTAGAAAGGATGTGAAAGCCTAGGAGTAAAGTGCAGAAAAGATTTCCTAGGGTGATTTGGATGAGGGACTTCAGTTATGTGGATAGATTGGAAAAGCTGGGGTTGTTTTCCCTAAAGTAGAGAAGGTTGAGAGAAGGTTTCTTACAGATCTTCAAAATCATAAGGGGTCTAGGCAGAGTGGATGGAGTGAAACTGTTCCCATTGGTGGAAGGGTGGAAAACCAGAGGACACAGATTTGAAGTGATTGGCAAAAGCACCAAAAATGACATGAGGAGAAACTTTTTTATGCAGCAAGTGGTTATGATCTGGAATGCAGTGGATGGTAGAGGCAGATTCAGTTGTGACTTTCAAAAGGGAATTAGTTAATTACTTGAAGGGAAACATTTACAGGGCTACAGGGAAAGGATGGGGAGTTGGACTAGCTGGATTGCACTTGCAAAGTGCTAACCATGGACTCGATGGGTCAAATGAGCTCTTTTCTGTGCTGTAACCATCCTATGATTCCATGACTGATGTGGGAGCAATGCAAAATAATGGAATTAGTGAATTTAAAGGACAGCAGAAAACAGCTCTTTCCTGAACACTTGGAAAAACTTATCATGTAAGGTTGTAAAGACAAACAGAATAGGGGAATTCAAGATTTAGGGATAGATTTTTGACTGTGGCTTGTGCCTCTATTCATTTCAATGAGCTATCTGTGGGTTTACATTGCCAGCAGTCAATCCTCCCCGCCCAATTTTCTTTTGTGCATGCTGCCTAGGTGGTAAAGTTGAAAATCTACCTCATGCATCAATATTGTAATGGAGAGGACACCAGTGGCTGAATGGCCTTTTTTGACTGACTTTCTCATGAATTTGTTTCAGGAAGAAAGTTTGGCGCTGAGATTCCATGCTGCTATTGGCGTAGAATTAGTACAACCTGAACAGGTGAGAGAAATCATTGATATCAATCTGTCTCTCTAGCTCAAGCACTAAATCTTTCAAAACCGCTGTTCCTACCCCCGTTCAAAAAACCGAGGGCGGAATCTTCCCCTCCTGTGCTAATTTCTATGGCAGGATGAACAAGTCAGAGTGATTCGTGCATGGAATGGGAGGGGCTTTTACGTGCAATCATGCGCTCCCCACCTCATTAGTCATGCATGTGCACATTCCGTATCAAGTCTCATGGTGGGGCGGGCAGGAAGCCTGGCACCCTGCCATCATGTCTGGGCACCATATTTAAAAATCACCCACACAGGCCTTCACTAACAGGAAGAAAGATGCACAGGAGAAGGCAGCAAGCCGCAGCTCCCTGCTTCCCTGGAGCATCTCCTGGAGGCAGTTCAGGGAAGATGGGAAACCCTCTTCCCCAGGAAAAGCCGCAGGATGCCACCCTAGCTGACCACTGAGGTGTAGGAGGATGTGGCCAGGATGGTCAGTGCCCATGGGGTGCAGAGGAGGATCGCCCTGCAGTGCAGGAAATGGATCAACGATCTAATTTTTGCTTTGAGGGTAAGTGAACCTTCCACCCTCCCAACCCACCTCACCATATATGTGTTTGCCTTATGGGGATCTGGGCAGGTCAGCATTTCTCTTGCCTATCCCTAAACACTCTTGACAAGGTGGTGGGCTGCTGCCTTACTGAACACCTGCAGTCCACGTACTGTGTTAATAGTGAGGCAACTGCAGGATTTTGACCCAGACATGGTGAAGGCACAGCCATGGGGTGGAGTAGAGTAGAGTAGAGCAACTTGCAGGTGGTGCATTCCCATGTGTCTACTGCCTTTGGCCTTCTAGCTGGTAAAGCTCAAAGGATTGCAGGGCACTATTGAAGGTGCCTTCGTGACTCGCTGCTGTGCACCTTGTGCATAGTACACACTACTGCCACTGTGCGTCGGCAGTGGAGGGAGTGAATATTGAGGGTGGTGAAGCAGTCCGTCAGGTGGACTGCTTTGTCCTGGATGACATCCAGTTTCCCGAGTGTTCTTGGAGCTGCACTCATCCAGGCAAGTGGAGAGTATTCCATCACACTCCTCACTTGTGCCATGTGGTCAGGTTTTGGGGAGTTATGAGGTCAGTTTGCAGCCACAGGATTAGCAGCCTGCAACCTGCTATTTCATCAAACGTGCTCACAATCCATCTGTATGTCTTTAAGGAGGAGAAGGCAGCCCACAATAGGATGGAGAGAAAGAAAATGGGGGGACTGATGTCTGAGCTCTGGCCCATCACTGCATTCAAACAACAGGATGTCGAGCTAGCAGGGCAAGATCATGACTAAAACAAAAACAGAATTACCTGGAAAAACTCAGCAGGTCTGGCAGCATCGGTGGAGACAAAAAGAGTTGACGTTTCGAGTCCTCATGACTCTTCAACAGAACTGAATGAATCTAAGGAGAGGGGTGAAATATAAGCTGAATTAAGTTGGGGGTGGGGGGGGGGCGTTGGGTGGGGGGAGAGAAGTGGGGGGGAGGTGTGGTTGTAGGGACAAGCAAGCAGTGATAGGAGCAGATAATTAAAAGATGTCACAGACAAAAGAAGAAAAGAACACAGAGGCATGGAAGGTGGTGATATTATCTAAACAAATGTGTTAATTAAGAATGGATGGTAGGGCACTCAAGGTACAGCTCTAGTGGGGGTGGGGTGGAAAGGCTAGCAGGGCATAAAAGATTTAAAAATAATGGAAATAGGTGGGAAAAGAAAAATCTATATAAATTATTGGAAAAAACAAAAGGAAGGGGGAAGAAACAGAAAGGGGCTGGGGTTCGAGATCTAAAGTTGTTGAATTCAATATTCAGTCCGGAAGGCTGTAAAGTGCCTAGTCGGAAGATGAGGTGCTGTTCCTCCAGTTTGCGTTGAGCCTCACTGGAACAATGCAGCAAGCCAAGGACGGACATGTGGGCAAGAGAGCAGGGTGGAGTGTTAAAATGGCAAGCGACAGGGAGGTTTGGGTCATTCTTGCGGACAGAGCGCAGGTGTTCTGCAAAGCGGTCGCCCAGTTTACGTTTGGTCTCTCCAATGTAGTAGAGACTGCATTGGGAGCAATGAATGCAGTAGGCCAGTTGGGGGAAATGCAAATGAAGTGCTGCTTCACTTGAAAGAAGTGTTTGGGTCCTTGGACGGTAAGGAGAGAGGAAGTGAAGGGGCAAGTGTTGCATCTTTTGCGTGGGCATGGGGTGGTGCCATAGGTGGGTGTTGAGTAATAGGGGGTGATGGAGGAGTGGACCGGGTGTCCCGGAGGGAACGATCCCTAAGGAATGCCACCGGGGGGTGAAGGGAAGTCTGAGGGCCCTTAGCTTCTTCCTCGAACAGAGGCCCGAACAATCCCCATCCACCACTACTCTCCTCCGTCTGGCTGAACTTGTTCTCACACTGAACAAGTTCTCCCTCAATTCCTCTCACTTCCTCCAAATAAAAGGTGTGGCTATGGGTACCCACATGGGTCCCAGCTATGCCTGTCTCTTTCTGGGGTATGTGGAACATTCCTTGTTCCAGTCCTACTCCGGCCCCCTTCCACAATTCTTTCTCCGGTACATCGATGATTACTTCGGTGCTACTTCATGCTCTCATCGGGACTTAGAAAAATTGATTAATGTTGCTTCCAATCTCCACCCCTCCATCAGTTTCACATGGACCATCTCTGACACTTCCCTTCCCTTCCTTGACCTCTCTGTCTCAATCTCTGGTGATAGACTGTCCACCAATATCCATTAAAAGCCTACCGACTCCCACAGCTACCTCGACTACAGCTCCTCACACCCCGCTTCCTGTAAGGACTCCATCCCATTCTCTCAGTTCCTTCGCTTCATTCGCATCTGTTCCGATGATGCTACCTTCAAATACTGTTCCTCTGACGTCCTCCTTCTTCCTTAACCGAGGTTTTCCACCCACGGTCGTTGACAGGGCCCTCAACCATGTCTGGCCCATCTCCTGCGCATCCGCCCTCACGCCTTCTCCCTCCCTCCCAGAAACATGATAGGGTCCGCCTTGTCCTCACTTATCACCCCACCAGCCTCCGCATTCAAAGGATCATCCTCCGCCATTTCCGCCAACTCCAGCATGATGCCACCACCAAATACATCTTCCCTTCACCCCCCCGGTGGCATTCCGTAGGGATCGTTCCTTCCGGGATACCCTGATCCACTCCTCCATCACCCCCTATTTCTCAACCCCCACCTATGGCACCTCCCCATGCCCACGCAAAAGATGCAACACCTGCCCCTTCACTTCCTCTCTCCTCACCGTCCAAGGGCCCAATCACTCCTTTCAAGTGAGGTAGCATTTCACTTGCATTTCCCCCAACTTAGTCTACTGCATTCGTTGCTCCCAATGCGGTCTCCTCTACATTGGAGAGACCAAACGTAAACTGGGCGACCGCTTTGCAGAACACCTGCACTCTGTCCGCAAGAATGACCTAAACCTCCCTGTCACTTGCAATTTTAACACTCCACCCTGCTCTCTTGCCCACATGTCTGTCCTTGGCTTGCTGCATTGTTCCAGTGAAGCCCAACACAAACTGGAGGAACAGCACCTCATCTTCCGACTAGGCACTTTACAGCCTTCCGGACTGAATATTGAATTCAACAACTTTAGATCTTGAACTCCCTCCTCCATCCCCACCCCCTTTCTGTTTCTTCCTCCTTCCTTTTGTTTTTTCCAATAATTTATATGGATTTTTATTTTCCCACCTCTTTCCATTATTTTTAAATCTTTTATGCCCTGCTAGCCTTTCCACCCCACCCCCCCACTAGAGCTGTACCTTGAGTGCCCTACCATCCATGCTTAATTATCACATTCGTTTAGCTAATGTCACCACCTTCAATGCCTCTGTGTTCTTTTGTCTGTGACATCTTTTGATCATCTGCTCCTATCACTGCTTGCTTGTCCCTACAACCACACCCACCCCCTCCACATCTCTCCCTCTCTCCCTCCACCCCCCCCCCCCCCCCCCCCCCCCCCACCAACACACACCTTAAACCAGCTTATATTTCACCCCTCTCCTTAGATTCACTCAGTTCTGTTGCAGGGTCATGAGGACTCAAAACGTCAACTCTTTTTGTCTCTGCCGATGCTGCCAGACCTGCTGAGTTTTTCCAGGTAATTTTGTTTTTGTTTTGGATTTCCAGCATCCGCAGTTTTTTGTTTTTATCTAAATGATCATGACTATGCCTGTGCGGACGTTGCAATCAGCCTCCCACAAGCATCTAGTGAGGAAGCATGGATAACCCAGACAATCTCAAGAAATCAGGGTGATTGATGAGTGCAACATTTGATCCAGCCTAAGCAGTCACTCATTCTCTCCTCTCTCCATTCAAGGTGCCAGCAGGAAGAGGTTGAGACCAGTCCCCACACCTGAAGTCAGCCTCAGCTTGTAGGAGACTTCGGAAGAGGATAAGGATGATTTCACACCTATACAACCATCACAGTGTTCACCTGCACCCTCCAACAGCCAATAGACACACAACTTGGTGGGTCATAGATCTAGTTTAAGCTCAGGCTCCCTCTCTGTTAGTTACTGCACAGACACGTGTCCACAGCCGCAGAGGCAGTAACAGCCAAAGTCTCTGGTGTTCGGAAGACTGCTGGAGAAGAAGCCTCTGCTAAATCTGAGTCAGATGACAAGCCTCTAGAAACTGCCCTGGAAAAGAGGCTGGAGTATCAGACGCAGGGGGACATCAGGCAGATGTGTGAAGCCCTCAACAGAGTGGCATATGAGGTGGAGGAGTGCTTCCGCGTGCTCTCTGATGTAATGGTTCCGACATACGAGCACATCGAAGTCTTCACGCAGAGGATGGCAGACACCATGGAAAACCTGATCCATCAGAATGCCCAGTTTCTGCCAGAGATGCACTTGGACCTGCACTCCATAGCTGTAGCAGTGGCTATGCGAGAGGGGGATGGGGCACTTTGACCCCCCCCCCCCCACTCCACATGCTGGCCCTCTGGCCCTATTCCTCAAAGAGTCAGGGAGGGGTGCTTGGACACCTAAAAGGAGGAGCATCCAACCAGGGTTCTCCACGGGTGTCCAGGCATTCCCAATCCCCTCTGCCTGAGACCCCATCAGCTCCAGCTACTCAGGCCAAGGAGGCAACTGCCCCTTAGCAGGCCAGGGCCCTCCAGGCCTCTGCCCTCCAGAGGTCACTCACAAAAGTCATCAAAGAAAACAGGGTATTGTAGTCAGCAGTCTGTCTGCACCTCTGCTGCAGATGTCAGGGATGTACACAGATGTAGCGTAGAGTGAGGAAAATTAAGAGGTTTTGAATTTGCACTAGTGTCACGGGTGTACAATCATTGTATATAGTTTTTGCACTTCCAAATATATGTTAGCTTGCACTGATTGGCAGTCTCCTGGATTCATTCTTGCTGCTAGTAGTTTTAATGGTTGCGCGCACTCAACCCCTTTTCAGGGGGAGACCAAGAATGAGCCTTACTCCTCCTAGTACTTGGCTGCTCATGGAGACATCATTCTTTGACAAGGGTGATGAGAGCCATGTGTGTGAATCCTCCTGCTCGCACAATTCTGCTTACCTCCACCGCCCTCGAGACTCCATACAGGGACCTTTGCCTTACCATAATAAAAATACTAACCACATGAGCCCTTGTCAGGCAGGCCCATTCCCCCAGGAGGATGGAAGTTTGCAGTCGCGGGTTGACTGCCATTCACCTGCATGCCCCTTATAGGAAACATCCCTTCTTCCCTCCTTTCTTCCCTAACTCTGATTGGAGCCAATAGCAAATGGTTCAGAGTGAATGGCAGCTCTACACCTTGCTGGGAAGTTGTTGTAATGAGAACCGGCTGGGCCAAACCTGCTGCATGTGGCCTTCACCAGACAGTGAGGATTTTCAAAGCATAAAACTCTCATACAGTATCCACATGGTTATTAGGGATTTCCTATAGTTTTCCAGTCGTGCTGACCTTTAGCTCCACCCATCCAAGAAGACCCTCTCCTCACCTCGATGTTTTGCAGTTGGACATGGAGGGCATTGCCTTGATGTGGAGCTGGCTGTTACAGGATGGTGTGTGTTTCATATCAAACTGTCTACACCATCTTTCACCCTCCCCCTGTCATCTACAAACTTCCCCCCACCTTCATTGACCCACCCCCCTCAATGTCACCTTCTCCCCTTGGTAACCCTTGAGCCTCCCTCCATCACCCTGGACCCTATCACTGTCAACCTGGACAGGCCTTCCCTCCCCACTGAGCCCACACCAGTCACTGTGCCCATTCCCACCCGGATCCTGCCCACTCCTGTAATCTGTACCACAATCCCTGTCCCCCTCAGTGATCCTCCAGTGAGAAGTATACTTGTCAGACCCGAAGCCTGACCCTTCCACCCTACCGCATCCCACTTCAACTTGTCCCAGTCACTGTCCCTCCTATCAGCAGCACCCCCCCTCCCCGCCCACCCCGTTTCCCAGTTCTCCCACCAGAATTCCAACTTCCAACATTGGCTCGACTGACCCCTCCCTCTGAAGCACTCTGGCCCCACCCACCTCCCCTCCCTCCCTCTTCCCATCATGCCTTCTTTCCCCCTCACTCCATCCACAACCCCCCTTCTCATCTGCACTCCCCCCACCCAACTTCCCATCCACACACACCCCTTTCTTCTCCCCACTTTGTGTCTTTCACCTTACCATCCCCTCCTCATGTCTTGCACTCACCCCAACCTTTGCCTCCTCTGGACCTCCCCCCTCATGTCTTCTGCGTGCATCACACCTGTGTAAAGCTCCAGCAGTGCAGCCAGCTTCCACTCTAAGGTAAACATTTTAACTTCCCTTGCCTGGCGCATGTCATAAATGTCGGGTCGGCTTACAGAACAGTGTAAATTCCTGCTGATGGGGTGGAAGGTTTGACGGGGGTGTGCTATTCTGGTCTGTTGGTGTTTTAATAAATATGCATAAGATGCAAAATGGGCTCCCGCCAATCTTCAGTGGGAGACCCGACCCACCATCAATCCGCCAATGAACATCAGGAGGGGAAGATCCCAAACTGATTCCCCGGCATCAGGAAGCTGTTTTTTTTTGTTCCCAGCCCCATCTTCCGCCCCTGCCTGCCACAAATCCCACTGATGGCGGGAGGGGAAGCTTCCGCTCTTAGTCTCAGTCCTCTCCAACTTGCCTCACACTTGTGCTTCCACCTCTCCCAACACTTTCTGTTCAAAACCTCCCCATCAGGCTTCTATTCTACTCACAACATCAAGATCACACTGGTCAAAGTTACGATGACATCCTATCTGATTGCAAATACAGTCTGCTGTTCCTCTTCATTCTCCTTGAACATTCTCTATCTTGAACTGTATCAGATATCCCATCCACCTTGAAGATGTTTTTCCACAGTCCACCTTCGTGACATTGTTCTCCCCTTACCTGTCATCGTGGACATTATGGGCCAAATCTTCAGAGGAGCAGCAATAACTGTCAGGAGGCAGTCAGGCATGGTGGGGTAGTCGGGGGTGGTCATGGAAGTGGCGGGGTAATCAGGGCTAGGGTGGTGGTCGGGGAGTCCGTGGGTGTGGTTGGAGGTTCCATTGGGGAGCTGGGGAGGTCTGGGGTTGTCAGAAGTATAAATAGCCATGAGTTAGAACTGGTGTTAATCTTTCCAACTTCTCCTTGGTAACTATCCTGGTGGGTGACGAGTCAGAGCCATCTAAAGGGTTCCAGACTCAAGATATTCGCCCAACAGAAGTTGAAACTTCCCAGGCATTTCCCATGGAGCCCTTGCATAGGGACTTCTGAGGGGATCCCCCAGTACTTCTTCTGTGTGGCTCCAGGGTACAACCATCTGGAGACTGGAGGATCTGGGCTTACATCACGTCAAATAGATTCTCCTTACATTTTTGTCTGGCCACCTATGGTGTGTCCTGGCACACCCCTCATGCTCATTTATATGCAGCCTCTCAAAAAGATCTGGAGTACGTGGGTCAGTTTGCACATCCATGCGAGTGGCCCTCAGCTCTTTTTACCTCCTTTAACCTCCACTGCAAACCCAGTATTAGGACATGGATTAACCAAGATCTTCTCCAGCATCAGTAAAACCAAAGCTATTATCTTTGACTCCTGCAACACCTACCCACCTTTAATCTTCACTATCTACCACACTCACTGGTATCTCAGGCTATTTTTTTCAGGCTCTGCAGGGGCCTAACTAGTGGTCCTTACAGGATGGCTGAAGATGGCCAAAGAAACTGTCAGCTAAGTTCTTTATAATAGCCTCATTGTGGAGACAGGAAGAACAAGAGCCCTCCTCCTGCCTCCACACTATAACAACATCAACAACTTACATTTACAGAGTGCCTTCAATATAATAAAACATCCCTAAGGTGCTTCATGGGAACATAATCAGATAAAAGTTGACAATGAGCCAAGGCAAAGGACATTAGGGCAGACCACCAGAGCTTGGTCCAAAAGGTGATTTTGAGAAAGGCCTTAAAAGGAGAGAAAAGAAGTGTTTTGGGACCAAACTCAGGAAATTAAGGCCCAGACTGCTGTGAGCCTGCTCTTGCCCTTTGCTGATCACCTCCACTCACCCAGGAATCAGTTGAAAGCTGGGGCAAAATTCGTAAGACCCTGTCAGGTAAATTACATTGGTCTGAAGATAAGGAGGCTCTAGTGCCAATTTAGCCTAGTCCTTGAGCCAATCTCTTCTGACCGAGTAAAATCACCTGGTTTGCACCTGAAAATAGTTACTAACGAATTTAGCTATCTGAGCTTTATTTCTGTGTGTATTCCAGAAGAGACATATAAACCACTTTTATATCGGCTTTGTTCAAATTTGAATGTTTTATTTCTATCTTTTCCCTGGTCAATGATTCTGCTGCTGGGAGAGAAGGGTCAGGTTTATTAATAGTAACTCAGAATCTCACAGAATTCAACCTGAAATGGTGATAGTATAGAAGTGTACACCTTCCAGGAGGCCAGCTGAAATGATTTTGACTACTGAGCATTTGCAGTGTAGATCCAGCCTTAGACAGTATCAATCATAGTGCACATAGGTGTAATATCTCTTGCTATAATTTGAAGGTGAATGCAATTTGAGCCATGCTAATTAATCAACAAATTAGCATTTTAATTATGTGGCAGATTTCCACCAAGCAATGAGTATTAACATGTGCAGCTCACTATACAATAACAATTTGTATTTGTATAGCACTATTAGCTGAGTAAAAATTTGCAAGATGCTTCACAGGTGCAATCAAAAATAAAATGTTGAGCTAAAGAAGGAAATATTAGGAGGGGTGACCAAATTTGTCATCAAAGAGATTTTTTTTAAGGATGGTCTTGGAAGGGAGAAAGGAAGATGGAGAGACAAAGCAATTTGGAGAGGAAATTCCAGCCTATTATAGACCTAAGTGGCTGAAGGCATGGCTATCAATAATGGGTGAACAAGAGGTTGTTGTGAGAAGGGAAGATGTGCATGATGGTCAAAGCCTGAAAGGCAGAGTTTTTAGAGGGTTATGTGGCAGGAGGAGGTTACAGAGTCAGGACATGGAAGGCAATGATGGGATTTTAACTTGAGGATGAGAATTTTAACTTTGAAGCTTTGGGCACCAGGAGGTGATGTAGGTTAGCAAGGAAAAACTCTGACCTCTGATGCGTCGGTATGCAAATGGAGGTTGACCCATGGGCGAAATTGTCCTTGCCTGTAGCATCAGGTGTTGTGGTGGGCATGAGCAGACAATATGGCAGGCCAAAAATCAGTTTCACAACATCGTGAAACCAGTATGCAATCGTCCGCTCCAGCCGTCAATGGCGGGCAGCATTTCCCACCGCCGCACATCAGGAACCTCATTGTAATACATAAGCCCAGCTTGCCCGAATCATCCCCCCATGCTGGATTATCCAAGCACATCGATGTGTTTCACAACATGTATAAGGCATGCAGCTGGTGAGCTGCACTTTGAAGGGAAATCAAAGGTGAGTGCACATTAACATTGTGCAGCGCTTGCCAGGGTTGCCTATTTTACTTCAAGGTTGATGCACTGCGCATTCAGGCAATTTCACAGGCAAGTCGCATTTTCCCAGCTGGCTAACAGTGTGATGCTAAGGCAAGACCTACCCTGTGGTTGAGGTGTGTTCTGGGGGGATGGTAGGGGGGGGGGGGGCGCAAATGCTGCACTATGGTTGAGGCGAATTTGAGGGGGTAACAGGGGTTGCACTGTGTTTGAGACGAGTTGGGGGGAAAGGGCTGCAAAGCGGTTGATGGTATTGCACAAGCACATGCGGGGTGGTGTTGTTAGGAAAACTGAGTTATATTGGTGTTTGTGGGTGTTACGAATGAGTTTTAGCTTTAAGGTTTATGTTTGATTTGTATTTCTGTAGCTGTGTGTTAAGAAAAGGTCAAATTGAGTTTTAGTTTCACTTTAAAAAAGGTGCCTGCATTTCTAATGAGAGTTTACAACTTAAGAAGCTAAGCAAACACAAGGGTAGAAGAATTAGGCTGTTGCCTAGAAACAGGGGGCCAGAGAGGCAGGTCCTTCCCATAGACACACACACAGAAGAAGAGAAACAACGGGTTTTGATTTGTAAGCTGTGGAGCTCATTTGGTTTTGAAGTTGGTGCCAGGATAGACTGGAGCAAAGAGGACATGTAGCAAGACCCAAGCTAAAGAAAAACCCCAAAAATCCAGGGGAGTGGAGGAGGAGAAAGTCCAAAGAAGACCTTCGAGTCAAAGGAAGGACTGGAAGCTGAAAGAAGGTCCTGTTAAGTGAAGTTAAGGGTGAGGGGTAGAGAAAAAGGCTCCAAGTTTCAGATTTGAAGAGACAAAAGCAAGAGAAAGCAGATTTAAAGTGAGAACAGCTTACAAGAGGCAAGAAAGTCCAACTGAAGGTCTGTAGCTCTTTGCTATGGGCATGTGAAGCAGTGGTGTACTGTTGATTCCTGAGTCGATGAGAGTGATTGTGTGGAAGACAGCTTAAATGCATGTGGCAACCCAGGGAAGAGGAACATCGGAAGGAGAGTTCAAAACCCTGCAGATGAACCCTTGCAGAAGGCATGTGAAAGAAAATGTTAGTTTGGGAGAAGATTCCAAGGCAAGGTCTTGGAGAGTGGAGATTAGAAATCCTCGAGCGAAAGACAGAGTTCAGTGAGACTGAATGGCTCATGGTGTGACAAGTGTCTGGGGGGAGTTGAGGAGAGATCCATAGCATCTGGTAGAGGTGGCATCTGTCACTTGGTTTCAGAGTATGGTATGTCTGACCACAGGTTGCCTATTGGTTTACATGGACTGTGTACTTACTGTGAACATTGAAGTATAAGTTGGCTTTTAGTAACTTGTGTTATCCTTACAACTCTGTATATATTTGTAAGGGTTGGTGAAGGAGTATTGTAATATAGTTCATCTTTTCTTGTTTAATAAATACTCTATTCTTTTGTTAAAAGTTCTCAGCTGACTCTTGTAACTCTGTTCAGTAGCCCCCTCTCCACATATCTAAACAAACAAATAAAAGTAAGGGTCTATCAAGCTGGGTTCCACTCTGGGACCAGGCTTGTCCAGGAGTAACCTCAGCTGGGATCATAACAGGATGGTGGGTGAGAGAAGTGGCCATGCATTAGGAAAACCTTGTATAAAGTGACCATTCCTCCTCAGCCAATACAGTTCATGCACAGCCACATTGACATGCGTGGAGTCAGGCCTTCAGCTTATCTGCCCATTCAAGCAGCACAGAGGCCTGTAAGTGCCACCAAATGCTCCAGAGCTTTTCACCCCTCGGGCACAGCCTGCAAATGAATGAGCGTTTTAGTGGACTGCAAAACAATTGGACAACTGGGCACATTGTACAATCTCCTTGCTAAAGCTGGCCATGGAGCAGTCACTGCTGGAGGTGCTCACAGCCCCCTGCAATATCATCATCCCGGTTTGGACCAGTCTCCCCCATACTTCAAGCTAACAGTGCAGCCTTGCAGTGTGGGTTAGGAGAATGCCTGTGCTTGAGCTGGAGCACAGCATGCAGTCCAGTGGCAAAGCTGCTGCCAATCAGTCAGGTGGATTGGGACAGAGCTAGGTGAAGTTTCGCACAGCCATGCAGCGCACTAAACTCTGGCCATTCAGGTGGTGACCAGCACTCTCTGGGATGCATTAAGGGGCCTTAAGACTTAGCCAAGAGAGGTTCTTAGTACACCCAAGCTAACTCACGGGTCTCTCTCTTTCATCCTGTTGGTGGAGTACATCAGGAGCATGGAGCCTGGTGATCTAGCTGTATGCCTTTTGAGGAAGACAGTTCCAAAGACTCACCACCATCTGAGAGAAAATATTTCTCCTTATCTCTGTCTTAAATGAGCAACCCCTTATTTGTGTGAATATACTTAAATTATTCACTAGCCATCTCCCTATTAAAGACTGCCAATTGCTCTATTACTTTTATGTCTTTGACTCCAACTCACCTGGAACAGACATCTGCTCAATTTGCTGAAATTAGCTCTCCTCCAGCTAAATATTTTTATTCCACATTGTGGTTGGTCCTTCTCCATAACTAATCTAAAATTTATGATACAATTATCATTATTCCCGAGATGTACCCTGAATGTTAATTCTCCATTTGACACTCTCCATTCCCCAGGACTGGTTTCAGGAATGGTTCCTTCCTCATTGGGAAAGAAACGTACCAATCAAGAAAATTCTCATGAAATTCCTCCCAATCTCTGCCCCTAATGGAGTCAAGCCTCATTCAATTTTGGGTTAGCTAAAGTATCCCTTTATCACTATTCTATAGTCCTTGCACCTCTCAGTAATTTCCATGTAAATATGCTCTTCTATCTCTATTCCACTATTTGGTGGCCTATGAAATGCATAGTTCCTTTATAGTTTCTCAATGCGAATCAATTAGATTCTGGCCAGAATTTTCAGTCCCCTTTGGTGACGGGCATCATGGTGGGTGTGAGCGGACAATATGACGGAAAGGCCAAAAATCAGTTTCATGCCGTTGTCCGCTCCATCTGTCAATGGAGGGCCGCCTGTCCCACTGCTGCACATCAGGAATGTCATTGTAATACATCTACCTCTAATTATAAGCCCTACTGATCAGAATCACTCATCCCAATCAAATTTACCGCCCAATTCAACGGGAAAACATGCCAGCCCAGAACACATCTTGATAAGTGTGACGTACTAACTTACCATTAGGGCCTTGTTCACATCACAGACAACAGGAGCAGAAGCTGCTGGAGTCCTACTGCAACAGGACTCTGGAGGAACACGTGCATTGCATGTTTCATGGATTCTGATGGACATGGCTCTACCGTGAAGCACCTCACAAAAGGTAGAATGTCACCATTGATATCTGGGGTCTGCTTTGGGGCATCAGTGTCTTGGTCAAGGTCTACTATGATGATCGTTGAGGGTTGGAGAGGAAAGTTTAGGTTTGACTGGGAGTGAAAGATATACCAGGGGAGCGGTGGGAGAGGAAGGCCTACGTTTAACTGGGAGACAGAGGAAGGTGTACCAGGCGTGTTAAATTGGGAGTGGGGGGGACGATGGTGTCATGGGGGTGGGATGAGGTTGGGAGGGGTGAACAATGGTGGCAGGGGAAGGTGAGGTTAGGAGAGGGGAGGGAGTACGGGGGCAGGAGGGTGTAATGGGGAGAATACCGCAACTGAGGAGGTAGGTGTAAGGGGGGAGGAAGGTCTAAAGGAAGGAGTTCAGAGGGAGGAAGGAGTTCAGAGGGGAGAAGGTGTTCAGAGCGGGGAAGCAGTCCAGGGGTGGAAGGGTTCAAAGGAGGGTGAATCCAGAATGAGGAGGGAGTTAGGGAGAAGCAAGGAGTAAGAGTGGAGGAAGGAGGAAGCTGGGGGGAATGTTTCAGGTGGACGTGCAAGGGAAGGGTCTGTGAGGTCGATGATTGCCTCCTGGTGAGTGAAATGAGGGTGGGCGTCTGGTAGGAGGGAATGGTGAGAATGAGAGAGGGTAGAGTGAGCCGATAGGGTGAGCAGGTGAGCGTGTGATGGTGGCAGTAGAAGGGACAGCGAGGGTGGTTGGTGGGGACTCAGAGGCAGACACGGGCACTGGGGATGGGAAGGAGGTGGTCAGGGAGGTCAAAGTGGATGGGGCCTCCAATGCATCCGGTAGGCGCTCAAGAGAATCGTCATTAAACCTGGCGGCAGTGTGTTTCTGCCCTTTGGCAGCCATCACTTCCCAGCAGCTTCAAGAGTGCAAATTGAGGTGAGGGCGGGACAGGTGAATCAGAGGCTGCCCACTAGTGACCTGGCGTGTTTCCAGGGAATACATAATTAATGAGGCAGGAATGGGATGATACTGCACGAAAACTCGCCCTTGTGGCCAGCAGGTTAAATGTCCTTTTTTCCGCTCGCTACCGCATTTAGTGCAAATTTGGGACAAGTCCGCCCTCTGCCTTTAATCCTTGAAGTGCATTCTAACTTTCTCACACTGCAATATTTTCCCCAATCAAAATTGCTATCTCTCCTCCTTTTCTACTTCCCTGAATACCTTGTATCCAAGAATATTAAACATCTAATCCTCCAATTTTTGTGCCTGGTCTCAGTTATCACCAGTACATCATATTTCTAGGTGGCTATTTGCACCCTCAGCTCATCATCCTCATTAACAACACTTTGTGCATTTACACACATGCACTCCAAAACTCGTATTTTCTGTGATTCTACCTAATTTTGTATTATTTCTAACGCTAACTGTCTCTCAGTCCTCTGTGCAAAGTGTTTCCACTATTTGATATTATATTTTGGTCCCCAATTCCCTGTTGGATTTGTGTAAAACCTTCCCCACAGTATTTGTTACTCTGCTCACATTGACATTCATACACTCATCCCAGCTCCATTCAGGTGCAATTGAATAGGTTCCGACTGCTGCAGAATTGGTCCCAAAGATCCAGAAACCTGAAGCATTCCCTCCTGCATCATGTTTCTCACCACAAATTAACATGCCATAACCTCTAATTACTACTTTTACCAGCTGATGGCACTGGGAGTAATCCAGATATTGCTACCTTTGTTGTTTGCTTTTTTTAACTTCATCCCTAGTTCCTTAAACTTTGAAAGCAGGGTCTCAACCCTCTTCCTCCCTATATTATGGTTTCGGATATGGACCACAATTTCTGACTCTTCCCTTCCTCTCCACAGAATGGTCTGCAGTCTCACAGTGATGTCCCTAGCCCTGTCAGCAGAGCGGCAAAATGTCATATGGCTCTCAGGTGAGTGGTAACAGAGCTGCCTGTCTGTTCCCCTGACTATCAGATCTCTGATTACCACTATATTGTTGTGCAGTCCTTTGCCTCATGGTGCCAGGCTCGGGGTTGCACTGTTTTGAAGTTATTGTCACCCTTGCCAGTCGAATATGAAGAGCAGTGGTTTGAGAGTGCCACCTTCCTGAAGGATTCCTGCACTGCCTGCATCTTCCTACCTTTCCAGGTGGTCACCCACTTGTTACTCTAAATCCCAGCTGACTGTGGGCCAACCACCTCCTGGAAGCTGCAATCCAGGGAACACCCTGTCACATGAATGCCCTGCAATGAATCCAACTGTCCCTCAAACTCGAGCCCTCAGTGTGAATTCAAACAGCTGGGAGCACTTCCTGTAAACCCGAGGAACCAAGATACATTAAATACCCTGATATACCCACAGGGCACAGGACATGCAGGCGATGGATCACAGCTGTCTCTCCATTGGTATACATTGCATCAGTGGTGAGGGGAATTAATGTTTAAGGAGAAAGATAGGGCGAACAAGTGGGCTGCTTTTTCCTGGATGGTGTCGAGCTTCTTGACTGTTGTTGGAGCTGTACTCATCCAGGCAAGTGGAGAGTATTCCATCACCCTCCTGACTAAAGCCTTGTAGATGGTGAAAAAAACTTTGGCAATTCAGGAGTTGAGTCATGCACCACAGAATACCCAGCCATTGACCTGCTCTTGTAGCCATACTATTCGTGTGGCTGATTCAGTTAAGTTTCAGGTCAATGGTGACCTCCCCCCCAACCCAACTTCCCCAAGATGCTGGTAGCGGGGGGTTCAAAGATGGCAATGCCATTGAATGTTAACAGGGGGTAGTTTGATTCTATCTTCTTGGAAATGGCCATTGTGTGGCACTTGTTTGGTGTGAATGTTACCCAACCTGAATTTGTTCCAAATGTTGCAGCAGGTGGATATAGATTGTTATATTATCTGAGAAGTTGTAAATGGTACTGAACACAATTCAATCATCAGTGAATATCACCAATTCTGACTGGAGGAATGATCATTGATGAAGCAGCTGAAGATGGTTGGGATTAGGACACTGATCTGAGGAAATCCTGCTTGGATTTGCCCTACAATTTGTAGACAGCACATACATGGACAATTTTCAACAATGTCATGTGATTTCAGTATTGTAACTCTTTCGAGTACAAACACGTTTCCATCTGTTTCAGATGAAGTTACATTGTTTCATAGTTTGCTATTGTGAGTTTTGAACTCTTGATAATCTTTTAAATGAAAACCAAATCAACAAAATTGGGATAAATCAGGCACAGCCCCTAATTCAGGTCAGCTGTAAAACCAAGGACAAAAATTTAAAGGAACCTTACAAACTTTAAATCAAAATATGATTAAAGGGGTCAACAAAACACCCCAGTCCCCGCAGTGCCCACCGGGCACGGAAGGCCTCGAGAGTGCCAGCGGACACCGCGTGCTCCCTCTCCAGGGACATCCGGCAGCGAACGTAGCCGCGGAAGAGGGACAAATGATCGGGCGGGACTCCCCCGTTGATTGCCCGCTGCCTGGACCTGTTAATGGCCAACTTGGCCAGACCCAGGAGCAGGTTCACGAGGAGGTCCTCCTCCTTCCCGACCCCCTTCCGCACCGGGTGCCCATAGATCAGGAGCGTGGGGCTGAAGTGCAAACAAAACATCAATAAAAGGTTTTTCAAATAACTAAAAAGGGAGTGCAGCCTACAACACCCTATGTATACATGGTCCACGGACTCCACAAGACCGCAAAAAGGGCACGTGTCCTGAGAGTCCGTGAACCTATGCATCCTCTTATTATAGGGGACTGCTGCATGCAACACCCTCCAACCCAGGTCCCCGATAGAAAGGGGGAGGACACCTCCGTAGAGGGCCTCCCATCGGGGGCCTCCACCGCCGGACGGCAACAAGGCACGCCAGGGCGTGTCCGGGCGGCGGACAAGGGCGAGAAAATGGAAGGTGTGCAGCAGCAGTCCGTACAAAAAGCCCCTCTTTGCCGTGCCAAAAGGCACAGAGGGCATGTCCCCAAGGCGGCTCATATTGCGGGGCACCAGCACCCGAGGGAGGGTTTAGGGCCAATGTGGAATTCTGTCCGAACAGGGGAGTACAAACACGTTTCCATCTGTTCCTATTCAGATGAAGTTACATTGTTTCATAGTTTGCCATTGTGAGATTTGAACTCTTGATACTCTTTTTGAGTAAACCTGTTTCCATCTGTTTCAGATGAAGTTACATTGTTTCATAGTTTGCCATTGTGAGATTTGAACTCTTGATACTCTTTTTGAGTAAACCTGTTTCCATCTGTTTCAGATGAAGTTACATTGTTTCATAGTTTGCCATTGTGAGATTTGAACTCTTGATCTTGGGGTTACAAACCCAGTACCATAACCACTTGGCTATTTAGGCCAAGCTAATATTATTGTTATTTATTGTAACTCTTTCGAGTACAAACACATTTCCATCTGTTCCTATTCAGATGAAATTACATTGTTTCATAATTTGCCATGGTGAGATTTGAACTCTTGATCTTGGGGTTACAAACCCAGTACCATAACCACTTGGCTATTTAGGCCAAGCCAAGAAGATGTAACTCTTTCGAGTACAAACACGTTTCCATCTGTTTCAGATGAAGTTACATTGCTTCATAGTTTGCCATTGTGAGATTTGAACTCTTGAGCTTGGGGTTACAAACCCAGTACCTTAACCACTTGGCTATTTAAGTATTTTAGTTGTACTGGAACAACTTGACTAGAGGCACAGCTAGTTCTGGAGCACAATTAGTCAGCACTACAACTGGGGTGTTGTCAGGGCCCACTACCTTTGTTGTATCTAGTGCACTCGACCATTTCTTGACATCACGAGGATTGAATCTAATTGGCTGAAGACTGACATCTGTGATGCTGGGGACCTTAGGTGGAGGCTAAGTAAGATCATCCACTTGACACTCCTGGCTGAAGATGCTTATGAACATTTCAGTCTTGCCTCTTGAACTCACACATTGGGTTATGTCATCTTTACGGATGGGGATATTCATGGAGCCTCTCTCCTTCTAGTAGTCGTTTCTCACCCCTTTCCCCAAGAAACCCACTCTTGACCCATCTGTCCTTGCAAACTATTGCCTCATCTTCAAACTTCTTTTCCTCTCTCCAAAGTCCTTGAATGTGGTGTCAGCTCCCAAATCATGCCCATTTTCCCCAGAACTCCGTGTTTGAATCTCTCTAATCAGATTTCCACCCTTGTCACAGTATCAAAACAGCTCTTACTAAAGTCACAAATAACATCCTATGTGACTGCAACTGTGGAAAGCTATCTCCCCCTGTCTTTCTCACCTTGTCTGCTACCTTTGACATGTTTAATCAAGCCGTCATCCTCCAATGCCTATCCTTGTCATCCAGCTATGTGGAACTACCCCCGCTTGTTTCCATTCTGATCTAGTCACTCGTAGCCAGGCAATCACCTGCAACAATTTCTCTTCCCACTCCTGCACCATTACCTCTGGAATCCCCTAAGGTTCAATTCTTGGTCCTTTTTATTTCTCATCTATTTACTGCTCCTTGGTGTCATCATCTGAAAACACAAGGTCGGCTTCGACATGTATACTCACAACCACTTCTCTCAACCCTGCCGCTGTCTCTAATTTGTCAGACTGTTTATCCAAATTCCAATTCTGGATGGGCAGAAATTTCCACCAACCAAATATTGAGAAGACCAAAGGCTTTATCTTCCTAAACAAACTCTGCTCCCCAGCCATCGACTCCATTCTGCTGTCTGTGAAATCTTTGGGTGGAACTTTCCATTTTGGACACTAAGTGCAGTGCATTAGGTAAGCCCTTATCTAATGGGGTTTATGGTCCGGGCGCCATATTTAAACGCCACCCAAACACAAACATTCACTGACTTCAGCCCAGCTGTATAGATGAAACAATTTTATATGGCTGCACCCAAGAAAAAGGCTGCACCAAGGTTCAGCAATTACTCCCTTGAGGTCCTTATCCATGGAATCTGCCAGCACCGGGATGTCCTCTACCCCAAGGATAGTTCCAGGGGGCTCACCAGCTTCACTCCAACAGCCTGGGAGGTTGCAAGGGAGGTCAGCTCATGGAACACCCACCCAAGAAACAGCATCCAGTGCAGGAAGAAGATGAATGATCACATCCACTCCACCAGGGTAAGTCAACCTTCAGCTCACTCCAATTTCACTGTCCCGTAATGGCTACATGCACTCAAAGGGTTCCACTGCTCAGAGATCTCACACAATATTACTGGGGAAGACATCAGCACAGATTGTCTCATAGACACTTTAATGTCACCAGTATCTCACCTATCATACTGCACAAACTCAGCACTTATTGTGGAGGGCTCAGCACACACATTAGGCATGCATGTTTCCAAACCTCTACTCCATCTCTTCTCATCACATTCCATCCATTGTCTTCCTGAAGTCCAAGCTTTCCCGCAGCAAGAGGGAGAGATACCAGACTGTAGGAGGAAAGGCCGACATAGAGGAACAACAAGACGTAATGGTAGGGTTAGCAAAATTAAGAATCTTTTGACATTACTTCTAGATCACGGGTGTTCAATCACTGTAAATATCATGTATCTTTGTAAATACATGTATTATTCATGAGAATGGTCTTGTCATTTGAAAGCGTCATGCATGTGCATCTATGTGCCCTCTTACTGCAAAGGGGAGCCATGTTCCCGGTCAATGATCACCTCCCTTTGTGAGGCTCACATTCACTTGACCCTTGTGTTATGACAGGAAGATGGTCAAACTCTACTGGAAGTGTTTGCAAAATGTGTTAGTAACCTTTACTCCTTAAAAGACAATATGGAGTTAGGTGGCTCTCCAGTAGCCTTAGGAGGGTGAGCTGTAATTGTTTCTCAAAATGAGATGGTTCTCTTTATTAGTCATGCCAAAGCTCAAGACCTGCAGTCATGATGGTCTCTCCAACCATGCGTGCATCTCAGTGTCCATTAAAAATTTCTCATTAAGGTGGCGACAACTGCATCAAGTCCTTTGATGGCACGATTGCGCGGTTGTACAGATTTTCACCCTCCAGAGCGCACAGATACAGGGTTCGCCACTGACCTTTCCAAAGGTTAGGTCCTGGTGAATCATGAGGGTTGAAGATGCAAATCCAAATGCTGACCTTTCTCTTGATGTCACTGGTTGTAAAGGTGCAGTAGCATGGCATAAAGGGACAGGAAGAGTGTGGCCATGTCACATTGCCTGTACCTTACTCCTCCTGGAATCTTATGGCTATCGGTGGAGCATGTGGACATCTTCCATATCATTCTTCTTCAATGGTCTCCTCACCTGGAAGTTGACCCTTATCCCCATCTTCAAGTTCCTGCTCTTCCTGCTCTTCATTGTCCGAGGAGCTCTCAGCCTCCTACATGTCGCCCTCTGGCAAGGGATCGCCTCTTTGAAGCGCCAGGTTGTGAAGGGCGCAACAGACCACGATTATGCAGACCACCCTCTGTGGACAGTACTGCAGAGCCCCACCTGAGCAATCCAAATATCGGAAGTGAATCTTCAGGATGCTAATGGTCTGCTTGATGACGGATCAGGTCAAGTTATGTGCTATTTCATACCTCTCCTATGAGGCACTCTGAGGGTGATGCATGGTGTCATGAGCCACCGTTTGAGTGGGTACCCCTACCCCCCAGCATCCGTGTAATCGCTGAGGCCCTTCGAATATGTGAGGCACCTGGGAGTGACTCAGGATGTATGAATCATAGGTACATCCAGGGTACTTTGCACAGACATGCATGATGTGCTTCTGATGATCGCACACCAGTTGAACATTCAGGAAGTGGAATCCGTTCCTGTTAGTGAACATCAGGGGTGACTGCCATGGAGCCCTCAATGCCATAAGTGTGGAATCGATTGCACCCTGTACTCTAGGGAAGGCTGAGATGGCTGAAACCCTAGAAATCTAGCAACCTGACTAGCTACATCAAGTGTGAACTTCACATAATGATGAGCCTTACTGTAGAGGCCACCTGTCACCTCCTTGATATATTTCTGTGCTGAGAACCGTGACATGCCGCATAGGCCCCCTGTGGTTCCCTGGAACAGACAAAGAAATTGAGTGAAGCGGTGACATTCAGGGGCACTGGCAGGGGATGTCGTCCCAGTTCATGAGGCGTTAGACCCTCACACAGAAAATATGGCAGATATGATCCACCTCTTGACAAGTGCAGGTATGTGCAGCACTTTCTTTCACTCATCTCCAAATAGGAAAGTCTTCTTCAGTAGACCCTTGATCATGCAAGTCGCCTCTGTGGGATGGGTCTAACCTCCTCATCCTCTGGTTCTTGCTGGGGCTCCCCTTGGCCATGAACCTCAGGTGGGGCCTCATCTTGAAGCTGCACTAGGTGGCACCAGGCCCTCTCCTCCTCCTCAATCAGATCACTGTCATCAGGAAGGCAGCATTGAGCACAGTCTCCATTGTTCAATCCTCCTTTTCCCTGTGGACTAATAGATGCAGTAGATTAATAAATACTGAGCAAATATAGTAGACCTCCCACTCACAAACAGAAAATCACTGTCATGCCCTAGAGCTGTATCTGTGCTATTAGCTTTTCTCTGATACAACCTTGCAGCTGAGGCACAAACTCTCAGATTGAGGTGACCAAGATGCCAACTCTGATACTTGACATCTCAATCCCACAGAGATTGTTAGAGCTTTTAACGCAATCATGGAATGTACCACCTTACCGAACTCACTCCTGCGATCTCTGACCTGGTATATTGATCAAGCTCAAACTGCACTTCAGCACTGACTGGAAGCCCTGTGGCCCATTATCCATGCCAATTGGAGAAAGTACATTAGAGACTTCCATTAATGATCTGACAGACATGCAGCAGCTGTGCTTCCTTAATAGTTGCCGGCATTTTTCATTCTCACATACCTCTGTGTTAATGCTCAAATGGAGCTACTGTATTGTGAAGCCACTGACTCCTGCAGTCTCTTGTTAAACCACAGCAAAAGTCAATGGCTCCAATTGCACCTTCTCAAGAAAGTCTTCCTCTTTTCTCTCAGCTCTGACTCTACTTCAATGTTGTGACTCTAGGCAGTTTGAGGGTGTCCCCTGAAATGGTCCGAGTGCAGCCCTGGTCTCCTCCCATACTGCCTTAGACTCCTCCCATGCAGATTCCTTTCCAGTTTCAATATCAAACTGCGCAATGACTTCAGGCTTTCAAGTTGGAAGTTCCGCATTTTTATTTTGACACCAGCTTCGAACCTCTCCCATTAGTGTTTGGGTCCCTCCAATTTTCCTGGAACATTCCCATGTGCAGGTATCCCCTAGGCATTCCCCAGCCTCCCCAAGTAACCCTGGATCCCATGGTCATTGTGGTGGACATTCCAGCCTTCCCCACTGAACCCATCACTGTTGATGTCCCCATGCCCTATGTGGACCTCAACGCCCCACTATCTCAAGGCTGTGTGCACGGTCACATGCAGAGGAGAAACCACCAGAACAGCTTAAAGTACCTCCCCAAAACTCCTTTATTTTGTTTTCCCTATTTACAGGCTGCAGATGCATACCCTAACCATGACTACCCCATCTGCAGCCCAGTACTGAGCTAGACAAGCCCATCACCACTGACTGTATGACAATGAACATGCTCTGCACAGCAAGCTGTGCCTAATCCCAGTTGAGCACACAGGTCTTGCCTCTCTCTGGAGTGGGACTATAATGTGCGTGCCACTCATAGCTCTGTAATATGGCCCGCAAAGCCCCTGAACTGACTTTCATCTCTAACCCTGACTGTGAGGTGCAAAGCCCCAGGACTGACTTTAATCTCTCATTCTGACCTCTTGGCCCCAGAACAGGGATTATAACGGTCTTTCATTGAGCTCTCTCATTCCCTCATGACTGATCACAACACAGCCTCCCTTCTCCCTCACCTCCTCCATGAATCTCTATGCATCCCATCCCTCTTGTGTCACACTAATACACACACTCCCACTCCTGTTCCAGAGTCTCCGTACATCCACTCCCATTTATACAGTTCACTTCCCGTCCACCCCCTTGTGTGTCTGCATTCTAGTCTTCCATGTCAGGCTCTAGCTTCCCACCCTCAGTCTCCCCTCTGCCTGCCATTGTCCCCCACGCCCCCTCCAATTCCATCGATACTGGGCTGTAGATGGGTTGGTTAGGGGAGGCATCTGCAGCCTGTAATTGGAGAAAATGTAATGAAGTGAGAGGGAGGTACTTCAGCTCTCCTGTCGGGGTTCTTCTCTGTATGTGACCATGCACACAGCCTCGAGATCCTTTGGACATCCCAAAGCACCTTTCAGCCAATTAATTACCTCTAAAATGTGGTTGCTGTTGCTATGTAGACAAATGTGGCAGTCAATCAGCACACAGCAATACCCCATTGACCCCCATGTCTACATCGTCCCTCCCCACCACCCCACCAGTCACAATGCTGGTCTCTGTTTCAGGATGCAGCTCTGAGAGAAACTCACAGCACACAGAGTGCTGTCATCCCGGAGGCACCCACCAGTGTGGCGTTACATTGCCATTGCTGAGAAACCAGAGTAGCGCTGTTGCAGGTAGGCTTTGAATATTGCACTCACATTGAAGTCACGAGTGAAGTGAGGGTGGACAACTGCAAGCCACTCCTTTACAAACTTGACTCAGTCAGGTCTAATTTCCCGCTAGCTCGGCACAAGATTGGGGGTAACGTGATTCCAGTGAGTCGCATTTTTAATGAGCATTCATGACGTGGTAATACATGCAAATAGCATTCCCAACCTGGATCAGCAGGAAACCCGATCCACCGTCAGCCCGCCATGAAAGTGGTGAGTGGAAAGTTCCAAACTGAGTTTCCACTAGCAGGAATCAGATTTTTAGCCTCTCTCTGAATTTTCCACAAAACCCAGAAAATTCCGTCCTCTGAGACTGTATCAGGCTATTTGCAACCTTGATGCCATAGCTTAACCCCATGATGATTACATATCCACTCCATTACAAAGACAGCTTCCTCCAATTGTGTAACATCACCCAATTCCACCCTGCCTCAGCTCATTTGTTGCTGAAACCCTCATCCATGGCTTTGTTACCTCTAGACTTAACTATTCCAATACTTTCCCAGCCAACCTCCCATCTTTCAATCTTCATAAACTTGAATTCATCAAAAACTCTGCTGTCTGTATCTTAACACACACGAGGTCTTATTCACCCATTATCCCTGTTCTCACTGATTCATATTAGCTCCAGGTCTGAAATCTCCTCAGTTTTAAAATGCTGACCCAAAAGGGAAAAACAGTTCAGACCAGTATTCTTGTTTCCCAGTTTTACTGTTCTCCCCTTCTGGGGATCCTTTCTTGCAAATCCCATCATGGCCTCACCTCTCACTATCTCTGCAAGCACCTCCAGCCCTACAGTCCTCTGGGATCTCTGCACTCCTCCAGTTATGACATTCTGTACTTCCCCTATTTTAATTGCTCCACCATTGATGGTTGTGCTTTCAGCTGCGTAAGCCCTAAATGCTGGAATTCTCTCCCCATACTCTTCCAACTCTCACTTCAACTTTAAGACTCTCCTTAAAACCTACCTCTTTGATCAGGATTTAGGTTAAGTTCTACTATCTTCTTTAGTAGTTCAGTGTCAAATTTTGCTTAATAATGTGCAGTGAAGTGCTTTAAGAGATTATTCTATGTTAAAGCACTTTATCAAATTCAAATTGTTGATTGTATTTATACTATTAATTCTTAATGCTCTTTTTATTGAATATTGTATAATAATTTTCTGGCACAAATGCTTCCTAAAATGAAGTCCATGAACCATCTTTAAAATTAGGAAGAAAGAAGAAACTACGATTGATCACATCCTTTGTACATCCAAAGTGCCTTTCAGCCAAATAATTGGGCAAAATTTTCTGCCTGTCGGGCAGGCGGGCCGGACCGAATCACCGGCGGGCGGGGAACCGATCCCCGCCGGAGAATCGGGCCCCGCTGCCATTTTACGTGGGTGGGCCAATTAAGGCCCGCCCAGTGTGACATCCGGTGGGAAGCTCTATGCGCTTCCTGTGTGAGTGGGGCGGGGCGGGGATTCCCCAACAGCGAGAGTGTGCTCTTTTGCGTATGTACATGAAAGAGCGCATATCTCCCTGAGGCTAAGTGCTGCCTCAGGGAAATCACTTACACTTTTAAAAAAATTAAAAATGGAAAAAAATAAATTCCCTTACATGTCCCCCTCATGTGATAATGTCACATGAGATGGGATATGTTCATAATTAACATAATAACTTTATTAAAAATTTTAAAACCCTACATGAAACCTCATCCCGCCTGTGGATGAGGTTTCATGTTTTATCTGTTTGCCGCTGGGGCTCCTGGCTGCCCGCCAACCTTGAGATTGGACGGGCAGGTACGCTAAATACTTTAATTGATCTGTCAGTGGCCTCAATTGGCCATTGACAGGTCGGTGAGCACACAGCTGATTTTGCTGTGCCCCCGCCTTCCTGAAAATTTAAATGGACCGGGATGATGTCAGGGGTTCCGTCCTGTGTCATTTTACGCATCGGTAAGCGGGCCCCGCCCCCTGCTCACCGATGGCAAAATTCTGCCCATTACTTCTAAAATGTGGTCGCTGTACGATGTAAACAAATATGGCAGTCAATCAGCACACAGCAAGCTCCCATAAGTAGTAACGAAATGAATGTCTAGTTAATTTGTTTTGTTTTACCTTTCCTGTGAAGACAGGATTGGTTCTGACTACATACATCTGACTTGTGATGCCTCTTTCAAACAAGGCTACACATTGTACCAGGAAAATTGTGAAAGGTGGGCATGTTTTTTTGAGGTTTAACTCATTAAAATGTATTAAAATAAAGGAAATAAAGTAAAAGCTTAACTTGAATAGTGTAACTGATGTAAGACATTTCACTGAAAGCTAATGGTGATGCAGTGTGCAGTTTCAAAAAGTAAAAATAAAACTTAATGGGAAGTAAGAGTATGAACATGTAAATTTATGCAACAAAAGCAAGCTGATTTGTGTCTTTTTAGTCTGGATTCACCTCCTAAGTTAGATCACAGCTGGAATTTTACGGCCCAGTTGCCATCATGACGGGGCCGTAAAATGTGGCAAGCCATTCTAAACTCCATTGACTTCGGCGAGACCGTAATATCCCACAGGCGTAAAATTCCACCCCACATCTTCAATTTTATATTAGAAGGTTCTTAGAATTGAACCAATGATGAGGATTACTTCTCAACTCTCACGGTTGCTGCAATTGAAAGCAGAGAACACCTTGTTTGAATCTATTGTCTACTGTGGTATTACGGCATACACACTGGCCAGTAAATTGGTTGCTTATTAATGCTAGAGTCATGTTAATATCAAAGTAAGAATTGTACTACATAAGACATGTTGATGTGCGGAAATCCAATTGCAAGTTCTTTCAATCAGAAAATAAAGATAAATATATTTGAAATAAAGAGATGACAATGTAGAGAGATTATTCTGTTTCTAACATGCACTAGCTCTTTGTGCCTTTCCTTTTTCTGTAAGTTGGTAAAAATTGTTAAGTCAAATTGGAATAATGGTGGCAGTTTTGAACATGACAAGGTTTTCCCACAGTTGTAATTGTACCTGGGCACTTTTATGAAGCAGCTGAAAGCTACATTAGACTGTTCTTGGTCTGTATAACTTGACACAAACACATATTAAAAGGGAAACTTTCATGCTGATAATGATGACCTTAATTCTGCATGTCGATATGATAAACAGACTTTCCTAGCAACTAAGTAGCTTTTAAATTAAAACATTTTTTAAAATCACAGAATCACAGAGTCCAGAAGAGGCCCTTCAGCCCATCGAGTCTGCACCGGCACATGAGAAACACTTGACCTACCTACCTAATCCCATTTACCAGCACTTGGCCCATAGCCTTAAATGTTATGACGTGCCCAGTGTTCATCCAGGCACTTTTTAAAGGATGTGAGGCAACCCGCCTCGTTGCATTGTGGCTTTGATCTACAAAACTAGATACTTGACCTCAATGTTCTGTTCTGAAACATTGTGCATCAATAGCCCACTCCCTTGCTATAACTTATTACTTTTTCAATAAAATATAATGTTCCTTTTCTACAAAGAAATACACACTGTAACCCTTGCTGGCTGTATCCTCAAATTATAGCAAAGTAATTAGAATCAAGCATTTTAAAAGAAATTATTCTTGTAAAGAAAAGGTTCAAGAAAGGAAAATTATAGGCTTCACAGACAAATTACAAATAGTTTTGGTTTGGGGATTTGACATTGTTGCTCAACCACATTCTTTCTATTTTAAAGTAGCAATATCATAATTAATATAAATATAGATATACCCTACTCTTCTTTAGTTCCTTTTTTACATGATTCTGGTTAAGCATTTAACGGTTTCAATGATGGCCAACTATTGGGTTTCAGCACAATATTTTACAAGGTTCAAGGGGGTATGGATTTCTATGTTGTGGATTACAATAAAGAGATGGAATTAAGCAGTAAATGGAGGCTTTGTAAGCACAACCTTGATTCACAGCTTCAGCTATTCCTGAAATGTTAAGTTAATAAATGCTACTGGCAGTGGAACAACATTCTTGCACTTTTCCATTAAGTTTTTTTGTGGATTTTTCTTATTTGGAAAAAGTAAATGGATTTTCCCCTACATTTTTTAAATCAGAACAAGTGCAAGTAATAGCTTATTGATCACTCTGAAGTTTTGCAACTAAAGGTACATTTTGGACAGAGTAAAATCTATGTCTGATGCAGTCAAGTGCATTTTTCATTTACTTTGATTCTGTGTTTTGAATGGCGCACAATTTAAATTTGAACATACAAAAGCAAGATACTGTGGAGGCTAGAAATCAGAAACAAAAGCAAACCTTTCATCTGGACTTGACCTGTTCGGATAATAAGAATCAACCTGAATCATTAACTCTGTTTCTCCCCACAGATGCTGCAAGACCTGCAGAGTATTTCCAACATTTTTTGCTTCTATTTTAAATTTAAACATTCTTTAAGTTGTTCAAGTAGTGTAAATAATTAGATTTTGCAAAATGTCAGAACTCTATTGTAGTTAAAACACTTCAAGAAGACAGTTTCCTAGCTTCAAAAAAAGAGCTCAGAGCTGATGTGGTATCACCCAGAGCAGTGTTAGGAGAGTTACACCTGGCCCCAGAAACCCTGGACAGAGGAGGAAAACTTCAACTAGGGCCCCATTTCTGATTTCAGTCAAGCAACACCTGCTTGAAAGTATGCATCTGTGGACAACAGAAGTGGACTTAGCTGTGATGCCTATCATATGTAGAATAATCTGCCTTTATTTTTTCCTGTGTTTCTGTATTTTTTTTCTACATTATGAATTTACAGATCAAAAAGTCATGCAGATTTTATACCATATATGTATTGTAATGCTGCAGAGAACTGTTAGTCCTCAGCTTTATAGAATAGTGAGAAATCATTCAGTAAAGTTCTTGCTATTTCATTAGTTCATAGTGTTGCCTAACTGTGTTATAAGAATTTCTTATAGTCACATAAATTCAAGCTGTTTGAAAATTTTCTATACTTTTTTACTTTCTGCTAAAAACGGAGGTCTCTAATTTACATTTCTTCTTTGTCTCAATGAAATAATGCTATGCTCTATTAGCTTTATATCTAAAGTAGAGTAAGTAGAGAAAGCAATTTAACAAGAAGATTCCAGCTGGTAATAAAGCACGCAGGAACCATTAAAAAAGACCATAAAGTCTCTTTTCTCCTATTCAGCAAAATAAACACAAAAAAAAATACAGATAGGATATCAATTATACTCAGCAGTGTTTTACTGCATACAAATTCATTAAATTTAGACCAGAGGTTCTGAAGCAACCCACTAAACTATATCAGAGCCTGAATGATTATGAATTGATGGGGTTCTGCATTTGATTTCATTGTTAGAACAATAGCTTGTACTGTAATATGCATTCAGAGATAGACTAATGGAAAAGTCTGGTCACCTGCCTAGGTATCATAAATACAATTTCCAAATACATTATGATTTGCCTTTTTCTCATTTCATATTATTCTGGCACTATTGAATTATTGAAGTGCTCAGATTATAAAGAAACATTAGTGCCCAGAGACAACATAATTGAATGAAAAAGGAATGGTTTTCAAATAAGCCAGCCTGTCATTTCTTAGAACATCATTTACACCCCTTCAGAAAAGCTCGATGTCAGAGGTGCAGTAGATATTCTCTGGAATGTACTGTATATTACCATGTATGGCTATAGCAGAGAGAAAGTAACTCAGTAAACACTACGGTTTAAAGTTGAGCTCCTGAATAATGAAAGTGGGTCCAGCTGCTTGCTTCATGTAATTTAGAATAGTGGCTCAACCTTGTGAGTACACATTTGTCAGTTTTCTTGCAATTCTTCCCTCTTATCCACATAATATCTCTAGTTAGTTCATTATTATACAAACTGTTTCAAGGAAGTAAATGAAGGCGTGACAAGAAGCAGAAGCAATATAAATCTGGTAATAGAAACAAAGTTCCTTTATATGATATTCAATGTTCAATTTTGTACCTAGCTTTTCAAGTCACTGTTTCATATCCAGCTATAAACCCTAGGGTGCTTTTACCTACTTAAACACATTCGCTTTTATCTGCTTCCCTTGACTTCATTAAAAATTACAAAAATGTTCAAAACTTTCAAAAAGTCATGGAAGCCCCTGAGGCCATTTCCCAGTGATTTATGGCAACAGTAACTCAACACACCTAGAAATAATATATGCTTTTCTTCCTTTCTCTGTATCTTGGGGGAATTTATCTTATCATTTCTATGTCCCCAATCCATGATACATTCCTTGACATGGAAAGTTCTAACACATGGACAATTCAGCAAATGATATCATTGCAGGTGCTTGGCTGGCCTGCCATGAAACATGTTTGAGCAATGTGAAAATTAACAATATCTCACAAACCTATTATACACTGTAAATGTAAAAGAAAATCAATGGCCAGATATTTGCAGTGTCGAGATGACTCAGGAGACCCTCAAAAATGGCAAACGGGGCCCAGATGCAGAAATCCCACTTAAATTTCTGGCATATCTCATTTTTGCTGGGTGTGGGAGGAAGGGGAAAGGGTATAAACCTCACAGGCGGGAAACTAAAAATTAGCAGGGCACAAATATACGTAATTTTTATTGCCCCAGCAGCCTTAACCCACAATGTGGGAACCATGATTTAATGGAGCAGACATGAACACATCTGAAGGACAGATCTAAGGTCTAAGTGTGATGATAGGAAGAGATTTAAATCCACAGCCATTTAAAATTGAAAAGAAAAGTCTATAACTTTCAATCAGAGTGTAAGAAACAGACACCCACTGCTGCTGCACATTGATTGACTGGCCATCTGGTGTAGCACAGAAAAAATCTTTGGCCACCTGTTTTTCCAATGTCCATAGATGCCATTGTTTAGATTTCCCCAGGATTGTTATTATAGCTGAATCCATTATGAATGCTTGGCTTGACAACTTCCAGAACCACTTATCTCAGTAGGATGCTGTATAGATATTATGACTGACAGTTTTAAGGAGTAATTAAAGGAGAAGCTGTCTTTGATGTGGTTAGTGAAATAGATATTTGTTTTTAAAACAGGTGGAACATTGAGGGTGTTGACATTTTTTTTGAATTGGTTTCACAAATGAGTGTTTTATTTGTATCAAGTGTGTTTGAGTGAGAGATTAATAAGATTGCTAGAGCCTTTGTTTTCATTTCCTCGCAGCTCCTGATACTGGATTAGTGGCTATGGAGGATACATGGGGGGGTAGGGAGAGGCATGGGGGCATGAGGATATGAGGGGACATGGAGGGGGCATTGGAGTATAAGGGAGCATGCATGGGGCCTGGGGGGATGCGAGGGAGATCAAGGAAGCATGAGGGGCATGGAGGGGGCACAGGAGTATGAAGGCATGTGGGGTGAGGGCTGAAAAGCCTAACAGCTTTTAATACAACTGGACCAAAGGTCCAGAGAACTAGGTGGGCCTTCTAGCCAGCATCCCTGGCCACCTCTGAACTGCCTTCAGAGATGGTAGGCCCAAATCCATTCTGCCCCCAGCCCCCGGATTGAAAATATTGCAGGCTGGTGTCCTTTAAAGGAGATGGGTCAGCCAAGTTGAGAAGTTGCCTGACCTGACCTTTGCAGTATTGTGTTTTTTCTTTCAATTTGATACTATTCTTATATTCCTTAGTTAGCCACAGATGGTGAATCCTTCTCAAAGAGTACTTCTTTCTTAATGGAATATATGTTTGCTGAGAATTATGAAATATCTTCTTAAATGTCTGCCACTGTATCTCCTCTGTCCTACCTTTTAACCCATTTTCCCAGTTCACTTTAACCAACTCTGTTTTCATACCCTTGTAATTTCCTTTATTTAAGCTTAAGATATGAGTCCTGGACCTACACTTCTCACTCTCAAACTGAATGTGAAATTCTAGCATTTTATGTTCACTGTTGCCAAGAGGTAATCAATTAATCCTGTCTCATTGCACATTACCAGGTATAAAATAGCCTTCTCCATGGTTGGCATCAGAGCATAATGCTAAAGAAGTTGTCCTGAATACCTTCTATGAACTCATCTTCCAGGCTAGCTTTGCCAATCTGATTTGTCCAATCCATACAAAGATTAAGATCAACCATGATTATTGAAGTGTCGTTCTTACAAGCCTCCATTATTTCTTCCTGTATACTCTATCCTACTTTGAAGCTACTGTTAGGGGTCCTATAAACTATTCTCACAGGTGACTTCTTACCTTTGCTATTTCTTAACTGTACCCAAACTGATTCTCCATATTGATCTTCTGAACTAAGGTCATCTTTCACTGTATTAATGCTTTCCAATACCCTTCAATATTTAGGTTCCAGCCTTGGTCATCTTGCAACCACATTTCGGAAATAGCTATCAGGTCATACATATTAATTTCTATTTATGCTGTCAACTCATCTGCTTTGTTATGAATGATGCAAACATTCAAATACAAAGCCTTTAATTCTGATTTTTTTACCGTTCTTGCAAACTCTGACTTTATCTGCTGGTGCATTCTTAAGCTTATATGCTCTGCCCCTTCCTGCCACACTCTGGTTATCATTTCCCATAACTCTACCCTGCTCTATTAACTTGTTCTCTTTAATTTACCACATCTTCCCTCATGTGATCACTCCCCCCTGCCCCCCATTACCGCCCACCACACTATTCAGTTTAAAGCCCTCTCTCCACGCTAGTTATAAAACTCAGCAGAACATTGGTCTCAGCACAGATCAGATTGCCCCAGTGGTATAGCTCTCATTTTCCCCGTAGTGGTGCTAGCGACCCATGAATCGAAACCCATTTCTCCCGCACCAATCTTTGAGCCACACATTCAATTCTCTAATCTTTTTTACCCTACACCAATTTGTTCATGGCTCAGATAGTAATCCAGAAATTATTATGGTTCTGCTTTTTAATTTAACACCTAGCTGTTAATAATCCCAAAACAAAGCCTCTTTTTTAGTGTTATCTATGTCAGTGGTACCCACATGTACCATGACAACCAAAGTCTTCTCTTTTCACTGAAGTATTTGTCCAGCCCAAGCAAATGTCCCAAACCTGGTGAAGATCTACCACAAAGATTAGTGACAGGTCAGACGATTCGACAGATTTTAGAAACCAGCAAGGAATAACTTAAAAAATAAGGAGCGAGAAACTACAGTATAAGAAAAAGCTAGCTAGAAATATAAAAACAGTAAGAGTTTCTGCAAGTATTTAAAAAGGAAGGGTAACTAAAGTAAGAGTGAGTGAACCTGCGGAATTAATAATGGAAACAAGGAAATGGTGGAAGCGTTGAACAGGCATTTTTTGTCTGCCTTCACTGTAGAAGACACAAATAAGTCCCAAGAGTACATGAAAATCAATAGGTAAAAGTGGGGGGAGGAGCTTAAAACGATCACTAGAGAAAAGGTACTGAGAAAACTATCAGAACTAAAGACAAGTTCCCTGGAACTGATGGTTTGCATCCTAGTTCTAAAAAGAAGGTGCTGCAGAGATAATAAATGCATTAGTCATGCCTTAGGGGTCTTCCAAAATTCCTTGGACGCTGGAAAGGGTATCCCAGTGAACTGGAAAATTGCATATGTAACACATCGAATCAAGAAAGGAGGGAAACCGAAGGCAGGAAGGCTAGTCAGGTCATACAGGGAGACAGACAGGCCAGTTAGCCTAACATCTGTCGTAGGGAAAATGCTAGAATCCATTATTGAGGTAATAGCAGGACATTTAGGAAGTCATAATACAATCAAGCAGAGTCGACATAGTTTTGTGAAGGGAAATTGTGTTTGACTAATTTAATAGAGTTCTTTGTAGAAATAAAAAACAAGGTCGATAAAGGGGAATCTTGGGGCAGAATTTTGCCCTCATTGGGTAGGCACCCGCCTGACCCCAATAAAATAGT
The DNA here is from genome assembly GCF_017639515.1 of Carcharodon carcharias. Lineage (NCBI taxonomy): Eukaryota > Metazoa > Chordata > Chondrichthyes > Lamniformes > Lamnidae > Carcharodon > Carcharodon carcharias. The sequence goes on from NC_054469.1 coordinate 168,055,405, forward strand.
GCGCGATGCTGTTGGGCGAGTGTCCTGATGTCATCACGTACTCTCACGATATTTCACTCAGCGGGCGATTGGGGGTGCCAGGGCAGCGCCCACCATTAATTAACAGGCCATTTAAGGCCCTTAAAAATGCAATTGTCTCTGATTTTACGTTGCCCATGCAATTTTCTGCTCATCGCACGGGCAAAACGGGCAGGCGGCCAGCCAACATTTCCTCAAATCTCATCCAAGGGTGGGATAAAAAGGGTCAGCAGCATTGCAAGTGTGAGTAGTGAGTTTATTTGGAGACAGTTTGCAGTTGAAGTTGCCTTATTTGAGGTGACAGCTTCATCTCTGGGGCTATCTGAAGTCACAAGCATTTCCAGGCCTCATATCAGGACTCATTGCTGTCTGCCAGCTCCAAGAGGATTCAGATCATGGGGACCCTTCCAGATATATGACAGCCTCCCCTTACCCTGGTAATGGGGATTGTGGTCTCCGCTGGTGGCACCACCTCGGAGGAGGAAGAGAGGGGCAGAAGGGAGAGGAGGCCAGGTGTCCCAAAGCAGCTTCCAGGGGAGAGGCCCATGGGAGGAGAGGTGCAGGCACAAGGGGCGCAGGGCTACCAGGAATTCCAAGGCGGAAGGGGCCGCAAAAGACACCACTATTCTGCTGCCAGGGTTTACAGGCAGCGATGCAGCTACATCAATATGTCTGAGGTGCAATGCTGAAGGAGGCTCCGCCTCTCAAGGGAGACAACTGACCTCCATTTGCCAGATGATTGGGCCTGAGTTCAGCTCCGACTGTGCGGGTGGACACCCAATGCCAGTGGCTCTGGAAGTCACAGTAGTTCTCAACTTCTATGCCTCCGGCTCTTTCCAGGGGTCGGTGGGTGATCTGTGTGGAGTCTCCCAATCAGCTGCCCACAGTTGTGTCAAGCTGGTGACAGAAGCTCTGTTCAGGCAGGTACCGACCTTTACTCTTTACCGTACGGAGGAGGCCAGCCAGGCTGAACGAGCTGGCTTCCCCTGCATTCAGGGTGCAATAGACTGCACACATGTGGCCATCAAGGTGCCAGCAGGTGAGCCCGGTGCCTTCGTCAACAGGAAGGGCTTCCACTTCCATGAACGTGCAGATAGTATGTGATCACAGGATGCTGATTCTACAAGTCTGTGCAAGGTACCCAGGCAGCTCCCACGTCGCTTACATCCTCAGACACTCCCAAGTGCCGAGACTCTTCAGTGCTCCAGCCCACTGGATGGATGGCTGCTGGGTGACAAGGGCTATTTGTTGAAGAGATGGCTCATAATGCCTCTCCCCCACCCAAGAACAGAGACAGAGAAGCATTACAAAACAAGTCATGGTTCCACAAGGACGATGGTAGAGAGGACCATATGTCTTGTCAAGGTGTGCTTCTGATGTCTAGGCCATTCAGAGGGAGCACTACAATACCCCCCCAGAGCGGGTGTCACAGATGGTGGTTGCATGTTGCGCTGTCCACAATCTGGCATTGGCAAGGGGGGACCCACTGGAGGAAGAGGATCTTGACTCAGCTCCACAGGCCACAGAGGATGAGTCTAGTGGTGAGACTCAAGAGAAAACAGTGAGGAGAAGCTGAAGGTGTGGATCCAGACCTCAGTCACTTCCAGGGAGGCAGGGACACCAGGGATGCCTTGATCCAATGCTTGTTCAGCTAGGCTACCAACGATCAGCTTCAAATGCATGCCAGGGCTGCCGCCTCTATCCCAGATGTCTGAAAGGATCCTTTCATTTGAAAACAAAGAACACTTAGTGCCTGTGCAATAAAGTTCAGAGCTACGTATGTCCAAAATTACATACTGGCATTCCCTCCACCAATAGATTAAAAAGGTGAAGCATCCTCAGGTCATGATGACAAAACCACTTATTTCATTTCCACAAGTTCAGACTTCTGACATCAACCTCTTTGGTCTTAAGTCCCAGACCAGGAGACAGTAACTAAACATAAATTAACATAAAATTGCCCTTGACCTGTCCCTCCTATGCTCATGGTGCCTTTAATTTACATTTGCGAATGCTACATCTAGGTGCCCCAACCTCGCTGGCACCAGCTAAGGAGACAGCCTGCTCACTCTGCTGTCTTGTTGGCCTTGATGACCTTGGCGGTCGTCCTCTGGCCAGTGGAGCCCGTGCTGGCCCTGCCTATGAGGGAGTGGCCAGTGCCATGTTGGCATCTCTCCTGTCATTGCAGCCTCATCAGATGTCACTGTCATTGTCAGAGGGGCAGAGGAGCTGCTGCCATCATTCAAAGCACCCTGAGAGGAGCCCGCAGAGATGACAGGCAGCTTGTGTGTCAACGTGAGATCACTGTGGACCTCCCTGTTCGCCATTGATGGACAGGCACCTAGCTGTGAAATTGGGTTCCTCATCGATCTCCCACACTGGCACTGACCACCTGAGGTCATTGCCTGTGTGAGGGCTTGCAGGTCTATACATAATCCCAGGAACCCCTCATTCTGGCGCTGGAGCTGCCTCTCCATGAGAGACGTCACTCTCTCAACGGAGGAGGCAGTGTGCTTGCCCATGACAGTCAACGCAGTGCTCATGCTCCACATGGACTCCTCCATAATGGGACCATAGCACACATACCCTCACACATCTCTGCCAGATGCACATCTTGCTGGACATCCAGCATCTGCCACCTAATGGACGACTCCAGTGGCCCATCATCAGCCTTTGGCTGAGCATCACCCTGGTCCCTAGCAGTCCTCTGACTGCCAGCACCCTGGGCACTTTCTGCCTCTGCCTGCACCTCAAGCAAGTGTGAAGTGCCCTCATCAATGTGCACTGAAATACTAGCTGCTGAACTACTGCCCACCAAGGTTCTGATATCTGTGCTGGTGCCTGCTTCAGAGAGCGGGTGTGATGCAGGTGAAAGGGACTTCCGCTGGTCCCTTGGCATCAGGGATGGCCCTTTTCTGTCTGTCGATGGGTTCCTGCTGTCATACCTAAAAGGGAGAACAAGGACATGTCTTTAGTTTAAGTCATCACACTTTGCATGCCAGGTACCCTGGTGAGACAATGGAGATCTGCATCATTGTGCCATTAGTTTTCAATGATCAATGGGGACTCTGGGTTTGAGGCTCCCATCAATGAAGAGACTACACTAGAATGGTTGCACAATCCGAAAATCCCACCCCTGTGCACTGCACTCTTACTTTTGTCTGGCACCCTCGCCTCTCCATGCCCGGTTACATGGGGAGTGTGCCAGCTCTCGATCTCCAGGGCATCTTGCTCGATTCTGGTGAGCAGCAGCAGGTTGGGAGGTCCTCTGCCTGTTCATGCCCTCTCGGTTTGGTTATGGCTTGTCTTCTCCTGAAAGGACAGTGGATCATTGATTAGTCCACTCTCTACCTGCAGCGCCATTGCAGCCTGGCCAACCCCAGCTAAGGAGCACCCTGCGTGGCACACCCAAAACGTAGCCCTCGGGCTGCAAGGCGCTCAGTCCAAGCAGCCAGGGCTCACCCCCTCGGCCAGCTACACTCAGACTCTAGCACCCCAAGGCCCACTGGCGTTTGGCCACAACTTAACACATCTGCACACTGACCCATGCTAACGTAGTACTCACCCTTCCTGAGCACAGCAGGTCATTGAACTACTTCCGGCACTGCACTCAGGAGCTCCACACCACGTCACGGCTGCTGACCAGCGCTGACCTCCTCCTATGCCCACTTGCTGAGGTGCAGTGGCCTCTTCCTCCCATCTCTGCGGACAAGGGTGTCCCTCCTGGCAGCCACCTCCTCCAGCAGAATGGCGAGGCACTCATTGGAAAACCAAGAGGCCAAGTCCCCATCCAACCTATCCTCCCACCTGGCATTTGCTGACACATTTAACTGCATCATCTGTCTGGCCAGTATCCAGAGGATCTTTCCTGGCAGCCTTTCTGGGGCTGCCTGGGCCTTCGTTATACCGGCTGCCGGGTCGCTATTGAACCAGGTGGCTAACAGGCTCCCACCCCTGCTTGGCCCTTCCTGGCCAGTGCAGCACTGGGTTTCACACTTGGCAGGCCTTAACTGGCTCACCAGCATGAAATCGCAGTTGGGGCCCAATTGCGGGCGGTGGTCGGTTTTGCAGTCAGTCCTGGGACCACCTGCTGTACCCGCCCAACTAGGGAAAAGTTCAGCCTTTGGATTTCCAAAAGGCATTTGATAAGGTGCCACTTTAAAGGTTACTGCAGAAAATAAGAATTCATGTTATGGAGGGTAACATATTAGCATGGATAGAGGATTGGTTAGTTAACAGGAAGCAGAGAGTAGGGGTAAATGGTTCATTTTTGGTTGACACCCTGACAGTTCCTTGACAGATTGAATATTCTTTTACAGCTTTGACAGTTCTTTGACAGTTTGACAGGTCTTGGCATTTTGATAGTTTTGACAAATTTGACAGTTCTTTGACAGCTTGAACAGTTCCAATGAGTTTATGTACTTTCCTCTCTCAAGGGCTGCCTTACCTGTTACAAACATGTCCTGCAACTATATTCAAAACTTTACCTCTCCAAAAGGGGACCCTGACTATCCCAGTAAATCCACAAGGTTCAGGCCTGGACCCGGACTTTTGCCATGACAGAGAGGTTCACTATTGAGACTGGAGTTGGGCCAAGGTTCAGACGTGCGTGATTCGCAGAGGCAGCTAGCCATTTGAATCATCAGCTGCCTCCACTGTGGAGGCATTTTAGAAGAATATGAGTGTCAAATCCAGAGTGTACAGATTAGGACAGATAGAAGGATATCTAAACTTGGTGGATTCATTTGGATGGCTAGGATTCCCCTTTGGGGAGATAAGGCACCCTTTGAGATTGTTAAAAGTGAACATATTTAACATTTTTTGTACACAAACTTAAAAGAACTGTCCAGTAGTCAAAGAACTGTCCAGCTGTCAAGGAACTGTAAAAGAGGTGTCCAGCTATCAAAACTGTCAAACCTGTCCAGGAAGAATCAAAGTTGTCAAAGAACTGTCCAAAGATACTAGGTGAGTTGGCATGGAGGGTGTAAGGGCAAAGTGTAGGAGACATGGTTGGCATGATTTTACACTAAGTTGGTAAGGGGTTATTGAGGCATAGGTTGGCATACATTAGCAATAAGTTAGCATGGGGTAAAGGACAATGGGGGTGGGTAGAGAGGCACTAAGTTGGCATTGGCATATGGGAACATGGGGCGAGTAGAGGGGCATGGGTTGGCATAGGTTGGCATAAGTTGGGCATGGGGGGTGTGGATGTGAGGGCTGAGGGCTGTAGGGATTTTTTTTGTTTTATTATTATTTTCTAGTCGGAGCACAGAGATAGGCCTTGTGGCCAGCCTGCCTCCACAACCAGCTGCCTGCATATTTGTCACTGGGTGCCTGCCCCAACCCATTTTTCAACCACACCCCACCCTCCCCCACATCCCCACCCCTCCCCGACTGAAAATCTAACTGTGGGCAGCCATTTGTAAAGACTGGATCTGCCGAACCAGGAAATCTCATGACTCGGTAAACCCAAACCAAGGACGAAAATCTGGGCCCTGCTCTTACCAGCTCTAACCTGCATACCTCAGATTTCTGACACCTACCTCACCAAAATCAGAAGAGCGGAGGCAGCTGCAGATTTATATGGACAGCTGCCTCCGTGAACCACAGAAATGTTATTTATATCTCAACCCTGTTACCCCCTCCCCTGCCCTGTAAAAGTGGCAGAGGCCAAATTTGTTCAGGCTTCGGTCAGTATTTTTGCGCAGACGGAAAAATTGAGGCCCGCATCTGAACTACCATATACAGTTTTGATTTCCTGACTTAAGTTCATTAGAAGCAGTTTAGAGAGATTGAATTGCTTAATTAATGTAGGAGTTATTTTATGAGGAAAGTTTGAGCAAGTTGGGCCTGTATCCATTGGAGTTTAGAAGAATGAGAGGTGACCTTACTGAACCATATAAGATCCTGAGGGATCTCCCACTTAAGACTGAGATGAGGAGAATTTTTTTATTCCCTCAGAGGGGTCGTAAGTCTGTGAAATTCTCTTCCCCAGAGAGTAGTGGAGGCCGGGTCATTGAATATATTAAAGCTGAGTTAGATATATTTTTGATCAACAAGGGATTCATGGGTTATGGGAGGGCACACAGGAAAGTGGAGGCCACAATCAGATCAGTTGGGATCTTATTGAATGGTGAAGCAGGCTTGAGGGGCCAAATGGCCTTCTCCTGTTCCTAATTCTTGTGTTCTTATGTTGGGTATGACCTTGTCGCCTCCTCCACAAAAATCCTGCCCCAAGAATTTTTTGGAACATGTGTAAGGGTCACTAAATTCAACAAAACCATCCTGCCAATAAATCTCAATCCCTGCTAACTGTCTTTTCATTCCTTAACTCTCTCTTTCTCCAGAAGCACAAAATTATCTAAAAAATACCATTTATGCTGCATTCATTCATGAGTCCTTGGAGCAAAAAAGCAATTCGACCTCACTTCCCTTCTCACTCATTACTTCTTCATTTTTAGTGACTGCTGTCTGGTAATTGAACCATTTACACCAATAAACAAATTATCTAGGTCAATCTGTCAATTGTCTTTATAATCATAAGAAATTTTCTCCACCCAAAAAAGAACAAGTTCAACTTTCTTAACTTTTCCTCTCATGAGAGAATCTGTGATTGGGAATGCCATTCAAATGAGGATTCAAACTCAAGCTTGAACAATTTTTTTTAAGATTGGAGGACATTATATAGTAAGGTTCTCCAGGGGTCCGTGTTAGGACAACTACTTTTCCTGATCTATTTTAACAACCTAGCCTTTGGTGTACAGGGAACAATTTCAACATTTGCAGATGACACAGAGCTTGGAATTATTGTGAACTGTGAGGAGGATAGTGATAAACTTCAAAAAGATTTAGACAGGCTGGTGTAATTGGCAGACAAATGGCCGATGAAATTTAATGTAGCGAAGTATGAAGTGATTCATTTGTGGGAGGAATGAGGAGAGGCAATATAAAATAGATGGCATAATTCTAAAGGGGGTGCAGGAGCAGAGGGACCTGGGTGGGGTGGGGGGGGTGCGGGGTCGGGGTATACATGCAGAAGGTGGCAGGGCAGAATGGGAAAGTGGTTAATATAGCATATGGGGTCATGAACTTTATAAAAAATAAGGACAGAGTACAAAAGCAAGAAGTTATGATGAACCTGTATAAAGCTTTGGTTTGGCCTCAAATGGAGTATTGTGATCAATCTGCGGACTACACTTTAGGAAGGATGTGAAAGCATTAGAGATGGTGCAGAAAAGATTCACAAGAATGGTTCCAGGAATGAGGAAGTTCAGCTACAAAGAAAGTTTGGGAAAAGCTGGGACATTTCTCCTTGGAGAAGAGAATATTAAGAGGAAATATTTACAGGTTTTCAAAATGATGAGGGGTTTGGACAAAATGGATGGGAAGAAACTGTTTCTGGTGGTGGAAGAATTGAGAAATAGAGGACACCGATTACCAAAAGAAGCAACGGTGACATGAGGAAAGACATCTTTTACACAGCAGGTTGTCAGGGTCTGAAATGGACACCGTGAGAGTGTGGGGGAAGTAGATTCAATCAAGGCCTTCAAAGGAGAATTGGATAATTATCTAAAGTGAAAATATTTGGAGGTCGATGAGACAAAGGCCGGGAATGGACGACATGATTTGCTCTTCCAGAGAGCTGCCACAAGGACCCAAATGACCTCCTACTGTGCTGCAACCATTCTATGATTCTATAATTCTATAAGTTCATTATTCATAAGCCTGAATTTTCAGCTCGGCCGATGGGCCCGATCGGCAGGCCCAGGAGTGTTCAGGAAATGGACCGCCGACTACGATTGGTTCCCAACCACGATTTCACACTGGCTGACCAATTAACAGCCAACCAGCATGAAGCACCTTTGCTGGGCATTTAATGACTATTATATAATCTATTTTTGCCTTATGAGGGAAGCCTGTTCTTTGTCTTCTACACAGACTCTTTCAAGTGAAATCCTCCCTCCTTTTCACAAGCACCATTAATGATATGTAAAAGCAACAGTGATTTAAAGAGTTAAAGAATTAGGGAAAGAATTAGCAAAGGTGGCCTATGATATGATCAGCGCTGCCTGGGTTGGGGGGTGGGAAGAGGGCAGACGCAGAGAGCTGCCTCAGGGAGCTGAAGAATTTAAATACAAAAAAATAAAGATTTTAAAAACAGGAAAAAAATGCCCAGACATCAGAAACAGTCATCTGAACAAATACAACATGGAAATTTTGTCCAAGTATTTTTATGTTTTTTTATTTAATGAAGGAAACCTCATTCAGCCCTTGGATGAGGTTTCCTGAAAAATGCAAAGGCTGCCTGGCCGATTCGCCCACCCACCAATCGTAATGTTGAACGGGCAGCGGAAAATCCCAGTTAATTGCACCCTTAATGGACTTAACAGCCCCTTAACTGTCGGCGGCTGCATTTCCGGGTTTAGCGCATGCCCACCAACAGAAATATGTGCGATAACGTCAGGACGCTTGCCTGACATCACTGCGCGCTATTTTACGCTCAAGGTTGTCAGGTGCTCGCCGACACGCTGAGCGAAAAGTTCTGCCTATAGTATTGCAGCTACCCAGCTTCCCTAATACTTTACTCTTGCTTTTATATATCATTAATGGTGCTTGTGAAAAGGAGGGAGGATTTCACTTGAAAGAGCCTGTGTAGAAGACAAAGAACAGGCTTCCCTCATAAGGCAAACCTATAGTTTATATAATAGACATTAAATGCCCAACAGCAAAGGTGGCCATTTTTTCTTAGCACACCAGCAGAAATATGACAACAATGCATAACAAATTTGTTAGTATTAGCTGTTGAATAAACATGCCAAATTTACCAGCTTGGCAGCCGCAATTGCCTTTAGTATTAACATTAATGCATACATTGGTTATAGAAATATAACCTAGCATGTTTGTCAGACAAATGACATCTCCTAAAATACAATATTGTTGTAAATTAATTATGAGTTTATAAACCTAATAGTTTGTACATTCATAGCCATGCTTCCTGTATATTAATCTTGCAGGTTATCTACATCTGACTGGGTTTCCTATTCCAAATGTCATCAGCAAGATTGGCATGTAATGGTGATTTCATCTTCTGAAAAATTAACTATTGGTATGTTCATCTAAGATTGCTGATGTTTTATATAAAGAAAAAGCAACCAAACTTTGAATGAGTCAACAAAATGTTAAGGTAAGGTCTCTGAAGCATCTCAAGGTATATCCCTTGCACTAAAAGGTAGTTGATAACCTTGCTTCCAGCAAAGGGCATTGCAAAGGTATATCCCAGGAATTCATTGACAGCAATTGACTCAATTGTAAGACATTCAGGCTGTCAGTCTAATTGGTATGGTTGCTGGATGGTTTCTATTCTACAAATTATCACAGCTAACATCATTCATTTATGTTCCAGCAATCTGCCAAATTGCTCAGCCTCTGGTATTAAAATCTTTATCACATTCTTTTTATATTCTAGAGATTTATGATTTGAAGGTTAATTTTCAACCTGTTGAGTTCTTAAAACTTAACTGGCCTAAATTATTGTTTGCTTTTAATGTACACCATGATTACATGTTAGCAGTGATGGGCTGGATGCAGTTTCTTGCTCCGTTTTAACTCATGCACTGCTGTGGTGAGTGAAAGCACTTAAGAATGTTTTGAATGGTCCCTTAATGGGTAAATTATCTTTTTGGCTGCACAGGGAATTGGTAATCTTGAAATATTTTGAAGAACTGGCTTTTTGTGTCAATCAATTTACTAGTTATTATGCTTTTGGATACTGTCCAAAGATTTAATCTCACAATACATACTTTTGCCCATATGTTTATCTTCAGTGACTTCAGTTTTAAAGAAACTGAAGATCATAAAAATATTTCCTCTGACCTGCCGCCTCCCCAACCTTCCAAAAAGTACAATGTAAAATCACCTAAGAAAGATCATTATCCATAGAATTGTTTTAAGTTAATTATTTTTAACCTATAACGAATAAAATAGTGGATGACTGTTGTGGACTTTCTGATTCTGATCCATTTCTATACATGATTTCCACTTCTGCTTTTTCTTTTTAATTTAATTTCTCTTTGGTCCTCCTAGACTTCCTTCTATTGTCATGCCTCCTTTCACTTTTCCACTCTCAGGTACTCTGCCCTCCCAATTCACTATCCTTAGCATTCAGCACTACTCAACCTTCCTGCTCTCTTGCTGCTTTTCCAGACTTGACTTTCAATTAGATAAACCTATAGTTTCCTTCTGTGCTTTTCTTGGGATCCTCCAATGGGCTCATCAAGACACTCAATGCTGGCTCATTACGAGCAGTAATCCCAATTGTCCCATCCCACTCTCTCATCAACCTTCCCATTTAGTTTAATTGGTTTCATTTAAAAGATTATCAACCTTCCCATCCAGTGCACTCATTAGGGCTAATCTTGTCAAACTCCTCCCTGTCCAACTCACCCCTCCTGTTTTTGACCCTGTGGACTTGCCAGCGGATCAGCTCCGCCACTCCTCTGCAAATCCTCCTCAAGAATGTCTGTTCACTTGTGAGCAAGGCCCTTGTCAACCACTAACTTATCGTAATGATTGCATCAACACCATGGCCTTAAAACTTGGCTGAGGGGTGATGATGCCCAATTTTAAAATTGTGGTGTTGATCCACTGTGATAACCCTTCTATTAATGTTCCAACAAAAATTTCAAAATCTACTGCTTTTCTTTTCTGAAACAAGAATGAATTTGCGATGACAGTTCTTGATTTTTAAAAATTACATGAAATTTGTGCTGTCATAAAAATCTGGAGATATTCCAATGGATGAATTTTTCTTTTAATCTGCTTACTTTTAATAATGTTTAAGACAATTGTTTCAGCTGAAATACTCTGCTAGAGCTACACCTTTACAAAGTGAATCTAAGCTCTGCCTTAACACTAAGGGCAGAATCGGCCCAGATTTGCACTAAGTGCGGTAGCGGGCAGGAAAATGAGTGTTTTACTCACCGGCTGCAATGGCGGCTTTTCACACCATATCTTCCCAATCCTGCCTCATTGATCGTGCATTCCCAGGAAGCATGTCATTTCAATGGCTCCAAATCGCCCGCCATACAGTCAGCTCGCCACTTCATCATGCTGGGTGACATATTTAAGGTGCTGCTGCACGCACACCTCTCAGTGCTTCCAATCAAGACTACTGCACAGAAGGCATGGCCCCGAAAGGCAATAAGATACAGGCTCCTAATTTAGCGACGCATCCCTCAGGCACCTTTTGGACACCGTGGAGGCCCGCCATGATGTCCACCACCCCACTATGGCCGCAGGAGGGGCAGCAACATCACCACTCTAGCTTGGGAGCAGTGGCAGCGGTAGTCAGTGGCAATGCTTTGCAAAAGAGGACAGCCACCCAATTGCCAGAAGAGGATGAATGATCTCCTCTGTTCCGCCAGGGTAAGTCACTCTTCACATCACTCTCAACTCATATACTTACAAACCCATCAAACATCCACAGGGATCTCACTCCCTGCCAGTCCAAGGCATATCATCATTCGCTCTCTCACACACATTGCCCTCAGCCCATCCATGGGACCATGCCAGGCATACTTATTATCTGGCCTGGCAGACATCCTGCTTACACTCTCTCCATCTGTATTCATGCAGGGCAAGCTGGCAAACAGCAAGAGGAAGAGGTCACAGATTGGTGGAGGAATGCCTGACACCAAGGCTCTAACAAACTTTGAAAATAGAGCCATCCAGCTGGCCAGCAAGGATCTGGACCGTTCCTCTGCTGAGGTAACTGGTGAGGTCGGCAGTGCTCTACCAAGTGACAATCCAGCAGTGCAACATGCATCAAGCAGCCATACAGTGAGTGATGTGTCCTGTTTCACAGGCCACTGCCATGCATTAATTATGTCTCCTTGCTTTTGCAGGCACAACTGGGAAACAGCTGGCAGAGTCCACGACACAATGCCTCCAATAAATCCCCCAAGAAATCTCTGAAGAGTAATCTGAAGATACCCTCATTAAAATCCTATCACACCATCCACCAGCGCAGAGACCTCAGTAGGGCTAGTTCTAGAGTAGCCTTGGGATCACAATCTGATGAGTACATCACACTGTCTGATCCACAGCAGGCAGCGGCAGGAAGTTCCAACATTTCCGGCACTCATAGGACTGCTGGAGGCCAGGAAACTGCTAAGTCCAAGTCAGATGACAAGCCTCTGGACTTGGTCATGTCACAGTTGCTGGAGCTGCAAAGGCAAGCTCGGGATCATCAGAAAGGGATGTCCACTGCATTCCTCAGATTGCAAAGCATGTTGGAGGAGTCCATCCATCTTCAGTCTGAGGTGATAGCACCTGTATGTCAATGCACCAAGGTCAAAATTGGTAGGATGGCAACTGCCATGGAGGCCTTGGTCCAGGACATCAGTTCTGCACCATTGCATGAGCTGAACTCCATCGCTGATTCCATAGTTGGCCGTCAGTGGTGTCAATTCAAGAGGGGTGTGGGGCAGCTCCATCTCAACCCAGTTTCCCTTTCTCCTTAAGGAGTCAACCAGGGGCCCTCAGACATCCAGAAGGAGGATCATCAGTGGGTGCAACCATGGGGCCATCCATCCAGCTGAGGCCGGGAGTGTCTGGCCCATCTGAATCCCCTCTTTTCTGACCCCAGCAGCTCCAACTCCACTGGCCAAAGTGGGTGCCACTGCCACACAGCAGGGCCCCGAAAGCAGGCGGAGCCCTCCAGGTCTCGGCCCTTCAGAGGGTGCCCATCAAGGTCACAACAGACAGGGTCATAGTTGTAGCAGACAGCAGGCTGCCTCCACCTCTGCTGTGGATGTCGGGGGAACACCAAAATATAGCAGCAGGGTTAGTAAGATTAAAAAGATGTAGTTGTCCAGCCTGGGCACGGGTGTTAATCAATTGTACATAATGTTCACTATTGTAAATAAACTCCCAAGAATGCCACCCTGCCTATGGCTCCTTGTTCTGATGATCAGGGTTCGTGTCACTCAGATGTGAAACTTTGATTCCTGCACAAGATAAAGGCAGGTGTCTCAGTCCAGGGCCTCTTCCCTATTCAGTGTGTAACTTTCAGACCAAAGTGATGGTCCGGCTTCACACTCACTGGACACATTAGTGATGTCTGTACCTCGATGGTGCTTGTCTTTGCTGCCAGAATGTCGTGGGCAGGCATCACTGAGTTCCGTCATTCTCTCTGTGTGCTCTTAATGCCTTTGATGTGGGATTGGCCCCCATCTCTTCAGCATCTGTGACCAGTGACGCTGTGCTCCTGAAGGGCTCAGGTGCTGAAGGTGGACAAAGGATCAGGTGCTTCTAAAGTTTCATGGCTGCACCTCCATGATATGACCCTGATCGTAGAGCACAAGCGAGCTGCCCTGGGCCAGACAGGAGTCAGACATTCACATAGGCTATGTGAAGATCTAAGTGCCCTCAATGCATGTCGTCATCATCTCCTTGCAATCGAGAAACAATTAGGGCCTCCGCTGCACAGCGTCTCCATGACAGGAACCTATCACAGAGGGTATGTGCATTGCCATCAGCCAGACCAGAGTCAAACCTTCATAGATGCAATGTGAGGATCTATGATGTCTCTCCACTGCATGTCATCATCATCTTCCACAAATCTAGCAGCAATGGGAGATTCCCGAGTGTGCCTGCCTCACCTGGCCAGTGCGAGGGCCTCATCCTCGTCATCGTCGCCTTCGAGGACTTCCTCATGCTCATCCCCATCAATGTCCTCTTCATTGGAGGAGATATCCAGCTCCTCCTTCTCCTCCTCAGCCAACTTCTCTCCCCATTGCAGCACCAGGTTGTAAAGCACATCGCACGCAATGACGATGCATGACACCCTCTGTGAACCATATTGCAGGGCTCCACCAGACCGGTCCAGGCACCAGAATCTTATTTCGGCCTCCCAATGGTCTGCTCCACCAAGGTACAAGTTGCAGCTTGAGCCTCATTATACCTTCTCTCTGCTGCAGCCTGAGGCCACCACACGGGTGTCATCAGCCACAGCCTCTGCAAGTAGTCCTTGTTCCTGAGGAGCCATCGCTGCAGCCTTGGTGGACCCTAGAAAACATCAGGGATCTGTGACCATCTGGGAATGTAGAACTTCTGGACACTCCCTGGAAACCGTGCACAGACCTGCAGGATGCGTTTCTGGTGGTCGCACACCAGCTGCACATTCAGCGAATGGAAGCCCTTGTAGTTGACATAATTGACTGCTTGTTGCCACAGAGATCTGAGTGCCACATGAGTGGGATCAATGGCACCCTGTACCTGTGTGAAACCCGAGATCTGGGCAAATCCCAGCGCTCTTGCTTCCTGGCTTTTATGATGCCAGGTGAAATGCACAAAGTTCTGTGTCTTTGCGAAGATGGTGTCCATGACCTCCTAGATACATTTGTGCGTGGATGCTTGCAACATCCCACAGAGGCCACCTGGGGAACCCTGAAAGGAGCCTCTGGCATAAAAATTGAACGCTATGGTCACTTTCACAGCCACTGATAGTGGATGTCCTCTATGTCCCCGTGGCACCAATACCTGCAGCAGGTGGCATATGTGACCAACCAGTTTCTTGGACATGCGCAGTCTTCAACGACACTGGTTCTCGGTCATCTGCAGGAATGAAAGGCAGCATCTATGGACCCCAGATCTAGCTAGGCACGGCCAGCAATGGCTCACTGTGGCTCTCCAGCAGCATGTGCAGGAGCCCCAGTCGCCACTTCTTCCTGAGGGTGCTGCTCCTCCCTCTGCCCAGCCAGGCATATCTGTCACTCTCTTCTCCTTCATCTCCACTCTCTGTAAACCATGAGGCTTTCAGCTAGTTCACTAGGCTCCATGCTCCTGATGTACTCCTACTGCAGATGAAAGAGCGAGATGTGTGGGTTAGTATGGGTATTCTAAGAACCGCTCTTAAGTCTGAAGGCTCCTTAACATACCCCGGAGAGTGCAGGCCACCATTTGGATGGCCAGAGTTTAGTGCGCTACTTGGCTGCCTGAGACCCTATCCAATGCTGCCCCACTCCACCTGACCAATTGGCGGCAGATTTGCCCACTGGACTGCATGCTGTCAGGCACAGGCATTCTCCTAATCCACACTGCAAGGCTGCACTGTTAGCTTGTACCATGGGGGAGACTGGTCCAAACTGGGATGCTGACATTGCAAGGGACTGTGAGCACCTCCACCAGTGACTGCTCCATGGTCAGCTTTAGCAAGGAGACTGTACAACGTGCTCAGTTGTCCAACTGTTCTGCAGCCCACTAAAACACTCATTTGTTTGAAGTCTGTGCCCAAGAGGTGAAAAGCTCTGGGGCATTTGGTGACATTTTCACACTTTGTGTTGCTTGAATGGGCAAATAAGCTGGAGGCCCTACTCCAAGCATGTCAATGTGCCTGAACTGTCTCAGCTGCGGAGGAATGGTCACTTAATACAAGGTTTCCCTAATGCGTGGCCACTTCCCTCGCCCATCACCACGCCCCATTCATGTTTGTGCACTACCACCAACCATAGTGCAGCCCTTGCCCCCCCCAACTTACCTCAACCACAGGGCAGCCCTTACCCACCCCCCAGCGTGCCTCAATTGCAGGGCAGCCCTTGCCCCCATCCCCACCCCCCCCATATCACCTCAACCACAGGGCAGCCCTTTCCCCTGCACTGCACTGTTAGCAAGCCAGGAGAATGAGACTTGCCAGTGCCCTCGCCTGAATGTGCAATGCCTCAACCTTGAGGTTCAACAGGCGACCCTCACAGGTACTGCGCAATGTTAGTGTGTACTCAGCTCCGAGTTTCCCTCCAAGTGCAGCTCATTAGGTGCACGCCTTTTAAATGCTGTTGTTTTAGATGATCCAATGTGTCGGAGTGTTTCCAGTGAGCTGGGCTTATAATGATATGCAGATGTATTACAATGAGGTTCCCACTGTCAGATGCTGGGAAATATGACCCACCATTAATGGCATGAAACCGATTTTTGGCTTCCCGCCACATTGTCTGCTCAGACACACATTATGCCTGACACCAGCGGGCGCAAAAAATTCTGCCCTAAATGTGTAAATCTATTCATCACTTTGGGTAAGCTCTCAACTGCTACCTCAGAATAGTCAGTGACACTGCAAGTCTATTTTTCTTAAATTTGATAGGAAAGGATGAGACAGATAATTTCACCATTTCATTGTAATTTGAACTTTTCTTCACTATTTGATTTGAGATGATTCTGCAGATCAATCCTCTAAATCATTTTCCTTGTGTTTGAATTGTCCAAATTGATTAGTTGTGCATCAGTGCCTGCTTATTTGCATGAGGTGCATTTAGTATGGTTGGTAGTAAAAGTGTAATAAAAAGAAACACAAGCACTAGGCTTTATTTCTAACGGGATAGAATTGAAAAGTAAGGAAGTTATGCTATGCCTGTATTGAAATTTGGTTAGACAACACTTAGAGTATTGAGAGCAGTTCTGATCACCATAGAGGCATTGAAGAGGGCAGAGAAAATTTACAAATGCATGGGTATAAAAATCAGGAAAGGATGAAGAGACCAGGTCTCTTTTCTTATGAATAAAGAAGGGTGACCTGATAGAGGTCTTTACAATTAAGAAAGGTTGTGATCGAATGGATACAGAGAGAATATGGAACATGCTGCCCCAGGGAGTGGGTGAACCGAATAGTCTAGATCCATTTAAGAGTAAGCCAGACAAGAAGATGAGGAAGATATGATGGTTACGATGATTGCTTTAAATAAGGAAAGATGGGAAGAGGCTCAAGAGCAGTAAAAATGCTGTCATGGACAGATTAGGCCAAATGGTATCTTTCTGTGCCATATATCCTCTGTAAGAGCTCAATATGTGCTCTGCCGTTCAGATGCAAATTTCATGCTGGAGGTGCACTACCCACCATATTGATTAAGGCTTAAGTATAGACAAATAGAACCCACCTCTGGAACTGACCAGGGACCTTACCATATGCAAATAAGAAGCCTAATCTCTGTTCCAGGATCCCTCCTTTAAATTAGGCTATCTAATGCTACTGCTTTCAGGATAACTAAGTACATGTGATCTAACCAATGGTCCTTAAAGAGAACACAGCCTCAGAGTAAAGGGAAGACCTTTTAGAACAGAGATGAGGAGAAACATCTTTAGCCAGAGAGTGTTGAATCTATGGAATTCATTGCCACAGAAGGCTGTGGAGGCCAGGTCATTGAGTGTATTTAAGACCGAGATAGATAGGTTCTTGATTGGTAAGGGGATCAAAGGTTACGGGGAGAATGCGGGAGAATGGGGTTGAGAAACTTATCAGCCATGATTGAATGGTGGAGCAGACTTGATGGGCCGAATGGCTTAATTTCTGCTCCTTTGTCATATGGTCATATGATCACTACGGGCCATTTTTAAAAATACCTTAAGCAAGCATGGGTGCTCCTTCTGGCTTCACAGCTGTGCCAAAGACCATTGCCCATCCTCATTTGATCCCTACCCAGTCACCTCACCCAACTTCCCACATGAGGGTCATTACTAGCAACACGTTTGCCCAAAAGTTAAATCCCCTTCACCAGTGAACTTCCTGGGACATGCAGTAAACATCTGCTGCTCACTGACTTAATTTAAGTGAGGCCCAACACCCAATATCATGTATCCCTTGGACCCGCCCATTCCAGAACAAGGATCATTCCTTGTGCCCAGTTTGTGCCAGCATACTGCTGCTATCCAATTTCTCCCACTGCAGATTCTGCATAAATAATTCCATGGTTCCTTATGCTCATTAACATGCGGACCTGCTGAGTATGTATTTAAACCTCCATTAAACATTTAGCATAATATGTTCTTAGAAGGAACAATACACTTAAAATATATCAATTTACAAAAAGTCTTTGATATATAAAGAGGCTGATGAATTGTTGGCCCAGTTGCGTAGTGGTAGAGTATCTGATCCATGCAGTAGGACTGAACATCAATTCAATTTTCACTATCATTTGAACAAATCTACCCTTTATGGATCTTATTAGTTAACTACATTTAAACTGGTTATACTCTTAACAGGATCTCAGCATAGTGTTACGAGTCTCATGGAACTACAAGCAAAGTAATTTACTAAACAACTCCCAAATGAACCAACAAGATTTGGATTCTGTAACTTTTACTTTAATGTAAATCAGAACCAATGAAACTTAAACATGAATTAACAAGCAAATGATACTTGGAATAAAAAGGTAAATTTAAATTTAAACGGTCATTACAACAAATATGCCTTAGACAACCATGACCAGAAGCACCCACAGCACTTCCTGGAAACATGTGGCACTATGTGCAGTTCCAAAGTTCTCTAACTCAGCCTTGGTACATAGGATCTCTCATTTTCCTACTCAATTGATTTTTTTTTTCCCCTTGAATTACGTTTACTGGAAGCCATATTCCATTAAAGGTCCCCTGAGACAGTTGTCAGCCAAATGGCACACACCCACAGAACTTCCTTGGCTAGGTTTATGACAGTCTTCCTGGCACTGTTTCCCCAGAGACTCCTTTATCTACCCCCTTAATAAACCCCATTTAAATCCCGTTGAACGGTCTGGCCGACTCTGACAAAACTGAAGCAGGAGCAGTAAAATTATCCAATTTACGATTCCTGTTCGAACCCTGCCTTCGGCTTTCTGTCCTGTTTGACTGTATTACGCACAGCTACTGCAAGTGTATCTTGTCCATTCTCCTTTCCACTGTGGCTGCCCTTTGTCTGCAGCTCTTCTTTATGTCTGGCTACATGACTTTTGTATGTTAACTTCCTTCCAGTTCAAGGGTCATCAGGTCGCATTTCCTATTATTGAAGAAAATTTCAAATGATCCATTTACTATTGATGCAAACTTTTTGAAGTCCTTTTAAAACATTCTTAAAACAAATTACAGATTCCACAGATGGTTTAACGGAATTCAACATTTTTCCTTATTATACTGCTTCCAGGTCAAAGGTCATCACAGGTAGCTTGATTAAAATACTCTCTTGTTCACTCCAATTTTGCAGGTGAGATTGAATTTCAAATAGAGCCCACTAACAAAACTTGTTTTATAACATTGCTGATTTCTACAATACAGTTGTGTGATTAGTCATGTCCTGTCTGATTTAATCATGGAAAGCTGAAGAACAAATTCCTTACAATTAAGAGATTTTTAAGGGGAGAAAAAAAATGTCTAAAGAAATTAATTCATCATTCTGTCTTTTCATCATTCATTTTTGAGAAGATGCATGTCACCTGTACAATTCCATTTGCTGCACAGTTCAATTCTCTGGACTCATACATTCTTTCATCCTCCTCTTTTTTCATTCATTCATGTGATGTGCACTTTGCTGGCTGGGCCAGCATTTATTAACCATCCCTAATTGCCCTTGAGAAGGAGGTGGTGAACTGCCTTCTTGAACCGCTGCAGTCCATGTGGTGTAGCTACATCCACAGTGCTGTTAGGAAGGGAGTTCCAGGATTTTGACCCAGCGGCAGTGAAGGAACGGTGATATATTTCCAAGTCAGGATGGTGAGTGACTTGGAAGGGATCTTCCAGGTGGTGGTGTTTCCATCTATCTGCTGCCCTTGTCTTTCTAGATGGTAGTGGTCGTGGATTTGGAAGGTGCTGTCAAAGGAGCCTTGGTGAATTCCTGTAGTCCATCTTGTAGATGGTACACACTGCTGCCATTGTGCATCGGTGGTGGAAGGAACGAATGTTTGTGGATGTGGTGCCAATCAAGTGGGCTGTTTTGCCCTGGACGGTGTCAAGCTTCTCAAGTCTTTTTGGATCTGCACTCATCCAGGCAAGTAGAGAGTATTCCATCACACTCCTGACTTGTGCCTTGTAGATAGTGGACAGGCTTTGGGGAGTCAGGAAGTAAGTTACTCATCGCACAATTCCTAGCATCTGACCTGCTCTTGTAGCTACAGTATTTATATAGCTAGTCCAGTTCAGTTTCTGGTCAATGGTAATCCCCAGGATATTGATAGTGGGGGATTCAGTGGTGGTAATGCCATTGAACATGAAAGAGTGATGGTTGGATTCTCTCTTGTTGGAGATGGTCATTGCCTGACACTTGTGTGATACGAATGTTACTTGACACTTGTCAGCCCAAGCCTGGATTTTGTTCAGGTCTTGCTGCATTTGGACATGGGCTGCTTCATTATCTGAGGAGTCATGAATGGTGCTGAACATTGTGCAATCATCAGTGAACATCCTCACTTCTGACCTTATGATGGAAGGAAGGTCATTGATGAAGCAACTGAAGATGGTTGGGTCAAGGAACTCCTGCGGTGATGTCCTGGAGCTAAGATGACTGGCCTCCAATAACCACAACCACCTTCCTTTGTGCTAGGTATGACTCCAACCAATGGAACGTTTTCCCACTGATTCCCATTGACTCATTTTGCTAACGCTCTTTGATGCCATACTCTGTCAAATTTGGCCATGATGTCAAGGGCAGTCACTTTCACCTCATCCCAGGAGTTCAGCTCTTTTGTCCATGTTTGAACCAGGGCTGTAATAAGGTCAGGAGCTAAGTGGCCCAGGCAGAACCCAAACTGAGCATCAGCGAGCAGGTTATTGCTAAGCAAGTGCCACTTGATAGCACTGTTGATGACCCCTTCCATTATCTTACTAATGGTGGAAAGTAGACTGATGGGACAGTAATTGGCCGAGTTGGATTTGTCCTGCTTTTTGTGTACAGGGCATACTTGGGCAATTTTCCACATAGTCAGGTAGAGGCCAGTGTTGTAGCTGCACTGGAACAACTTAGATAGGGGCCCGGCAAGTTCTGGAGCACAAGTCTTCAGTACTATTACTGGAATATTGTCAGGGCCCATAGCCTTTGCAGTATCCAGTGCCTTCAGCCATTTCTTGATATCATGTGGAGTGAATCGAATTGGCTGAAGACTGGCATCTGTGATGCTGGGGATCTCCGGAGAATGCCGAGATGAATTATCTACTCGGAACTTCTGGCTGAAGTTTGTAGCAAATGCTTCAGCCTTAACATTTGCACTGCTGTGCTAGGCTCCTCCATCATTGAGGTTGGGGATATTTGTGAAGTCTTCTCCTCCAGTGAGTTATTTAATTGTCCACCACCATTCACAACTAGATGTGGCAGGACTGCAGAGCTTAGATCTGATACGTTGGTTGTGGGATCGCTTAGCCCTGTCTATCACTTGCTGCTTATGCTGTTTGGCACACAAGTAGCCCTGTGTTATAGCTTCACCAGGTTGACACCTCATTTTTAGGTATGCCTGATGCTGCTCCTGGCATGCCCTCCTGCACTCTTCATTGAACCAGGGTTGATCCCCTAGCTTGGTGCTAACGGTAGAGTGGAGGATATGCCAGGCCATGAGGCTACAGATTGTGTTTGAGTACAATTCTGCTGCTGCTGATGGCCCACAGCGCTTGTGGCTACCTAGTCTTGAGTTGCTAGATCTGTTCGAATTTTATTCCATTTAGCAAGGTGGTAGTGCCACACAACATGATGGGGAGTATCTTCAATGTGAAGGCAGGACTTCGTCTCCACAAGGACCATGCGGTGGTCACTCCTAGCGATACTGTCATGGACAGATGCATCTGCGGCAGGCAGGTTGGTCAAGAAGATGTTTTTCTTTCTTGTTGGTTCCCTCACTACCCAGCAACTGTGTAATTTAGGACTTGTTCAGCTAGGCCACTAGTGGTGCTATCGAGCTACTCTTGATGATGGACATTGAAGTCTCCCACCCAGAGCACATTCTGCATCCTTGCCGTCCTCCAAGCAATGTTCAACATGGAAGAGCATTGATTCATCAGCTGAGGGAGGGCAGTAGGTGGTAATCATAACATAACCAGGGATGGTGATGGTGGTGTCTGGGACATCTATGAGGATGACTATGTTGCTTAACTGGTCTGTGAGACAGCTGTTCACCAGCCCCCAGTAATGAGGACTTTGCAGAGTCAACAGGGCTGAGATTGCCGTTATTGTTTCAGGTCCCTAGGTTGACACTGGCTGGTCTGTCTGGTTTCTGGTTTCATTCTTTTTTTGTGACTTTATAGTGGTTTGTTACAACTGAGTGGCTTTAAGAGTCAACCGCATTGCTGTGGGTCTGGAGTCACACATAGGCCAGACCAGGTAAGAATGGCAGATTTGCTCCCCTAAAGAACATTAGTGAACCAGATGGGTTTTTACAACAATCGACAATGGTTCCATGGTCATCATTCAACTTTTAATTCCAGGTTTTTATTGCATTCAAATTCCTCCATCTGCCATGCAGATTTGAACCCAGGTTCCCAGAGCATTACCCTGGGTCTCTGGATTGCTAGCCCAGCGACAATACCACTACTCCATCACCTTCCCATCTTTCCCCTGCTCTAAGATTCAAATCATTTTGGAATTAAAATCTGACAGCTGTTTGTGCTTCCTGATTGCCCTAGCAGTCACGATGTTAATGATCACCAACTCAAATGAATATTTCTTGAGTTTTTTTTTTTAATTGTCAACTGACTGAGGGACAATATTGAGGGGAAATGAGCTGTTTATGCAACACTTGTGAACTATTTTAACTTCTAATATTACATTTAAAATGTTTCATATTGTGTGTTTATGTGGTTACTTTGCACCACCGCACCAACTTTTACAAGTTCACTAATGCTGTTATAGTATCAATAAGATGTTATATTGGTACACCATAAGTGAGAGAGGTAAGTGAAGACAATGTAACTGTGCAATATTATATATTTTTGTATATGTCATTTTAAATTGAATATATATTACACTATTATATAAATTATACAGCAAAGAAACAGCTCATTCAACCCAACAAACCTGTCCATGTGAGTCATTTCCCATTGCAACTGTTTCATCTCAATCACCATTTTTTTAATATACAAGTAGAGAAAATGTTGGAAGAAGTCAGCATCTGTGGCGAGAGAAACAGAGTTAACATTTTGAGTCTGTATCACTCTTCTTCAGAGCTAAAGAGAAGTAGAAATGTGATGGAATTTATACTGTTTAAGGGGGGGTGGAGCAGGTGAAGCAAGATAGAAGGCCAGCAATAGGTGGGGACTAAAGGAGAGATTGACAAAGATGTCATGGATGAAAAGACAAAGGGGGTGTTAATGGTAGTGGTAAGGGCTAAGGAGGGTGCTGATAGTGACATAAGCAGGCAGAATGTGTGAATAACAGAACAAGGGTCAGCACCCTGAGAGTGGTCTCCCTTAGCCGCCATCTATCACTGACCTTCTATCTAGCTGCACTTGCTCCATGACCCCCCCTAAACAGTATAAATTCCATCACATTTCTACTTTTCTTTGGCTCTGAAGCAGATTCATATGGATTCAAAACATTAACTCTGATTAGAATTTTCCCCCCATCGGCGGGGTTGTGCTGGGGTGGGCACGGGCCTAATCGGCGGCCCCAATCAGGTCCATGCCACCATTTTACGTGGGCGGGCCAATTAAGGCCCACCCAGTATGATGTGCTGAAGCGCTGAGCGCTCCCTGTGCTGGGGGGTGTTCCCTGAGTCGGGGCCTGTGCTTATGTGCGCCAAAGAGTGCAGAAAACTCCCTAAGGCACAGAGCTGCTTCAAGGAGATTAGTTTAAGTTCCAAAAATTTTAATAAAGAAATAAAAAATTTTAAGACCTGTCCTCTCATGAGCTGGGACATGTCAATGAAATTTAATGAAAACATTTATTTAATTAATAAGTCCTTCATGAAACCTCATCCCGCCCGTGGATGAGGTTCCATGAAAAATGTAAAGGCCGCCTGGGTTCTTCGTCTGCCTGGCAACCCTAAGGTTGGATGGGCAGCTTTCTCAATAGGCTTAATTAGTTCATTAATGGCCTTAACAGTCCTTTGATAGTTCGGTGGGCGCACGGCCAAGTCAGCTGCGTGCCCGCTAACATGAAAATCTAAATGACACGCAGTGACATCAGGATGCATGCTCGATGTCACCCCATTTCATTTTACGCCTCAGTGAGTGGGCCCCACCCCTGCTCGCCAAGCCAAAGATTCAGCCCTCTGATTCTCTCTCCACAAATGTTGTCAGAACTTCTGAGTTTTTCCAGCATTTTTTTGTTTTTATTTCAGATTTCCAGCATCTGCAGTATTTTGCTTTTAGCATTTATTTTTTACATCCTTTCTCTCATTTACTGGTCTTGTTTCATTTTGAAAGCACCAAACTATCTGCCTCAATCACTTCCTCTGGTAGCAAGTTCCACTCCACATTCTAACTGTTCTTAAAGCAAAGACATGTTGCTTTATTTCTCTATTAGATTCAATGGTAACTATTTTGCAATTTTGGCCTCTAGTTTTGGATTCTTCCACAAGTGGAAACATTCCCTCTACATCTATGCTATCCAGTCCATTAATGATTTCATAAACCTCTTTCAGATCTCTTCTAAGTCATCTCTTTTCTAAAACAAAAGCCTCAACCTGTTCAGTATTCCCTGATCGCTACCATCCTTCTAAAGCTTTTTTGGATTTGCTCCAGTACTTCTGTCATTTTTATCGGGTGGAAACTCAAACTGTACATAGTTCTTTAAGTGCAATCTCACCAGAGTCCTATACAAATTTAACATAACTTTCCAACTTTTGGAACCCATGCCCCTGGAAATTAATCCCAGCATTTTGTTAGCATTTCTAATTGCTTAGCTGACCTGCAATGCTGCTTTTAATGATTTCTTCACCTATATCCCCACATCTCTTTACTCCTTTCTCCCATTCGGTTTCTTATTTTCCAAGCTGTAGATGATATTTCTACTTTTCCAACCAAAGTGCATCACCTCACATTTATCTATGCTGATGTTCATTTTCCACTCAACTGCCCAGCCTGCAAGTTTTCTAATGCCTCCTTGCTCAATGCTGCACTCTTCCGCAGTGTTATACCTCCAGTTTTATATCATCTGCTTTTTTATATTGATTGACTTATTCCTAAGTCCATGTCATTATTGTAAGCATTTCCAACACCAGTTAATTTGGGGTGCTGCATCATATTGTGGACATGTTGAACAGTCAATGCATCTGCCTATGATTGAAGTGTTTTTTTCCCCTAATAGCCATTTGATTCAGAATGATTATTCCCAGTGCCACTGCTGATAAGGAAACTGATTTGGAGGAATTCACCCTAAAGGAGAGCAATGTCAACTGACTGAGCAGCATGAGAGGAAAGTGGTTTGTGAGGCTTGACAAAGAAGGAAGGTGAATCAGCCCAAGGGGTCTATGGTGCCAGCTGGCTGGGGGCATGGATTTTTTTGCAAGGACATGCTTAGAGGTATTTATGTCAGCTGACTATAAGATGTACTCGGTCTGTAAATCAGTGGGTGCACTATGTGGTTGGTTATCATGTCCTTCAACCATGGGAGTATCATGGTGGGAACATCCTGATTGAGATGTTACTCCATGGATGTTACAGCAACACTCCGCTACCCACAGATGAAGTATTAACTCCTGTGCAGAATTTATTGAACATGTGTGAATCAGACAGAGCTTGTAATTAAACTAACCATCATGCAAATGTTGCAGAGTTAGTGAACCCAAGAGCTACTGCACAGCATAGATGTGACAGTTGGTTCATTCACTAGGATTATAATTACATTTGGGATCACTCTATCAAAATGAAAAAGAAAGCATTGAAACATATCAAACTAGGCCCAAATATTTGAATTGAAATGAAGGCTTACAAAGATCCAACTTCCTGCACAGCCATTCAACAAACACAGTCTGGATGTTAACAATAAGAAATCCCTTCTCATGTATGCTTACTGAAGGTAACTCTATACACCTTGACAATCATGTATGCTATGCAAGTGACCATATGTGACATTGGGTGAAGTTGTTTTGTGTCAATCTAGGGGTTTGATGTTCTATAAAACATGACAAATTAAACACAAAGATTTTTCAGTCATGAATTTATTTAATTAATGAGAATACTTCAGAGAACAACCAGTTTCTTGTCAAAAATGTTTTTTGCAAGATTGATTATAATAAATCTTTTAAAGTTGTGTAGGTGCTGGCAGTACAGTGCAACTGTACAATTTACTATTTAGAGTACAATCATTTTTCTTAGCAGTCAACAAATACCAATTCATCCTTCTTATTTATATGGGCAGGTTGCTATTTTACTGCACGGAATCATTCACTGTTAACAGACCTCGTACAAGGATACTACCAGGCTGTTTTACAATATATATCTATCATTGTAAGTTTAGGAACTTGTTTCTCTATGTTAACTGCAACTATTCAATGCAATTTTAGCAGCTTTATGATATGGTAGTGTCTTGACAAATATCACCGTTGCATAAATTGTGTTTTCTATCCTATGCGCGCTCTTATGAAACTTGCTTCCTTTAACAGTGCAGTTTTGGTTGCGTCCCCTATTTAATCCTGAAACCCAGAATTTGCACCCACCAATTAAACAACTACATCGATTCCGCATACTATTTGCCATGTGATGATGATCAATCCATGTAATTCAGAACTGATGCTCAAAAGACCTCAGAGATTTTTGATTTTTTTTCTTTGTAGTGTTCCCAGAAATCTTTCACATGAAGTTGGGATGACCCGAATTTTAGATCCATCCAATATAATCTGCTGTCTTTAAACTCGCGTCCACCATTTACTTTTCTGGCGGTGGAGTCTTAATTTGCAGGATATTTAAAACAAGTATACGTATAACGTAAACCATGTTCTGCGTAGGGTGCACAAACAGCAGAAATGATCCTATTAAATGTCTTTTTTGTTTGAATACTTACAGAACTATAATCTTCGAGATATTTAAGAACGTTGTGGTGCAGACAAGAAGGATGTCATTTTACGTCCGAAAATGCAATGTATGTATTCTGCTTTTAATGTGAAACCTCATTTGATGAAGCTAATGAAGGTGAGTCAAGTGTATTAGCCTGAATAGGGGTCAGTTTTTATTTGTTTTAAATATCATTTAAGATTTCCAAGGTCTGTATTAAACTGAGCTAAATGTATTTCTCGTCCAGAGGATTTAAACACGGCTATATATATATATATATAATATATATAATATATTTGAAAGAAATGACTGAAGTCCCTACAGCAAAGGAATTGACCCTGAACTCTATGAACATCATTTTTCTGCCATCAGTTGCATAGACTGTGCCAGCGACAATGAGTGTAACAGGAAGAGGGGGAAGATTCACACAGTCTAATCATAATTTGGGAATTAAAGGCCTGACATTGGCCAGTGCTGAATGACAGCGCAGCCATGATATAACTCCTATGCATATATCCACCCTGCTACTCGCTGTATTATGCTGCTAACAGTGTGCATATGCAACCTGTCACAATCTGGTAGCAAAAACAGTGATTGCAAACCAACCATGTGTAATGTTATTTTAAATAGTAGTATAGATGTATCTATAGCTTCAAAAGTATAGAACACAATATTCAGAAGAGATGGGCTTGTATATCTAATGAATCTTATAAATTGTCTCGACAAGTAAGTTTAACAAGAGCTGATATACGAAAACAGAAAATCAAAATCGCCTGCCAAAGTTAATCCAATCACTTTACTGATTAACAATAAATATAATTCAAAACATCGGTGTAAAGATATCTTCGAGCTGATACTTGAGTTTTTTTTTTCTCAGAGGCATGCTCCATAAATTCAGTTTAATGATCAGATTGCTGACGGTCCTGACAGACATGTAAAACAATATTGACAGGATAGGTCCGAAGGTAAACCCTAGGGCTGTTTGAATCACGGATTAATACCTTGATCATATTGTATTGATCAGCCCTGTCTAAATGTCATCGTTTCTGTCATGAATACCGAGAAAGGAGCTACAGGCGCATTCCTGTTTAAGAAATGCATTTGGTGCTCCGGCGCAGCGGTCTCTGAAAAGGGGGACACTGAGTCTCAAAAAGTTTGAGTCTATTTTGATGCTTGGATCAAGGAAGAGATAACATCCTCCGTACTTTAACGTTTTATTTGCTGAAAAGGTCGTGACAGGAACATTGTTTTAAATTCAGAATGTGGAATTTTTTTGAGATGGCTGAACTTTGGTAAAATTGGTAATAATGTGTCCATTATTCGGATCACAGGAGCTCCTCCTAAGGCAATGTTGTATCTTTAAGGAGAGTGAGGCAAGGAGCTATGCAGCTTCAGTACGTCACTGTTTTACTGGAGTGTTTCTGGAGCTCAGGCGCTGAAAACACTTCCCGAATTGTGAAACACATAGAGAGGGAATGGGGAATGCCTGCATCAGCTCTCTGTCTGTGCAAACACCACTGGTAAGACCTGCAGACCTTACACATAGGCCGCAGCGACGGTTCAACTTTACCCCCGCATGCCAATGGAGATGTGCGATCGCTAAACCCAGAGCAGGAATAAGTAACCAAAAAAAAGGGGCCATCCATTCATCTCCTGGACGTGCTTAACTGTTCCCTGTTGCTTGTGTAAATACTTAAAAAATACATAAATCATTTTTAAACTTTTGAGAAGTCGTATTGATCCGTCACAAAGTAGTGTATGTATTTCAGGAAAAAAACATGGACTCTCTATGGTGTAAGTACAGTTTTGGGAAAGAATGCTTAACTTGCTGAGAAGCGCTATTATTAAGAATGTGAGATTTAATGCAATAAAATGAAACAAGTTCCGGAGTAGTGGTTTTTATTTATTTCTATGTATTAATACTGACTAATTCATCTAGACAGTTCTTTGTTAAGGTCCCATTGATATAATGAGTGTCCATCAACCCCATCTCGGTGTTTCAGGAGATCATCTGTTCAAACAAGGGTCACATTACGAGTAGCAATAGCTTAACTTTTGACTTCAGATGGCAAAGCAGTGAAAAGCGCCCGAGAGTTATGTATGGAATGAATGAGGCTCAGCTTGGCGGGGCATGAATTAAAACTGAGGTTACATTACATCGTGTTCATTGAAAGCTAATTATTGTGATGCTGTAAAATGTGCATTAACTATATATTCGAATCATTGAAAAAAATCTGGCCTTGCAAAAGTCTGGTTCAAGTTGGTGACTCAAAAATTCTTCTGACGGTCTAAGTATTCTGGAATTTGGAGTGGTTCAATTTCAGTGGCAAGTTTACTCTAATAACATGTCCTCTTTGACCCGTGCTGTCTACTTTTAACATGTTTTTGTGGCTAAACTCCCTTTCCCTACCCTTTTGGAATGGGAGTGTGCAATAGGAGAGGTGGTGTTAACTGCAAGGGATGAATATGTCCTGGAGGACAGGAAGAGTGAGAGTGAGGGACTAGTCACTAACTGATCGTCTTGGTGTTCAGCTCCGTGTCACAGCCCTAAATGGACAACATGTACAGCTCACTTTATTTGTCAGCAAGTGTCACGTTTGCTTTACATCTTTAACATGAACAACTCTGACTGTTTCAGGGAACCCTTGGTGCTGTTTTAGTGTAAAAGCATATGCTGATGTACCTGAATATTTCATAGGACTCCCCAACAACACCATAAAGCCAGGAGATTCAGGAAGTCTACTGAAAGGATCTCACCTTAAAGGAACCTTGGACTCCATCGAGTTGAATCAAAAGTTTTACAGAATTAATGCATTTAATGAGCTGATTTTCCAAATATTATTATTTTACCTAAAATGAAGCTATGGATTAATATAACTTTAAAAAAATCAAACTTAAATCTGCGTGTGTTCTTTATAAAATGTTCTTTATACAGTTCCCCGTGCATTCATGTTAATGATGTTACAAGAATGGGGCGATAATTTGCAGTATTGTTTTATTCTTATTTCGGCTATTACAAAACATTAATCTTTAAAGTCAACAAGAAGTTAAAGGATAATAATTTATGGATGTTGTTGATAATTCTTCAATATACCCATTCGATCTCAGAACGTATCGTGAGCACGATTTCAAACATTCTGGCTTTGTATTTCAATTATTATCTCCTTTTGTGTCTGGAGGTGTCATTAAATCTCGCCATCTCACTAAAACAGTTTGATATGAAACCACTTGACACGGGTGACCTGCGCTCTGAAAAGCGTATGTGTTCCATTACTAGGATCTCGTGTGCTCATTCGTGCATTGATAATAGATGTTTAATAGGTTTGTGCGCAGTTTAGTAGCCGATTGTATCTTGGAATCTTCTCTGGGACCATCACCTTTCAGAGGCGTCAAGAGATATGTGCAAACACTAAGCTCTCGCTGCCGTCTCATGCAGTCTCGCCCCTTGCTGTCTCCCTCTTCGTTCTTTCGGCCTATTTCAGAACTTAAAGATTGCCTTTCTCATAACGTGAAAGGAAACCAGTCCGTCACCAGTTTTACAAACATTCTCATTTTGCAATTCAATTATTATGTCCTTTACGTTCGCATATGTCAGTACATAATTGTCTTACTGAGATTTGTGTCGGATCACACAGGGTTAAACATTTTAACGGTCAACAGTAATATTATCCCACGCCCACTGATATATTGCAAAAGACCTGAACCTTGGACAATAGTATCTGAAATAATTAAAAAAATATAGTGAAATTAATTAAAGAATTAAAGAGTGCATTACCTATCTTTACAATTCTCAAGTGGCCTCTGTGCTGGTACGTAGAAGGCAATGACATCAAGACTCACTGGGAAGGGTAAATGTGTTTGTAAGTAAACGATTGCAGCGATGTGCGTGCAAATGGTGAAATATTGTGCACCTGTAGAAATGCATTCCCGTGTTGAAGGTATGATATTGCACTAGAGTATATCATCTGAAAGCTCGGGTTGCAATTACTGTTCCCAGATTAAATGATTTTAAAACTTCCTTTGCTATTTGTGAGTTAATTTCCGCAAAGGAGAATGTTATTTTAAAACTTTTTAATGACCTTTTCAGCTTCTTGCAGATCACCTATAAATCTAATTGGAAGATAGCGATCTATACAGTTTGAAACATTCAACTGCACGTGTCTTCATACTGTAAAACCCCACGGTCGCGGATCCCTTTGGATATTTTAAATGCAGGTAATTTTCATTTTTTTTTAAAACCTAATATGTCAAAATACTGTTTTACAAAGGCTAACTCAATTTGAGAACACGTACTTTCATCTGTAAATTGAAGCAATTATGCGGGAGATATTATATTATGTAGACTGTGTTCTCTGGATAGTCATCAATCACCCACTATCGAGCTGTCAAAGCGGGCAGATTCGTTTCTTGAAGGCAGTCTTCCAGCTGGGGAGAATAGTAGAACATCATCATTAATTAGAGTGTGACCCCGCGGCTATTCACATGTCTGAACCCATGAACATTCGAGCAAGTCTACACACCATGGGTTGTACAGAAACGTGCTATTAAATACCACCAAAGCAAGACGCGATTTAAGGTGAAGAGTTTCTTCACGTTTATCTGTTGCAGAAAGTCAGACATGTCTACATATCTGTGTCCATAGATATCTTCAGATAGATAACATCCGAATCTAAAGAGAAAGAGAAGAACGATTCACAGTATTAATCCAGGACTATAACATTAGTTCGTTCATAATGATTGTGTCAACATACATAAACACGAATCTAGTGAATAATCTTCTGAAGTCCCTGTGTTTATTCTGTGCCAGTGTCAAGCTTCTGTGACACACTATTCACACACACAGGGGAAAACTTTTACCTTCAATTCATATAAAAGAAACGGGGAAATTCAGTGTTTCATAAATCACTAGCACGACAGCGTCTTGCAAAAATGTATAAATATGCCGGTTATTTATTATGTACTATAAATCTTGTACTTCCTGGGCAATTGTTCTATTAATGGACAAGACAGCTCTTACCTATTGTAGCTTAGTGATCGGATACATCTTTGAAACCTAACACTTTACATATAAAAACACATATGTTACCTAATACATCCAGAATATATCTCTTCCCATTGCAGTCAGGATATTTATTTAACTGACTAACTGCTGGTTTAAGTAGTACAGTAGCGAGTATGAGTGTATTGAAATATGGTGGAGCTCACTGTTGCTCTGACTGCTGACTTTCCTACCCTCTATTACTGAAGTACAATAGGGTGGAGCACAAGTTGCAGCTGTTCATTAATATGTTTCTAATTAAATTCAGTTCCTTCCCCAGCGATCAGCGAACAACTATTAACCCAATAGTATGGGCCACACTTTGAGCAGCCATTTCCACACAGTGTAACACGATTGTAACAATGGTCGTGGCTAAATTAGTATAAATACCATATTCTGCTCAATTACCTTGGAATTCACATTGAGGCTATACTTAACTCGGGGCTGTTCTTTCGCATTTATATTTGAAACATTTGTGGGTTTTTTTCCCCCCCGTGAAGGTATCTTGGAGTTAGACTGGAGGCTTTTTAAAGCTGGCTTTATCTGACGTCATGCCTACTGATATTAACTAAGTTCACTGGCAGAACACTTTCTCTGTATCTGACTCGCTATCTTTGTGTGTTTCCCCGCTGCAAAACGATTCATTTTTCTAAACCAACTGTAACGCCCAGTCATCTTGCAAAACGAGATTCTTAAGCTAGCGTAGTTCAGTATAGGGAAGAAAAAAAAAGTTTTTAAGCTGTATGTAAATAAATTAAATGTGCCGTTTTCCTTCGCCCTATCGAGCATCTAGGAGCCTGTGCGCTTGCCAATCAATTGGTACGGTGGAACCGAGCAAGGCTGCAATAGCGTGGAGATCAGGCGTCTCTCTCTCTCTCTCTTTTCTGAATGTTGGGAGCCTTGGACAATGTCGTACCCACAGTTCGGATATCCCTACACATCAGCACCTCAGGTATGTCATATCGATCCTTCAATTTCTTTGATCGCATTCAAGGGACTAATTGATTGCTAGTGGCCGTTTCAGCTTTTCAACATTGCTTTGCCCAGAGGCTGATCTTGAATTCATTTCAATACGGATAAATTGTGACGTGGCTTAAGTTTACTGTCCATAATAATAAATGCATGCGTAATTGGAAGGAGCGAAGTTGATCTAAAGAGACGTGTTTTCAGTATTGGGGAAAATAAGAACATTCGATAGGGCGATATAAAGGAGTCCCAGTGGAGATATTCAGCAGAAACGATCCCCCAATTTATATATGTTTTTATTATTTGTTTTTTTTATATATAGTTCCTGATGACCACCAATCCCCTGACTACGTGCTGTGAGTCAAGCGGCAGGACGCTGGTGGATTCAGGGGCTGCCGCCTCTGCTCAAACCCCTGTCTATTGTCCCATGTATGAGAGCAGGCTGCTGGCCACAGCCAGACATGAGCTCAACTCAGCTGCTGCCCTCGGAATGTATGGGAGCCCGTATGCCACCAACCAGGGATATGGCAACTATGTCACCTATGGGACAGAACCCTCTGCTTTCTATTCATTGGTAAGTAATCCTCTGATCACTATTATTATCACCGTCAATTAGGCTTGAGCAAAACAAACTGCCCATGCTTCAACATTGAAGGCTTTAGTGTCAGGTCAGCCCTTTGATCTAGATTGATAATTGTTTTTCCTTTAATTCAGAACAATTATTTAAATCGACATTAGTAAATTGCAAGAGTTCCATGTTAAAACGCAGTAACCGTGTGCTGCATTGTAATATAGTCGAGTAACTTGATCCTAAAGTAAAATTGAGAATTCCTGGGAGTTAACTTACACCATTAACTGTTAGGTAATATCTCACCATTATTATACAGCACATTCTCTGTGGCTAAAGCGCCGCCAATGTTTTATTAGTAGTTTTATGAACATTGTTATTATTATTATCACCTAACATTGAACGTTTACCTGACACCTGCCTTAAGATCATAACTACTCATAGATATAAGTATTCATTCACATTTCGCAGTTCTCAATTGAAGGGCCTATCCTTCATATGTATAGATCTGTGAGATATGTATAGCAATGAACATGTATCACAGAATTAGAACACGGCTATGCAATTTGGAAGCATTTGTGGACAGTGCATTTTGTTTAATTATGCATTTTGGCAAATGGCATCTTCGGTCCCGCAAGCCTATTTATGTACTGAGAAATATAGCTCAATTATGTTATGAATACAACTGCCAGAAAAGTGCCATTTATAACTGGACGTGGCATGATGGATCAATTGCCAAACACAGGAGTTACCCTGTAAGGATTAGCAATTTGAAAACATGCAAATAAAAGCATTACAGAAATTGAGGTTCGACAACATAAGTAGATCAGAACCTGAAATAAGCTGCTTCATGTTTTTCCAACGTTTACACCTTAGCCTCAGGTTGATCTTAGATTTGAACAAAATGAATATATCGATGTAAAGCATTAAAAAAAACTTGACCTGTACATAAATTCCAGGTGATCCTAGTGTTGTTGCTGCTTATCTGATTGTAGCATGCCATTGTTTGTGCAGTTTTAATGCCAAGTGTTCTTCAGACGCTGCTTTTTTTTGCTGATCAAAACAATCAGCGCAGAGTTTTCCATTAAATAAAAGTGCTGGTAATGAAGTCAAGATGTGCCAACATGTCTCTTTCAGAGTCCTTTTGACACCAAGGATGCAGCAGGATCTGCGCATGCGGGAATCACCCAGGCAGCTGCCTATTATCCATATGATCCTAGCTTGGGACAGTATCAGTATGACAGGTGCGCAAGAAGATCATCCTAGTCCAAAGCATTTGCACTCATGATCATAGTAATAACATTTTAAAAATTACTGGAAACATACACCTAGCAGCCATTTGTGAGAGGTGGACGTATGTGTAAATGTGTATAACTTTTGAACTACTTTAAATACGCAATATTAAGAAAAACAACCTGCAGTTTTCTTGAAAATGCCAAAAAAAAAGCAAATTGGCTTTTCAGTGCAGCTACATCAAAATTACTGTGAAACGGAAAGAAAGGTGGCTGCTTGGGTTCTGAATTGCTCGTGATTTATTTCTTAGTTTGATTAAAAGTTCTCATTTTTGAAACTACCTTTTGTGCGGTAGTGCCTGTATCTTATATATAGAACATATTAATAGTGTGTGTACCTGTACAGTTATTAGTTCCAAGACTGTCAAAAAACCACTTAAGTCACTTTAACGCTTCAAGCCCACTGCTTGTGTGTGACCTTTCCCGGCGAAGTTTCATTAAATATTGACGTGGAGCTGAGTGTCTTACTTTAACGCATTTAACTGTTTTATCTTAGAAGGAAGGGACATGATTGTACAGTGAACTGTATTTGGGGGAACCATACTGTTTTATTAGTATGTCGAATGAACAAGAACGTTTCGACAGGCTTAGAGAAAGTGAATGCACTAGAAATCAAACTGGGAGATGCGACGGTCTGACTACAGCCACGTTTCCTCCTCAGCTCTCTTTTACTCCTTTGCTCTCACCTCTGTAACACTTGTTCATCTAGCAATTTTTCAGTAGCCCGAGCATTTTATGCTGCCATTTAATTTAGCTGGCGCCCGTTCAATCGTATCTTTTATCACAACGGGGATCAATATTATATTTCAAAAGCTTACCCGCCACTGTCAGCTAAATAAATGATAGAAGTAAAGTGAAAGTAAATGTGCACTGTACATGATCTTTACACATGGCGCATAGAGGCGAGTTACTTATGTTTTACATTCCACTCATTGATTATGGCAAGTGAAACATAGACCTTACCTTTTCAAGGCAGAACAGAATGTAGAGAGAATAAAATGGCAGCGATAATACCTGAACAACAGGAAAGCCGGAGGTGCGAAATCTTTAGTTTTCAAAGATTCCATACCCCAGAAATGTGTTTGTGGGCATGTTTTATTACGTTTTTAATATTGTTACTGCATTTCAATCCATTTGTGTTTATCAACGCTTATTGGCCAAATACTGGGCTTATAAAATGGCATACTCTAGTGCACCATGGCACTCCACGCTCAGAACAAATTCAAAGTGGATAACTGAACAGGTCTGCATAATGATGGTCTGTTGTTTATTCATTTTAAATTATTCTTTAACACACATAGATATGGTGCGGTGGATGCGGGAGCCAGGCGTAAAAATGCAACCCGGGAAACCACCAGTACGCTGAAAGCTTGGCTGCAGGAGCACAGGAAGAACCCGTACCCGACCAAAGGAGAGAAGATCATGCTGGCCATCATCACCAAGATGACCCTGACCCAGGTCTCCACCTGGTTCGCCAACGCCAGGAGGAGACTCAAGAAAGAGAATAAAATGACCTGGTCGCCCAGGAATAAATGCACCGATGACAAGAAATCTTACGATGAGGAAGAAGATGAAAGTCCAAACGATAAAAGCCCGCAAGATAAACACAATGATGGTTCGCTTTCACTGTATTCTCTCTGGTAGACGTGCATAAGCGTATAACACTAAATAATGTACTTAACTCTTTATAGTTAAATGATATGCCTCGCATATATAAAAATGTCGCTGGCAAACCAGAAGTCAAGAATATTTATATCTATATTAATTCAAAATGTTATGAAACAATGAAGAAAAATAGGAATAAAAGCGTCACAGCTTCTAGCCAGTTTTTGTTTAATGCAAGCATATGATAAACGTTTAAATCAATTAGAACGCACTTCAAAACTTATCCTCACATTTCTGGAACTGTATTTTTGACAGATCCCACGTGCAAAGAAGACAAAGAGCTGCAGCTGAGTGACCTCGATGACTTTGATGGGATGGAGACAGAAAGTGATGAGTGTGAATTGAAAGGCCCATTTCAGCAAATGGACAGCAATCAGATCAGGGTCTCCGATTGCCCGACTGACCAGTGCAAGAAGTTCTCTTTAAAGATCCCCCTGCCAACACCGGTAGATCGCCATTCTGAAAAGGTCAAGGATTGTCTCAAGCGAGTGATAGCTAATTCCGAGCAAGACCTACTGGCAGGAAGACAGAGAGGATGCGAGTCCAAGCTTTGCTTCCAGCAGCAGCAGCAGAGTCAGCAGATGCTCGAGAACAAGCCGCGGATCTGGTCCCTAGCTCAAACAGCTACTTCTTTGAGCCAAACTGAATATCCATCTTGCATGTTGAAACGGCATCAACAGGCCATCTCCTCCTCGCCTCCCTTGACCTCTATGCCTGCCACCGTGGTGGATAGACAAGATTCCCCAGTAACCACCCTAAGGAATTGGGTGGATGGGGTTTTCCACGACCCTCTACTCAGACACAGCACTTTGAACCAGGCACTAACCAACACCACCGTTTCCTGGGCCACCACCAAAGGTGCTTTCTTGGATACAGAGGCAATGGGACGTTCTTTGGGAACTCCTACAAATATGATTAAAGGACAGCTCACAGGCTTACCCCAACAAGAAACTAATAAGGACCTCTCAGCATTTCCTAAAACAGGAAACAAAATGTTTTGTTCATAACAAATCCAGATGGTATGGACTTTTTTTCGGGAGCCTTGTGGTGGGGCTACGAAGAGGCAAACTTTAACTTTGAGACGTTCTATTCACAAACCCAGCCCGTCTTTTATTAGAACTTTATATATTTCATCACTGTTTTAAGCGTTTCACAAAATAACTGCAGTTATTTCAAGAGCTCTTTAACTGAATAGTGCTGTGTAATTTATTCAAGTCCATGTTGGAAAGCACGTCTAAACTATAGTATAGACATATCGGTTACGTTTACAATCCCAGAGTTTACAGGAGTTGGGTACCATGGGTTGGAATTCGCAGTCTGCTTGAAAGCATGCAAATATAATTCCCCGAAAATCCAGTTTTGGAAAAAAATATTTATGCTACCATCAAGCTCTGCCAATGGATCACAAGCAACACTTATTAAAAGTTTACACCATTGCACAATTCTTTGGCTTTAAAACATACGAGAATATATGTTAAACATATGTGCACTGAAATAAATGTGCTCTTTTAGAGGTAACGAACGAGTGTTGTCTGGTTACATTATGGACAGAGAGAATGATGTAAGGTCGAGTCAAAGCGATACTGCTTCAATTTCTCTTTTGAAAGTTATATCACATTAACTGGACGTTCCCACAAACCATATTATTCGCTTTGCATGTTTTAGGTACTGTGAAAGTAACCTGCAACTTATACCTAATCTAATATATAACAGAGTGCCATGCAATTACAGTACATTTGAAAAATGATATTTTGGGGAAATAGTAATGGAAAAAGTGAGCTGCTTCCACAGCCAACACTTTTTTGCAGCATTTTCTTCCGTTGTACACTTGAACTCATTGCTGCCATGTCACATTAGATTAAACAATAGCCCAAATATTTTTATTTTAAAACTATGAAGATCATCTTCGTCGCCTCTGCAAACTTGAATTAAATCAAATGGTCAAGTCGCTATTTGTGGAATTAAAAAAAAACATTCGGCCATAGTTCCAGTCGCAGAAAAGTGTGAACAATCAGCATTTATGTTCAAAAAACAAGGTTTAAGGGTTATGGCGCCATTCTTATTGCTGGCAAGTGCGTGTTAACATATTTGTCTAATTGGAAAATAAATTTAATACAGAAAATTTAGTTTTATTCATAGTACCTAACAGAATGGCAGGTGCAGGATGGGTGAAATGGTATGATACTGGTTCATTGGTTAAAAATCAAAAAATATTTTATTGTCTTCAAAACATTAAACAATGCATAAGTTTATCACATCATTCAATACATTTTCAAGAGCTACTTTGCATTTACTGAGCACAAACATAAGCTGCAGAATTTAATTATTCAGTTAATGGTATTGCCAAAAAGGTAAAGTTTGCGAATAAAATACTCTATTTGTTGTCTCGATTTCCAGTTTTTTGATCAAGAGAATAGTGGCGCAGTCAGTACTTATTAGGAATATGCTTCAATGAAATAATTTTTTTTTAAAAAACGCCCAGGTTGTTTTCCCACATAACTTTTTAAACTTTCGGAAGAAATTAACATAATCAAATGTTTGCAGTTTCTGTTGTACCAGCCCAATATAGTTGTTGGTCTGAATGTTTGTCAGCAACCTAACATCAGCTTCACAAGGACTTCTGCAACATGGGACAGTGTCTGCAAACACTTTATAAAAATAGCTTGCTATTTTAATTACGGCTGAGAACTGTAATGTAATAAACTGCTAAATGGCTGTTTTGAAATCATGATTTAAGAAACAGCCGGGTTTTTTTTCTCTCTACTAAATTCTACCTCTGCTTTATGTGCATCTGGTATTATAAATATTATGCACATCAACATTAATAAGAAAATAAATTGAATTTGACGACTGTATTTTTAATTTTGCACACTAAAATATAAAAGAAGAACCATGTGAAGCATATTACAAATCTTAGCCGTGTTTGTAAATAGCATATTTGGCACAAACCATGCAGTAAAGAAGAAAATCCAATTTATCATTCCATAGTTATGGTGGGTGACTTCAATGTCTTCTTTATATATATCATGAGCCAGATCTACTACAATAAGGATTTATGCAGTCACATATCTTGTCACTGTATTAAACTTCCCTGCTCTTTGATGATATTGTCGCGATCACAAATGTTGCTATTTGCTAGACCCACTTGTCAAAGATTCTGACAAGAGCCCTGGCTGCCCAAATGTGCAACAGCTAAGATAATTTGAAGTGAAATTTTCATCTTGACACTAACCCCTCAATTTCTAGAGGCTCTACACCCTATGATCTCCAAGGCAGGCTAGGCTTTACGGTGAGCCACGTTTTCGCTGAAAAGGGCAAAAATAACTTGAGTTAGTTGTAATAGATAAAAGGGCAAAAAAAGAGTCAAGGGTACTTGACAGTAATAGCGAAAGTCTATTCTCCAGGGGAAAGTGTACAGCTAGAGGCTGGAGTATGATGAATTTTAATGTAGCCTGGGCCAGCTAGGGCCTTTAACTGAAACCTTAGACAAATAAATAATTTTCAAAAATAATGCAACTGACAAAGTCTGGGTAATGTAGCCATTAGACGGTGTAGGTGGGGAGATGCAATTGTGCTGAAATTGGAATGGAAAGGTAGATTGTGCTGAGGGTGGAAAAAAAGAATCAGTTTTCGCTGGGTACTCTAAATCATTCAGCCGTGGCAAATTCAAACACACAGAGGAGGGGATGCTAAATTAACAGCGCTTTTTACATAGAGCCCAAATAAAACTGTAATCACCGACGCGTTACTTTTCATTAACCGAGTTTGACAGCAGCATATTCAGCCTCGACAAGGGAACATAAGCAAGGAAATAACTGCTCTCAAACAGAGAGTCATAAGATAATTCCTTAAGCTCCATTAACAACTCTTAGCCGCAGGAAATGGGCTCCCTGAAAACATCTCAAAATCTAAAAGCTTTATCGACCTCTCAAACCCTTGCTGATGGTTCTATTTTTTAACTTAGAGAAAGATGTCCAGCCGAGGTAATAGACTCTGACACAACACCTTCTCATTTGTAAAAGGCAGACTTAAACGACATTTGAAAATCAACCAATTAAGCTTTAAAAATCATTGACACATGAGAACATTTATGATTTATGACACTCACATTTCATTTTTTCCAAACATCTATGCTATTGTCATAGCTACAGTTAAAATAAAACAAAATACGCATTCTACATGGAAACAAAATAATTTGATCCGTGCAGTACTAACATGCTGGAAGATTTATGTATTGCACCACGTCAACATGAAGCCTTCACAAGAACAATGAAGCAAAATGATGGCTAAGCTCACCATGAAAATTAGCCAATTGCACATGTGAATTTTTTACTTTAAAATGGTTATAACTGTTTTTTTAAAGGCATCTTTGTAGAATAGTTATAAGCCAGTTTCACAAAGCAAATGTAACAGTAATCAGTGTCACAAAATATGATTCAGTTTAACTGGTAACTCCAAGAATGCATAAAAATATATACACTAACATATTGTGTCAATACATATATGGTGACCACCAACAATGGTTAAATTCATTTGCATAAAATGCTCTTTGAACAAATTCTTGATAGAAGCAAATGTTTAGCAAGTCTTAGTTGGTTCTAATTTTAATACCAGTATAACCTAGTCCATGCAAGTCCAGTTATAAAATGAATAACTTTTGGACCATGCAAAACCATGGCATGTGGAAATTATTACATTTAAGAGAGGCCTGGATCAGCTAAGAGAAAGCATTATCTAATCACATCATTTTCTATGGAAAGACTTCTCCAATTCATTTCTGTGTCATTAAATACCTGTCAAAGAACAAGCTGCTTGTTTCTAAACATTTGTTTTAATTTGCAGTACACTTCAGTGATCTGAAGTGGCCTTTCACCCCTCTGTTAGTCTGTATCATTAATCGTCTGTTAATAACCCAAAGTCACAGAGTAAAAGCCACACAATGTGATGAAGTGTAATGCCTTGATTACACTTTGTCCGGGAAATTGCATTAGATGTAGAGCTGACCAAAATCTGCACATTAATACATAATGGTTTGCAACTGGACCTATGCAATCAGGAACATTAGTTCAGTGCTTGGTTTCACATTGATATGATATAGATACATAAAAATATAACTCATGGTTTCTGTCAAAAATATTTACCACCATGCTAGAGAATATCCACATTTAGCTACTGAGAAATCCAGGTTTGCCCAAGGTGAAGTATAATCTTTTCCTTTGGGGATACCTGCCACAAATTAAGCCCCAAAAGCTTACATCCAAGACTTAGAGTCTCCCTAATTGTGTTATGGAGCACTACTGGAGTTTAACCACAGGGTAGAGGTAAACTTCCCATTCTTGTCCACTTCATCTTGTAAGATATTCATGTGCAGCATTATCTAGACCCAAGTAGAAGAATCTCAGGTCTCAGTCTATCGCACCATGCCTCCTTAGTGAGCCAAATCAGCAAGTCAATCATCCACATGGCCTTGGGGTATTTTAAGCCTATCCAATTCAGGTTGAGGATTATCTGATCCATCAGAGAATTGCTGTTGCTAAATTATGCCGATTATACATTTCAAATTTCACCAGGGTTCTCCATGGATTCTGTCCTCTTCTCCTAGGTCAACAGCCAATACTTGCTGCCAATCTTGAATTTTCTTTTTAAAGTTGAAAAATAGCTTAAATGTGCTTCAGCTAGGTACAAAGGCATATGTAAAAAAGGAATAACAACAAGGAAGAAAGAAAGAAAAGAAGAAAGAAAGAAAGAAAGAAGGAAAGAGAGAGAAAGAAAGAGAGAGAGAGAAAGGGATAGAGAAAAATAGAGAAAAAGAGAAAGAGTGATAAAGAAAGAAAGAGAGGGAATAAAGAGAGAGAAAGAAAGAAGGAGAAAGAAGAAAAGAGAAAGAGAGAAAGAAAGAGAGAGAGAAAGAAGAAAAGAGAGAAAAAGAAAGAAGGAAAGAAAGAAAGAGAAAGAAAAAGAGAGAAGGAAATGGGGAGAGAAAAAGAAAGAGAGAGAGAAAAAGAGAGAAAGAAAGAGAAAAAGAAATAGAGAGAGAAAAAATAGAGAGAAAGAAAGAGAGAGAAAGAAAGAAGGAAAGAGGGAGAGAAATAAAGAAAGAGGGTGAGAAAGAAAGAGAGAGAGAGAAAGAAAGAGAAAGAAAGAAAGAGGATAAAATGATGAATTTGTCTTTCACAACTTCAAGATGTCTTACAGAGCTTCACTACCAATGCAGGAATTTGGAAGTGTTGTCATTTATGACACTAGAGAAGTGCAGCAGGATTGCTCTACAACCAGCAATGATATAACTGAGCAGATAATCTATTTTTCTGATAAATAAACATTGGTCCATACACTGGGGAGAACTCTATTCCATCAGTTAGAGCCATTGTATCGTTTATTCTCACCTGAATTGGATGGGTGGGTCCTCAGGTTGATGTCTCATCCCAAAGATGGCACTTCCGATATTTCTTCTGTACTGCACTGAATTGTCGGCCAGAGTTATATGCTCATTTCTCTGGATTGGGCTTCTGATTCAAAGGTGAGAGTGCTACCACTCGAAGGGTTATAGCTTATTTGCATTAATCACCCAAAACAGCTCTTTAATAATGCTTCAGATACCTGCAAGAATGTGAGGAGGAAAGTGATAAATTTCAAGATGACCCAGGCAATAAAGTGGATTGGATGGACAAGCAGCAAATGAAATTTAATCAAGAGAAGTATGAGTGATTCATTATAGTAGGAATAATGAGCAGAGGCAATATAAAATAAAGGTTAAAATTCTAAAAGGGGTGCAGGAACAGATGGGCATGGGGGCATTTGTGCACAAGTCATTGCAGTTTGCAGGCAGGTTGGGAAAGTGGTTAATAAAGCATACAGGATCTTGAACTTTATAAACAGGGGCATAGAATACAAAAACCACATCAAAGGCTATTGCGGAAAATAAAAAACTCATGGTGTAGGGGGTAACATATTGGCATGGATAGAAGATTGGCTAGCTAACAGGAAACAGAAAGTAGGTATGAAGGAGTCATTTTCTGGTTGGCAGGATATGATGAGTGGTGTGCCTCAGAGATCAATGCTGGGGCCTCAACTTTTTACAATTTATATAAATGCCTTGGATGAAGGGATCGAAGGCATGGTTACTAAATTTGCTGATGACATAAAGATAGGTAGGAAAGTAAGTTGCGAAGAGGACATAAGGAGGCTGGAAACAGATACAGATAGTTTGTGAGTGGGGAAAGATCTGGCAAATGGAGCATAATGTGGGCAAATGTGAAATTGCCTATTTTGGCAGGGAGAATAAAAAAAGAAGCTTATTATCTAAAATGTTGAGAGATTGTAGAGCTCTAAGATGCAGAGGGATCGGGTGTCCTAGCG
Organism: Carcharodon carcharias; assembly: GCF_017639515.1. Classification (NCBI taxonomy): domain Eukaryota; kingdom Metazoa; phylum Chordata; class Chondrichthyes; order Lamniformes; family Lamnidae; genus Carcharodon; species Carcharodon carcharias. Next base: position 168,099,020 of record NC_054469.1, read on the forward strand.
TATGAATCTCAAAAGGTTAGCATGCAGGTATAGCAAGTAATTCAGAAAGCTAATAGAGTGTTATCATTTATTGTGGGGGGAATTGAATACAAAAGTAGGGAGGTTATGCTTCAGTTATACAGGGCATTGGTAAGACCACAACTGGAGTATTGTGTACTGTATTGGTCTCCTTATTTAAGGAGGAATGTAAATGCGCTGGAAACAGTTCAGAGAAGGTTTACTAGACTCATACCAGGAATGGGTAGATTGTCTTATGAGGAAAGGTTGGACAGAGTAGGCTTGTATCAACTGGAGTTTAGAAGAGTGAATTGCAACTTAATTGAAACCTTTACAGCCCTGAGGGGTCTTGGCAGGGTGGATGTGGAAAGGATGTTTCCTCTTGTGGGATGAACTAGAACTAGGAGTCATTGTTTAACAATAAGGGGTTGCCCATTTAAGTAAGAAATGAGGAGAATTTTTTTTCTCATGGGGTCATGAGTCTTTGGAACTCTCTTCCTCAAAATGCGATGGAAGCAGAATCTTTGAATATTTTTAAGGCAGAGGTAGATTCTTAAGAAGCAAGAGGGTGAAAAGTTATTGGGGATAGACAGGAATCTGGAGTTGAAGTTACAGTCAAATCCACCATGATCTAATTGAATAGGGGAGCAGGTCAAAGGGGCTGAGTGGCCCACTCCTGCTCCTAATTCATATGTTCATAAGTTGCGGTAAAACTCTATAAAACACTGGTTTGGTCTCAGCTGGAGTATTGAGTCTATTTCTGGGCACCATAATTTAGGAAGGATGTGTAGACATTAGAGAGTATGCAAAAAATATTCATGAGAATGGTTCCAAGGATGAGGAATTTCACTAATGTGGATAGATTGGAGAAGTTGGGGAACAAAAGATTAAGAGGAGATTTGATAGAGCTGTTCATAATCATGAGGGTTCTGGGCAGATTAGATAGGGAGAAAGTGTTGTCATTGACTGAAAGATCCACAACCAGAGGACACCAATTTAAGGTGATTGGCAAAAGAAGCAATGTTGACATGAGGAAACACTTTTTTACGCTGTAGGTGGTTAGGATCTGGAACCCACTGCCTGAGAGTGTGGTGGAGGCAGGTTCACTTGAGGACTCAAAGAGAATTAGATAGTTAAAAACAAAATACTGTGGATGCTGGAAATCTGAAGCAAAAACAGAAAATACTAGAAAAACTCGGCAAGTCTTGCAGCATCTCTGGAGAGAGAAACATTGGGCAGAATTTTGCCGTTGGCGTGCAAGGGCGGGACCTACACGCCAATGCGTAAAATGGCAGGCAGTGACGTTGGGCGAGGGTCCCAACGTCACCACGCACCATCGCGATATTTCATTGGGAGGGCGCGCAATGATATCCGATGTGCACCCACCATTAATTAGCGGGCCACTTAAGGCCCTTTAGTATTCAATCAATGCCGATTTTTCAACGCCCGTGTGATCTTCAGGTTGGCACACGGGCGCAACAGGCAGGCAGGTTGGACACATTTGTATAAACCTCATCCACGGGCGGGATAGGAGGGCTCACTGGGGCCGCGAGTGTGCCCTGATTTTTCAAAGTTATTGATACATGGGTTGCATGGGTGATCTGCAGCACTTCAGAACGCAACAACCTTCAGGTCAGTACTCTGCAGTGAAGAATCTCTTTTAGGCCTACAAGTTTCAGGAAGCCTTCCCTTAGCCTGGGAATGGGAGCTGAACTCTCCAATGGAAACACCTCCACTGAGGAGGAAAGGAGGGCTAGAAGCGGGAGGAGGCCAGGAGTGCACATTCAGCCTCCAGGGGAGCCACCTTCGGGAGGAGAGACGCAGACACAAGGGGTACAGGGCCAAGAGGTAGTCCGAGGTGGAAGGGGCCGCAGAAGATGCCACTATCCTGCTGCCAGGGTATACAGGCTGTGAAGCAGCTACTTCAGTATGTCTGAGGTGCAATGCCAAAGGAGGCTCCATCTCTCAAAGGAAACAACCAACTATATCTGTCAGATGATTGGGCCTGAGATCTCCACTAACTGTGTGGGTAGACACCCCATACCAGTGGCTCTAAAGGTCACAGCTGCCCTCAACTTCTATACCCCTGGCTCCCCTTCCAGAGGTCAGTGGGTGATCTTTGTGGTGTCTCCCAATTAGCTGTCCACACGTGTCAAGCAGGATACAGACGCTCTGTTCAGACATGCATTGACCTTTATCCACTACTGCTGGGACCAGGCAAGCCAGGCTGAGTGAGCCAGATGCTTCGCGGCCATTGCTGTCTTCCCCTGCGTCCAGGGTGCTATAGACTGTACACATGTGGCCATCAAGGCCCCAACGGGTGAGGCCAGTGCCTTCATCAACAGGAAGGGCTTCCACTCCATGAACGTGCAGATAGTGTGTGATCACAGGATGCAGATTCTACAAGTCTGTGCCAGGTACCCAAGCAGCTCCCACAACACCTACATCATCAGACACTCCCAGGTACCGGGACTCTTCAGTGTTCCAGCCCGGCTGGATGGATGGCTGCTGGGTGACAAGGGCAATCCCTTCAGAAGATGGCTCATGACTCCTCTCCGCCATCCAAGAACAGAAGCTGAGCAGTGGCACAATAGGAGCCAGGGCACCACAAGGGCTGTGGTGGAGAGAAACCTCGGTCTTCTCAAGATGCATATCTGATGCCTGGACCGTTCAGGGGGCGCACTCCAGTACCCCCCCAGATTGTGTGTTGCTGATAGTGGTTGCATGCTGCGCTCTCCACAATCCTGTGCTGGAAAGGGGGGGATACAGTGGGCGATGAAGACATTGATGCAGTTGCTCCGGATGCACATGATGAGTCCAGCAGTGAGTCCGAGGGTGAGCATGCACAGGGAAATGCTGAGGGGGTAGACGATGACTCAGGCATACTCCAGGGAGGCAGGGACACCCAGGAGGCTTTAATCCAATGAACCTTCAGCTAGCACACCACAGATGGACCTCCAGGTCAAGCCTGGGCTGCAGGATCCATACTCAATATGAGTGCAAAATCTGCCTGGATAGGAACGTTAAATAAAGGCCTTGTCAATAAAGCTCAATGTAACACAAGCCACTCATAACATTATTGGTAACGATCCACCTGCAGAAGAAACGAGGCACCCTCAGCCATGGTGACATGTCTGAATTTAATATTTTAACAAAAGGAGCTTAAGAAAACAAAATGTCAAAGGTGTTAAACATCATACCAACTCATAAAGACCTCATCATGGGCCAACACAAAAGCACGAGTGATAAACCCGTGGTGTGCTGAAGATGCCTTATGTTTATGTTTACGGGAGCTACGTGTTGGTGCTGCCCCTTGCTGGGTATGGCATCTGAGACTGCCTGCTCACTCTACTGTCCTGTTGGCCTCGATGACCTTGGCGGTCGTCCTCTGGCCCGTGGAGCCTGTGCTGGCCCTGCCTGAGATGGAGCTGCCAGTTCTGCACCTGGCATCTCCCCAGTCATCGCAGCCTCATCAGATGCAATGGTCACAGGCAGAGGGGCGGAGGAGCTGCTGCCCTCATCCGGAGCACCCTGAGAGGTGCCCACAGATACGACAGGCAGCTGCTGCACTGTCGTGTGATGGCTTTGGACCTCCCTGCTCACCGTGGATGGATAGGCACAAGCTGGGAAACTTGGTGCCCAGACCATCTCCCACATTGGCACTGACCAGCTGAGGTCAATGCCAATGTGAGGGCTTGCTGGTCCAAGCGCATTTCCAGGAAGCCCTGATTGGTCTCCTGGAGGAGCTTCTCCGCGTGAGTCGTCACTCCCTCCATGGAGGATGCATGGCGCTCATTGCATCGGCGATCGTCTATGTTGACTCCTTCACCATGGAGACCAAGCCAAGCATAGCCTCATGTATCTCCACAGGATGCCCCCACACACCCGGCCGCATTTCCTATGTTTGCTGCGTTGCGGATGACTCCAGAGGCACATCATCAGCCGTCAACTGAGCATGTGCCTCGTCCCCCACAGTCCTCCGACTGCTGGCACCATGGGCACTCTCTGTCTCTGCCAGCTCCTCCAGCCTCTGTGAAGTGCCCTCAGTACTGTGCCTGGGGAAGCTAGCCGATAGTTCGAATTCCCACTGGGGTGCTTATATCTGCGCTGGTGCCTGCCTGACAGAGATGGTGTGATGCTGGTGAGTCTGAGTCTTCAGGGCCCTTACTTATGAGAGGAGCCCCTGCTGCTCCTCCTCCCAGCCCTGCTCCGCTGATGCTGAAAGAAAGAACGAGGACATTGGATCTGTTAACGTGGAGACAATGTCAATGTGCTCCCCTGTCCCCTGGATCATTATGCGTTCATCCTTCCATAAGCAATGGTCAAGCCATGTTGCAAACTTCAATCACTGAACATTCAGCACTGCCATTGCTGTTGGGAGAACAATGGTGACCTCACCACTGGGCAAACATACTTGCCCCTGGCACCCCAGCCTTACTGACACTGAGCTGGGTGCATGATGCCTCTCCAAATCTAGGGTCTCCTGCTTGAAGCAGCTGAGAATCATTAACTGGGCCGGCCCTCTGTCAGTCCTCACCCGCTCGGCAGCATTATGTGCATTCTTCTCCTGAAAGCAAGAGCAGAGCATTGATTAGTACTACTTGTACCTGGATTCCCATCGCATCCCTGCCACCCCAACCAGAGTGGGACATTGCAGGGCTCCAGCGTCTTCTCACCCCGCTGCTGCCAAACACTCACACAAAGATGCTAGGCCTGTTTCCCTCCCCACCTCTCCTTTGTCCAAATGCTGCCTACATCACATTAGGCACCACACAGTCTAACCTTCCATAGCAAGGAGGCACAACCACATGGAGCGTAGAGGGCAGCAGATTGATTGGTGCCACACCACCTTGAAGCTCCCCTCCTAGCATGTCATCACCCTGACTTGGACATGTCCTCGAGTTCCAGCACTGGGCCTAGGTACAGCTCCTCCAGGTGGTCCCCAAAACAGTAATGTGGGTCACAGTGTACCACAAGATGTGGAGGCAGAACCTGTCTCTTCACCACCCTCTCAGGGTGACTTCAGCATGGGCAATACCTGCTGGCCCACCCAGCAAAGGACACATGCCGTCAATGATTCAATGCAGCCACTACACTCAGACTTCTGTGCTGGGAGGGCGGGTGGGGGGGTGGGGGGGTGGGGGGGGGGGGGGGGGGGGGGGGGGGGGGGGGGGGAGAGATAGGGTGCCGGGGAGAAAGCCTACCTGCTGGGTTAACTGTCCAATGCCAACATAGTACTCACCCTTCCCAAGCGCAACAGGTCGTTGAAGCGCTTGCGACGCTGGGTCACGATCTCCACCACCTCCTCCCAGGCACGTTTGGTCATTTGGGGGTCCTTCTCCTCCCATCCTGGGTAACCAGCACCTCCTGCCGTGCTGCCACCTCCTCAAGGAGGGCAGCAAGGCAATAATCAGGAAAACAAGGCGCACAGTGCCCCCCTGCCCTACTCTCCTGTCTGGGCTGCTCACCAGCAGCGCTCTGCAGAGCCCTTCCGCTGGCCATGATTCACAGCCTTTGAAAGGTTGCAGCAGCTTTTTAAAACAGGCTGCAGGGTCACCATTGAACATGGCAGTCATTGCAGTCCCGCCGCAGCTCACCCACCCCCGTTGTCTTCGGGAGCCACGTTTCACGCTGGGTGGGCCTTAATTGGCCCGCCTGAGTAAAATGGCAGCGCGGACCTGAACACAGACGGCAATCAGGTCTGCGCCCGTCTGTGCCCACTCCTGCACCGCCCGCCCGACAGGCAGAAAATTCTGCCCATAGTTAATGTTTTGAACACCTTCGGTCTGTCCGCAAGCATGACCCAGGCCTTCCTGTCACTTGCCATTCCAACATTCCACCCTGCTCTCATGCCCACATGTCCGTCCTTGGCCTGCTGCATTGTTCCAGTGAAGATCAGCACACACTGTAGGAACAGCACCTCATCTTCGAAGTAGGCACTTTACAGCCTTCTGAACTGAATATTGAGTTCAACAACTTCAGACCATGAACTCTCTCCTCCATCCCCACCCTTTTTAAATCCTTTTGTTTTACATTTATTTTTATTTTTTATCATCTTATTTTTATTATCATTTATTTTTATTCATTTATTCATTGTTTTATCCCCTTTTTATCCCCTTTTATCCCATTTTCTATCTTTTCTCCCCATCACCACTCCCTCCCCCCACCTTTTATCCTCTTTTTAACCATTTTTCCAACCATCGTACACTCCCCCCACCCCATCCTCGACAGCGCCATCTGCTCCTTGTTCAAGTTGTTCTTTACAGAGTGCTTATCCTTGTCCTATTATCACATTCTGCTTTCTTACCTTAGTGCCACTATCAGCACCTATTTTAGCCAGTACCACTATCATTAACACCCCTTTGTCCTTTTGTTCATGACATCTTTGTTAATCTCTCCTTTGCCCCCACCTATCACTTGCCTTCAATCCAGATCCACCTGCCCCACTCCCCTTAAACAATATAAACTTTATCACATTTCCACTTCTCTCCAGCTCTGAAGATGGGTCATACAGACTCGAAAAGTTAACTCTCTTTCTCTCTCCACAGATGCTAATAGACCTGCTGTCTTTTTCCAGCATTTTCTGTTTTTGTTTTTGAATTCTATAGCTATCTGAAGAGGAAAATTTGTAGGGCTACAGGGATAAGGCAAGAGAGTGGTACCAGTTGCAAGCATGATGGCAGCAGGCATGAGCGGGCAACGTGACAAGAAGGCCAAAAATCCGTTTCACATCATCGTGAAACCAGTTGCAATTGCCTGCTCCACCTGTTTTCAATTGCCACAAGTCAGGAGCCTAATTTCAATACTTCAGCATCTCATTATAAGCCTGCTCGCCAAAATCACCCACCTACGTTGGATCATCTGGGCACGTTGGTGTGAATGCACAGTGACGTGCTTCACAACTGTACATAAGCGACATGCACTTGGTGAGCTGCACATTGCTCAGGGCTTCAAGGTTTGTTTGCCTACTTTGCTTCGGGCAGCACCCGTGGTCAGCAATGCCAGGCTTCGCAGGCAGCACCACTTCACTCTTAATGGGGCTCAGGGGCAGGTCTGTGTCTATTAGACCAGCCATAAGGTGGGGTTGGCTTTTCAATGGCTGCAGGGCTAGGGCTTGCTTGGGGAAGCCGGGGCGAAGCAGCCCCAGGCAAGGGAAGAGGCTGCAAGGTGAGGGCTATACTGGGGAAGTGGAGTATCCCAGGGCTTGTGCGGAGGTACTTGTTGATCTTTGCAAGTGACCTCAAGATGGTGAGGACTGAGGAGGCAACCTCCAGAGGAAATGAAGCCAGATGGAGATGTGAGTGTGTGTGAGAGAGTGAGTGGTGATGTCCCTTGAGCTGGCAGTGAATGAGATGCCAGTGAATGTGCGATGGGCTTGTGAGCATGTGAATCAAGAATGATGAGATGGTTGACTTACCCTGGTGGCACAGATGAAATAATTCATCCTCTTTCTGAACTGGATGGCCAACCTCTTCTGTGCAGTGTTGGCACTGACCACCACTGCCACCGCCTCCCAAGCCAGAATGGTGAGATTGCTGGACCTCCTGCGGCCAGAGCGGGGGTGGAGGACATCATGGTGGGCCTCCAAAAGGCATTCCAGTGATGGGTCACTGAACTCTTCTTGGCTTTCAGGGCCATGTCTTCACTGGTGCAGTCCTGGGCTGCAAGCATTGAGAACTGTGTGGGCAGCTGCGGTTTAGTTTTGGCACCTGGAGTGAGAAAATGGTGAGGTAATGTTTCGAATTCATACGACCCTTCTTCACAGCTGGAGAGATGTAGAAATGTGATGAAGTTTATACTGTTTAAGGTGGGTGGAATAGGTGAAGCTGGATAGAAGGCCAGCGATAGGTGGGGACAAAGGGCGATTCAGGGGCTGTCTGCCAGTGAGATGGTGTGTTTCCTGTGGCTGCATAATTAATGAAGTGGGAAGCAGATGATATGGCACAAAAACCCACCATTGCAGCCTGTGGGTAAAATGTCTTTTTTCATGCCCGCTACCACACAGTGCAATTCTGGGGCAATTCCAGTCGATTAGTTCAATTATCTAATTCTGTGCTGTAACCATTCTATGACTGGATGTATAATTTAAAAGTACCCCTTTTGAGTTCTAATGCACTGCAAATTTTTAAATCCAATTTTGATTGCTAATGTCAGCAGTTGAACCAGGGAGAGATTTCTGCAATACATAGTGCATTAAATTTAAATTTACAAAAGTGAATTTTGAATGCCTGGATCTACCAGAATTCATCATGCCACACAATGCCAACATATGTATCATCACACATTGCATGCATAGTCACATAATTCAGAACTCAAAAGTAATTTGGAATTTATACACAGCAAGACCCTTGTCATTTATGATAAAACCAAGATAAGTTTTGCTTTCTTTATTATTTTGTTTATCTTTGTTAGGCAGTACATAAACTAATGTGTTTATTCTGTATTTTGGGAACCACAATATAGAGGAGTTTGGAACAATTAAACCAGTCAAAAACAGTATAATTAGGAATTCACTTGATCATTCGTGCACACAAAGGAAGATAAAGACTAATGAGAGCAGCCAGTTTATGTGGGCACCTCTTTTCAGCTTGCTCTTGGGTTCAATATTCTGAGCCTAGACCATAATAGTAAGTGAATAACAATGGTGTATATTCTTCTGTGGCACATTGTGTCAACCTAGTCAACATAGACTAATTATGCTACACAGATTGTATTGATACAAAGTGGTTTTAGCTTTGCATTGAGGCAAACTATACAATGTGTTTCAGTTTTGAAGTCACCCAAATTGCATTTAGGGAGGTGGTGTCAGGCCCCTTCCACTGAGAGCCTCAGATTATGTCATCTTCAGAGTACTGCAGTATAATTGCAATCAGTACACAGCGAAGATCCTAAAGTTTAGAGGCATGGATTTTTAAACTTTATTTTTATCTTTTTATTTTAGCAAAGTCTACTGTCCCTTAATAGTTTCCCAACAGTAAAATGTTACTGATATTTGGATGCCATAATTAGAGCTCTGCATTTATCTTTGTAAACACTTGTGCATACTATTTTCTATTCTATTCTGTTTTCTATTAGTATTGTGTTGGTATAACCCAAATCTGCTGGTCACACATGCTTCTCAGCTATAGTCAAACTAATTTTGTACTTTTAACATAACAATTACCTTGGCAAAAGTAGCAGATGAGTTCCTGAGAATGTGATGTGTGTGTGTGGCAGTATGTGTGTGGTTCTATCTGTACTTTTATATATATGTATTCATATAAATGTGAATGTTTATGTACTATAAATACTGAAAGGTAATTTTGCTCTTACATCATTGCTATATATTTATGCTTTTGGCACTTGTTTTACTGGCCATGCAAGCAAGATGTGTTTGGAGGACAGTATAGAATAATTAAACAAAAGACTACTAAAAACAAAATATATGTTGTCAAAGCACACTTTTTGAGCATTGCCACTTTCTTTTTTGTCTTTTAATTTACCAAGGGGCACCTAACATACAGTTAAGAGGAATATGCTTTTTCAGAAGTAGAGCAGAATATCACACATTGAAAATAACACTATCGAATGGCTTGTACATGTTAATACCAATAACCTGGGCTACTGGTCACTTGCATTGTATGCACTTACTGATGGGAATGTGGGAGTATGTGACAGCACCATTTCCCAGGGTCTATAAACAGGGCATTCAAAAACTTTTCTGGATTATTAGACATTGCACTTGATAGGGTGCTGCAGCTGGGGAAAGTGCCGTTGACACAGAAGTTTATGCACTTCAAAAATATCTCCAGTATAGTACTTACCCCCTAACCCATGGTAAGTTGTATGTCATATGTGTTAATCAAGTCATATTGATTTGGAAACGATCTACTCTAAATTCTGCTGTATGTGAAAGTATTTATTTCTTTTGCCGTCTTTATGGGGTGAGATGAATACATTAAAAATAACGAGAGAAGGTGTGAGAGCAGAAGAGAATGAGAGATGGAGAGGGGAGGGAAATAGACCTTAGTGTCTCTGTGCTAAGTATGTTGCAACTAGATTACCTGTGCATCTGACCTGCAGGAACTGGAATTGGGCTACTGAACTGCCAGTGACTGGGTTGATAAATTATTTCTGTATCTTGGATGATGGATTGCTTCTGTGTCTGGGCTGATAGGCTTCCTCTGTGGGCTGCCAGATGCCTGGTTTCTAGAGTGCACTGCCTCTGCTTGGATTTCTCCCCACCCTGGTGTGTCTAACCCAACTTCACATCCAGTATGATTTTCCTGGTGCATTCATGTCACTAGATGGTGCCTGGACTAATGGGTTTCTCCACTGTCTGTGAATTTGGACTGTTGAATAGCATGTGTACTGGGGCTAGATTTCCCAAATGTTTGGGCTGGATTACCTGTGTGCCTAAGCATCTGAATTGCCTGTGCATTTGTAAGAAATCAATAGACCCAGAAATATAACAATGTAATTATTTGAAATAGATTGGGTTCTAGATATCTGTGAAGCTGGATTACCTAGTCAATGTTGATCCTTCAATCTATACCCCCAAAATTAACAAATTGTCTGGTCATTATCTCAATGCTGTTTTATATATGTGCACATTATTAGTCTGTTACCAGTAATTTGATTATTTGTATCTCTGAGCCAATGGATTTCTTCAATGAGTTGCTGATTGTCCATTTGTCTAGGTTTTTGCATCGCTCATGTATTTTAACGAGTATTGCCTATGTATTCAGATTGCTGGCCTGGTTTGTCTGTAGTACATGTGCATCAGGATTGTCTGTGCGTATGATATCTGCAATGCCCTGCACTAAGAATTATGCATTGACTACATGTCTGGGACATTGGATTTTCTGTATTTTTTTAATTCATTCACAGGACATGATTGTTACTGGCAAGCCTGGCATTTATTGCCCATCCCTGATTGCCCTGACAATTGGTGATGGGCCTGCATGAACAACTCTAGAAAAGTTTTGAATCATCAGATTGCCTTGCTGGACCATTTACCGTGGCCAGTTCAGAGTCAACCACATTTAGATGTTGGTCTGGAGTCACAAAAAGGCCAGAATGAGTAAACATATCAAGAGATTCCAACTCAAAAGGGTATTAGTGAATCAATAGTGGAATTTTACACTGTTGGATATATATCAGGGCAGGATTTTGAGGTCTTTGGGCAGGCATGCTGGGCGGGCCCAGGAGTGGCCGGGAAACAGTTTGCCACCCATTATCAGCCCCCAGCATGCAATGCAGCTCTGCACTGGCCAGGAAGGGGCAGGCAGGGGCCTGTCAGTCACTGGGTCCAATGGCGACCCAGCGGCCAGTTTAAAAATGGCACAGGTAGCCCCTGGAAGGCTGCCATGGATGGACCTGTGTTTACTGTTCCCAATGGAGTTGAGTATGGCTGGGCACAACAGGTGGGAGGGCATTTCAGGTGGGGGCTCGGTCCCCTGCTTTACCAATGAATGCCTCGCCATCCTCCTGGAGGAGGTGGGTGCCAGGAGGGACACCCTTGTGCCCAGAGATTGGAGGGGAGGCCACCATACCTCACCAAGAGAGCATGGGAGGAGGTGGCATCAATGGTGAACAGCAACGACATGGTCCGGCATGCATGGGTTCAGTGACCAGCTCCTTTTGTGCTTAATGTGCTTTAAACTTAAGATTATGAGTGCTACGTCTTGGTGCTCCCCCCCTCGCTGGCACTGGCATTGGAGACAGTCTGCTGACTGTGCTGTCTTGTTGGCCTTGATGACCTTTGTGGCTGTCTTCTGGCCAGTGGAGCCTGTGCTGGCCCCGCTTGGGAGGGAGAGGCCAGTGCCACAGCTGGCGTCTACTCAGTCGCTGCAGCCTCCTCAGATGCCACGGTCACTGGCAGAGGACAGAGCAGCTGCCGTCATCTGGAGCGCCCTGAGAGGAGCCCGCAGAGACGACAGGCAGCTCGTGCACCAACATGAGGTCGCTCTGGATCTTTCTGCTCACCATTGATGGACGGACACCTAGCTGAGATACTGGGTGCTTCGTCCATCTCCCACATGGACACTGGCCAGCTGAGATCATTGCCTGTGTGAAGGCTTGCAGATACCAGTGCATCCCCAGGGACCCCTAATTCTGTTCCTGGAGCAGCCTCCCCATGAGAGTCACCATTCTCTCAATGGAGGAGGCAGTGTGCTCGGCCATGAGAGTCAACACGGTGCTCATGGTCCGCAGGGACACCTCCATCACAGAGACCATGGCATACATATCCTCATGGATCTGTGCCAGATCCTCCCACACACCCCGCTAGATGTCCAGCATCTGCTACCTAATGGACAACTCCAGAGGCCCATCATAGGCCTTCAACTGAGCATCGTCCTGGTCCCCAGCAGTCCTCCCACTACTGGTGCCCTGGGCACTCTCTGCCTCCACCTGCACCTCAAGCGAGTGTGAAGTGCCCTCTTCAATGTGCACCGAGAAACTAGAACTTGATCTAATGCCCAACGAGTTGCAGGTATCTGCGCTGGTGCCTGGGTTCAGAGAGCCGGTGTGATGCAGATGTGGGGAGCATGGCGGTGCTCCGGGATCAGGGGTAGCCTTTCAGGGTCCTGAGTGCGAACGGCTGCTGGTGAGCCTAAAAGGGCGAAGAAGAACATGTCATTAGTTAAAGTAATCATCCTGTCACTGTGCATGCCTGGCACCATGGTGAGACAATGGAGATCTGCATCATGGTTCTCTTGTCTTTCGATTATCAGTGGGGACTCCAGGTTTGAGGCTCACATTAATGAAGAGACTGCACAAAAATGGTTGCACTATCTGAAATTCTCAACTCAGTGCACTGCACTATTACCTTCATCTGAAACCCCAACCTCACTGGGGCCGATTAATCGAGGTGCATGCCTTCTCTTAAGCTCCAAGGCCTCCTGCTCATAGTGAGAGAGGATGAGGAGGTGTGGGGATCCCCCGCCAGTCCACGACTTCTCAGTATTGTTATGGGATGTCTTCTCCTGAAAGGACAGAGGAGCATTAATTAGTCCTTTCTCTACCTGCAGCACCATTGCAACATGGCCAACCCCATCTGAGGAGCACCTGGCAGGGCACATCAAGTCATGGCCCTCGAGCTGCAAGGCACTCAGTCCAAGTAACCAGGGCTCACCTGCTTGGCCAGCTCCGACATCATTGACAGGTGCCACTCAGACTCTAGCACCCCTGAGCTCCACAGGGGGATGGCCACGCCTTGACACTTCTGCACACTGACCCATGCCAACACGGTACTCACCTTTCCTGAGTGCTGCAGCTCATTGAAGCGCTTCCTGCACTGGAGCCAGGTGCGCCGCACCACGTCATGGCTGCTCACCCCGGATGCCACCTCCTCCCATGCCCTCTTGGTGAGGTGCGATGGTCTCCTCCTCCCATCCCTGGGGACAAGGGTGTCCCTTCTGGCAGCCACCTCCTCCAGGAGGACAGTGAGGCACTCATTGGGAAAATGGGGGGCCAGCTGCCCTGCCAACATCACCTCTGTATGGGTTCATCTTCCTGCTTCGCAGGCATGTCGCTGTTGCAACTCCGACATGGGCAGCCTCCCTGGGCAAGTCAGCATGAAATCACCTTCCGGCATTGATTACGGGTGGCAGTCAGCTTCCTGAACACCATTGTCTGCCTCCACTGAGCCCGCTGCCAAGATCAAAATTCTGCCCTATGTAAATAGTTGGATACGTCAAAATGATATAAATTGTGTTTTTGTTGTCATGGCCTGAGTACGCTTCACCTTTTCATTTTATTGTTGTGGGGAATGCCAGTATGTAATGCTGGACGTAGGTGGCTCTGAACTCTATTGCACAGGCACTGATTGTTCTTTGTGTACAAATGAAAGGGTCATTTCAGACATCCGGGATGGAGGCGGCATTCATTGAAGCTGATCTTTGGTAGTTTAGCTGAAGCAGCGTTGGATCAAAGCTGTCCCTGCCTCCCTGGAGGTCACTGAGGTCTGCCTCCATGCCCTGAGCATTCTCCTCACCATGCTCCTCTTCTGACTCAGTACTGGACTCATGATCTGTGGCCTGTGCAGCTGTGTCAAAATCCTCTTCCTCCAGTGCGTCCCCCTTGCCAGTGCCAGATTGTGGAGAGTACAGCATGCACCCATGATCAGTGACACCTGCTCTGGGAGGGTATTGTAGTGCCCCGCCCCCAAAAAACTCAATGGTCCAGACATTGGAAGTGTGTCTTGAGAAGTCTTATGGTCCTCTTTGCCAGACTTGCAGGATCAGCATCCTGTGATCACACACTATCTGTACGTTCATGGAGTGGAAGCCCTTCCTGTTGACAATGTCACCCAGCTGACCCGTTGGCACCTTGATGGCCACATGTGTGCAGTCGATGGTACCCTGGACATGGAGAAACCCAGCAATCATTGAAAAGCCTCTGGCTTGCTCAGCCTGTCTGACCTCGGGCGTACAGTAAAGAATGAAAGTCAGTACCTGCCTGAATAGAGCTTCTGTCACCAGCTTGACACAACTGTTGACAGCTGATTGGGAGACTCTACACAGATCACCCACTGACCCCTGGAAAGAGCTGGAGATATAGAAGTTGAAGGCCACTGTGACCTTCAGAGCCATTCGCATGGCATGTCCACCTGTATCGTCGGAGATGATCTCAGGGCCAATCATTTGGCAAATGGAAGTCACTGTCTCCCTTGAGAGGCGGAGCCTCCTTCAGTATTGCACCTCAGACATATTGAGGTGGCTGCATTGCCACCTGTAAACCCTGGCAGCAGGATAGTGGCACCTTCTATGGCCCTTAGTGCCTTGGACTACCTGCTGACCCTGTGCCTCTCCTCCCACAGGTCCCTCCCCTGAAGCTGCATAGGGACACCTGGCCTCCTTTCCCTTCTGCCCCTCTCTTCCTCCTCAGAGGACGTGCCTCCAGCGGAGACTACAGTCCCCATTACCATGGTAAGGGAAGGCTGTCTGATACCTGGAAGGGTCCACATGGTCTGAATCCTGCGGGGGTCTTGGAGACACCAAGGAGACCTGAAATGAAGCCTGGAAATGCTAAGATTTAAGCACCAAACAGAGCTAAAGCTGCCAATACCAACAAGCTACCTATGCAAACTATCTCCAAAACTGGCAATGCTGCTGACACTTTTTAGCCCGCCCTTGGATGAGGATTGTCGACGAGCAGAAAATCGCACAGGCAAGGTAAAATCACAGTTAATTGGGACTGTTAAGAGCCTTAAGTAGCCGCTTAATTAATGGCGGGCACCACTCTGGCACCCGCACATTCCCGCCAAGCAAAATATCGCACGAGTGCACGATGATGTCGGGTCACTCATCAGAAATCATCGCGCACTATTTTACTTCCGTTCAGGTCGGGCTGGTGTCCGCCCACAGAACAAAAAGTTCTGCCCTGGTGACTGTGTATGTCGAATGCTGGGTGGCTGTATTTGGAATGTTAGGTGACTGTGTATACAGAATGCTGGATGACTGTAATTGGAATGCTGGGTGGCAGTCTAGAATGCTGGGTGTCTGAATACCTAGAATGCTGGGTGACTGCGTATCTGGGATTCTGGGTCACTGTGTATTAGGAATGTTGGTTGGCTGTGCACATGGAATGCTGGGTGACGGTGTATCAGGAATGCGGGATGACTTTGTACCTGGAATGCTGGGTGGCTGTGTATGTGGAATGCTGGGTGACTGTGTATGTGGAATGCTGGGTGACTGCGTATGTGGAATGCTGGGTGACTGCGTATGTGGAATGCAGGGTGACTGCGTATGTGGAATGCTGGGTGACTGCGTATGTGGAATGCAGGGTGACTGCGTATGTGGAATGCTGGGTGACTGCGTATGTGGAATGCAGGATGACAGTATTTGGAATGCTGCGTGACTGTGGGTGGAATTGTTCCAGAATTGCACTATGTGCAGTAGCAGGCGGGTAAAATGGAGTCCTACCCACTGACAAATATGGCGGGTTCTCACACCGTATTGTCCTGAGACCGCCTCATTATTTATTCATTTCCGCAAAACAGGCCATTTCCATGGCAGGCGGTCTCCCATTTGACTGCCCGCCTTCATCCCACTGTTGCATCACATCGGCCACCATCACCACCAGCTCACCACCACTGCCTGGGAGACATGGCCAGCAAAGGATAAACGACTGCTGCAGCCACCCCACCCCACCCCACCCCACTCCCCTCCCCCACCCCCCACCCCCACCACCCCGCTTCAACGACAGGTTCCTTGAGCGACTGTTGAATGCCGTGGAGGCCCGCCGGGATGTGCTCTACCCCTCGTTCTGGCCGCAGGATGGGTAACAATGTCACCAAGCTGGCTTGGGAGGTGGTAGCAGTGGTGGTCAGCACGAATGCCCTGCAGAGGAGCACAGCTACCCAGTGCCACAAAAGGAAGAATGATCTCCTCTGTTCTGCCATGGTAAATCACTCTTTTCATCGCTCCCAACTCACACACTCACAAACCCCTCGCACATCCACAGGACCCTCACTCACAAGGGACATCACCATTCACTCTTTCACACACACCACCATTGTCCTCATCCCGTCCATGGGACCACTCACCACCCATACAGGCCAGGCATACTTATCATCTGACCCAGCAGGCATCCTGATACACTGTCCCCATCTCTATCCATGCAGGACAAACTGGCTCACAACAGAAGGAAAGGTCACAGACAGGTGGAGGGTGCTAGAGACCTAAGTTCTGACAGAATTCGAAAACAGAGCCATCCAGCTGGCTGGTGATGACCGGGGCCGGTCCTGTGCTGACGGTGAGGTCGGTGCTGCTCTACCAAGTGAGGATCCAGCAGTGCGACATCCATCAGACAACCATGCTGTGAGTGATGTGCCCTCTTTCACAACCACTGCAATGCACTAATTATCTCTCCTTGCTTTCGCAGGCACATCGGGAAACAGCCGACGGAATCCATGACCCTGGGCCTCCAATCAAGCTCCGAAGAAACCTCTGAAGAGGAACCTAAAGACACCCTCCCTGAAGTCCCGTCACAGCGCTCACCCACGTCCTCCACCAGTGCAGAAACACACCTCAGCAGGGACTTCCCAGCTCCCCATAATTCAGAGGGCTGCTGGGGGCTAGAATGTTGCTGAGTCTGAGTCAGATGATGAGCCTCTGGACTTGTTCATGTCACAGTTGCTGGAGCTGAAAAGGCAAGCTCGGGAACATCAGGAAGGGATGTCCACTGCACTCCCCAGATTGCAAGACTCGATAGAGGAGGTCCTTCAGCCTTCAGTCTGAGGTGACAGCTCCGGCATGCCAATGCACCAAGGCCAACACTGGCAAGATGGCGTCCGCCATGGAGACCCAGGACGTCACTCTTGCACTGCTGCTTGGGCTTAACTCCATCTCTGATGCCGTAGTTGGCCTCCAACAGTGTGTATAAGGGAGGGGTGCTGGGCTGCTCAATCTCACTCCAGCTACCCCTTCCACTCATGGAGTCAGCCAGGGGCCCTCAGGCACCCATAGGGAGGAGGATCAGCTGGTGCACACTCCGGGGCCATCCACCCGGGTGACTCTGGGAGCGTCCGGCCCATCGAAATCCCCTCTTCACAGGCCAAGGAAGGTGCCACTGACACACAGCAGGGCCCCCGAAGAAGGCTGGGGCCCTCAAAGACTTGGCCCTCCAGAGGACGCCCACCAAAGTCATCACAGGCGTCACAGTGAGCAGGCTGCCTCCACCTCCGCTGTGGACGCCTGGGGAGCACCAAGATGTAGCGGCAGGATTAGGAAATTTAGGTAAAAGTAATTGCACAGCCTTGGCACAGGTGTTGATCTCTTGCAATGCTGGGTGACTGTATCTGGAATGCAGGGTGACTGTGCATCTGGAATGCTGGTTGACTGTTTATTAGGATTGCTGGGTGACTGTGTGCATCTAACGCTGGGTAACTGTGTATCTGGAATGGTGGGTTACTGTGTATTTGGAGTGCTGAGTGACTGTAAATGGAATGCAGGGTCAATATGCATTTGGAATTTTGGGTGCCTGCATTGGGAATGCTGGGTGACTGTATTTGTGAGGCTGGGTGACTGTGTATATGGAATGCTGGGTGACTGTGTATCTGGGATGCTGGATGAATGTGTATCTGGACTGCTTGGTGACTGGATTTGTAATGCTGGTTGACTGTGCATTTGTAATGCTGAGTGACTGTTTTTGAAATGCTGGGTGACTGTATTTGGAATGCTGTGTGACTGTATATGTTGAACCCCGGGATAGTGTGCACATGGAATGCTAGGTGATTGTTTTTGAAATGCTGACTGACTGTACATTAGCGTAAACTTACCAGGCTGTTGGAACCCCACTGTATCATCTGTCCACATCAGCGGGAAAGCATGCCGACATGTTGCACAACAGCACTCAGGTGATGTACACTTGACGGCCTTCACTCTGGGGGAACTGAGGTGAGTGAGCAGCAGCGTTCTCCACAGCTCACCTGTTGTTTACAGGCCTCAGGGGCACTGGGGTGCAGCGGAATCTGATGCCTGGCCCCGGAGGCGACTGTTGAGGGGTGGGGGAGTGTCCGGAGGCAAGTGCTGGCCAGACTCGGAGGCGACTGCTGAGGGGTTGAGGGTGTCTAGGGGCAAGTGCTGGCCAGCCTCGGAGGTGACTGGGTGGGGTCAAATGCTGCCCTGGTGCTGCATCCCATGCCCAGGCAATCGAGGTGGGGGCAGGGTAAGTGAGGGAAATGGCCATGCATTAGGGACACCCGTATAAACTGACCATGCCTCTGCAACTAAGACAGATCAGGCACAGCCACAGTGATATGATTGGGGTGAGGCACCCAGCCTGACCGACAATGCAAGAAACACAGAGGCACCAAAGTGCCACCAAGTGCTCCGTACCTTACTCCCCCGCCACCCCCATGGCACAGACTTCGAGTCCGCCACCTCTTTATTGGACCGTGGGAGCAGATGGACTGCACACGTTGGACAAACTCCTCGCCAACACTGGTCATGTAACAGTCACTGCTGGAGATGCTCACAGCCCCTTGCAATCTCAGCATCCTCCTGGATTGGGCCAGTGTCCCCCATGTCGCAGGTTGACAGGGCAGCCATGCAGCACACTCATCTCTGGCCATCCGAAGGGTGACCAGCACTCTCCGGGAAGCATTAAGGGGCAGTCACACAGGACCAGGAAAGGTGCTAAGTACAGCCATGATAACCACATCTCTCTCTCTTTCATGCTGTAGGAGGACCACGTCAGGATCATGGATCCTGGTGACCCAGATGTATGCCTAATGGCCGACAGAGATTGTAGAAGGCAGAGAAGAGAGCGACTGAGTCACTGGCCACGCAAAGGCAGGAGCAGCAACTGCATGAAGGGGCAGCAGGGGCTCCCGCACATGCTGCCCAGGAGTGACAGCGAGCCGTGGCTGGTCGGCGCCTAGTGACACCCAGGATCTATAGATGCTGCCTGCCATTCCTGCAGATGACTGAAAACCAATGTCACCAACGACTGCACATGTCTAGAGACCTGGTGGCTCACATCTGCCACTTACTGCAGGACTTAGCGCCAAGGGGACATGGAGGGCATCCACTGCCAGTGGCTGTGAAAGTGACCATGGCGCTTGATTTCTATGCCAGTGGCTCCTTTCAGGGCTCCACAGGTGACCTCTGTGGGATTTCACAATCTGCCACCCACAAATGCATCCGTGAGGTCACGGATGCCATCTTCTCCATGACACACAATGGACCGGTACAGCCAGGATGCAAGGGTCATTGGATTCGCCCGGATTTCAGGATTCCCACAGGTGCAGGGTGCAATTGACTGCACTCATGTGGCGCTCAGGTCTCCATTGCTACACTCAGTGGACCTCATCAACTGTAAGGGCTTCCACTCACTGAACGTGCAGCTGGTATGCGACCACCAGAAACGCATCCTGCAGGTATGTGCACGGTTTCCAGGGAGTGTGCACGATGCCTACATCTTGAGTCATTCGCAGATCCCTGCAGTCTTCCAGGATCCTCCAAAGAGGCTGCAGGGATGGCTCCTTGGGGACAAGGGCTACCTGCAAAGGCCGTGGCTGGTGACATCCATGCGGCAGCCTCAGACTGCAGCAAAGCGATGGTATAATGAGGCTCATGCTGCAGCTCGCAACTTGGTGCAGCAGACCATTGGTCTGGTGGAGCCCTGCAAGACAGTTCACAGTGGGTATCACGTATCGTTGTTGTCTGCTGTGCCCTTTACAACCTGGTGCTCCACGGTGTGAAGAGCTGGGTAAGGAGGAGATAGTAGAGCTGAGTGTCTCCTCCAATAAGGAGGATGCTGACAGGGCTAAGGGTGAGGCGGTCCTCGGTGTTGATGATGACAGGGATGAGGCTCTCGCACTGGCTAGATGAGGCAGGCACACTCGGGAGGTCCTCATAGCTGCCAGATTTGTGGAGGATGATGACGACATACAGTGAGGTTTCCCCATAAATCCTCACATCACAGTTGTGAACATTTGACTCCAGTCTGGCTTATGGCTACGCCAATACCGTCTGTGAGAATGCTCCTGTCATGGAGAGGCACAGGAGGATGATGACAACATGCAGTGAGGATACTCTATAGATCTTCACATGGCCTCTGAGAATGTCTGACTCCTGTCTGGCTGAGGGCAGTTCATTTGCTCTCCAAGATCAGGGCCATCTCAGAGACCCAGCCATGAAATTTTAGACACATCTGATGCTGTGTCAGCCTTCAGCACCTCAGCTCTTCAGGAGCTGGTGCACAGCACCACTGGTCGCAGATGCTGGTGTGATGGGGGCCAGTCCCACCTTAAAGGTGCTGAGAGCATACAAAGAGTATGAGAGAACTCTTGATGCCTGCCCACTACATTCTGGTAGCAATGACCAGCACTGCCGTGGTACAGGTATCAGTGATGTTTCCAAGGAGTGTGAGGCTGGACCTTCACTTCAGTCTGAAGGCTGCACAGAGCACAGGGAAGAGGCCCTGGGCTGCGACACCTGCCTTTATCTTGTGCAGGAAGGTTTCACATCTGAGTGACATGAACACTGCTCATCAGAACAAGGAGACATTCTTGGGAGTTTATTGACAATAGTGAACAGTATGTACAAGTGATCAA
Source organism: Carcharodon carcharias (assembly GCF_017639515.1). Classification (NCBI taxonomy): domain Eukaryota; kingdom Metazoa; phylum Chordata; class Chondrichthyes; order Lamniformes; family Lamnidae; genus Carcharodon; species Carcharodon carcharias. The sequence continues at coordinate 168,120,063 of NC_054469.1, forward strand.
CACCTATGCCCAGGCTGTGCAGCTTTGGTTCTTGAAATTGAACATGAGAATGGGCGATGAGAGGAAACCAGCAGTTTCCCAAGAAAGGCACTAAGAAATCTCAGAAAAAGGTGCCAACTAAGAGCAGCAAGAAAGGAAAAGAGTCAGGAAAGAGAGTTACTCCATCTACATTTACAAAGTGATGAAACAGGTTCACCCAGACACCAGCATCTCCTCCAAGGCCAAGAGCATCATGAACTCATTTGTCAACAATGTTTTCGAGCGCATCATGGGCAAGGCTTCCCACCTGGCCCATTACAAAAAGCGCAGCACCATCAGCTTCCGGAAGATCCAGACTGTCACTTGCCTGCTGCTGCCCAGGCAACTGACCAAGCATGCCATGTCGGAGGGCATAATGGTGGTGACCAAGTACACGAGCTCCAAGTAAAACTCAAAACTACTAAAAATAACATCTTCCTAATTGGACAGAGGTGTACCTCATTGCGGTTGGAGTTGGGAGTCGGGAGTGTTGCTGGCTGCTGTCTTGCTGCTGCCCTGGGATTTCCAGTGTGGCTGTTCCTACTGCCTGAAGGCCCATCAAAGACCTGAGCTGCCTATTGTCATGCTGCTGCCTGCTCAAACACCTGTGGGAGGGGAGGCCTGCAGCTCAAGGCCTGATGCTTTTGGGCATACATCGAAGAGAAAGAAGGGAGAGGAGTGGACCAGGAGGGAGAAAACTTTCCACAGTCAGCACCCAGAGGTTTGTGCATTGAGACTTGAGGGGGGGTTTTGTATTGGACTGTGCTTGTGAAAAGGGAGGAAGAAGTGGAGGAACAACAGCCAAGGGGTGTGGCTGTATTTGGACTGCAATTTAATCTCTCGTCATTTGTAGCCACCCCACCCCTCTCCCCGTTTTCGGAGTCCATGCTAGCTAAGGCTGCCTGGTGAAGAGTGACTGAACCAGCTTCTGTTTGCCAGGCAGTCCCACCTGCCTGGTGAAGACGTCATCTCCCCAATCGGAAGAAGCAACCAGACCCCTCACAGCACCCCCACCTCTGGCGCACATCCACCCTGTGTCTTCTTGACCTGCTCCTGTGCCCTCCTCTCTCTCTGCCTTGCTATTCCACTCTCTGAACACCTGGCAGGGATGATCATTTCAGTCCCTTTATGACCCCTGCCTACCCTTCTGCCAAAACCTTTTTCTCAGGTAGCTTGACTACCAAATGACAACACCCTTGTCACAGGTGGTGGGGCCTTCCAAAGCCATCTAGGCAGGGGCAGTGGCCTCCTCAGCTCCTGCTGCTGCTCTTGCGGCCCTGTCACCCTTTTGTTTAGTGATGAAACAACTCACCCACCCCGACATGACCATCGAGGCGCATGACCGGGATATGGCTGGGGCCGTCAGCTCCTCGGCCATAGTTTCCGTCTCGTGAATGTATGGCAAAAGCCATATTTTTCCTGAAGACCGAGCAGGTGGTGCACCTGGCCCTGGAAAAGGGGCTCACTGTGGGTGGGACATTTCTGGCGGTGGACCCCTTGAGGCCACCACCAAGAGGATCATACTTTCCAATGCCCCACTTTGTCCCCAGTGAGCTCCTCCTTCCCCACCTCCATCAACTGGGGGAGGTCAGGTCAGGGGTTGCACCAATCCCGCTTGGCCTCAGGGATGCAGCCCTCCTGCAGTCTACTCCTTCCGGTGCCAGGTTTTCATCTGCCTGGCCTGGGAGATGTGCGTGGAGAGGGCATTTACTATCGGGTTCCAGGTGGCCGCCTACCTGCAAGGGGGAGGGGCACGTTTGTAACAACTGTCCCACCTCCAAGGCCACCAGCAACATCCAGGCAGCCGCAGCTGGCACCTCCGCTCCTCCCCCCACCACTGCTCCATCTCCCTCCCCACAAGGGGAAGTGCCGTCGGCAGCCACTGCCATCTTGGCTGTTGGCGAGGTGGGGGGGGAGCCCCCGCACCATAAGAAGATGCGGACAAAGACCCATCACCTCGGGGTGGCCGCCAAGGCTTCCCAGAACCCCCCAAGACTACCCAGAAATCCATGTCCCAGAAGACACCGGCTCGGGGGGGATGAAAACATCCGGCCCCAGCGTGGTGTCCGCATGTGCTCCCGGGCCTGTGTGCACCATGTACTGGGTCCGGCATCATCCCCGCGCTGGTTCCTGGGTCCAGCGGCGGTGGGGTGTGCAACCCCGAGCCGGTGGTCTTCCTAAAAAGGATGGACTTGTCTAAACCCCAGAGGTCAGAGCATCTGGGAGGGCTGGACAAGGTGGCGGAAGCCTCCCAGATGGAGGTCTCCCAAGCCCACAGCCTACCCCGAAAGAGACATCACCCCTCGGAGAGGGAGGATATTCCAACCCATAAGGTTGAATGTGTCCCTTCTCCTGGTGAAGAGGTGGTGGCATCTCTGCCCAGTAAGACCCCACTCTGCCTTCTGGGGGAGGCCCAAATCCATATTCCCTCACTGCGGTCCCCTGAGTTGGGCCCCTCCGGTGCCCTACCCCGACTCACCTTGTACCTCCCAGGGTGTCATCTGGCCCACCAGTGGACTGCAGCCCTCCCTTCATGGCCCCAACAACTGGGTCATTGGGTGACGATGGCAAGGAGGGCCTCCCTGCTCCATCTCAGCCTTTGGCACTGGGCGCTACTGTTCTGGACCTGGAACCTTTTCTGTATTCGCCGGTCAACTTGGTGTCTGAGGGGGACCGGGGCTCTGAGTCGCTGTTGCCCTCTGGCCCAGAAACTGAAAAGGAGGCGAGAGAGGACCCCTCTGGCCTTGATCCTGGGGGTGGGATCAAGGTGGAGGTGGAGCTGACTGGCAGCTCCGGACCAGCCCCTGTACTCAATATGGGGGAGGAGTCAGAAGCCGGAGGCAACGACCTGGAGGAGGATATGGTGTCGATAGCAAGCACCGCCGATGACCATGATTCATTGGAGCCAGCTGAGGTGATGGGAGCTTCGGTGCCCATTGTCAACTCTCCCCCATCCCCATTGGGGAACTCCGGGATCTCCTGGTGAGTAATCACGGTCACTGGTCTTGGACTGGCAGCATTCATATCCTCTGGTGTTCTGGTCCACCCGTGAGACCCTAATGATCCCCAAGTTGGACAGGAACACTCAGCAGAAGGTCCACACATTTCGTGCTGGGCTCCTGAAGGGAAGGAAGACTTAAAAAGAAGTCCTCTCCTTCTTGCACTTATTCTAGGTGATAGTAGCACCTACTTCTGACAATGAAGACTACCATAGCCAACCTCAACATGCACGGCAGCAGGGACACACAGCGCAGGTTCCAGTACTTCTCGGTCCTCGGGGACGGGAAAGTATGCGGTGTGCTTCCTGCAGGAAACCCATACCGTTTTGGGAGACAAAGCTACATGTGGCGAGGGGGGGTCTACATGAGTAACCTAGTCTCCAATTCTGGCGGGATGGCTATCTTGTTGGCCCCACATTTTCAGCCAGAAATCTTGGGGTTCAAGGAGCCGGTGCCAGGCCGGTTGCTGCACCTTACTGTGCACCTGGGGAGGGGGCACAACGCTTCACTTTGTGAATGTGTACGTTCCCCTGGTCACACAGCAGCAAGCGAGCTTCTTTCAGGAAGTGTTCATTCATCTGGGCTCCCTCAATGTGGGCAAGTGCATAGTCCTCGGGGGGGGATTTCAACTGTACCCTTGAGGCCTGCGAGAATGCCTATCATCGCTCGCTAGGTGTGAGTAAGTTGCGGGACCTGGTTGAGTCCTTCAACTTGGTGGACATCTGGCGAAATCTCCATCCTGACTCCAGCCTTTTCACTCTTGTGTCACCTGGAGCTGGAGCATCCAGACTTGACCACCTTTACGTTTCTAAGGCGTACGTGTCCTGCGTTCCGTCAGCTTCTGTGCAGCAGGTGCCGTGCATGGACCACCGTCTGGTGTGGGCGGAGCTCGCTCCAATCTGCGCTCAGGCGGGGTCCGCGTACTGACACTTTAACAACCTGCTGCTGGAGGTCGAGTGGTTTCTGGACTCATTTCGCTGTTTCTGGGCCAGCTGGAGAAGGAAGTGGGGAAGCTTCCCCTCTTTAAGGCTATGGTGGGATGTGGGCAAGGCTGTGTCTTCTGTCAGGAGTACGTGAGGGGATCGACAAAGAGGCGGAAATCCAGGGTTGAGGAGCTGGAGAAGGAGGTGCTTGACCCAGAGGCACATTCCATAGAATCATAGAGGTCTACAGCACAGAAAAAGGCTCTTTGGCCCATCAAGTCTGCGCCAGGCAAGCAAGTGCCTAACTATTCTAATCCCATTTTCCAGCACTAGGCCCATAGCCTTGTATGCCATGGCATCACAAGTGCACATCCAAATACTTCTTAAATGTTATGAAGGTTTCTGCCTCTAACACCCTTTCAAGCAGTGAGTTGCAGATTCCCACCACCCTCTGGGTGAAAAAATTCTTCCTCACATCCCCTCTAAACCTCCTGCCCCTTACCTTAAATCTATCCCCCCCGGTTATTGATCCGTCCACCAAGGGGAAAAGTTCCTTCCTGTCTACCCTATCTATGCCCCTCATAATTTTGTACATCTCAATCATGTCCCCCCTCAATTTCCTCTGCTCCATGGAAAATAACCCCAGTCTATCCAATCTCTCCTCATAACTAAAACTCTCCAGCCCAGGCAACATCCTGGTAAATCTCCTCTGTATTCTCTCTAGTGCAATCACATCCTTCCTATAACGTGCAATACTCTAGCTGTGGCCTAACCAGCATTTTATACAGTTCCAGCATAACTTCCTTGCTCTTATATCCTATGCCTCAGCTAATAAAGGCAAGTAGCCCATATGCCTTCTTAACCACCTTATCTACCTGTCCCGCTACCTTAAGGGACCAGTGGATGTGTACACCAAGGTGCCTTTGATCTTCAGTACTTCACAGGGTCCTACCATTCATCGTGTATTCCCGTGCCTTGTTTGTCCTGCCCAAGAGCATCACCTTACACTTATCCGGATTAAATTCCATTTGCCACTGATCAGCCCATCTGACCAGCCCGTCTATATCCTCCTGTAATCTAAGGCTATCCTCACTATTTACCACCCCACCAATTTTCGTGTCATCCACAAACTTACTGATCAACCCGCCTACATTCAAGTCTAAATCATTTATATATACTACAAACTGCAAAGGACCCAACGCCGATCCTTGTGGAACCCATAGGCATCCAGTCCCAAAAACACACCTCGACCATCACCCTCTGCATCCTGCCACTCAGCCAATTCTGGATCCAATTTGCCAAATTGTCTTGGATCCCATGGGCTCTTACCTTCATTATCAGTCTCCCATGTGGGACCTTATCAAAGGCCTTGCTGAAATCCAAGTAGACTACATCAAATGTATTGCCCTCATCTACATGCCTGGTCACTTCTTCGAAAAATTCATTCAAATTGGTCAGACATGACCTCCTCTTAACAAAACCATGCTGACTGTCCTTGATTAATCCCTGCCTCTCCTAGTGCAGGTTAATTCTGTCCCTCAGAATTGCTTCCAATAGTTTCTCCACCACTGAGGTTAGACTGACTGGCCGTAGGTCCCTGGTTTATTCCTTCCTGAATAACGGTACCACATTGTCTGCCCTTCAGTCCTCTGGCAACTCTGCTGTGGCCAGAGAGGTATTGAAAATTATTGCCAGCGCCCCTGCTATCTCCTCCTTGACCTCACTCAATAGCCTGAGATACATTTCATCCGAGCCTGGAGATGTATCTACTTTTAAGTGTTCCAGATCACTTAGAACCTCCTCCTTTTCTATGCTAATTTCTCTAATTATATCACAGTCCTTCTGCCTGATTTCCATACCCACATTGTCTCTCTCACTTGTGAACACTGACACAAAGTATTCATTTAGAACCCTACCTATGTCTTCCGGCTCCACAAACAAATTACCACTTAAGGGTCCTTAAGGGGATCTACTCTTTTCCTAGTTTTCCGCTTACTTTTAATCTTAATGTACTTGTAAAAATGTCTCCATCAGCCCGACATGGACCCAGCTCTGTGGTTGATGTACGATGAGAAGAAAGGCGCGCTGCGGGACCTGTAACTCATCGGGTCCCAAGGTGCATACGTGAGGTCGTGGATCCTGTTCCTCCGGGACCTGGACCGCGGCTCCTCCTTCTTTTACTCGCTGGAGAAAAGGCACGGGGTCCGTCAGCAGCTCCTTACGCTGCTGGCCGACGACGGATCCCTTGTCTCAGATCCAGGGGCATCAGGGCCATTGCCCGAGACTACTTCACAGCCCTGTTCTCTCTGAATCTGTCCAGCGAGGATGCTTGCAGAGTTTTGTGGGAGGACCAGCCCCAGGTCGGCCCAGAGTGTGCCGGAAAGCTTGACTCCCCTGTAAGTCTGGGGAAGCTCACCAGCGCCCTCAACAGCCTCTCCACGGGCACGTCCCCGGGGCTGGATGGGCTGACCGTGGAGTTCTTCAGGGCGTTCTGGGACGCCTTGGGGAACAACTACACGGGGGTCCTGGGGGAAAGTATCACAACTGGGGAGATGCCCCTTTCGTGGCGCAGGGCGGTCATTGCCCTGCTGTCTAAGAAGGGTGATCTCAGCCTACTTAAAAACTGGTGCCTGGTCTCCCTCCTCAGCATGGATTATAAAATCTTCACCATGGCCATGTCTTCTCAACTTGGCACCGTGATGGACCACATGATCCACCTTGAGCAGTCCTACACCGTCCTGGGCCATAGTATCTATGACAACATTCATCTGGTCCATGACATGATCCATTTTTCCCAGAGGACTGGTCTGTCGAGTGCCTTCCTGTCTCCTGACCAGGAGAAGACGTTCGACAGCGTGGGACATGAATACTTATTCGGGACTCTGCAAGCGTTTGGGTTCAGGATGCATTCTGTCACCCAGAACTGACTTCTGTACACTGCTGCAGAGTGTCAAGTTAAAGTTAACGGGTCCCTGATGGCGCCCCTTCGCTTTGGGATAGGAGTGCGTCAGGGCTGCCCCCTGTCTGGCCAATTGTATTCTATCTGTGTGGAGCCTTTCCTGCGCCTCTTGCGGAGGAGGTTGTCGGAATTGCTCCCCAGGATGTCCCAGAACTCCCTAATTTAACTGTTTTAACTCTTTAGTAGTGAACCAAATAAACTAAGTTAACAAAATCAGGGACAAAATAAACACAGCCCCTAAATTCGGGAACTGCAAAACCAAAGACAAAATTTAAAGGAAACTTACAAATATTAATTTAAAATGTAATTAACAGGGTCAATAAAACACCCCAGTCCCCACAATGCCTACCAAACAAGGAAGGCCTTGACGGTGCCGTCAGACACCATGTGCTCCCTCTCCAGGGACACCCGGCCGCGAATGTAGCCGCAGAAGAGGGGCAGACAATCAGGTCGGGTGACCCCCTCAATCGCTCACTGCCTGGACCAGTTAATGGCCAAATTGGCCAGACCCAGGAGCAGGTTCATGAGGAGGTCCTCCTCCCTTCTGGCCACCCTCCGCACCAGGTGCCAGTAGACCAGGAGCGTAGGACTGAAGTGCAAAAAAAATCAGTAAAAGGTTTTTTAAATAACTGAAAAGGAAGTGCAGCCTACAACACCCTATATATATGTGGTCCATGGAATCCACAAGGCCGCAAAAGACGCAGGTATCTTGGGAGTCAGTGAACCAACACATCCTACGGGACTGCTGCGTGCAACAGCCTCCAGCCCAGGTCCCCGATGAAAAGCAGGAGGACACCTCTGTAGAAGGCCCCCCAGTGGGGACCTTCACCGCCGGATGGCAACAAGGCACACCAGGGTGTGTCTGGGTGGCAGGCGAGGGCAAGGAAGTGAAGGGTGTGCAGCAGCAGTCCATACAGTAAACCCCACCGCGCCGCACTAAAGGACATGGAGCACATTTCTGCGAGGTTCTTCAGGTTGCAGGGCACCAGCTCCCGAAGGAGGGTTCAGGGCTTGGGGCCAATGTGGAATTCCATCCAAACATGGGTAATCTCCCTAACTAAAGGGGCTGCATTTATTTTGTCCCTGATTTTGTTAATTTAGTTTATTTAGTTGGACTCAAAAGAGTTAATGGAGATAAAGACAGAGTTAACATTTCGAGTCTGTAAAGAGTCACACTTGAAACATTAACTCTGTCTTTCCCCGGCGGGCCTCCATGGCATCCAGCAGTCGCTCGAGGGACCCACTGTTGCTGCAGTCGGGTGGCTGCAGTCTTTTTGCCTTTGCAGGGCATGTCTCTTGGGCAGTGGTGGTGAGCTGGTGGCGATAAGCGCTTTGCTGGCGGCTGCCCTTTAAAGATGGCGGCCAGTGTGATGCATCAGCGGGGTGATGATGAGCGGGCATATGAGAGCCCACGCACCATGGAAATGGCAAGTTTCAGGGTAATGAAGCTACAACAAATATATATACCCAGCATTTTCATTGACAGGTAAGACTCTACTTTACCCACCCGCTATCACACTTAGTGCAATTGTGGGAAGATTCAGCCCTATGCATCTGGAATAGTGGGTGACTGTGTATTTAGAAGGCTGCGTAAGTATGTATTTGGAATGCTGAGTGACTGTTTATTTGGAAGGCTGCATGACAGTATTTGGAAAGCTGGGTGACTGTGTATTTCAAATGCTGGGTGACAGTACACCTGGAATGCTGGTGAGTGTGTTCTTCAAATACTGCGTAACGACACACCTGGAACACTAGGTAGCTTTGTATATTTGGAATGCTGGCTGACTATGTATTTGGACTGCTGGCTGACTGTATAGTTGGAAGGCTGCATGATGATATTTGACATGCTGGGCAACCGCATATTTGGAATGCTGGGTGACTGTGTATTTAGAATGCTGGGTGACTGTATTTGGAGCGCTGGGTGACTGTGTATTTGGAATGCTGACTGACTGTATGTTTGGAATGCTCGATGATGAGTATATAGAATGCTAGCAGACTGGGTAAATGGAATGCAGGGTGACTGTGTGTTTGGGATGCTGGGTGACTGTGTATTTGGAATGCTTGGTGACTGTGTATATGGAATGCTGGCTGACTGTATATTTGGAAGGCTGCATGATGATATTTGACATGCTGGGCAACTGAGTATTTGGAATGCAGGGCAACTGTGTATTTGGAATGCTGGACGACTATGTATTTGGAATGCTGGGTGACTGTGTATTTGGAATGCTGGCTGATTGTGTATATGGAATGCTTGGTGACTGTGCATTTGGAATTTTGGGTGACTATGCATTTTAAATGGTGGGTGGCAGTGCAGCTGGAATGCTGGGTGACTGTGTATTTGGAATGCTGGATGATGTATATATTGAATGCTTGGTGACTGTATTAGGACTACTGTATCAACGAGCATTTGATATGCTGGATGACCCGAGTACTTGGAATGCTGGGTGACTGTGTATTTGCATTGCTTGGTGACTGTATATCTGGAATGCTGAATGGCTGTGTAGCAGGATTGCTGCATGACTGTGCGTATCTAATGCTGAGTAACTCTGTATCTGGAATGCTGGGTTACTGTGCATTTGGAATGCTGGGTGAGTGTGTATTTGGAATGCTGGGTTACTGTGTATATGGAATGCTGGTTGACTGTGTATGTGACATCCTGGGTGACAGTTTATCTTGAAATGTTGGGTGTCTGTGCATTTGGAATGCTAGTTGTCTGTGTATTTGGAATTCTGGGTGACTGTGTAATTGGAATGCTGGCTGACTGTGTATTTGGAATGCAGGGTGACTGTGTATTTGGAATGATGGGTAAGAGTGTATATAACATGCTGGGTGACTGCGTATTTAGAATACTGGGTGACTGTATATTTGGAGTGCTGGGTGACTGTATATTTGGAATGCTGGGTGAGAGTGTATTTTAAATGCTGGGTGTATTTGGAGCACTGGGAGAATGTGTTCTTGGAATGCTGGACAACTGTCTATTTGGAATGCTGGGTGACTGTATTTGGAATTCAGGGTGACTGTGTATTTGGAATGATGGGTGAGAATGTATTTGAAACGTTGGGTGAATAAACACCTGGGGTATTGGGCATCAGTGTATTATTAATGCTGACTGTGTGTTTGGAATGCTGGGTGATATGTATATGGAATGCTAGATGACTGTGTAGATGAAATGCTGGGTGACTGTGCATTTTGAATGCTGGGTGACTGTATTTGGAGCACTGGGTGACAGTGTATTTGGAATGCTAGGTGAGAGTGTATTTTAAATGCTGGGTGAATAAACACCTGGGATGCTGGGTATCTGTGTATTTGGAATGCTGGCTGATTGTGTATATGGAATGCTTGGTGACTGTGCATTTGGAATTTTGGGTGACTATGCATTTTAAATAATGGGTGGCTATGCAGCTGGAATGCTGGGTGACTGTGTATTTGGAATGCTGGATGATGTGTATATTGAATGCTTAGTGACTGTATTAGGATTGCTGGATCACCGAGCATTTGATATGCTGGATGACCTGAATACTTGGAATGCTGGGTGACTGTGTATTTGCATCGCTTGGTGACTGTATATCTGGAATGCTGAATGACTGTGTAGCAGGATTGCTGGGTGACTGTGCGCATCTAATGCTGGCTAACTCTGTATCTGGAATGCTGGGTTACTGTGCATTTGGAATGCTGGGTGAATGTGTATTTGGAATGCTGAGTGAGAGTGTATTTTAAATGCTGGGTGAATAAACACCTGGGATGCTGCTTATCTGTGTATTTGGAATGCTGACTCTGTGTTTGGAATGCTGAATGATGTGTATTTGGAATGCTGGCTGACTGTGGTATGTGGAATGCTGGGTGTCTGTGTATTTGGAATTCTGAGTGACGGTGTAAATGAAATACTGGGTGAAAGTTTATTTCAAACGCTGGGTGAATAAACACCTGGGATGCTGGAAGACTGTGCGTTTGGAATGCTGGATGATGTGTATATTGAATACTCGGTGACTGTGTGTTAGGACTACTGGATGACTGTGTATTTGATATGCTGGATGACCGTGTATTTAGAATGCCAGATGACTGTGTATTTACATCACTTGTTGACTGTGTATCTGGAATGATGATCGACTGTGTAGTGGGATTGCTGGGTGACTGTGCACATCTAATGCTGGGTAACTGTATATCTGGAATGCTGGGTTACTGTGTATTTGGAAAGCTAGGCGACTGTATTTGGAATGCATGGTGGCTGTATATTTAGAATGCTGGGTGACTATATTCGGAATGCTGGCTAAGTGTGTATTTGCAATTCTGGATAATTATTTCGAATACTGGGTGACTGTGTACATGGAATGCTGGTAGACTGTGCATCAGGAATGCTGGGTGACTGGGTCTGAAAGGTTGGGTGACTGTGTATTTGGAATTATGGATGACTGTGTGTGGAATGCAGGGAGATTGTGTATTTGAAATGCAGGGTGACTGTATTAAGAATGCTGCTTCGCTGTCTATCTACAATGCTGAGTGACTGTGTATTTCAAATGCTGGGTAGCTGTACAACAGGAATGCTGGGTCTCTGTATATTTGGAATGCTGTCTGTCTATGTATATGGAATGCTGGGTGATTGTGTACTTGGACTGCAGGGTGACTGTGTGTTTGGAATGCTGGGTGAGAATGTATTTCAAATGGTGGGTGTCTGTGCATTTGGAATGCTGCATGATGCGTATTTGGAATACTGAGTGAGAGTCCATTTTGAATGCTTGGTAACTGTGCACTTCAAATACTGGGTGACGACAGCTGGAATGCTGGGTAGCTGTGTATTTGGAATGCTGGGTGTCTGTGTATTTGGAATATTGAGTTACTGTGTATTTCAAATGCTGGGTGACTGTATATATGGAATGCTGGGTTAGAATGTATTTGGAATGCTGGCTGACTGTGTATTTGCAATGCTGGCTAACTTTGTAATATGGAATGCTGGATGACGTGTATATGGAATGCTGGGTGACTGTGTATTTGAAATGCTTGGCTAATATGTATTTGGACTGCTGGGTGTCTGTGTATTTGGAATTCTGGGTGCCTGTTTATATGGAACGCTGGTTGACAGTACATTTGGAATGCTGGGGGACTGTGTATTTGAAATGTAGGGTGACAGTATTTAGAATGATGGATGAGAGTCTATTTCAAATTCTGGGTGAATAAACACCTAGGGTGCTGGACATCTGTGTACTTTTAATGCTGACTGACTTGCGTTAGGAATGCTGGATGATGCGTATATGGAATGCTGGCTGACTGTGTATGTAGAATGCTGTCTGATTGTGTATATGGAATGTTGGGTGACTGTGTATTTAGAACGCTGGGTGACTGTATATTTGGGGCACTGGGTGACTGTGTATTTGGATTGCTGGCTGAGAGTGTATTTTAAATGCTTCATGACTGTGCATTTGGAGCACTGGGAGAATGTGTTCTTGGAATGCTGGACAACTGAATATTTGGAATGTTGGGTGACTGTGTATTTGGAATGCTGGATGATGTGTATATTGAATGCTTGGCGAATGCGTATTAGGACTGTTGGATGACCATGTATTTGATATGCTAGATGACCATGTATTTGGAAAGCTGGATGACTGTGTATTTGCATCAGTTGGTGAATGTGTATCTGCAATGCTGATTGACTGTGTATTTGGGTTACTGTGCACATCAAATGCTGGGGAACTGTGTATCTGGAACGCTGAGTTGCTGTGTAATTTGAATGCTGGGTGAGTGTGTGTTTGGAATGCTGGGTGACTGTATATGGAATGTTGGGTGACTATGTATTTGGAACGCTGGGTGACTGTGTATTTGGACTGCAGGGTGACTGTGTTTGGAATACTGGGTGAGAGCGAATTTCAAATGCTGGGTGACTGTACACCTGGAATGCCAGGTGTTTGTGCATTTGGAATGCTGCATTTTGTGTATTTGGAATGCTGGGAGTTTGTGTATTTGGAATACTGAGTGAGTGTCCATTTTGAATGCTTGGTAACCAAGCATTTCAAATGCTGGGTGACGGAAGCTGGAATGCTGGGTAGCTGTGTATATGGAATGCTGGATGACGTGTGTTTGGAATGCTGGCTGACTATGTATTTGCAATGCTGGCTAACTGTGTATTTGAAATGCTGAGCAAATGTGTATTTGGACTGCTGGGTGTCTGTGTATTTGGAATTCTGGGTGCCTGTTTATGTGAAATGCTGGGTGACAGCACATTTGGAATGCTGGGTGACTGTGTATTTAGAATGCTGGCTGACTGTGTATTTGGAGCACTGGGTGACTGTGTATTTGGAATGATGGGTGAGAGTGTATTTTAAATGCTGGGTGAATAAACACCAGGAATACTGGGTATCTGTGTATTTGGAATACTGACTGACTGTGAGTTTGGAATGCTGCATGATGTGTGTTCGGAATGCTGGGAGTTTGTGTATTTGGACTGAGTATCCATTTTGAATGCTTGGTAACTGTGCATTTCAAATGCTGGGTGATGACAGCTGGAATGCTTGGTAGCTGTGTATATGGAATGTTGGGTGATGTGTATTTAGAATGCTGGGTGACTGTGCACTTGAATGTGGAGTGACTGTATATTTGGAATGCCGGGTGACTCTTTATTTGGAATGCTGGTTTACGGTGCATCTGGAATGCTGGGTAACTATGTAGTTCAAATGCTGGGTGACTGTACACCTGGAAAGCTGGATGAGAGTGTATTTGGAATGCTGGCTGATTGTGCAGTTGCGGTGTTGGCTAACTGTGTATATGGAATGCTGGATGATGTGTACATGGAATGCTGGTTGACTAAGTATTTGAAATGCCGGGCAAGTGTGTATTTGGAACATTGGATGTCTGTGTACTTGGAATTCTGGGTGACTGTGTATATGTAATGCTGGGTGACTGTATAGTTGGAATGCTGGGGGACCATGTATTTGGAATGATGGGTGAGAGTGTATTTCAAAAGTTGGATGAATAAACACCTGGGATGCTGGGTATCTATGTATTTGGAATGCAGACTGAGTGTGCGGTTGGAATGCTGGATGATATGTATATTGAATGCTTGGTGACTTTGCATTAGGACTGCTGGATGACGGTGTATTTGATATGCTGGATGACTGTGTATTTGGAATGCTGGATGACTGTATTTGCATCACTTGGTGACTTTTTATCTGGAATGCTGATTGACTTTATAGTAAGATTGCTGGGTGACTGTGCATATCAAATGCCGGGGAACTGTGTATCTGGAACGCCAAGTTAATGTGTATTTGGAATGCTGGGTGAGTGTGTGTTTGGAATCCTGGGCACTGTATTTGGAATGTTTGGTGACTGTATAGTTGGAATGCTGGGTGACTATCTTCGGATTGCTGGTTGAGTGTGTATTTGCAATTCTGGGTGACTATTTGGAACGCTGGGTAACTGTGTATATGGAATGCTGGTTGACTGTGCATGTGACATGCTGGGTGACAGTTTATCTTGAGTACTAGAAGACTGTGCATCAAGAATGCTGGAAGACTGCGAGTCTGAAAGGCTGGGTGACTGTGTATTTGGAATTCTGGACGACTGTGTATAGAATGCTGGGTGATTGTGTGTTTAAAATGCAGGGTGATTATATACTTCATGTGCTGGGTGACTGTACAACTGGAATGCTGGGTCTCTGTATATTTGGAATGCTGGCTGTCTGTGTATATGGAATGCTTGGTGACTGTACTTGGAAGGCTAGGTAACTATGTATCTGGAACGCCTGGTGACAGTGTACTTGGAATGCTGGGTGACAGTGTATATGGTATGTAGGGTGACTGTGTTTGGAATGCTGAGTGAATGTTTATTTGGTACGCTAGTTTAGCATATATCTGGAATGCTGAGTGACTGTGTATTTCAAATGTTGGATGGCAGTACACCTGAGATGCTGGTGAGTGTGTATTTCAAATGCTGTGCCCCTATACAACCAGAACTCTGGGTAGCTGTGTATTTGGAATGCTGGCTGACAGTATATCTGGAAGACTGCATGACTGTATATGTGGCATGCTGGGCAAAAATGTATTTGTAATGCTGTGTCACTGTGTGTTTGGAATGCTGGGTGACTGTGTATTTGGAATGCTGGGTGATTGTTCAGTTCAATTAATGGTTGACTGTGCAGCTGGAATGCTGGTTAGGTGTGTATATGAAATGCTGGGTGACTGTTCATATGGAATGCTAGGTGACTGTGCATTGCAATTAATGGGTGATTGTGCAGCTGGAATGCTGGGTAGCTGTGTGTTTGGAATGCTGGGTGATTGTTACTTGGAATTCGGGGTGACTGTTCATTTGAAATGATGGGTGACTGTGTACCTGGAATGCTGGACAACTGTCTCTATGAAATGCAGGTGACTGTGCAAATGGAATGCTGGATGATGTGTTTATATAATGATGGGTGTCTGTGTATTTGGAATTCTAGGTGACTGTGTATATGGAATGTTGGGTGACTGTATATTTGGAATGCTGGGTGATTGTGAATTTGGAATGATCGGTGAGAGTGTATTTCAAAAGCTGGTTGAATAAACACCTGGGATGTTGTGTATCCTTGTATTTGGAATGCTGATTGACTGTGTGTTTAGAATGCTGGATGATGTGTATATGGAATGCCGGCTGACTGTGTATGAGGAATGCTGGCTGACTGTGTATATGGAATGCCGGATGACTGTATATTTGAATGCTGGATGACTATGTATATAGTATGCTGGGTGACTATGTATTTGGAATGCTGCATGATGTGTATTTGGAATGCTGCGAGTTTGTGTATTTGGAATACAAGGTGACTGTGTATTTGGAATGCTGGGTAACTGTGTATTTGGAATGTGGGGCGACTGTGCAAGTCGAATGCTGGGTGACTATACACCTGGAATGCTGATTTAGAGTGTATTTCGAATGCTGGTTGACTGTGTATATGGAATGCTGGATGATGCTTATATGGAATGTTGGGTGAGTGTTCGTTTGGAATGCTGAGCGACTGTATTTGGAATGCTTAGTGACTATATTTGGAATGCTGGGTGATTACACTCAGAACGCTGGCTTAATGGGTATTTGCAGTTGTGGGTGACTGTGTACATGGAATGCTGGTTGGCTGTGCATGTGACATGCTGGATGACTGTTTATCTTGAATATTACGTGACTGTGCATCAGGAATGCTAGGTGACTGTGTATTTGGAATGCTGGCTGACTGTGCATATGGAATGCTGCGAGTTTGTATATTTGGAATACTGAGTGAATGTTTGGTAACTGCCTTTCAAATGCTGGGTGACGAAAGCTGGAATGCTAAGTATCTGTGTATATGGATTGCTGGGTGACTTTGTATTTGGAATGCTGGGTGACTGTGTATTTGGAATGCAGGGTGACTGTGTATTTGGGATGCTGGGTGAGAGTGTATTTGAAATGCTGGGTGAATAAACACCAAGGATTCTGGGTATCTGTGTACTTGAAGTGCTGACTGACTGGGCGTTTGGAATGCTGGATGATGTGTATATGGAATGCTGGTTGACTGTGTATGTGGAATGATGGCTGACTGTGTATATGGAATGCTGGTTGACTGTGTATTTGGAAGGCTGGGTAACTATGTATCTGGAACGCCTGGTGACAGTGTACTTGGAATGCTGGGTGACAGTGTATATGGTATGTGGGGTGATTGTGTGTTTGGAATGCTGAGTGACTGTGTATTTGGAATGCTGGCTGACTGTGCATATGGAATGCTGCGAGTTTGTATATTTGGAATACTGAGTGAATGTTTGGTAACTGCATTTCAAATGCTGGGTGACGAAAGCTGGAATGCTAAGTAGCTGTATATATAGATTGCTGGGTGACTGTGTATCTGGAATGCTGGTTGACTGTGTATTTGGAATGCAGGGTGACTGTGTATTTGGAATGCTGGGTGAGAGTGTATTTCAAATGCTGGGTGAATAAACACCAAGGATTCTGGGTATCTGTGTACTTGAAGTGCTGACTGACTGGGCGTTTGGAATGCTGGATGATGTATATATGGAATGCTGATTGACTGTGTATTTGAAGGTTGGATGACTATGCATATGGTATGCTGGGTGATTCTGTGTTTGGTATTCCGGGGGACAGTATATGGAACGCTGGGTGACTTTGTATTTGGAATGCTGGGTGACTGTGTATTTGGAATGCTGGATGTCTGTGTATTTGGAATGATGGGTGAGAGTGTATTTCAAATGCTGGGTGAATTAAAACCTGGGATGCTGGGCATCTGTGTATTTGGAATGCTGACTGACTGTGCGTTTGGAATATTGGATGATGTGTACAAGGAATGCTGGCTGACTGTGTATTTGGAATGCTGGGAGTTTGTGCATTTGGAATACTGAGTGAGTATCCATTTTGAATGCTTGGTAACTGCATTTCAAATGTTGGATGAAGACAGCTTGGAATGCTGGGTAGCTATGTATATGGAATGTTGGATGATATGTATTTGGAATGCTGGGTGACTGTGTATTTGGCATGTCGGGTAACTGTGTACTTCAAATGCTGGGTGACTATACACCTGGAATGCTGGGTGACTTTGTGTTTGGACTGTTGGATGACTGTATAGCTGCAATGCTAGGTGGCTGTGTATTTGGAATGCTGAGTGACAGTTTATTTGGTATGCTAGTTTACAGGATATCTGGAATTCTGAGTGACTGTGTGTTTCAAATGCGAGACGACAGTACAGCTGGAATGCTGGTGAGTGCGTATTTCAAATGCTGTATGAATATACACCTGTAACGTTGGGTAGCTGGATGTTTGGAATGCTGGCTGACTGTGTATTTAGAATACTTGGTGAATGTGTATTTGGAATTCTTGCTGACACTACATTTGGAAGGCTGCATGACTGTGTATTTGGCATGCTGGGTGACTGTATATTTGGAATGCTGCATGACTGCGTATGTGGAATGCTCGGTGGCTGTGTATTTTGAATGTTGGATGACTGTTCATATGGAATGCTAGGCGACTGTGCATTGAATTAATGGGTGGCTGTGCAGCTGGAATGCTGGGTGACTTTGTGTTTGGACTGTTGGATGACTGTATAGCTGCAATGCTAGGTGGCTGTGTATTTGGAATGCTGAGTGACAGTTTATTTGGTATGCTAGTTTACAGGATATCTGGAATTCTGAGTGACTGTGTGTTTCAAATGCGAGACGACAGTACAGCTGGAATGCTGGTGAGTGCGTATTTCAAATGCTGTATGAATATACACCTGTAACGTTGGGTAGCTGGATGTTTGGAATGCTGGCTGACTGTGTATTTAGAATACTTGGTGAATGTGTATTTGGAATTCTTGCTGACACTACATTTGGAAGACTGCATGACTGTGTATTTGGCATGCTGGGTGACTGTATATTTGGAATGCTGCATGACTGCGTATGTGGAATGCTCGGTGGCTGTGTATTTTGAATGTTGGATGACTGTTCATATGGAATGCTAGGCGACTGTGCATTGAATTAATGGGTGGCTGTGCAGCTGGAATGCTGGGTAGCTGTGTGTTTGGAATGCTGGGTGACTATTAAATGGAATTCTGGGTGACTCTGCATTTGAAATGATGGGTGACTTTGCAGCTGGAATGCTGGGTAGCTGTGTACTTGGAATGCTGGACAACTGTCTCTATGAAATGCTGGGAGACTGTGCATTTGGAATGTTGGATGGTGTGTATATGGAATGCTGGGTGACTGTGTATTTAAAATGCTGTTGAGTGTGTATGGAAAAGGGCCCAAACACTCCTTTCAAGTGAAGCAGCATTTCACTTGCACTTCCCTCAACTTAGTCTACTGCATTCATTGCTCCCAATGCGGTTTCCTCTACATTGGAGAGACCAAATGCAGACTGGGTGACAGCTTTGCAAAACACCTTCGGTCTGTCCGCAAGCATTACCCAGACCTCCCTGTCGCTTGCCATTTTAACACTCCACCCTGCTCTCATGCCCACATGTCCGTCTTTGGCTTGCTGCATTGTTCCAGTGAAGCTCAACGCAAATTGGAGGAACAGCACCTCATCTTCCGACTAGGCACTTTACAGCCTTCCGGACTGAATATTGAGTTCAACAATTTTAGATCATGAGCTCTCTCCTCCATCCCCACCCCCTTTCCAATTTTCCCCCTCCTTTTTGTTTTTTCCAATAATTTTTATAGATTTTTCTTTTCCCACCTACTTCCATTATTTTTAAGTGTATTTCCATCCATTGTTTTATCTCTACCTTTTAGCCTATTTCAAGCCCTTCCTCCCACCCCAACTAGGGCCATCTGTACCTTGCTCATCCTGCTTTCTACCCTTAATTAGCACATTACTTTAGATAATATCACCACCTTCAACACCTCTTTGTCCTTTTGTCTGGGTGACAAAAGCTGGAGGCTCGGTAGCTGTGTATATGGAATGCCAGATGATGTATATATGGAATGCTGTGTGACTGGGTGACTGTGTATGTGCAATGCTGGCTGACTGTATATGGAATGCTGGATGATGAGGGTATGGAATGCTGGGTTACTGTGTATTTGAAATGCTGGGCAAATACATATTTGGAATGCTGGGTGTATGTGTATTTGGAATTCTGGGTGACTTTGTGTTTGGAACGCTGGATGACTGTGCAGCTGCATTGCTGGGTAACTATGTATTTGGAATGCTAGGTGACTATGTATTTGGAATGCTGGGTGACTGTATGTTTG
Source organism: Carcharodon carcharias (assembly GCF_017639515.1). Classification (NCBI taxonomy): domain Eukaryota; kingdom Metazoa; phylum Chordata; class Chondrichthyes; order Lamniformes; family Lamnidae; genus Carcharodon; species Carcharodon carcharias. The sequence goes on from NC_054469.1 coordinate 168,139,630, forward strand.
GAATGCTGGTTTACTGTGTTTTTGGAATGCTGGATGACTGTATTTGGAATACTGGGTGACTGTATATTTGGAACGCTGGGTGACTGTGTATATGGAATGCAAGGTGACTTTGTGTTTGGACTGCTGGATGACTGTGCAGCTGCAATGCTGGGTGACTGGTGAATGATTGATGAGAGTGTATTTCAAATGCTGGGTAATTAAACACCTGGGATGTTGCTTATCTGTGTATTTGGAATGCTGACTGACAGAGGGTTTGGAATACTGGATAATGTGTATATGGAATGCTGGTTGACTGTGTATGTGAAATGCTAGCTGACTGTGTATGTGGAATGCTGGATGACTGTGTATATGTAATACTGGTTGACTGTGTATTTGGAATGCTGGATGACTGTATTTGGAATACTGGGTGACTGTACATTTGGAATGCTGGGTGACTGTGTATTTGGAATGCTGGGTGACTGTGTATGTGAAATGCTGGCTGACTGTGTAAATGGAATGCTGGTTGAGTGTGTAATTGAATGCTGGATGACTGTGTATACGCAATGCTGAGTGACTGTGTATTTGGAATGCTGGGTGACTGTGTATTTGGAATGCTGGGTGAATTTGTATTTGGAATGCTGGATGACTGTGCAGCCTCAATGCTGGGTGACTATGTATTTGGAATGCTACATGACTGTGTATTTGGAATGCTGGGTGACTGTATTTGGAATGCTGGGTGACTGTATATTTGGAACGCTGGGTGACTGTGTATTTGGAATGCTGGGTGACAGTGTATATGGAATTCAGGGTGACTTTGTGTTTGGACTGCTGGCTGACTGTGTAGCTGCAATGCTGGGTGACTGGTAAATAATTGGTGAGAGTGTATTTCAAATGCTGGGTAAATAAACACCTGGGATGCTGCTTATCTGTGTATTTGGAATGCTGACTGACAGAGGGTTTGGAATACTGGATAATGTGTATTTGGAATGCTGGATGACTGTGCAGCCTCAATGCTGGGTGACTGTGTATTTGGAATGCTATATGACTGTGTATTTGGAATGCTGGTTTACTGTGTATTTGGAATACTGGTTTACTGTGTTTTTGGAATCTAGGTGATTGTATTTGGAATACTGGGTGACTGTATTTTTGAAAAGCTGGGTGACTGTGTATTTAGAATGCGGGGTGACTGTATTTGGAATGCTGGGTGACTGTTTATTTGGAATGCTAGTGTACAGCGTCTCTGGAATGCTGGGTTACTGGGTATTTGAAATGCTGGGTGACTGTACACCTGGAATGCTGGGTTAGAGTGTATTTGGAATGCTGGCTTACTGTGTATTTGCAATGCTGGCTGAATGTGTAAATGGAATGCTGGATGATGTGTATATGGAATTCTGGGTGACTGTATACTTGGAATGCTGGGTGACTATGTATTTGGAATGCAGGGTAATAGTGTATTTGGAATGATGGTTGAGAATGTATTTCAAATACTGGGTGAATAAACATCTGTGATGCTGGGCATCTGTGTATTCTTGAAAGCTGGCTGACTGTGTATATGGAATGCTGGCTGACAGTGTATTTAGAATGCTGGGTGAATGTGTATTTGAAACGCTGGGTGACTGTATTTGGAAAGCTGGGTGACTGTGCATTTGGAATGCTGGGCGATTGTGCATTTCAATTGATGGGTGACTGTGCAGCTGGAATGCTGGTTTGCTGTGTATTTGGAATGTTGGGCAACAGTATGTAGAATGCTGGGTGAGTGTGTATTTGGAATGCTGTGTGACAGTGTATATGGAATGAGGGGTGACTGTGTATTTGGAATGTTGGGTGCCTATGTATTTGTAGTTCTGGATGATTGTGATTGGAATGTTGGGTCACTGTGTATTTGAAATGCAGGATGACAGTATTAAGAATGCTGGGCCACTGTGTATCTAGAATGCTGGGTGACTATGTATATGGAATGCTTGGGGACTGTGTATTTGGAATGCTGGGAGTCTGTGTATTAGGAATACTCAGTTTTTTTGTTTTTATACTCAGTGAGTGTCCATTTTGAATGTTTGGTAACTGTGCATTTCAAATACTGGGTGACGAAAGCTGGAATGCTGGGTAGATGTGTATATTGAATTCTGAGTGACTGTTTATTTGGAATGCTGGGTGACTGTGTATTTAGAATGCTGGGTGATTGTGTATTTGTAATGCAGAGTTACTGTGTACTACAAGTGCTGGATGACTGTACAACAGGAAAGCTGGGTCCCTGTATATTTGGAATGCTGGCTGACTGTGTATATGGAATGCTTGGGGACTGTGTATTTGGAATGCTCAGTGACTGTATATTTGGAATGCTTGCCAACATTGTATTTGGAATATTGGGTGATGGTGTGTTTGGAATGCTTGGTGGCTATGTATAGGGAATGCTGGGTGACTGTGTATAGGGAATGCTAGGTGACTATGTATTTGGAATGCTGGGTTTCTATGTATTTGGAATGCCCTGTGACTGTATCGGGAATGCTAGGTGACTGTGTATTTAAAATGCCGGGTGACTGTGTATTTGGAATGCGGAGTGACTGTGTACTACAAGTGCTGGGTGCTTGTACAACAGGAATGCTGGGTCCCTGTATGTTTGGAATGCTGGCTGACTATGTATATAGAATACTTGGGGACTGTGTATTTGGAATTCTCAGTGACTGTATATTTGGAATGCTTGCCGACATTGTATTTGGAATGCTGGGTGAGTATGTATTTGGAATGATGAATTTCTATGTATTTGGAATGTCGTGTGACTGTATCGGGAATGCTGGGTGACTGTGCACTTGGAATGCTGGGCGAGTGTATATTGGAATTCTTGGCGAATTTGTATTTGGAATGCTGCGTGACTGTCTATTTGCAAGGCCGGGTGACTATGTATTTGGAATGCTGGGCAGCTATGCATTTGGAATGCTTGGTGGCTCTGTATTTGGAACGCTGGGTGAATGTATATAAAGAATGCCAAGTGGCTGTATCGGGAATGCTGGGCGACTTTGCAATTGGAATTCTGGCGAGTGTGCATTTGGAATTGTGGGTGAGTTTGTATTTGAAATTTTGGCCGACTGTGTATTTGGAAGGATTGGTGATGTATTTGGAAGGCTGGTTTACTGTGTAGATGGAATGCTCAGTGACTGTATTTGGCATACTTGTCAACATTGTATTTGGAATGCTGGATGACTATATTTGGAATGCTTAGTGAGTGTGTATCTCAAAGCTGGTTGACAGTACAGATGGAATGCTGGGTGACTGTGTATTTGGAAGGCTGGGACGACTGCATAGTTGGAATGCTGGGTGAGTGTGTATTTCAAATACTGGGTGACTGTATGCCTGGGATGCTGGATGCCTGTGTATTTGGAATGCTCAGTAAATGTGTATTTGGAATGTTTGGTGACTGTGTATAGGGTGTGCTGGGTGACTGTTTATAAGGAATGCTAGGCGACTATGTATTTGGAATGCTGGATGCCTATGTATTTGGAATGCTGGGTGACTGTGTAAAGTGAATGCCATGTGGCTGTATCGGCAATGCTGGGTGATGGTGCACTTGGAATTCTGAGCGAGTGTGTATCTGGACTTATGGACGAGACTCCATTTGGAATTTTGGGTGACTGTGTATTTAGAAGGCTAGGTGACTGTGTATATGGAATGCTCAGTGACTATGTATTTGGAATGCTTGTCAACATTGTATTTGGAATGCTGGGTGACTGTGTATTTGGAATGCTTGGTGTCTGTGTATTTGGAATTCTGGGCAAATGTGTATTTGGAAAGCTGGGCAACGGTGTATTTGGAATGCTGGGTGACAGTGTGTACAGAATGCTGGTTGACTCTGTATTTGGAATGCTGGGTGACTCTCTATAGGGAATGTTTTATGCCCATGCATTTGGACTGCTGGGTGACCATGTATTTTGGATGCTTGGTGCCTGTCCATTTGGGATGCTTGGTGACTGTGTATTTGGAATGCTGGATGACTGTGTATTTGGGATGCTGGGAGTCTGTTCATTTGGAATACTGAGTGAGTGTCCATTTTGAACCCTTGGTAACTGTACATTTCAAATACTGGGTGACTACAGCTGGAATTCTGGGTATCTGTGTATATGGAATGCTGGATGGTGTGTATATGGGATGCTGGGTGACCGTGTATTTGGAATGCTGGGTGACTACAGCTGGAATGCTGGGTAGTTGTGTATATGGAATTCTAGATAGTGTGTATTTGGAATGCTGGGTGATGTATTTGCAACGCTGGGTGACTGTGTATTTGGAATGCTGGACAACTGAGCATTTGGAATGCTGGGTGACTGTGCATTTCAAAAGATGGGTGACTGTGCAGCTGGAATGCTGGTTTGCTGTGTATTTAGAATGCTGGGTGACAGTGTATATGAAATGTGGGGTGACTGTGTATTTGGAATGTTGAATGGCTGTGCATGTGACATGCTGGGTGACTGTTTATCTTGAATGCTGGGTGACTGTGGTTCTGAAAGGCTGGGTGACTTTGTATTTGTAACTCTGGATGAATGTGATTGGAATGTTGGGTCACTGTGTATTTGAAATGCAGGATGACAGTATTAAGAATGCTGGGCCACTGTGTATCTAGAATGCTGGGTGAATGTGTAAATGGAATGCTTGGGGACTGTGTATTTGGAATGCTGGGAGTCTGTGTATTTGGAATACTCAGTGAGTGTCCATTTTGAATGTTTGGCAACTGTGCATTTCAAATACTGGGTGACAAAAGCTGGAATGCTGGGTAGCTGTGTAAATGGCATGCTGGGGGACTGTGTATTTGGAATGCTGGGTGACTGTGTTCTACAGGTGCTGGATGACTGTACAACAGGAATGCTGGGTCCCTGTATATTTGGAATGCTGGCTGACTGTGTATTTGGAATGCTCAGTGACTGTATATTTGGAATGCTTGCCGACATTGTATTTGGAATTCTGGGTGACTATATTTAGAATGCTTGGTGGCTGTGTATAGGGAATGCTGGGTGACTGTGTATAGGGAATGCTGAGTGACTATGTATTTGGAATGCTGGGTTTCTATGTATTTGGAATGATGTGTGACTGTGTCTAGGGAATGCCATGTGGCTGTATCGGGAATGCTTGGTGACTATGCACCTAGAGTACTGGATGACTATATTTGGAATGCTTAGTGAGTGTGTATTTCAAAGATAGTTGACAGTACACATGGAATGTTGGGTGACTGTGTATTTGGAAGTTTGGGTGACTGTGTATAAGGAATGCCGTGTGGCTGTATCGGGATTGATGGGTGACTGTGCATTTAGAATGCTTGGTGATGTGTATTTGATTTGCTAGGTGACGGTACCGCTGGAAAACCCAGTGAATGTATTTGGAATGCTGGGTGAGTGTGTATTTCAAAACTGGTTGACTGTACGCATGGACTGTGTATGACAAATCCTGGGTGAATGTACACCTGGAATGCTGGTTAGCTGTGTATTTGGAATTCTGGTTGTCTATGCATTTGGAATGCTGGATGATGTGTGTTTGGAATTCTGGGTGACTCTGCGCCTGGAATCCTGGGCAATGGTGCACTTGAAATGTTGGGTGACTGTGTATATGGAATGCTGGGTGACTGTGTATTTGAAATGCTGGGTGACTGTGTATTTGGAATTCTGGGTGACAGTATAGTTGGAATGCTGGGTGTCTGTGTATATGTATTGTGGGATAACTGCATTTGGAAAGCTGAGTGACTCTGTATTTGGAATCCTGAGTGACTGCATTTGGAATTTTGGGTGACTGTTTATTTGGAATTCTGGATGACTGCGTAGTTGAAATGCTGGGTGAGTGTGCATTTGGAATGTTTGGTGACTGTGTAAAGGGTATGCTGGGTGACTGTGTATAGGGAATGTTGGGCGACTATTATTTGGAATGCTGGGTGCCTATGTATTTGGAATGCTGGGTGACTGTGTATAGTGAATGCTGTGTGGCTATATTGGGAATGCTGGCTGATGGTGCACTTGGAATTCTGGGCGAATGTATATTTGGAATTGTGGATGAGTGTCCATTTGGAATTTTGGGTGACTGTCAACTTGGAAGGGTGGGTGACTGTGTATTTAGAAGGCTAGGTGACTGTGTATACGGAATGCTCAGTGACTATGTATTTGGAATGCTTGTCAACATTGTATTTGGAATGCTGGGTGACTGTGTATTTGAAATGCTGAGTGACTGTGTATTTGGAATGCTGGGCAAGTTTGTATTGGAATTCTGGGCGAATGTGTATTTGGAATGCTGGGTGACCATGTATTTGGGATGCTGGGTGACTGTGTATTTGGAATGCTGGTTGACTGTGTATTTGGAATGCTGGGCAACTGTGTATTTAGAATGCTGGGGAACTGTGTATTTGGAATGCTTGGTGACTGTGTATAGGGAATACTGGTTGACTCTGTATTTGGAATGCTGAGTGACTGTGTATTTGTAATACTGGGTGACTCTCTATAGGGAATGTTTTATGCCCATGTGTTTAGAATGCTGGGTGACCATGTATTTGGGATGCTTGGTCCATGTGTATTTGGGATGCTGTGTGATCGTGTATGTGGAATGCTGGGCAACTATGTATTTGGTGTGCTGGGTGACTGTGCATATGGAATGCTGGGCGACTGTGTATTTGGAATGCTGGCTGTCTATGTGTTTGGAATGCTGTGTGACTGTGTATGGGGAATGATGTGTAGCTGTTTTGGGAATGCTGGGTGACTGTGTAGTTGGAATGCTGGGTGATGTGTATTTGATATGCTAGATGATGGTACACCTGGACAGCTGAGTGATTGTATTTGGAATGCTGGGTGAGTGTGTATTTCAAAGCTGGTTGACTGTATACATGGAATGCTGGGTTGATGGGTATTTGGAATATTGATTGTCTATGTATTTAGAATGCTGGATGATGTGTATTTGGAATGCTGGTTGACTGTGTATAGGGAATGCTTGTCACCTTTGTATTTGGAATGCTGGGTGGCTATTTATTTCAAATGCTTTGTAACTGTACATCTAGAATTCTGGGTGACATTGTAGTTGGGATTCTGAGCAACTGTTTATTTGGACTGCTAGGTGACTGTGTATTTGGAATGCTCAGTGACTGTCTGTTTGGAATGCTGGGCAAGTTTGTATTGGAATTCTGGGCGAATGTGTATTTGGTATCTTTGTTTTTATATCTGTGTATTTGGAATGCTGGGTGACCATGTATTTGGAATGCTGGATGATGTGTATTTGGAATGCTGGTTGACTGTGTATAGGGAATGCTGGGTGACTCTGTATAGGGAATGCTTGTCACCTTTGTATTTGGAATGCTGGATGGCTGTTTATTTCAAATGCTTTGTAACTGAACATCTAAAATTCTGGGTGACATTGTTGTTGGGATTCTGAGCAACTGTTTATTTGGATTGCTAGGTGACTGTCTATTTGGAATGCTCAGTGACTGTGTATTTGGAATGTTGGGTGACTATTTATTTGGAATTTTGGGTGACGGTTTATTTGGAATGCTGAGTGACTGTGTATATGGAATGTTTGGTGGCTGTGTATAGGGTCAGCTGGGTGACTGTGTATAGGCAATGCTGGGTGACTATGTATTTGGAATGCTGGGTGACTGTGTATAGTGAATGCCATGTGGCTGTATCGGGAATGCTGGGCGATGGTACACTTGGAATTCTGGGCGAGTGTGTATTTGGAATTGTGGGCGAGTATGTATTTGGAATTGTGGGCGAGTGTGTATTTGGAACTATGGGCAAGTGTATATTAGGAATTATGGGCAAGTGTGCATTTGCAAGGCAGGGTGACTGTGTATACTGAATGCTCAGTGGCTGTGTATTTGGAATGCTTGTTGACGTTATATTTGGAATGCTGGGTGAGTGTGTATTGGAATTCTGGATGAACGTGTATTTGGAAGGCTGGGTGATTGTGTATTTTTAATGCTGGGCAATTGTGTATTTGGATTGCTAGGTCACTGTATTTGGAATGCTGAGTGTATAGGGAATGCTGGATGATGTGTATATGGAATGCTGTGTGAGTTAATATTTGGTATGCTTGGCAAGTGTGTATGGAATGTAGTGTGACATTTGGAATGCTGAGTGACTGTGTATTTGGAATGCTGGCTTACTGTGTACTTGGAAGGTTGGGTGACTGTGCACTTGGATGGGTGGGTGACTGTTTGCTTGGAAGGCTGGGAGACTGTACATTTCATGTGCTGGTGACTATGCATTCCAAATGCTGGTGAATATGTATTCCAAATGCTGCGTGACTGTACACTAGGAATACTGGGTGCATGTATAGTAGGAATGATGGATAATTCTGTATATGGAATGCTAGATGACAGTGTATATGGAATGCTGGGTGACAGATTATTTGGAATTCTGAATGTCTGTGTTTTTGGACTGCTGGATGATGTTGTATTTGAAATGCTGGGTGACAATGTATTGGAACTGCTGGGTGTCTGTGTATTTGGAATGGTAGGTGACTGTGTGTAGGGAGCACTATGTGGCTGTAAAGGGAATGTGAGTGGCTTTGTATTTGGAATACTGAATGATGCGTATTTGGAATGCTGGGTGATGTGTTTTTGGTATGCTGGATGACTGCAGGCTGGAATGCTGGGTGACTGTGTATTTCAAGTGCCTTGTTTCTGTGTATTTGGAATGCAAGGCGACTGTTTATTTGTAATGCAGGGTGACTCTATTTGGAATGCTGGATGGCTGTGTATTTGGAATTCTGGGCAACTGTGTATTTGGAAGGCTGGGTGACTGTGTATATTCAATGCTCAACGACTGTGTATTTAGAATGCTTGTCGACATTGTATTTGAAATGCTGGGTGACTGTGTATTTGGAATGCTGGGTGACTGTGTATTTGGAAGTCTGGGCGAGTGTGCATTTGGAATTCTGTGTGACTGTGCATTTGGAAGGCTGTATGACTGTGTATTTGGAATGCTGGGCAACTGTGTATTTGGCATGCTGAATGATTTTGTATTTGGAATACTGGGTGACTGGATTTCTGGAATGCTGTGTGACCCTGCATCTAGAATGCTGAGCGACCATGTATTTGGAATGCTGGGTAGCTGTGTAAAGGGAATCCTGAATGACTGTGTATAGGGAATGCTGGGTGACTGTATGATTGGATTGCCAGGTAACTGTGCATTGGAAATGCTTAGTTACTGTACACCACGAATGCTGGGTGGCAGTGTATTTTGAATGCTGGATGACTGTTTGTTTGTTTATTTCAAATGTTGGATGACGGTACACCAGAAATGCTGGTTGACTGTGTATTTGGTATGCTGGGTGAATGTGTATTTGGAATGCTGGGTGTGTATGTATTTCAAATCTAGTTGACTGTACACATGGAATACTAGGTAGCTGTGTATTTGGAATGCTGGTTGAGTGTTTATTTCTAATGCTGAATGATGGTACACTTGGAATGCTGGGTGATTGCATTTGGAATGCTGGGGGATTGTATAATTGGATTGCTGGAAGACTGTGTATTTGGAATGTTTGGTAACTGCACACCTGGAATGCTGGGAGACTGTGTATTTCTAATGTTGAATGACGGTACATCTGGAACGCGGGGTGACTGTGTATTTGGAATGATGGGTGACTGTGTATTTCAAACGTTGAGTCATTGTACATTTGGAATGCTGGATAGCTGTGTATTTGGAATGCTGGCTATCTGTGTTTTTTGAATGCTGGATGATATATATTTTGAATTCAGGACAACTCTGCACCTGGAACGCTGGATGACTGTGTATTTGGAATGCTTGGGGCTGAATATTTGGAATGCTGGGCGACTGTGTACTTGGAATGCTGGCTGTCTGTGTGTTTGGAATGCTGTGTGACTGTGTATAGGGAATGCTGTATAGCTGTTTTGGGAATGCTGGGTGACTGTGTAGTTGGAATGCTGGGTGATGTGTATTTGATATGCTAGATGATGATACACCTGGACAGCTGAGTGACTGTATTTGGAATGCTGGGTGAGTGTGTATTTCAAAGCTGGCTGACTGTACATATGGGATACTGTACACTTGTGTATTCTGAAAGCTGGGTGACTATCTGCATGGAATGCTGGCCGAGCGTGCAGAGGTAATGCTGGGCGCATGTGTATTGTAAATTTTGTTGTTTTTATATGGAATGCTGGGTGACTGTGTATTTGTAATACAGGGTGACTGTGTATAGGGAATGCTGGATGACTGTATAGGCAATGCTGGAAGACTGTGTTTAGGGATTTCTGGGTGGCTGTGTATTTGGAATGCTTCATGACGGTGCATTTGGACTGATGGATGACTGAATTAGGAAGGCTGGGTGACTGTGTATGTGTAAGGCTGGGCAACTGTGTATATGCAATGCTGGGTGACTGTCTATTTGGAATGCTGGGTGACTGCATTTGGTCTGCTGGGTGGTTGAGTATTTCAAATGCTGGATGCCGGTACACCTGTAATGCTGGGTGAGTGTGCATTTGGGATGCTGGGTGACTGTGTATTTGGAAGGCTGAGTGACTGTATATATGGAATATCGGGCTACTGGCTATATGGAATGCTGGGCAACTCTGCATATGGAATGCTGGCCAACTGTGCATTTGGAATGCTGGGCGACTATGTATTTGGAATGCTGGGTGATCATGTCTTTGAATGCTGGCTGTCTGTGTAGTTGGAATGCTGGGTGACTGTATAAAGAATGCTAGGCCACTGCGTATATGGAATGCTGGGCAACTGTGTAATTGGTCTGCAGGGTGACACTGTATTTGGAATGCTGGCTGTCTGTGTATTTGGAATGCCAGGTGACTGTGTATATGCAATGCCGGGCGACTGTGTATTTGGAATGTTGGGCGATTGTGTATTTCAAATGCTGGATGACAGTACACCTGGAATGCTGGGTGACTGTGCATTTGATTTGCTGGGTGACTGTGTATTTGATCTGTTCATTGACTCTGTATTTGGAGTGCTGGGTGACTGTGTATTTCAAAAGCTGGGTGGCTGAGCCACTGGAAAGCTGGGCATCTGGGGGTTTGGAAGGCTGGGTGCCTGTATTTGGAATTCTGGGTGACTCTGCACCTGGAATGCTGAACAACTCTGCACCTGGAATCCTGGACATCAGTGCATCTGGAATGCTGAGTGACTGTGCATTTGGAATGCTGCATTACTGTGTATATGGATTGCAGGTTGACAATGTATTGGATTCCTGCGTGACTATGTATTTGGACTGCTGGGTGAATGTGCATCTGGAATGCTGGGGGACTGTGTAGTCGGATTACTGAGTGTCTGTACATATGGAATCCTGGGCAACATTCCACCTGGAACATAAACAAAAATAGTCGGATAAACTCAGCAGGTCTGACAGCATCTGCGGAGAGGAACACAGTTAACGTTTCGAGTCCGTATGACTCTTTATCAGAACTAAGGAAATATAGAAATGAGATGAAATATAAGCTGGTTGAGGGGTGTGGGACAGGTGGAGCTGGATAGAGGGCCAGTGATAGGTGGAGGCAATGAAGAGATTGCCAAAGATGTCATAGACAAAAGGACAAAGGGGTGTTGACAGTGGTGATATTAGCTGAGGAATGTGCTAATGGTGACATTAAGGGTAGAAAGCAGGCCGAGCAAGTGACAGATAGCCCTAGTGGGGAAGGGTAGGGGGAAGGGATTGAAATGGGCTAAAAGGTGGAGATAAAACAGTGAATGGAAATACATTTAAAAATAATAGAAATAGGTGGGAAAAGAAAAATATATATAAAAAATATATAAATTATTGGAAAAGGGAGGATCGTAAAGGGGGTGGGGATGGAGGACAGAGTTCATGATCTGAAATTGTTGAACTCAATGTTAAGTCCGGAAGGGTGCAAAGTGCTTAATTGGAAGATGAGGTGCTGTTCCTCCAGTTTGCATTGAGCTTCACTGGAACATTGCAGCAGGCCAAGGACAAGCATGTGGGCATGAGACCAGGGTGGTGTGTTGAAACGGCAAGTGACAGGGAGGTCTGGGTGATGCTTGCGGACAGACCGAAGGTGTTCCATAAATCGATCACCAAGTCTGCGTTTGGTCTCTCCAACGTAGAGGACACCACATTGGGAGCAGCAAATGCAGTAGACTAAATTGAGGGAAGTGCAAGTGAAGTGCTGCTTCACTTGAAAAGAATGTTTGGGCCCTTGGACGGTGAGGAGGGGGGTAGTAAAGGAGCAGGTGTTGCAGCTTCTACGGTTGCATGGGAAGGTGCCGTGGGACGGAGTTGAGGTGTAGGGGGTGATGGAGGAGTGGACCAGGGTGTTACAGAGGGAATGGTCCCTACAGAATGCCGACAGGGGTGGGTGAAGGGATGATGTGTTTGGTGGTGGCAGCATGCTGGAGTTGGCGGAAATGGCGGAGGATGTTCCTTTGAATGCGGAGGCTGGTGGGGTGATCAGTGAAGACAAGGGGAACCCTATCGTTGTTCTGGGAGGGAAAGGAAGGTATAAGGGTGGATGCGCGGGAGATGGGCCGAACACGGTTGGGGGCCCTGTCAACCACCATGGGTGGAAAACCTCAGTTAAGGAAGAAGGAAGACATGTCAGAGGAACTGTTTTGGAAATTGGCATCATCGGAACAGATGGGACGGAGGCAAAGGAACTGAGAGAATGGGATGAAGCAGGATATGAGGAGCTGTAGGAAAGCTGGGCGACTGTGTATTCGGAATGCTGGGTGACTGTGTGTTTAGAATGCTAGGCGACTGTGTATTTGGAATGCTGGACGACTGTGCATTTGGTCTACTGCGTGACTGTGTATAGGGAATGCTAGGTGAGTGTGTATTTGGAATGCTGGGAGATCATGTATTTGGAATGCTGGCTGTCTGTGTATTTGGAATGCTGGGTGCATGAGTATAGGGAATGGTAGGCGGCTGTATATATGGGATGCTCTGCGACTGTGTATTTAGAATGCTGAATGACTGTCTATTTCAAATGTTGGATGACTGTACACCTGGAATGCTGGGTGACTGTGCATTTGGTCTGCTGGTTAATGCTCTGTTTGGCATGCTGGGTGACTGTGTATTTGGAATACTGGGTGTCTATGTATTTTGAATGTTGGGTGAATGTGTCCAAGGAACGCCATGTGGCTGCATTGGAATTCTGAGTGACTATTTAAATGGCTTGCTGGGTGACTGTGTATTTGGAATACTTGGTAACTGTACACCTGGAAGGCTGGGTGACAGTGTATTTCAACTCCTGGGTGACTGTGTATTTCAAGTACTGAATGATGGTACACCTGGAATGTTGGGTGACTGTGCATTTGGAATTATGGGTGAATGTATATTTGGAATTGTGGGCGAGTGTATTTAGAATTAAGGTCAACTCTTTTCTTCTCCGCTGATGCTGCCAGACCTGCTGAGTTTTTCCAGGTAATTCTGTTTTTGGTTTATATCTGTGTATTTGCAAGGTTGGGTGACTGTGTATATGGAATGCTCAGTGACTGTTTATTTGGAATACTTGTCGACATTATATTTGGAATGCTGGGTGACTGTGTATTTGGAATGCTGGGCGAGTGTGTATTTGGAATTCTGGATCATGTGTATTTGGAATTCTGAGTGACTGTTTAAAAGGCTTGCTGGGTGACTGTGTATTTGGAATATTTGGTAACTGTACACCTGGAAGGCTGGGTGACAGTGTATTTCAACTGCTGGGTGACTGTGTATTTCAAATGCTGAATGATGGTACACCTGGAATGTTGGGTGGCTGTGTGCATTTGGGTGACTGTGTATTTGGAATGCTGGGTGACTTTATAAATGGCTTGCTGGGTGACTGTATATTTGGAATGCTTGGTAACTGTACACCTGGAATGCTGGGTGACAGTGTATTTCGAATGCTTGTTAACTGTACTCCTGCACTGGTGGGTGACAGTGTATTAGGAATGGTGCATGACTGTGTGTTTGGAATTCTGGGTGACAGTGCATTTGGCCTGCTGGGTAACTGTGTACTTGGAAGGCTGGCTGACTGTGTATTTGCAATGCAGGGTGACTGTGTATTTGGAATACTGGGCCACTGTATAAATGGAATGCTAGGTGACTGTGTATTTGGAATGCTGCATGGCTGTGTATTTGGAATGCTGCATGGCTGTGTATTTGGAATGCTGGGCATCTGCACATTTGGAATGCTTTGAAACTGTATTTGGTCTGCTGGGTGACTGTGTAATTAGAATGCTGGGTGACTTTTTACATGGAATGCTGAGTGACTGTGCATTTGGAATGCTGGGTGACTGTATTTGGAATGCTGGATAACTGTGCATTTGGAATGCTGGTGACTGTGTATTTGGGGTGCTGGGTGACTGTGTATGTGGATTGCTTGGCGACTGAGTATTTCAAATGCTGGGTGACTTTGAAGTTGGAATGCTGGGTGACTGTATTTTAAAGGCTTGGTAACTGTACAGCTGGAGTGCTGGACGACAATGCATTTGGAATGCTGGGTATCTGTATTTCAAATGCTGGATAACAATACATCTCAAATGCTGGGGAACTGTGTAATTTGAACGCTGTGTGACTGTGTATTTGGAATGGTGGATGATGTGTATTTGGTATTCTGGGCAGCTCTGCACCTGGGATGCTGGACAATTCTGCACCTGGAATCTTGTGCATTGGTGCTTCTGGAATGCTGGTTGACTCTGTGTATGGAATGCTGGGTGATGCTACACATGGAATGCTGGGTGACTCTGTATTTGGAAAGCTGTTTGAGTCTGTATTTGGAATGCTGGGTGACTGTGTAATTGGAATGTTGGGTGACCTTTTGCTTGGAGTTCTGGGTGATTTACACTTGAAATGTTGGTCGACTGTGTAATTGGAATGCTGGATGACTGTGTATTGGGGCGCTGGGTGACTCTGTATTTGGATTGCTTGGTGACTGTGTATTTCAAAGGCCGAGTGACTTTGTGGTTGGAATGCTGGATGACTGTGTATTTGGAATGCTGGATCACTGTGTATTTGAATGCTGGGTGACTGTGTAATTGGAATGTTAGGTGACCTTTTGCTTGGAATTTTGGATGACTTTGTATTCGGAATGCTGGTTGACAGTGTAATTGGAATGCTGGGTGACTGTGTAATTGGCACGCTAGGTGACTGTGTAATTGGATGCTGGGTGACTTTTTATTTGGAATTCTGGGCGACTGTGTATTTGGAATGCTGGATCACTGTGTATTTGAATGCTTGGTGACTGTGCAATTGGAATGGTGGGTGACTGTGTAATTGGAATGTTAGGTGAACCTATTGTTTGGAATTCTGGATGACTTTGTATTCAGAATGCTGGTTGACAGTGTAATTGGAATGCTGGGTGACTTTGTATTTGGAACGCTGGGTGACTGTGTAATTGGATGCTGGGTGACTTTTTATTTGGAATTCTGGGTGACTGCGTATTTGGAATGCTGGATGACTGTGTATTTGGATTGCTTGGTGACTGTGTATTTCAAATGTCGGGTGACTTTGTTGCATTACTGGGTGACTTTGTATTTGAAATGGTGGATGGTGTGTACTTGGAATTCTGGATGGCTCTGCACCTGGAATGCTGCTCAATTCTGCAACTGGAATCCTGTGAATTGGTGCATCTGGAATGCTGGCTGTGTATTTGGAATGCTGCTTGACTCTGTATATGGAATGCTGGGTAACTGTATTTGGTCTGCTGTGTGACTGTGCACTTGGAATGCTGGGTCACTGTGTATTTGGAATGCCGAGTGACTGTAATTGGAATGCTGGGTGACTTTTTACTTGGAACGCTGGGTGACTGTACATTTGGAATGCTGGGTGACTTTGTATTTGGATTGCTGGGTGACTGTGCATTTGGAATGCTGGATGACTTTGTATTTGGGATGCTAGGTGACTGTGCTTTTGGAATGCTGGGTAGCTGTGTATTTGGGGCGCTGGGTGACTGTGTATTTGGGTTGCTTGGCAACTGTGTATTTCAAATGCTGGGTGACTTTGAATTTGGAATGCTGGGTGACTGTGTTTCAAAGGCTTGGTAACTATACAGCTGGAGTGCTGGACGACAGTGCAGCAATGTTTGGTGAGTGTGTATGTGGAGTGCTTGGTGACTGTGTATTTGGAATTCTGGGGGACGGTGTAATTTGAATGCTGGGTGACTTTGTATTTGGAATGGTGGATATGTGCATTTGGAATTCTGGGCGGCTCTGCACCTGGAAAGCTGGGCAATTCTGCACCTGGAACCCTGAGCATTGGTGCATCTGAAATGCAGGCTGAATGTGTATTTAGAATGCTGGTTGACCCTGTATATGGAATGCTGGGTGACACTACACATGGAATGCTGGGTGACTGTGTAATTGGAATGCTGTTTGAACCTGTTATTGGTGTGCTGGGTGATTGTGTATTTGGAATGTTGGGTCGCTGTGTATTTAGAGTGCTGGGTGACTGTGTAATTGATATGTTGGGTGACTTTTTACTTGGAATTCTGGATGACTTTGTGTTTGGAAAGCTGGTTGATTGTGTAATTGGAATGCTAAGTGACTTTCTATCTGGAATGCTGGGTGACTTTTTATTTGGAATTCTGGGTGACTGTGTATTTGGAATGCTGGTTGACTGTTTATCTGGAATGCTGGGTGACTGTATATTTGGAATGCTGGATGACTGTGTATTTGGAATGCTGGGTGACTTTGTACTTGGCATGCTGGGTGACTGTGTATTTGGAATGCTGGGTGACTGTGCATTTGGAATGCTGGATGACTGTGTATTTGGAATGCTAGGTGAATTTGTATTTGGAATGCTGGGTGACTGTGTATTTGTGTTGCTTGGCAACTGTGTATTTCGAACGCTGGGTGACTTTGAAGTTGGAATGCTGGGTAACTGTGTTTCAAAGGCTTGGTAACTGTACAGCTGGAGTGCTGGACGATAGTGCAGCAACGTTCAGTGTGTGTGTATATGGAATGCTGGGTGACTGTGTATTTGGAATTCTGGGGGACGGTGTAATTTGAACGCTGGGTAAATATGTATTTGGAATGGTGGATGATGTGTATGTGGAATTCTGGGTGGCTCTGCATCTGGAATGCTGGGTAATTCTGCACTTAGCACCCTGTGCATTGGTCCATCTGAAATGCAGGCTGAATGTGTATTTGGAATGCTGGTTGACCCTGCATATGGAATGCCAGGTGACACTACACATGGAATGCTGGGTCACTGTGTACTTGGAATGCTGTTTGAACCTGTTATTGGCCTTCTGGGTGACTGTGTATTTGGAATGGTGGGTTACTGTGTATTTAGAATGCTAGGTGAATGTGTAATTGATATGTTAGGTGACTTTTTACTTGAAATTCTGGATGAGTTTGTGTTTGGAATGCTGCTTGATTGTGTAATTGGAATGCCAGGTGACTTTGTATTTGAAAAGCTGGGTGACTGTGTATTTGCAATTCAGGATGATTCTGCACCTGGAATGCTGGGCAATTCTGCAATTAGAATCCTGGGCATCAATGCATCTGAAATGCTGGGTTAATGTGTATTTGGAATTCTGGGTGATGCTGCATATGGAATTCTGGGTGACTGTATTTCGTCTGCTGGGTGACTGTGCAGTTGTAATGCTGGGTGACTGTGCATTTGGAATGCTGGGGGTCTGTGTAATTGGATTGCTGAGTGAGTGTACATATGGAATCCTGGGCAACAGTGTAACTGGAATGCTGGCTGATGGTGTATTTCAAAGGCTGGGTGTCTGTGTATTTGATCTGCTTTGTGACTGTATTTGGAATGCTGGGTGACTGTATTTGGAATGCTGGGTAAACCTGTATTTCGAATGCTGCATGACTGTATTTGGAACGCTGGATGACTGCATTTGGAATGCTTGGCAACTATATATTTGGAAAGCTGGGCAACTGTTTATTTCAAATGATGGATGACGGTACACCTGGAATGCTCAGTAAGTGTGTGGGTGACTGTGTATTTGGAATGCTGGTTGACTGTGTATTTGGAAGGCTGGGTGACTTTGTATTTGCAAATGCTGAGCTACCATGTATTTGGAATACTGAGCAACTGTGTATAGGGAATGCTGCATGGCTGTGTATTTGGAATGCTGGGTTATAGTGTATTCGGAATGCTGAGCGACAGCATATTTGGAAGGCTGGGTGACTGTGTATTTGGACTGCTGGGTAACTTTTCACCTGGAATGCTGGGGGTCTGTGTAATTCAATGGCTGAGAGACTGTAATCCCGGGCAAGTGCAGCTGGAATGCTGGGTGACTGTGTATAGAAATGCTGGGTGACTGTGTATTTGGAATGATGGGCGACTGTGTATTTGGAATGCTGCTTGACTGTGTATTTGGATTCCTGGGCGACTCTGTATTTGGAATGCAAGGAGGCTGTATTTTTGGTCTGTTGGGTTGCTGTGTATTTGGGTGGCTAGGTGATGTGTATTTGGAAGGCAGGCTGACTTTGTATTTGGAATGATGGGCGACTGAGTATTTGGAATCCTGGGCCACTGTGTATTTGTAATGCTGAGCGACTGTGTATTTGGAGTGCTACATGACTGTGTGTTTGGAACGCTGGTTGACTGTGTATTTGCAATGCTGGGTTACTGTGCATTCACAATGCTTGGAGACTGTGCATTTGGAATGCTGGTTGGCTATGTATTTGGAATGCTGGATGACAGTACACTTGGAATGCTGGATAATGTATATTTGGACTACTTGCAATTCTGCACCTGGAATGCTGGGTGACTCTGCACCTGGAATGTCTGCTGATTGTGTATTTAGAATGCTGAATGATTTTGTAATTGGAATGCTGGGTGACTGTGTATATGGAATGCTGAGTGACTGTAATTCAATTGCTGAGTATTTGGAATGCTGGGCAACTATATATTTGGAATGCTGAGCAACTGTATATTTCAAATGCTGGATGACAGTACACCTGGAATGCTCAGTAGGTGTGTGTTTGGAATGCTGGGTGTGTGTATTTGGAATGCTTGTTGACTGTGCATTTGGAAGGCTGGATGACTTTGTATTTGCAATGCTGAGCGACCATGTATTTGGAATACTGAACAACTATGCGTAGGGAATGTTGCATGGCTGTGTGTTTGGAATGCTGGGCGGCTGTATATTTGGAATGATGGGCAACTATGTACATGGAATGCTGGATGTCTGTGTATTTGGAATGCGGGGGGTCTGTGTAATTTAATGGCTGAGAGACTGCACAGATGGAATCCCAGACAACAGTGCAGCTAGAATACTGGGTGACTGTGTATAGGAATGCTGGGTGACTGTGTATTTGGAATGATGAGCGACTGTGTATTTGGAATGCTGGGTGACTGTGTATTTGGAATGCTGGGCCATTGTGTATTTGGAATGCTGGGCGACTGTGTTTTTGGTCTGCTGGTTTACTGTGTATTTGGGTGGCTAGGTGACTGTGTATTTGGAAGGCTGGCTGACTTTGTATTTGGAATGATGGGCGACTGAATATTTGGAATCCTGGGCCACTGTGTATTTGTAATGCTGAGCGACTGTGTATTTGGAGTGCTACATGACTGTGTGTTTGGAATGCTGGTTGACTGTGTATTTGCAATGCTGGGTTACTATGCATTCACAATGCTTGGAGACTGTGCATTTGGAATGCTGGTTGGCTATGTATTTGGAATGCTGGATGACAGTACACTTGGAATGCTGGATGATATGCATTTGGACTACTTGCAATTCTGCACCTGGAATACTGGGCGACTCTGCACCTGGAATGTCTGGTGACAGTGTATTTGGAATGCTAAACGACTTTGTAATTGGAATGCTGGGGGTCTGTGTAATTCAATTGCTGAGTACTTGGAATGCTGGGCAACTATATATTTGGAATGCTGGGCAACTGTGTGTTTCAAATGCTGGTTGATGGGACACCTGGAATGCTCAATAAGTGTGTGTTTGAATAGCTGGGTGAGAGGGTATTTGGTCAGCTGGGTAACTGTGTATTTGGGATGCTAGTTTACTGTGCATTTGGAAGGCTGGGTGACTTTGTATTTGCAATGTTGAGCAACCGTGTATTTGGAATACTGAGCAACTGTGGATAGGGAATGCTGCATGGCTGTGTGTTTGGAATGCTGGGTTACAGTGTATTTGGAATGCTGTGTGACTGTGTATTTGGTCTGCTTGGTGAGTGTGTATTTGGAATGTTGGTTGACTGTGCATTTGGAAGGCTGGGTGACTTTGTATTTGCAATGCTGAGCAACCGTGTATTTGGAATACTGAGCAACTATGGATATGGAATGCTGCATGGCTGTGTGTTTGGAATGCTAGGTTACAGTGTATTCAGAATGCTGTGTGACTGTGTATATGGAATGCTGGGGGACTATGTATTTGGAATGCTGGACGACTGTGTAATTGGAATGCTGGGGGATTATGTATTTGGAATGCTGGGCAGCTATGTATTTGGAATTATGGGCAACTGTGTACTTGGAATGCTGGATGACTGTGCATTTGGAATGCTGGGGGTCTGTGTAATTCAATGGCTGAGTGACTGTACAGATGGAATCCCGGGCAACAGTGCAGCTGGAATGCTGGGTGACTGTGTTTTTGGAATGCTGGGTGACTATGTATTTGGAATGCTGGGCAACTGTGTACTTGGAATGCTGGGTGACTTTGTTTTTGGTCTGCTGGTTTACTATGTATTTGGATGGCTGGGTGGCTGTGTATTTGGAAGGCAAGCTGACTTTGTGTTTGGAATGATGGGCGACTGTGTATTTGGAGTGCAGGGTTGTTGTGCATTTGCAATGCTTGGAGACTGTGTATTTAAAATGCTGGATGACATCACACTTGGAATGCTGGATGATGTGCATTTGGACATCTTGCAATTCTGCAATTGGAATGCTGGGCAACTCTGCACCTGGAATACCTGCTATTTGGAATGCTAAATGACTTTGTAATTGGAATGCCGCGTGACTGTATTTGGAATGCTGGGTGACTGTGTATTTGGAAAGAAGGGTGACTGTTTATAGGGAATGCTGGGTGTCTGCGTATAGGGAATGCTTGGTGACTGCCATAGGGACTGATGGGTGACTGTGTATTTGGAATGCTTTTTGAATGTGTATAGGGAATGCTGGGTGACTGCGTCCAGGGATTACTGGGCAAATGGGCTTAGGGATTTCTGGGTTACTGTATATTTGGAATTCTGCGGGACTGTGTAATTTGAACGCTGGCCGGCTGCATATTTGGAATGCTGGGCAACTGAGTATTTGGAATGTTTGGAGACTGTATATTTGGAATGCTGGATGATTGTGCATTTGCAATGCTGGGTTACTGTGTTCAAGGATTTCTACGTGAATGTGTTTAGGGATTTCTGGGTGGCTGTGCAATCGGAATACTGGGCTGCTGCGTATTTGGAATTCTGCGGGACTGTGTAATTTGAACGCTGGGCGACTGCGTATTTGGAATGCTGGGCAACATTATATTTGGAATGCTTGGAGACTGAGTATTTGGAATGCTGGCTAATTGTGCATTTGGAATGCTGCGTGAGGATTTATTTGAGATGCTGGGTGACTGTGTAATTGGACTGCTGGGTGACTGTATATTTCAAATGCTGGATGATGGTACACCTGGAATGTCCAGTAAGTGTGTCTTTAGAATGCTGGATGAGTGTGTATTTCAAAGCAGGTTGACTGTACATTTAGAATGCTGGGTGCCTGTGTATTTGGAATGCTGAATGATGTGCATTTGGAATTCAAGGCGACTCGGCACCTGGAATGCTGGGCAATTCTGCAATTAGAATCTTGGGCATCAGTGCATCTGAAATGCCAGGTTAATGTGTATTTGGAATGCTGGTTGACCCTGTTCAGAGAATTCTGGGTGATGCTGCATATGGAATTCTGGGTCACTATATTTTGTCTGCTGGGTGACTGTGCTGTTGTAATGCTGGGTGACTGTGCATTTGTAATGCTGGGTGACTGTGCATTTGGAATGCTGTGTTACTGTGTACTTGGATCTCTGGGTGACTGTGTTTTTGGACTGCTAGGTGACCTTGCATTTGGAATGCTGAGGCCTGGTGTAATTGGGTTGCTGAGCGAGTGTACATATGGAATCCTGGGCAACAGTGTAAATGGAATGCTGGGTGGTGGTGCATTTCAAAGGCTGGGTGTCTAGGTATTTGAAATGGTGGGCAAATATTTATTTCGAATGGTGCATAACTGTATTTGGAATGCCAGGTGACTGTATATTTGGAATGCTGGGCAACTGTGTATTTGCAATGCTGAGCGACTGTATATTTGGAATACTGAGGAACTGTGCAGAGGGAATGCTGCATGACTGTATGTTTTGAATGCTGGGTTACAGTGTATTCAGAATACTGTGTGACTGTATATGGAATGCTGGGGGACTATGTATTTGGAATGCTGGGCGACTGTGTCTTTGGAATGCTGGGGCACGGTGTACTTGGCCCGCTGGGTGACTGGTATTTGGAAGGCTGGGAGGCAGTCTAATTGGAAAGGTGAGTGACTGTGTATTTGGAATGCTGGGCAAATGTGTATAGGGAATGTTGCACCACTGTGTATTTGGAATGTTGGATTCCAGTGTATTCAGAGTGCTGGCTGACTGTGCATATGGAATGCTGTGTTACAGTGTACTTGGATTACTGGGTGACTGTGTTTTTGGACTGCTAGGTGACTTTGCTTTTGCAATTTTGGGTTCTGTGTAATTGTATTGCTTATTGGTAACTGTGTATTGGGAATGCTAGGTGAATATCTATTTGAAATGCTGGGGCACTGAGGAATTTGAACATGAAGCAACTGTATGTTTGGAATGCTCGGTGACTGTGCATTTGGAATGCTGGGTGACTGTGTATATGGAATACTGGGGCAGTCTGTAATTTGGATGCTGGGTGAAGCTGTACATGGAATGCTGGAAAACTGTGTATTTGGAATGCTGGGTGACTGTATTTGGGATGCTGGGCGACTGTGTATTTGGAATGCTGTGCGACTGTGTATTTAGAATGCTGGGCGATGGTGCATTTGGAAAGATGGGTGACTGTGTCCTTGGAATGCTGGACGACTCTGCACCTGGAGTACTGGGCAATTCATCACCATGAATCCGGTGCATTAGTGCATCTGGAATACCGGTTCAATGTAGATTTGGATTGCTGGTTGACACTGTCTGTGGAATGCTGGTTGACTGTGTATATGGAATACTGGGTGGTGCAGCCCATGGAATGTTGAGTGCCAGTTTATCTGGTCTGCTGGGTGACTCTGTAATAGGAATGCTGGGTGACTGTGTATTTGGACTGCTTGGTGACTTTGCTTTTGGAATTTTGGGTTCTGTGTAATTGGATTGCTTATTGACTGTACATATGGAATCCTGGGCGACAGTGCACCTGGAATGCTGGCTGATGGTGTATTTCGAAGGCTGTGTCTATGTATTTGATCTGCTTTCTGGCTGTATTTGGAATGCTTGGTGACTGTGTATTTGGAATGCTGGGCAAACATGTATTTGGAATGCTGGGTGCCTGTGCATTTGGAATGCTGGGGGTCTGTATAATTCAATTGCTGAATATTTGGAATGATGGGC
Organism: Carcharodon carcharias; assembly: GCF_017639515.1. Lineage (NCBI taxonomy): Eukaryota > Metazoa > Chordata > Chondrichthyes > Lamniformes > Lamnidae > Carcharodon > Carcharodon carcharias. The sequence continues at coordinate 168,163,076 of NC_054469.1, forward strand.
AACTATGTATTAGGAATGCTGGGCAACTGTGTATTTGGAATGCTGGATGACTGTGTATTTGGAATGCGAGTTGACTGTGCTTTTGGAAGGCTGGGTGACTTTGTATTTGCAATCCTGAACGACCGTGTATTTGGAATACTGAGCAATTGTGCATAGGTAATGCTGCATGGCTGTGTGTGTGGAATGCTGGCTTACAGTATATTCGGAATATTGTGTGACTGTGTATATGGAAACTGGGGGGATTATGTATTTGGAATGCTGGGCGACTGCGCATTTGGAATGTTGGGCGGCTGTGTAATTTGAACGCTGGATGACTATTACTTGGAAAGCTGGGCAACTCTGCGCCTGGAATGCTGGGCAATTCTGCACCTGGAATCTGGTGCATTAGTGCATGTGGAATACTGTTTCAATATGTATTTGGAATGCTGTTTGACTGAGACTGTGGAAAGCTGAGTAACTGTACATTGGGAATGCTAGGTGAATATCTATTTGAAATGCTGGGGCACTGAGGAATTTGAACATGGAGCAACTGTGTGTTTGGAATGCTCGGCGACTGTGCATTTGGAATGCTGAGTGACTGTGTATATGGAATGCTGGGGCAGTCTGTAATTTGAATGCTGGGTGAAGCTGTACATGGAATGCTGGAAAACTGTGTATTTGGAATGCTGGGTGACTGTATTTGGAATGCTGGGTGATTGTGTATTTGGAACACTGGGAGACTATGTATTTGGAATGCTGGGCGACTGTGTATTTGGAATGCTGGGCGACTGTGTATTTAGAATGCTGGGCGATGGTGTATTTGGAAAGATGGGTGACTGTGCACCTGGAATACTGGGCAATTCATCACCATGAATCCGGTGCATTAGTGCATCTGGAATACCGGTTCAATATGGATTTGGAATGCTGGTTGTTTCTGTCTGTGGAATGCTGGTTGACCTGTATATGGAATACTGGGTGGTGCAGCACATGGAATGTTGAGTGCCTGTTTATCTGGTCAGCTGGGTGACTCTGTAATAGGAATGCTGGGTGACTGTGTATTTGGACTGCTTGGTGACTTTGCTTTTGGAATTTTGGGTTCTGTGTAATTGGATTGCTTATTGACTGTACATATGGAATCCTGGGCGACAGTGCACCTGGAATGCTGGCTGATGGTGTATTTCGAAGGCTGTGTCTGTGTATTTGATCTGCTTTCTGGCTGTATTTGGAATGCTTGGTGACTGTGTATTTGGAATGCTGGGCAAACATGTATTTGGAATGCTGGGTGCCTGTGCATTTGGAATGCTGGGGGTCTGTATAATTCAATTGCTGAATATTTGGAATGATGGACAACTATGTATTAGGAATGCTGGGCAACTGTGTATTTGGAATGCTGGATGACTGTGTATTTGGAATGCGAGTTGACTGTGCTTTTGGAAGGCTGGGTGACTTTGTATTTGCAATCCTGAGCGACCGTGTATTTGGAATACTGAGCAACTGTGCATAGGTGACGCTGCATAGCTGTGTGTTTGGAATGTTGGCTTACAATGCATTCGGAATATTGTATGACTGTGTATATGGAATCATGGGGGATTATGTATTTGGAAGGCTGGGCAACTGTGCATTTGGAATGCTGAGCGGCTGTGTAATTTGAACGCTGGGCGAATTTGTACTTGGAATGCTGGGCAACACTGCGCCTGGAATACTGGGCAATTCTGCACCTGGAATCTGATGCATTAGTGCATATGGAATACTGGTTCAATGTGTATTTGGAATGCTGGTTGACTGAGTCTGTGGAATGCTGGCTAACTGTGTATTGGGAATGCTGGGTGAATATCTATTTGGAATGCTGGGGCACTGAGGAATTTGAACACTGAGCGACTGTGCGCTTGGAATGCTCGGCGACTGTGTATTTGGAATGCTGGGTGACTGTGTATATGGAATGCTGGGGCACTCTGTAATTTGAATGCTGGGTGACGCTGCATTTGGAATGCTGGACAACTGTGTATTTGGAATGCTGGGTGACTGTGTATATGGAATGCTGGGCGACTCTGTATTTGGAATGCAGGGTGGCTGTGTATTTGGAATGCTGGGCGACTCTGTATTTTGAATGCAGGGTGGCTGTGTATTTGGAATGCTGGGTGATTCTGTATATGGAATGCTGGGTGACTGTGTATTTGGAACACTGGGCGAATATGTATTTGGAATGCTGGGCAACTATGTATTTGCAATGCTGGGCGACTCTGCACCTGGAATACTGGGCAATTCATCACCATGAATCCGGTGCATTAATGCATCTGGAATGCTGGTTCAATGTGGATTTGGATTGCTGGTTGACACTGTCTGTGGATTGCTGGGTGACTGTGTATATGGAATACTGGGTGGTGGAGCACATGGAATGTTGAGTGTCTGTTCATTTGGTCTGCTGGGTGACTCTGTACTAGGAATGCTGGGTGACTGTGTATTTGGACTGTTTGGTGACTTTGCTTTTGGAATTTTGGGTTCTGTGTAATTGGATTGCTTATTGACTGTACATATGGAATCCTGGGCGAGAGTGCATCTGGAATGCTGGCTGATGGTGTATTTCGAAGGCTGGGTTTCTGTGTATTTGATCTGCTTTGTGACTGTATTTTGAATGCTTGGTGACTGTGTATTTAGAATGCTGGGCAAACATGTATTTGGAACGCTGGGTTCCTGTATTTGGAATGCTGGTGGTCTGTATAATTCAATTGCTGAATATTTGGAATGATGGGCAACTATGTATTAGGAATGCTGGGCAACTGTGTATTTGGAATGCTGGATGACTGTGTATTTGGAATACTGGGGGTCTCTGTATTTGGTCTGCTGGGTGACTGTGTATTTGGAATGCTAGTTGACTGTGCATTTGGAAGTCTGGGTGACTTTATATTTGCAATCCTGAGCGACCGTTTATTTGGAATACTGAGCAACTGTGCATAGGAATGCTGGCTTACAGTATATTCGGAATATTGTGTGACTGTGTATATGGAATAATAGGGAATTATGTATTTGGAATGCTGGGCGACTGCGCATTTGGAATGCTGGGCGGCTGTGTAATTTGAACGCTGGGTGACTATGTACTTGGAAAGCTGGGCAACTCTGCGCCTGGAATGCTGGGCAATTCTGCACCTGGAATCTGGTGCATTAGTGCATGTGGAATACTGGTTCAATGTTTATTTGGAATGCTGGTTGACTGAGTCTGTGGAATGCTGGGTAACTGTGTATTGGGAATGTTAGGTGAATATCAATTTGAAATGCTGGGGCACTGAGGAATTTGAACATGGAGCAACTGTGTGTTTGGAATGCTCGGCGACTGCATTTGGAATGCTGGGTGACTGTATTTGGAATGCTGGGTGATTGTGTATTTGGAACACTGGGAGACTATGTATTTGGAATGCTGGGCGACCGTGTATTTGGAATGCTGTGCGACTGTGTATTTAGAATGTTGGGCGATGGTGTATTTGGAAAGATGGGTGACTGTGTCCTTGGAATGCTGGGCGACTCTGCACCTGGAATACTGGGCAATTCATCACCATGAATCCGGTGCATTAGTGCATCTGGAATACCTGTTCAAAGTGGATTTGGATTGCTGGTTGTTTCTGTCTGTGGAATGCTGGTTGACTGTGTATATGGAATACTGGGTGGTGCAGCACATGGAATGTTGAGTGCCTGTTTATCTGGTCTGCTGGGTGACTCTGTAATAGGAATGCTGGGTGAATGTGTTTTTGGACTGCTTGGTGACTTTGCTTTTGGAATTTTGGGTTCTGTGTAATGGGATTGCTTATTGACTGTACATATGGAATCCTGGGCGACAGTGCTCCTGGAATGCTGGCTGATGGTGTATTTCGAAGGCTGTGTCTGTGTATTTGATCTGCTTTCTGGCTGTATTTGGAATGCTTGGTGACTGTGTATTTGGAATGCTGGGCAAACGTGTATTTGGAATGCTGGGTGCCTGTGCATTTGGAATGCTGGGGGTCTGTGTATTTGGTCTGCTGGGTTACTGAGTATTTGGAATGCGAGTTGACTGTGACTTTGGAAGGCTGGGTGACTTTGTATTTGCAATCCTGAGCGACTGTGTATTTGCAATACTGAGCAACTATGCATAGGTAATGCTGCATGGCTGTTTGTGTGGAATGCTGGGTTACAGTGTGTTTGGAATATTGTATATGGAATACTGGGGGATTATGTATTTGGAATGCTGGGTGACTGTGTATTTGGAATGCTGGGTGATTGTGTATTTGCAATGCTGGGCGACTCTGCACCTGGAATACTGGGCAATTCATCACCATGAATTGCATTAGTGCATCTGGAATACTGGTTCAATGTGGATTTGGATTGCTGGTTGACTCTGTCTGTGGAATTACTGGGTGACTGTGTATATGGAATACAGGGTGGTGGTGCACATGGAATATTGAGTATCTGTTTATTTGGTCTGCTGGGTGACTCTGTATTAGGAATGCTGGGTGACTGTGTATTTGGACTGCTTGGTGACTTTGCTTTTGGAATTTTGGGTTCTGTGTAATTGGATTGCTTATTGACTGGAATCCGGGGCAACAGTGCACCTGGAATGCTGGTTGATGGTATATTTTGAAGGCTGGGTGTCTGTGTATTTGATCTGCTTTGTGATTGTATTTTGAATGCTTGGTGACTGTGTATTTGGAATGCTGGGTAAACATGCATTTGGAACGCTGGGTGCCTGTGCATTTGGAATGCTGGGGGTCTGTGTATTTGGTCTGCTGGGTGACTGTGCATTTGGAATGCTAGTTGACTGTGCATTTGGAAGTCTGGGTGACTGTGTATTTACAATCCTGAGCGACCATGTATTTGGAATACTGAGCAACTGTGCATAGGTAGTGCTGCATGGCTGTGTGTGTGGAATGCTGGCTTACTGTGTATTCGGAATATTGTGTGACTGTGTATATAGAATACTGGGGGATTATGTATTTAGAATGCTGGGCGACTGCACATTTGGAATGCTGGGCGGCTGTGTAATTTGAACGCTGGGTGACTATGTACTTGGAAAGCTGGGCAAATCTACGCCTGGAATGCTGGGCAATATTAAACCTGGAATCTGGTGCATTAGTGCATGTGGAATACTGGTTGAATGTGTATTTGGAATGCTGGTTGACTGAGTCTGTGGAATGCTGGGTAACTGTGTATTGGGAATGCTGGGTGAATATCTATTTGAAATGCTGGGGCACTGAGGAATTTGAACATGGAGCAACAGTGTGTTTGGAATGCTCGGCGAATGCGTATTTGGAATGCTGAGTGACTGTGTATATGGAATGCTGGGGCACGCTGTAATTTGAATGCTGGGTGACGCTGCATTTGGAATGCTGGACAACTGTGTATTTGGAATGCTGGGTGAGTGTGTATATGGAATGCTGTGTGACTGTGTATGTGGAATGCTGGGCGGCTATGTAATTTGAACGCTGGGCGATTATGTACTTGGAAAGCTGGGCAAATCTGCACCTGGAATGCTGGGCAATATTTCACCTGGAATCTGGTGCATTAGTGCATGTGGAATACTGGTTCAATGTGTATTTGGAATACTGGTTGACTGAGTCTGTGGAATGCTGGGTAACTGTGTATTAGGAATGCTGGGTAAATATCTATTTGGAATGCTGGGGCACTGAGGAATTTGTACATGGAGCAACAGTGTGTTTGGAATGCTCGGCGAATATCTATTTGGAATGCTGGGTGACTGTGCATATGGAATGCTGGGGCATGCTGTAATTTGAATGCTGGGTGACGTTTCATTTGGAATGCTGGACAACTGTGTATTTGGAATGCTGGGTGAGTGTGTATTTGGAATGCTGTGTGACTGGGTATTTGGAATGCTGGGTGACTGTGTATTTGGAACACTGGGAGACTATGTATTTGGAAAGCTGTGCAACTGTGGACTTGGAATGCTGGGCGCCTCTGCACCTGGAATACTACGCAATTGATCACCATGAATCCGGTGCATTAGTGCATCTGGAATACCAGATCAGTGTGGATTTGGATTGCTTGTTGTTCCTGTCTGTGGAATGCTGAGTGATTGTGTATATGGAATACTGGGTGGTGCACCACATGAAATGTTGAGTGTCTGTTTATTTGGTCTGCTGGGTGACTCTTTCATAGGAATGCTGGGTGACTTTGTTTTTGTAATGCTTGGTGACTGTGTATTTGGAATGCTGGGTAAACATGTATTTGGAACGCTGGGTGCCTGTGCATTTGGAATGCTGGGGGTCTGTGTATTTGGACTGCTTGGTGACTTTGCTTTTGGAATTTTGGGTTTTGTGTAATTGGATTGCTTATTGACTATACATATGGAATCCTGGGCGACAGTGCTCCTGGAATGCTGGCTGATGGTGTATTTTGAAGGCTGGGTGTCTGTGTATTTGATCTGCTTTCTAGCTGTATTTGGAATGCTGGGTGACTGTGTATTTGGAATGCTGGGCAAACATGTATTTGGAATGCTGGGTGCCTGTGCATTTGGAATGCTGGGGTCTGTATAATTCAATTGCTGAATATTTGGAATTGTGGGCAACTATGTATTATGAATGCTGGGCAACTGAGTATTTGGAATGCTGGGTGACTGTGTATTTGGTCTGCTGGGTTACTGTGTATTTGGAATGCAAGTTGACTGTGCATTTGGAAGGCTGGGTGACTTTCTATTTGCAATCCTGAGCGACCGTGCATTTGCAATACTGAGCAACTGTTCATAGGTAATGCTGCATGGCTGTTTGTGTGGAATGCTGGGTTACAGTGTGTTTGGAATATTGTATATGGAATAGTGGGGGATCATGTATTTGGAATGCTGGGTGACTGTGTATTTGGAATGCTGGGTGACTGTGTATTTGGAATGCTATGTGACTGTGTATTTGGAATGCTGGGTGACTGTGTATTTGGAATGCTATGTGACTGTGTATTTGGAACGCTAAGTGATTGTGTATTTGGAATGCTAGGTGACTGTGCATTTGGAACACTGGGTGACTATGTATTTGGAATGCCTGGTGCCTGTGTATTTGGAATGCTGTGCAACTGTGTATTTGTAATGCTGGGTGACTGTGTATATTTAATGCTGGGTCACTGTGTAATTGGAACGCTGGACGACTGTGTATTTGGAAGGCTGGGCGACTCTCTATTTGGAATACTGGGTGACTGTGTATTTGGAATGCTGGATGAATGTGTATTTGGAATGCTATATGACTGTGTATTTGGAACACAGGGCGACTATGTATTTGGAATGTTGGGCGACTGTGTATTTTGAATGCTGGGTGACTGTGTATTTGCAATGCTGGGCGACTCTGCACCTGGAATACTGGGCAATTCATCACCATGAATCCGTTGCATTAGTGCATCTGGAATACTGGTTCAATGTGAATTTGGATTGCTGGTTGACTCTGTCTGTGGAATTACTGGGTGACTGTGTATATGGAATACTGGGTGGTGGCGCACATGGAATGTTGAGTGTCTGTTTATTTGGTCTGCTGGGTGACTCTGTATTAGGAATGCTGGGTGACTGTGTATTTGGACTGCATGGTGACTTTGCTTTTGGAATTTTGGGTTCTGTGTAATTGGATTGCTTATTGACTGTACATATGGAATCCTGGGCAACAGTGCACCTGGAATGCTGGCTGATGGTGTATTTCGAAGGCTGGGTGTCTGTGCATTTGATCTGCTTTGTGATTGTATTTTGAATGCTTGGTGACTGTGTATTTGGAATGCTGGGCAAACATGTATTTGGAACGCTGGGTGCCTGTGCATTTGGAATGCTGGGGGTCTGTGTATTTGGTCTGCTGGGTGACTGTGTATTTGGAATGCTAGTTGACTGTGCATTTGGAAATCTGGGTGACTGTGTATTTGCAATCCTGAGCGACCATGTATTTGGAATACTGAGCAACTGTGCATAGGTAATGCTGCATGGCTGTGTGTGTGGAATGCTGGCTTACTGTGTATTCGGAATATTGTGTGACTGTGTATATGGAATACTGGGGGATTATGTATTTGGAATGCTGGGCGACTGCACATTTGGAATGCTGGGCGGCTTTGTAATTTGAACGCTGGGCGACTATGTACTTGGAAAGCTGTGCAAATCTGCGCCTGGATTGCAGGGCAATATTAAACCTGGAATCTGGTTCTATGTGTATTTGGAATGCTGGGTTGACTGAGTCTGTGGAATGCTGGGTAACTGTGTATTAGGAATGCTGGGTGAATATCTATTTGGAATGCTGGGGCACTGAGGAATTTGAACATGGAGCAACAGTGTGTTTTGAATGCTCGGCGAATGTGTATTTGGAATGCTGGGTGACTGTGTATCTGGAATGCTGGGTGACTGTGTATTTGGAATGCTGGGTGACTGTGTATTTGGAATGCTGGATGACTGTGTATTTGGAATGTTATATGACTGTGTATTTGGAACACTAGGCGACTATGTATTTGGAATGCTGGGCGATTGTGTATTTGGAATGCTGTGCGACTGTGTATTTAGAATTCTGGGTGACTGTGTATTTGCAATGCTGGGCGACTCTGCACCTTGAATACTGGGCAATTCATCACCATGAATCCGGTGCATTAGTGCATCTGGAATACTGGTTCAATGTGGATTTGGATTGCTGGGTGACTGTATATGGAATACTGGGTGGTGGCGCACATGGAATGTTGAGTGTCTGTTTATTTGGTCTGCTGGGTGACTCTGTATTAGGAATGCTGGGTGACTGTGTATATGGACTGCTTGGTGAATTTACTTTTGGAATTTTGGGTTCTGTATAATTGGATTGCTTATTGACTGTACATATGGAATCCTGTGCGACAGTGCACCTGGAATGCTGGTTGATGGTGTATTTTGAAGGCTGTGTGTCTGTGTACTTAATCTGCTTTGTGACTGTATTTGGAATGCTTATGACTGTGTATTTGGAATGCTGGGCAAACATGTATTTGGAACACTGGGTGCCTGTGCATTTGGAATGCTGGCGGTCTGTATAATTCAATTGCTGAATATTTGGAATGATGGGCAACTATTATTAGGAATGTTGGGTGACTGTGTATTTGGAATGCTGGGTGACTATGTATTTGGTCTGTTGGGTGACTGTGTATTTGGAATGCTGGGTGACTGTGTATTTGGTCTGTTGGGTGACTGTGTATTTGGAATGCTGGGTGACTGTGTATTTGGTCTGTTGGGTGACTGTGTATTTGGTCTGCTAGTTGACTGTGCATTCGGAAGGCTGGGTGACTTTGTATTTGCAATCCTGAGCGACCGTGTATTTGGAATACTGAGCAACTGTGGATAGGTGAAGCTGCAAGGCTGTGTTTGAAATGCTGGGTTACAATGTATTCGGAATATTGTGTGACTGTGTATATGGAATACTGGGGTATAAGGTATTTGGAATTCTGGGCGACTGCTCATTTGGAATGCTGGGCGGCTGTGTAATTTGAACGCTGGGTGACTATGTACTTGGAATGCTGGGCAACTCTGCGGCTGGAATGCTGGGCAATTCTGCACTTGGAATCTGGTGCATTAGTGCATGTGGAATACTGGTCCAACGCGTATTTGGATTGCAGGTTGACTGATTCTGTGGAATGCTGGGTAACTGTGTATTGGGAATGCTGAATGCATATTTATTTGGAATGCTGGGGCACTGAGGAATTTGAACACTGGGTGACTGTGTGTTTGGAATGCTCGGCGACTGTGTATTTGGAATGCTGGGTGACGGTGTATATGGAATGCTGGGGCACGCTGTAATTTGAATGCTGGGTGACGCTGTATTTGGAATGCTGGCCAACTGTGTATTTGGAATGTTGGTTGACTGTGTATATGGATTGCTATGTGACTGTGTATTTAGAATGCTAAGCAACTGTGTATTTGGAATGCTGGTTGACTAAGTCTGTGGAATGCTGGGTAACTGTGTATTAGGAATGCTGGTTGAATATTTATTTGGAATGCTGGGGCACTGAGGAATTTGAACACTGGGCGACTGTGTGTTGGAATGCTCGGCGATGGTGTGTTTGGAATGCTGGGTGACTGTGCACTTGGAATGCTGTCTGATGATGTATTTCGAACGCTGGGTGTCTGTGTATTTGATCTGCTTTGTGACTGTATTTGGAATGCTGGGTGACTGTGTATTTGGAAAGCTGGGCAAACATGTATTTGGAACGCTGGGTACCTGTGCATTTGGAATGCTGGGTAACTGTGCACTTGGAATGCTGGGAGACTCTGCACCTAGAATACTGTGCAATTCATCACCATGAATCCGGTGCATTAGTGCATCTGGAATACCGGTTCAATGTGGATTTGGATTGCTGGTTGATTCTGTCTGTGGAATGCTGGGTGACTGTGTATATGGAATACTGTGGTGCAGCACATGGAATGTTGAGTGTCTGTTTATTTGGTCTGCTGGGTGACTCTGTAATAGCAATGCTGGGTGACTGTGTATTTGGACTGCTAGTTGACTTTACTTTTGGAATTTTGGGTTCTGTGTAATTGGATTGCTTATTGACTGTATATATGGAATCCTGGGCAACAGTGCACCTGGAATGCTGTCTGTTGGTGTATTTCGAAGGCTGGGTGTTTGTGTATTTGATCTGCTTTGTGACTGTATTTGGAATGCTGGGTGACTGTGTAATTGGAAAGCTGGGCAAACATCTATTTGGAACGTTGGGTACCTGTGCGTTTGGAAGGCTGGGCGACTTTGTATTTGCAATCCTGAGCGACCATGTATTTGGAATAATGAGCAACTGTTCATAGGTAATGCTGCATGGCTGTGTGTTTGGAATGCTGGGTTACAGTGTATTCGGAATATTGTATGACTGTGTATATGGAATACTGGGGGAATTATGTATTTGGAATGCTGTGTGACTGTGTATTTGGAATGCTGGGTGACTGTGTATTTGGAACGCTGGGTGACTGTGTATTTGGAAAGCTATGTAACTGTGTATTTGGAACGCTAAGCGACTGTGAATTTGGAATGCTAGGTGACTGTATATTTGGAATACTTAGCGACTATGTATTTGGAATGCCAGGCGGCTGTGGATTTGGAATGCCTGGCGACCGTGGATTTGGAATGCCTGGTGACCGTGGATTTGGAATGCGGTGGCACTGTGTAATTGGAATTCTGAACGACTCTGTATTTGGAATGCTGGGCAACTCTGTATTTGGAATGCTGGGCAACTCTGTATTTGGAATGCTGGGTGACTGTGCACTTGGAATGCTGTCTGATGATGTATTTCGAACGCTGGGTGTCTGTGTATTTGATCTGCTTTGTGACTGTATTTGGAATGCTGGGTGACTGTGTATTTGGAATGCTGGGCAAACATGTATTTGGAACGCTGGGTACCTGTGCATTTGGAATGCTGGGTAACTGTGCACTTGGAATGCTGGGAGACTCTGCACCTAGAATACTGTGCAATTCATCACCATGAATCCGGTGCATTAGTGCATCTGGAATACCGGTTCAATGTGGATTTGGATTGCTGGTTGATTCTGTCTGTGGAATGCTGGGTGACTGTGTATATGGAATACTGTGGTGCAGCACATGGAATGTTGAGTGTCTGTTTATTTGGTCTGCTGGGTGACTCTGTAATAGCAATGCTGGGTGACTGTGTATTTGGACTGCTAGTTGACTTTACTTTTGGAATTTTGGGTTCTGTGTAATTGGATTGCTTATTGACTGTATATATGGAATCCTGGGCAACAGTGCACCTGGAATGCTGTCTGATGGTGTATTTCGAAGGCTGGGTGTTTGTGTATTTGATCTGCTTTGTGACTGTATTTGGAATACTGGGTGACTGTGTAATTGGAAAGCTGGGCAAACATCTATTTGGAACGTTGGGTACCTGTGCGTTTGGAAGGCTGGGTGACTTTGTATTTGCAATCCTGAGCGACCATGTATTTGGAATAATGAGCAACTGTTCATAGGTAATGCTGCATGGCTGTGTGTTTGGAATGCTGGGTTACAGTGTATTCGGAATATTGTATGACTGTGTATATGGAATACTGGGGGAATTATGTATTTGGAATGCTGTGTGACTGTGTATTTGGAATGCTGGGTGACTGTGTATTTGGAACGCTGGGTGACTGTGTATTTGGAAAGCTATGTAACTGTGTATTTGGAACGCTAAGCGACTGTGAATTTGGAATGCTAGGTGACTGTATATTTGGAATACTTAGCGACTATGTATTTGGAATGCCAGGCGGCTGTGGATTTGGAATGCCTGGTGACCGTGGATTTGGAATGCGGTGGCACTGTGTAATTGGAATTCTGAACGACTCTGTATTTGGAATGCTGGGCAACTCTGTATTTGGAATGCTGGGCAACTCTGTATTTGGAATGCTGGGTAACTCTGTATTTGGAACGCCGGGTGACTGTGTATTTGCAATCCTGAGTGACCGTGTATTTGGAATACTGAGCAACTGTGCATAGGTAATGTTGCATGGCTGTGTGTGTGGAATGCTGGGTTACAGCGTATTCGGAATATTGTGTGACTGTGTCTATGGAATACTGGGGGATTATGTATTTGGAATGCTGGGCGACTGCGCATTTGGAATGCTGGGCGGCTGTGTAATTTGAATGCTGGGCGACAATGTACTTGGAATGCTGGGCAACTATGTACTTGGAATGCTGAGCAACTCTGCGCCTGGAATCTGGTGCATTAGTGCATGTGGAATACTGGTTCAATGTGTATTTGGAATGCTGGTTGAATGAGTTTGTGGAATGCTGGGTAACTGTGTACTGGGAATGCTGGGTGAATATTTATTTGGAATGCTGGGGCACTGAGGAATTTGAACACTGAGCGACTGTGTGTTTGGAATGCTCGGCGAATGTGTATATGGAATGCTGGGGCAGTCTGTAATTTGAATGCTGGGTGACGCTGTATTGGAATGTTGGACAACTGTGTATTTGGAATGTTGGGTGACTGTGTATATGGAATGCTATGTGACTGTGTATTTGGAACGCTACTCAACTGTGTATTTGGAATGCTGGGTGACTGTGTATTTGGAACACTGGGCGATTATGTATTTGGAATTCTGGGCAACTGTGTATTTGGAATGCTGTGCGACTGTGTATTTGGAATGCTGGGTGACTGTGTACTTGGAATGCTGGGTGACTCTGCACCTGGAAGATTGGGCAATTCATCACCATGAATCCGCTGCATTAGTGCAACTGGAAAACCGGTTCAATGTGGATTTGGATTGCTGGTTGTTTCGGTCTGTGGAATGCTGGTTGACTCTATATATGGAATACTGGGTGGTGTAGCACATGGAATGTTGAGTGTCTGTTTATCTGGTCTGCTGGGTGACTGTAATAAGAATGCTGGGTGACTGTGTATTTGGACTGCTTGGTGACCTTGCTTTTGGAATTTTGGGTTCTGTGTAATCGGATTGCTTATTGATTGTACATATGGAATCCTGGGCAACAGTGCACCTGGAATGCTGGCTGATGGTGTATTTCGAAGGCTGGGTGTCTGTGTATTTGATCTGCTATCTGTATGTATTTGGAATGCTGGGTGCCTGTGCATATGGAATGCTGGGGGTCTGTACAATTCAATTGCTGAATATTTGGAATGATGGGCAACTATGTATTAGGAATAAAAACAAAAAAACTGCAGATGCTGGAAATCCAAAACAAAAACAGAATTACCTGGAAAAACTCAGCAGGTCTGGCAGCATCGGTGGAGAAGAAAAGAGTTGACGTTTCGAGTCCTCATGACCCTTCGACAGAACTTGAGTTCGAGTCCAAGAAAAGGAATTTTCTTGGACTCGAACTCAAGTTCTGTCGAAGGGTCATGAGGACTCGAAACATCAACTCTATGTATTAGGAATGCTGGGCAACTGAGTATTTGGAATGCTGAGTGACTGTGTATTTGGTCTGCTGGGTGACTGTGTATTTGGAATGCGAGTTGACTGTGCATTTGCAAGGATGGGTGACTTTGTATTTGCAATCCTGAGCGACCGTGTATTTGCAATACTGAGCAACTGTGCATAGTTAATGCTGCATGGCTGTGTGTGTGGAATGCTGGGTTACAGTGTGTTTGGAATATTGTGTAACTGTGTATATGGAATACTGGGGGATAGTGTATTTGGAATGCTGGGTGACTGTGTATTTGGAATGCTGGGTGACTGTGTATTTGGAATGCTATGTGACTGTGTATTTGGAACGCTAGGTGACTATGTATTTGGAACACTGGGTGACTATGTATTTGGAATGCCTGGTGACTGTGTATTTGGAATGCTGTGCAACTGTGTATTTGTAATGCTGGATGACTGTGTATATGTAATGCTGGGGCACTGTGTAATTGGAACGCTGGACGACTGTGTATTTGGAATAGTGGGCGACCCTGTATTTGGAATGTTGGGTGACTGTGTATTTGGAATGCTGGATGACTGTATTTGGAATGCTATATGACTATGTATTTGGATTGCTGGGTGACTGTGTATTTGCAATGCTGGGCGACTCTGCACCAGGAATACTGGGCAATTCATCACCATGAATCCGTTGCATTAGTGCAGCTGGAATACCGGTTCAATGTGGATTTGGATTGCTGGTTGTTTCGGTCTGTGGAATGCTGGTTGACTCTGTATATGGAATACTGGGTGGTGTAGCACATGGAATGTTGAGTGTCTGTTTATCTGGTCTGCTGGGTGACTGTAATAAGAATGCTGGGTGACTGTGTATTTGGACTGCTTGGTGACCTTGCTTTTGGAATTTTGGGTTCTGTGTAATTGGATTGCTTATTGATTGTACATATGGAATCCTGGGCAACAGTGCACCTGGAATGCTGGCTGATGGTGTATTTCGAAGGCTGGGTGTCTGTGTATTTGATCTGCTTTCTGTATGTATTTGGAATGCTGGGTGCCTGTGCATATGGAATGCTGGGGGTCTGTACAATTCAATTGCTGAATATTTGGAATGATGGGCAACTATGTATTAGGAATAAAAACAAAAAAACTGCAGATGCTGGAAATCCAAAACAAAAACAGAATTACCTGGAAAAACTCAGCAGGTCTGGCAGCATCGGCAGAGAAGAAAAGAGTTGACGTTTCGAGTCCTCATGACCCTTCGACAAAACTTGAGCTCGAGTCCAAGAAAAGGAATTTTCTTGGACTCGAACTCAAGTTCTGTCGAAGGGTCATGAGGACTCGAAACATCAACTCTATGTATTAGGAATGCTGGGCAACTGAGTATTTGGAATGCTGAGTGACTGTGTATTTGGTCTGCTGGGTGACTGTGTATTTGGAATGCGAGTTGACTGTGCATTTGCAAGGCTGGGTGACTTTGTATTTGCAATCCTGAGCGACCGTGTATTTGCAATACTGAGCAACTGTGCATAGTTAATGCTGCATGGCTGTGTGTGTGGAATGCTGGGTTACAGTGTGTTTGGAATATTGTGTAACTGTGTATATGGAATACTGGGGGATAGTGTATTTGGAATGCTGGGTGACTGTGTATTTGGAATGCTGGGTGACTGTGTATTTGGAATGCTATGTGACTGTGTATTTGGAACGCTAGGTGACTATGTATTTGGAACACTGGGTGACTATGTATTTGGAACACTGGGTGACTATGTATTTGGAATGCCTGGTGACTGTGCATTTGGAATGCTGTGCAACTGTGTATTTGTAATGCTGGGTGACTGTGTATATGTAATGCTGGGGCACTGTGTAATTGGAACGCTGGACGACTGTGTATTTGGAATAGTGGGCGACCCTGTATTTGGAATGTTGGGTGACTGTGTATTTGGAATGCTGGATGACTGTGTATTTGGAATGCTATATGACTATGTATTTGGATTGCTGGGTGACTGTGTATTTGCAATGCTGGGCGACTCTGCACCTGGAATACTGGGCAATTCATCACCATGAATCCGTTGCATTAGTGCATCTGGAATACTGGTTCAATGTGAATTTGGATTGCTGGTTGACTCTGTCTGTGGAATTACTGGGTGACTGTGTATATGGAATACTGGGTGGTGGCGCACATGGAATGTTGAGTGTCTGTTTATTTGGTCTGCTGGGTGACTCTGTATTAGGAATGCTGGGTGACTGTGTATTTGGACTGCTTGGTGACTTTGATTTTGGAATTTTGGGTTCTGTGTAATTGATTTTCTTATTGACTGTACATATGGAATCCTGGGCAACAGTGCACCTGGAATGCTGGTTGATGGTGTATTTCAAAGGCTGGGTGTCTGTGTATTTGATCTGCTTTGTGATTGTATTTTGAATGCTTGGTGACTGTGTATTTGGAATGCTGGGCAAACATGTATTTGGAACGCTGGGTGCCTGTGCAGTTGGAATACTGGGGGTCTGTGTATTTGGTCTGCTGGGTGACTGTGTATTTGGAATGCTAGGTGACCGTGTGTAGGGAATGCTGTGTGTCTGTGTACAGGGAATGCTGTGTATCTGTGTATAGGGAGTGCTGGGTGACTGTGTATTTGGAATGCTGGGTGACCGTGTATCGGGAATGCTGGTGTCTGTGTATAGGTAATGCTGAGTGTCTGTGAATGGGGAATGCTAGGTGTCTGTGTACAGGGAATGCTGCGTATCTGTTTATAGGGAATGCTGAGTGATTATGAATACGGAATACTGAGCGACTGTGTATTTGGATGGCCGTGTGTGTGTGTGTATTTCACAGTTGATTGACTGTACATCTGGAATGCTGGGTGACTGTGTACTTGGAATCCTGGGCGACCATGTATAGGGAATGCTGGGTGTCTGTGTATGGGGAATGGTGGATGAGTGTGCATTCAGAATGCTGTGCGACCATGTGTAGGTAATGAAGAGTCTCTGTTTGTAGGGAATGCTGGGTGTCTGTGTATTTGGAATGCTGGCAACTGTGTAATTGGATTGCTAGTTGACTGACTATTCGTAATGTTGGGTGACATTGGATTCAGAATGCTGGGTGACCGTGCATTCGGAGTGCTGTGTGACCGCATATTCGGAATGCTGGGCCACTGTATTTTTGGACTTCTCCGCGACTGTGCTTTTGGAATGATGGGCAACCATTTATTTGGAATGTTGGCCGAACATGCATTTGGAATGCTGGGTGAGTGTGTATAGGGGATGCTGAACAACTTTGTATGGGGAATGCTGGGATGACTCTTTATTTGGATTGCTAGGTTACGGTCTGTTAGCAATGCTGGGCGAATGTATATTTGGTGTGCTGGGGTCTGTGCATTTGCAATGCTGGCTAACTGTGTAACTAGTCTGCTGGATGGCTGCATTTGGAATGCTGGGTGACTGTTCATTTTAAATATTGGATGACGGTACACCTGGAGTGCCGGGTTACTGTGTATTTGGAATGCTGGGTGACCGTGTATAGGGAATGCTGCGTATCTGTGTACAGGGAATGCTGGGTGATTGTGAATACGGAATGCTGGGTGACTGTGCATTTGGAATGCTGGGTGTGTGTGTATTTAGAATGCTGGGTGATGGTGTATGGCAAATGGTGGCTGACTGTGTCTTTGGAATGCTGGATGACTGTGTATTTGGAATGCTGCATGACTGTGTGTATGGATGGCTGCAGGACCGTTTATTTGAAATGCTGGGTGACTGTATATTTGCATTACTGGTTGAATGTATATTTGGTCTACTGAGTGACTGTGCACTTGGAATGCTGGGTGACTCAGCATTTGAAATGCTAGATGAATGTGTATCTGGAATGCTGGACGACTGTGTGTTTGGAATGCTGGATAAGTGTGTATATCAAAGCTGGTTGACTGTACACCTGGAATGCTGGGTGACTGTGTATTTCAAATGCTGGGTGACTGCACACATGGAATGCTGGGTAGCTGTGTTTTTGGCATGCTGGGTGACTGTGTGTTTGGAATCCTGGGCGACTGCATGTTTGGATTGCTGGTTGAATGATTATTTGGAATGTTGGGTGATATCGGATGTTGGGTGACTGTGTATTCGGAATGCTGTGTGACCATGTATTCGGAATGCTAGGCGACTGTATTTTTGGAATGCTGCATGACTGTGTATTTGGAATGATGGGCAACTGTTTATTTGGAATGTTAGCTGACCGTGTATTTGGAATGCTTGGTGAGTGTGTATAGGGAATGCTGAATGATTTTGTATGGGGAATGCTAGGATGACTGTTTATTTGGAATGCTGGGTTACTGTGTATTAGCAATGCTGAGTGAATGTATATTTGGTGTGCTGTGGACTGTGCATTTGCAATGCTGGCTGACTGTTTAACTAGACTGCTGGTGACTGCATTTGGAATGCTGGGTGAATGTACATTTCAAATGCTGGATGACGGTACACGTGGAATGCCGGGTGACTGTGTATTGGGAATGCTGGGCGACCGTGTATAGGGAATGCTGTGTGTCTGTGTATGGGGAGTGCTGGGTCTCTGGGTACCGGGAATGCTGTGCACCTGCGTACAGGGAAAGCTGGGTGATTGTGAACATGGAACACTGGGCGACTGTTTATTTGAAATGCCAGGTGTGTGTGTATTTCACAGCTAGTTGACTGTACACCTGGAATGCTGGGTGACTGTGTATTTTGGATGCTTGGCAACCGTGTATAGGGAATCCTGGGTGCCTGTGTGCAGGGAATGCTGCTTATTGGTGTATAGGGAACGCTGGGTGATTGAGTATGGAATGTTTGGCGACTGTGTATTTGGAATGTCGGGTGTGTGTGTATTTTGCAGCTGGTTGACTGCACACCTGGAATGCTGGGTAACTGTGTATTTGGAATGCTGGGTGTCTGTGTAAAGGGAATGCTGCGTATCTGTTTATAGGGAATGCTGAGTGATTATGAACACGGAATGCTGGGCGACTGTATATTTGGATGGCCGGATGTGTGTGTATTTCACAGCTGATTGACAATACACCAGGAATGCTGGGTGACTATATATTTGGAATGCTGGGTGACTATGTATAGGGAATGCTGGGTGTCAGTGTACAGGGAATGCTGTATACCTGTGTATGGGGAAAGCTGAATAATTGTGAATACGGAATGCTGTGCGACTGTGTGTTTGGAATGCTGCCTGACTGTGTATTTGGTTTACTGGGTGACTGTGGATTTAGAATGTTTGCTGCCTATGCATATGTTATGCTGTGTTAGTGTGCATTTTGATTGCTGGGTGACTGTGTAATTGGATTGCCAGGTGGCTTTGCATTTTAATTGCTGGGTAACTGGGCATTTCAAATGCTGGATGACGGTACAACTGGAATGCTGGGTGACTGCACATCTGGAATGCTGGCTAGCAGGGTATTTGGAATGTTGGATGATGTGTATTTGGTATTTTGGGCAATTCTGCACCTGGAATGCTGGGCGACTCTGCACCTGGAATGCTGAGTGACTGTTGTTTTGGAATGCTGAGCGATGGTGCAATTGGATTGCTGGGTGAGTGTGCAATTGGATTCCTGAGTGACTGTACATTTAGAATGCTGGGTGACTATACATTTCAAATGCTGGATAACTGTACACCTGGAATGCTGGGCGACTGTGTATTTGGAATGCTGGGTGATTGTTTATTTGGAATGCTGGGTGACTGTGTAATTAGGATGCTGGGTGAGTATGTATTTCTCAGCTGGTTGACTGTACATCTGGAATGCTAGGTAACTGTGTATTTCAAATGTTGGGCAATTGCACACCTGGATTGCTGGATGACTGTTTATTTGGGATGCTGGGTGACTTTGTATTTGGAATGTTGGGTGTATGTGTATTTCCCAGCTGGTTGACTGTACACCTGGACTGCTGGGTGACTGTGTATTTGGAAGACTGGTGACTGTGTATTTGGAAGGCTGGGTGACTGTGTATATGGAATGTTGGGCAACTGTGTATCTGGAATGCTGGATGACTGTGTGTCTCGAATGCTGCATGGCTGTGTGTCTGGAATGCTGGGTGACAGTGTATTCGGAATGCTGGGTGACGGTATGTTCGGAATACTGGGTGACAATGTGTAGGGAATGCTGCATAACTTTGTAGGGGGAATGCTGGGTGAGTGTGTATTTGCAATGCTGTGTGAATGCATATTTGGTCTGCTGGGTAATTCTGCGTTTGGAATGCTGAGCAATGGTGCAATTGGATTGCTGGGTGACCGTGTATTTGGAATGCCGGGTGAGTGTGTATATGGAATGCTGGGTGACTGTGTATTTGGATGGCCGTGTGTGTGTGTGTATTTCACAGCTGATTGACTGTACATTTGGAATGCTGGGTGACTGTGTATTTGGAATCCCGGGCGACCATGTATAGGGAATGCTGGTTGTCTGTGTATGGGGAATGCTGGGTGTCTGTGTATGGGGAATAGTGGATGAGTGTGCATTCAGAATGCTGTGCGACCGTGTGTAGGGAATGAAAGGTCTCTGTTTGTAGGGAATGCTGGGTGTCTGTGTATTTGGAATGCTGGCGACTGTGTAATTGGCATGATGGTTGACTGTGTATTTGGAATGCTGGGCGACTGCATGATTGGATTGCTAGTTGACTGACTATTCGTAATGCGGGTGACATTGGATTCAGAACGCTGGGTGACCGTGCATTCGGAGTGCTGTGTAACCGCATATTCGGAATGCTGGGCTGTATTTTTGCTGTATTTTTGGACTTCTGCGTGACTGTGTTTTTGGAATGATGGGCAACCATTTATTTGGAATGTTGGCCGAACGTGTATTTGGAATGTTGGGTGAGTGTGTATAGTGAATGCTGAACAACTTTGTATGGGGGTTACTGTGTATTAGCAATGCTGGGCGAATGTATATTTGGTGTGCTGGGGACTGTGCATTTGCAATGCTGGCTAACTGTGTAACTGGACTGCTGGATGGCTGCATTTGGAATGCTGGGTGACTATGCATTTCAAATGCTGGATGATGGTACACCAGGAATGCCGGGCGACTGTGTATTTGAAATGCTGGGTGACCGTGTATAGGGAATGCTGTGTGTCTGTGTACAGGGAATGTTGCGTATCTGTGTATAGGGAGTGCTGGGTGACTGTGTATTTGGAATGCTGGGTCTCTGTGTACCAGGAATGATGTGTATCTGTGTACAGGGAATGCTAGTTGATTGTGAATACGGAATGCTGTGCGACTGTGCATTTGGAAAGCTGGGTGTGTGTGTACAGCTGGGTGACTGTACACCTGGAATGCTGGGTGATTATGTATTTGGAATGCTGGGCGACCGTGTATAGGGAATGCTGGATGTCAGTGTACTGGGAATGCTGCGTACCTGTGTATGGGGAATGCTGGGTGATTGTGAATATGGAATGCTGTGCGACTGTGCGTTTGGAGTGCTGCCTTACTCTGTATTTGGTCTACTGGGTGACTGTGGATTTAGAATACCTGCTGCCTATGCATTTGTTGTGCTGTGTTAGTGTGCATTTTGAATGCTGGGTGACTATGTAATTGGATTGCCAGGTGGATTTGCAATTTAATTGCTGGGTAACTGTGAATTTCAAATGCTGGATGACGGTACAACTGGAATGCTGGGTGACTGCACATCTGGAATGCTGGGTAGCGGGGTATTTGGAATGCTGGATGATGTATATTTGGTATTCTGGGCAATTCTGCACCTGGAATGCTAGGCAACACTGCACCTGGAATGCTGGGCGACTGCACACCTGGAATGCTGAATGACTGTTTATTTGGAAGGCTGGGTGACTGTGTATTTGGAAGGCTGGGTGACTGTATATTTGGAAGGCTGGGTGACTGTATATTTGGAATGTTGGGTGTATGTGTATTTCACAGCTGGTTGACTGTACACCTGGACTGCTGGGTGACTGTGTATTTGGAAGGCTGGGTGACTGTGTATTTGGAAGGCTGGGTGACTGTGTATTTGGAAGGCTGGGTGACTGTGTATTTGGAAGGCTGGTTGACTGTGTATATGGAATGTTGGGCGACTGTGTATCTGCAGTGCTGGACGACTGTGTGTTTAGAATGCTGCATGACTGTGTGTTTGGAATCCTGGGTGATAGTGTATTCGGTATGCTGGGTGACGGCGTGTTCAGAATGCTGGGTGACAGTGTATAGGGAATGCCGCACAACTTTGTATGATGAATGCTGGGTGACTGTTTATTTGGAATGCTGGGTGACTGTGTATTTGGAATGTTGGGTGTATGTGTATTTCACAGCTGGTTGACTGTATACATGGACTGCTGGGTGACTGTTTATTTGGAAGGCTGGGTGACTGTGTATTTGGAAGGCTGGGTGACTGTGTATTTGGAATTTTGGGTGTATGTGTATTTCACAGCTGGTTGACTGTATATCTGGACTGCTGGGTGACTGTGTATTTGGAAGGCTGGGTGACTGTGTATGTGGAATGCTGGACGACTGTGTATTTGGAATGCTGGGTGACAGTGTATTTGGAATACTGGGTGATGGTGTGTTCGGAATGCTGGGTGACAGTGTATAGAGAATGCTGCAAACCTTTGTATGGGGAATGCTGGGTGACTGTGTATTTGCAACGCTGTGTGAATCTAAATTTTGGTCTGCTGGGTAATTGTGCATTTGGAATGCTGGGCAATGGTGCAATTGGATTGCTGGGTGACTATGTATTTGGAATGCTGGGTGAGTATGTATATGGAATGCTGAGTGACTGTGTATTTGGATGGCCGTGTGTGTGTGTGTATTTCACAGTTGATTGACTGTACATATGGAATGCTGGGTGACTGTGTATTTGGAATCCTGGGCGACCATGTATAGGGAATGCTGGGTGTCTGTATATGGGGAATGCTGGGTGTCTGTGTATGGAAAATGGTGGATGAGTGTGCATTCAGAATGCTGTGCGACCGTGTGTAGGGAATGAAGGGTCTCTATGTGTAGGGAATGCTGGGTGTCTGGGTATTTGGAATGCTGGAGACTGTGTAATTGGCATGATGGTTGACTGTGTATTTGGAATGCTGGGCGATTGTATATTTGGATGGTCGTGTGTGTGTGTATTTCACGGTTGATTGACTATACATCTGGAATGCTGGTTGACTGTGTATTTGGAATCCTGGGCGACCATGTATAGGGAATGCTGGGTGTCTGTGTATGGGGAATGGTGGATGAGCGTGCATTCAGAATGCTGTGCAACCGTGTGTAGGGAATGAAAGGTCTCTGTTTGTAGGGAATGCTGGGTGTCTGTGTATTTGAATGCTGGTGACTGTGTAATTGGCATGATGGTTGACTGTGTGTTTGGAATGCTGGGCGACTGCATGATTGGATTGCTAGTTGACTAACTATTCATAATGCGTGTGACATTGGATTCGGAATGCTGGGTGACCGTGCATTCGGAGTGCTGTGTGACCGCATATTTGGATTGCTGGGCAACTGTACTTTTGGACTTCTGCGCGACTGTGTTTTTGGAATGATGGGTGAGTGTGTATAGTGAATGCTGAACAACTTTGTATGGGGGTTACTGTGTATTAGCAATGCTGGGCGAATGTATATTTGGTGTGCTGGGGACTGTGCATTTGCAATACTGTCTAACTGTGTAACTGGACTGCTGGATGGCTGTATTTGGAATGCTGGGTGACTATGCATTTCAAATGCTGGATGATGGTACACCAGGAATGCCGGGTGACTGTGTATTTGAAATGCTGGGTGACCGTATATAGGGAATGCTGTGTGTCTGTGTACAGGGAATGCTGTGTATCTGTGTATAGGGAGCGCTGGGTGACTGTGTATTTGGAATGTCAAATGTGTGTGTGTTTCACAGCTAGTTTACTGTACACCTGGAATGTGGGTGACTGTGTATTTGGACTGCTGGGTGACCGTGTATCGGGAATGCTAGATGTCTGTGTATAGGGAATGCTGTGTGTCTGTGTACAGGGAATGCTGTGTATAGAGAGTGCTGGGTGACTGTGTATTTGGAATGTCGAATGTGTGTGTGTTTCATAGCTGGTTTACTGTACACCTGGAATGTGGGTGACTGTGTATTTGGAATGCTGGGTGACCGTGTATATGGAATGCTAGAGGTCTGTGTATAGGGAATGCTGGGTATCTGTGTATAGGGAATGCTGGGTGTCTGCATACAGGGAATGCTACGTATCTGTTAATAGGGAATGCTGGGTGGTTATGAATACGAAATGCTGGCTGACTGTGTATTTGGAATGTCTGGTATGTGTGTATTTCACAGATGGTTGACTGTACTCCTGGAATGCTGGGTGACTGTGTATTTGGAAGGCTGGCCGACTGTGTATAGGAAATTCTGGGTGCCTGCATGAGGGGAATGCTTGATGTCTGTGTACTGGGAATGCTGGGTCTCTGTGTACCAGGAATGCTGGTTGATTGTGAATATGGAATGCTGTGCGACTGTGCATTTGGAAAGCTGTGTGTGTGTGTACAGCTGGTTGACTGTAAACCTGGAATGCTGGGTGATTATGTATTTGGAATGCTGGGCAACCATGTATAGGGAATGCTGGGTGTCAGTGTACAGGGAATGCTGCGTATCTGTGTATGGGGATTGCTGGGTGATTGTGAATATGGAATGCTGTGCGACTGTGCGTTTGGAATGCTGCCTTACTCTGTATTTGGTCTACTGGGTGACTGTGGATTTAGAATACCTGCTGCCTATGCATTTGTTGTGCTGTGTTAGTGTGCATTTTGAATGCTGGGTGACTATGTAATTGGATTGCCAGGTGGCTTTGCAATTTAATTGCTGGGTAACTGTGAATTTCAAATGCTGGATGACGGTACAACTGGAATGCTGGGTGACTGCACATCTGGAATGCTGGGTAGCGGGGTATTTGGAATGCTGGATGATGTATATTTGGTATTCTGGGCAATTCTGCACCTGGAATGCTAGGCAACTCTGCACCTGGAATGCTGGGTGACTGTGTATTTGGATTGCTGAGCGATGGTGCAACTGGATTGCTGAGTGACTGTACGTTTAGAATGCTGGGTGACTGTACACCTGGAATGCTGGGCGACTGTGTATTTGGAATGCTGGGTGACTGTGTATTTAGGATGCTGGGTGAGTATGTATTTCTCAGCTGGTTGACTGTACATCTGGAATGGTGGGTAACTGTGTATTTCAAATGCTGGGCGACTGCACACCTGGAATGCTGGATGACTGTTTATTTGGAATGCTGGGTGACCGTGTATTTGGAATGTTGGGTGTATGTGTATTTCACAGCTGGTTGACTGTACATCTGGACTGCTGGGTGACTGTGTATTTGAAAGGCTGGTTGACTGCGTATATGGAATGTTGGGTGACTGTGTATCTGCAGTGCTGGACGACTGTGTGTTTGGAATGCTGGGTGACAGTGTATTTGGAATGCTGGGTGACGGTGTGTTCGGAATGCTGGGTGACAGTGTATAGGGAATGCTGCATAACTTTGTATGGTGAATGCTGGGTGATTGTGTATTTGCAATGCGGTGTGAATGTATAATTGGTCTGCTGGTTAATTGTGCATTTGGAATGCTGGGCGATGGTGCGATTGGATTGCTGGGTGACTATGTATTTGGAATGCAGGGTGAGTGTGTATTTGGAATGCCAGGTGAGTGTGTAGTTCACAGCGGGTTGACTGTACATCTGGAATGCTGGGTAACTGTGTATTTCAAATGAGGGTGACTGTACATCTGGAATGCTGGGTAGCTGTGTATTTGGAATGCTGGGTGACTTTGTATTTGGATCGTTGGTGCATGTGTATTTCACAGCTGGTTGATTGTACACCCGGACTGCTGGGTGACTGTGTATTTGGAAGGCTGGGTGACTGTGTATGTGGAATGTTGGGTGACTGTGTATCTGGAATGCTGGACGATAGTGTGTTTAGAATGCTGCATGACTATGTGTTTGGAATGCTGGGTGACAGGGTATTCGGTATGCTGGGTGACGGTGTGTTCGGAATGCTCGGTGACAGTGTATAGGGAATGCTGCATAACTTTGTATGGTGAATGCTGTGCGACTGTTTATTTGGAATGCTGGGTGACTGTGTATTTGGAATGTTGTGTGTATGTGTATTTCACAGCTGGTTGACTGTATACCTGGACTGCTGGGCAACTGTGTATTTGGAAGGCTGGGTGACTGTGTATTTGGAAGGCTGGGAGTCTGTGTATATGAAATGTTGGGCGACTGTGTATCTGGAATGCTAGATGACTGTGTGTTTAGAATACTGCATGACTGTGTGTTTGGAATGCTGGGTGACAGTGTATTCAGAATGCTGGGTGACGGTGTGTTCGGAATGCTGGGTGACAGTATATAGGGAATGCTGCATAACTTTGTATGGTGAATGCTGGGTGATTGTGTATTTGCAACGCTGTGTGAATGTATATTTGGTCTGCTGTGTAATTGTGCATTTGGAATGTTGGGCGATGGTGCAATTGGATTGCTGGGTGACTGTATTTGGAATGCCGGGTGAGTGTGTACATGGAATGCTGGGTGACTGTGTATTTAGGATGCTGGGTGTGTATGTATTTTTCAGCTGGTTGACTGTACATCTGGAGTGTTGGGTAATTGTGTATTTCAAATGCTGGGCGACTGCACACCTGGAATGCTGGGTGATTGTGTATTTGGAATGCTGGGTGATTGTTTATTTGGAATGCTGGATGACTGTGTATTTAGGATGCTGGGTGAGCATATATTTCTCAGCTGGTTGACTGTACATCTGGAATGGTGGGTAACTGTCTGTTTCAAATGCTGGGCGACTGCATACCTGGAATGCTGAATGACTGTTTATTTGGAATGCTGCGTGACTGTGTATTTGGAATGTTGGGTGTACGTGTATTTCACAACTGGTTGACTGTACACCTGGACTGCTGGGAGACTGTGTATATGGAATGTTGGGCAACTGTGTATCTGGAATGCTGGACGACTGTGTGTTTAGAATGCTGTATGACTGTGTGTTTGGAATGCTGGGTGACAGTGTATTCGGTATGCTGGGTGACAGTGTATTCGGAATGCTGGGTGACGGAGTGTTCGGAATGGTGGGTGACAGTGTATAGGGAATGCTGCATAACTTTGTATGGTGAATGCTGGGTGACTGTATTTGCAACGCTGTGTGAATGTATATTTGGTCTGCTGGGTAATTGTGCATTTGGAATGCTGGGCGATGGTGCAATTGGATTGCTGGGTGACTGTGTATTTGGAATTCTGGGTGAGTGTGTAAACGG
Source organism: Carcharodon carcharias (assembly GCF_017639515.1). NCBI lineage: Eukaryota > Metazoa > Chordata > Chondrichthyes > Lamniformes > Lamnidae > Carcharodon > Carcharodon carcharias. Next base: position 168,190,082 of record NC_054469.1, read on the forward strand.
AATGCTGGGTGACTGTGTATTTGGAAAGCCAGGTGAGTGTGTAGTTCACAGCTGGTTGACTGTACATCTGGAATGCTGGGTGACTGTGTATTTCAAATGCTGGGTGACTGCACATCTGGAATGCTGGGTAGCTGTGTATTTGGAATGCTGGATCATGTGTATTTGGAATTCTGGGCAATTCTATACCTGGAACGCTTGGCCAATCTGCACCTGGAATGCTGGGTGATTGTTTATTTGGAATGCTGGCTGACTGTGTATATGAAATGTTAGGCGACTGTGTGTTTGGAATGCTGGACAACTGTGTATTTGGCATGCTGCATGATTGTGTGCTTGGAATGCAGGGTGACAGTGTATTCAGAATGCTGCGCGACTGTGTATTTGGAATGCTGTGTAACTGTGTATTTGGAATGCTGGCTGACGGTGTATTTGGAATGCTGGCTGACTGTGTATAGGGAATGCTGAATGACTTTGTATGGGGAATGCTGGGTGATTGTGCATTTGGTCTGCTGGGTGACTGTGTATTTAGGATGCTGGGTGAGTATGTATTTTTCAGCTGGTTGACTGTACTTCTGGAATGTTGGGTAACTGTGTATGTCAAATGCTGGGCGTCTGCACACCTGGAATGCTGGGTGATTGTTTATTTGGAATGCTGGGTGACTGTGTATTTGGAGTGTTGGGTGTATGTGTATTTCACAGCTGGTTGACTATACACCTGGACTGCTGGGTGACTGTGTATTTGGAAGACTGGGTGACTGTATATATGGAAGGCTGGGTGACTGTGTATATGGAATATTGGGCGACTGTGTATCTGGAATGCTGGACGACTGTGTGTTTAGAATGCTGCATGACTGTGTGTTTGGAATGCTGGGTGACAGTGTATTCGGTATGCTGGGTGACAGTGCATTCGGAATGCTGGGTGACGGTGTGTTCGGAATGCTGGGTGACAGTGCATAGGGAATGCTGCATAACGTTGTATGCGGAATGCTAGGTGACTGTGTATTTGCAATGCTGTGTGAATGTATATTTGTTCTGCTGGGTAATTGTGCATTTGGAATGCTGGGCAATCATGCAATTGGATTGTTGGCTGACTGTATTTGGAATCCCTCCTGAGTGTGTAGTTCACAGCTGGTTGATTGTACATCTGGAATGCTGGGTGACTGTGTATTTCAAATGCTGGGTGACTGCACATCTGGAATGCTGGGTAGCTGTGTATTTGGAATGCTGGATCATGTGTATTGGGAATTCTGGACAACTCTACACCTGGAACGCTGGACGAATCTGCACCTGGAATGCTGGGTGACTGTGTATTTGAAATGTTGGGCGACTGTGTGTTTGGAATGCTGGACAACTGTGTGTTTGGAATGCTGCATGATTGTGTGCTTGGAATGCAGGGTGACAGTGTATTCAGAATGCTGCGCGACTGTGTATTTGGAATGCTGTGTAACTGTGTATTTGGAATGCTGGCTGACGGTGTATTTGGAATGCTGGCTGACTGTGTATAGGGAATGCTGAATGACTTTGTATGGGGAATGCTGAGTGATTGTGCATTTGGTCTGCTGGGTGATTGTGCATTTGGAATGTTGGATGATGGTACACCTGGAATGCTGGGTGTCTGTGCATTTAGAATGCTGAGTGACTGTGTATTTCAAATTCTGGGTGACTGCATATCTGGAACACTAGGTAGCATTATACAGGGATTTCTGGGTGACTGTGCATTTGTTCTGTTGGGTGATGTGTATATGGAATGATCTTCGACTTTGTATTTAGAATGCTCTGCGACTTTATATTTGGAATGCTGGACGACTTTGTATATGGAATGTTGGGTGACTGTGCATTTGGAATGCTGGGTGATTATGTATTTGGCATGCTGGGTGAATGTGTATTTCAAAGCTGGTTGACTGTACACCTGTAATGCTGGGTGACTGTATATTTGGAATGCTGGGTAACTGTGTATTTGGAATGCTGGGTGTCTGTGTGTAGAGAATGCTGGGTGATTGTGCAAATGGAATGCTGTGCGACCGTGTACAGGGATATCTGGGTGACTCTACATTTGGTCTGCTGGGTTACTTTGTATTTCATAGCTGGCTGACTGCACAGCTGGAATGCTTGGTGACTGTGTATTTTAAATGCTCGGTGACTGTACACCTGGAACGCTGGGTAGCTGTGCATTTGGAATGCTGGATGATATGTATTTTGATGGATGGGCAATCCTGCACCTGGAATCCAGGGCATCTGTGCACCTGGAATCCTGGGTGACTCTGTATATGGAATTCTGCGTGATGCTGCACATGGAATGCTGGGTCACTATGTATTTGGAATTCTGGGTGACCGTGTATATCGAAATGCTTGCTGTTTGTGTATTTGGAATGCTGGGTGACTGTGTATATGGAATTCTTGGTGATGTGTATATGGAATTCTCAGCAGCTTTGTATTTGGAATGCTGAATGACTGTGTATTTGGAATGCTGGGTGACAGTGTATTTGGAATCTTGGGTGAGTGAGCATTTCAAAAATGGTTGACTGTACACATGGGATGCTTGGTAGCTGTGTGTTTGGATTGTTTGGTATCTGTATATTTGGAATGCTGCATGATGTGTATTTGGATTTCTGGGCGACTCTGCACCTGGAACAAAAATAAAAATACTTGGAAAATCTCAGCAGGTCTGCAGCATCTGTGGAGAGGAACACAGTTAATGTTTCGAGTCTGTATGACTCGTCAACAGATCTAAGTAAAAATAGAAAAGAGGTGAAATATAAGCTGGTTTAAGGGGGGGTAGGGGTGGGTGGGACAGGTAGAGCTGGATAGAGGGCCAGCGATAGGTGGAGAAAGCCAAAAGATGTCATAAACAAAAGGACAAAGAGGTGTTGAAGGTGGTGATATTATCTAAGGAATGTGCTAATTTAGAGTAGCAAGCAAGACAAGTAAGGTACAGATAGCCCTATTGGGGGTGGGGTGGGGTGAAGGGAAAGGATCAAAATCACCTGGAATCCTTGGTAACAGAGAATCTGGAATGCTGGGTAAATGTCTATTTGGAATGCTGGGTGACTCTGTATATGGAATGTGGGTGACACTGCACATGGAATGCTGGATTACTGTGTATTTGGAATGCTGAGTGACCTTGTATTTTGGAATTCTTGTTATCTGTGTATTTGGATTTCTGGGTGACTCTGTATATAGAAAGTGGGTGACGCTGCACATGGAATGCTGGGTGACTGTGTATTTGGAATGCTGAGTGACCTTGTGTTTTGGAATTCTTGTTATCTGTGTCTTTGGATTGCTGGGTGACTGTGCATTTAGACTTCTGCATGACTGCATTTGGAATGCTGGGGGACTGCGTAATTGGATTGCTGAGTGACTGTACAAATGGAATCCTGGGCAACAGTGTATTTGGAAGCCTGGGTGACTGTCTATTTGGAAGACTGGATGACTGTGCACATGGAATCATGGGTGAATGTATATTTGGAATGCTAGGTGACTGTGTATTTGGAATGCTGGGTGTCTGTATTTGGAAGGCTGGGTGACTGTGTATTTGGAAGGCTGGGTGACTGTATATGGAATGTTGGGCGACTGTTTATTTGGAATGCTGGGTGACTGTATTTGGAACAAAAACAAAAATTGCTGGAAAAACTCAGCAGGTCTGAAAGCATCTATGGAGAGGAAGACAGTGTCAACATTTCAAGTCCATGTGACTCTTCATCAGAACAAATGTGTATTTGGAATGCTGGGTGACATTGTATTCAGTATTTTGGGTGTCATGAAGCTATTAACGTATATAATATTTTGGAAAATATTTTTCTCTTAAAAATAGAGGTTAGTCTATGGGTATGTCTTAATTGGATTAAAGCCAGCTAGCTTGGGTGCTTTGATATGTACTAGTTTTGATATGTAAAAGAGATAGCATGCATTTGCATTTTTGAATAGAGCATTGAAGAAGTGGGGTGAAAATTTGATGCTTTTCTAGCAGCTTCCAAGCAATATTTTTATATTACTAACAAAATTGATATTATGAAAGGGGTTTCATTGTTAAAAGGTGAAGTTCAAAGAGGTTGTTGATACAATGAGAATTAACATTCAATGGGAATGGTAGGTATAACTTCAGTAGTTTTCAGATGTGTAGGCAGAGGCAATATAAGATCAAAAGGCAGCTGCAAGCCTCCAACTGGTTCCACAGTGGAAAAAAATTAATTTTGAAATTGTAAGGTGAAAATGCTTTGCCTGGTGTTTGGTTAAGCCTTGGGTTGCTGCTGTCTTAATGGAGGTTAGTTTTTGAATTTGTTTAATGTTATGATAGTAGTAATTTGTAGCCATGTGTATATATATTTTAACCTGTGTAAATTAATAAAATGTTTCATCTAGTTCATGTAAAACCTCGAGAACTAGTGGTCTGATTCTTGAATTTAGAGTTGCATCTCAAACATAACACTTAAAATTATAGGTTATGACAGTTGTTTAAAGTTTCCTCTGGGATTTTTTTAATAACTCCATTTTACCAACTGCAACAGTCATAACAATTGGGGGCTGTGCCAGGATAAATTATATTTCTATTTCCTCAATTTGTTAGTAATTGGTGGATCTTAAAGCTTATGAGTCCGAGAGGCTCTTCGATTTCAGGAGTTGGTGAGGTATTTTAGAAGTGTGAGATGGCTTTGGCAATTGCTAAGACTTGACTGGGAGTAGAAGGGATAACTGAGTTCAAAAAAATAACCAAAAGCAAGTTAACAGAGTTGTCAGATAAGTTAAAATTGGGGTTACCTGCAGGAAATAGGAAATCTGATATAGTTAAAAGTAGAGCACAGCATCTACAGTTGGAAGTGAAACCTGACACTAGTGAGTCACATCTGGAGGTAGTGAGACATCAGTTGCAAATGAAAAAGCTTGAATTAGAAGCAAAGCACAGAGAAGTGGTTTTAAAAGGGGATTAGAAATTGTACGGATGGAGAAGGAGGAAAGAGAAAGAGAGAAAGAGAAAGAGAATTCCAACTAAAAATGTTGTCAGTTAGAAAAGAGATGTCAGTAGGTGAGGAAGGATTTATCTCTAGATTGGAACCCAGTGGGGATATGTTTAAATTTGTACAAGCTCTTCCAGAGTTTGAAGAAACACACATTGAAGCATTCTTTATTTCATTTGAGCAGCTAGCTAAACAGATGAAGTGGCCACAGAAAAACTAGACATTATTATTACAATCTAATTTATTAGGTAGGGGGCATGATTGATTGTGTAGGACCCCTCCCTAAGACGAAAAGTGGAAATCAGTATTTATTAACAATAATGGATGTGTCTACTAGGTTTCCTGAAGCGACACCTTTAAGAAATATTACAACTAAGAAGATTGTGGGCTAGTTAATTAAATTTTTCACAAGGTATGGTTTACCTAAAGAAGTACAATCAGGTCATGCGGTCAAATTTCATGTCCCAGCTGTTTAAGGAAGCAATGAACAGTTTGGGGAAAAAACAGTTTAAGTCAACAGCTTATCATCCGGAGTCACAAGGAACTTTGGAAAGATGGCATCAAACTTTATAAACTGTGATAAGAGCGTACTGTCTGGATTATGCACAGGATTGGGATATGGGAATTCCATTTTTATTATCTGCTATTAGAGACGCTCCTAATGCATTGACTGGTTTTAGCTCTTTTGAATTAGTTTATGGTCATGAGGTAAGAGGACCATTGAAATTGATTCAGGAGAAATTGGTGGGTCAAAACTCAAAGACTACTCTCCTGGATTACATATCAAATTTCAGGGAAAGATTGAACAGAACATGTGAGCTGGCTAGGGAACATTTAAAGACCTCACAGCAAGTGATGAAAGTGAAAGCAGATAAGAAGGCTAAAATTCACAGTTTTGTTTCTGGAGAGAAAGTATTAGTTTTATTACCAGCACTAGGGGATTCATTAAATGCAAGATTTAGTGGGCCTTACAGGATTGAAAAGCAATTGAGCAAAGTAAATTATTTAATAAATACTCCAGATAGAAGAAAGAAGCAGAGGGTGTGTCATGTAAATATGCTTAAAAAGTACTTTGACAGGGAAGAGGAACAAAAAGAGATATTAGTGATGGTGGACGATGAGAAAGAGATAGAAGTTCAGGACTCTGAAATTGATTTTCCTCTAATCAAATTGGATAATGATTTAAATGCCATTTTGAGTTACCTTCCAAGCAAGTGTCAAAGTGATTTGAAAAAGCTATTGCAGTCACACAAACCTATTTGTGGAAATAAGGTGGGAAAGACACATTTAGCTTTATGTGATATATGTATAGAAAAATCATCTTCAGTGAGGCAACAACCTTATAAATTAAATTCCACGAAGTTATCACAAGTACAAGAAGAAATTTATTTCATACTTCAAAATGATATCATTGAGTCTAGTTGCAGTAACTGCAGTTCACCTGTTGTACTGGTACCGAAACCGGATGAAACACAAAGAGTGTGTGTGGACTATAAAAAAGTGAATGTGGTGACAAAAGCGGATTCATATGTCATACCACGGTTGGAGGATTGCATTGAGAAAGTGGGACAATCGAAATTTATCATAAAGATTGACTTGCTAAAAGGATATTGGCAGGTCCCATTGTTGGAGAGGGCAAAGGGGATATCAGCTTTCATAACGCCAAGTGGACTATGTCAGTTTAAAGTCATGCCATTTGATATGAAGAATGCACCAGCAACATTTCAAAGTCAGACAAACAAATTAATTGAAGGTCTAAGCAATGAGGCGGTTTATATTGTTGGTCTAATTGTTTTCAGTCAGACATGGGAGGAGCATTTCCAGAATCTGGAAAAATTATTTACTCGACTACATGAAGCTAATTTGGTGATGAACTTGGCTAAAAGTGAATTTTCAAAAGTGCAGGTTACATATCTAGGCCATACCATTGGATATGGTAAGGTGGCTCCAAGAGATGCGAAAGTCAAGGTTATCGTGGATTTCCCAGTGCCTACAACAAAACAAGAAGTTTTGAGATTTCTGGGCATGAGTGGGTTTTACTGGAAATTTGTACTAAATTTTAGCCAAGTGGTTGCTCCACCGATTGAACTATCAAAAAACAACAAGAATTAGCTACGACACCAGTTTTGACAGTACTTAATTAGGCCAAGCAATTCATGTTGGCCGTTGATGCAAGCGATATAGGCATTGGGGCTGTACAAGAAGATGACATTGGAATTGAAAAACCAATAGGGTATTTTTCACGAAAACTGGATGTACAACAGAGAAGATATTCAACGATTGAGAAAGAGACTTTGGGCTGAATTTTCTGGCTGACATGCGGGTGGTGGAGCCTCCACGTCAGCGTTTAAAATGTCGCGCGAGGGTCCCAACGTCAGCGCGTGGCATCACGACGTTTGGGTCGGCGGGCGCGCTCTGCAGCCCGCCATTAATTAAAGGCATTGTTAAGGCCATTAAGTCACCAATTGATGAGGAATTTGAGGAGCCCATGTGAACTTTGGCTCGGCACATGGGCCCAATGTGGGTAAGTGATTTTTTTAACAAACCTCATCCAGTGGCGGGATGAGGTTTGTTTTCAGATTCACAAAAGCTTAATAAAGTTTTTGTGTACTTCATTAACATGTCCCATCTCAAGTGACATTTTCACATGAGGGGGACATGTTAATGATTTTTTTATTGTTCTACTTTTATTCTTTCACAGCCTTTCAGCGATCTCCCTGAGGCACCACTTAGCTTCAGGGAGATGTGTGCATGCGCGAAAGAGCACACGCTCGCAGTTGGGGAATCATCCCTCCCCACCTGCCCACACAGGAAGCGCTTGGCTCTTCCCTTTGGGCGACATGCTGGGCGGACCTTAATTGGCCTGCCCACGTAAAATGGCAGCAGGGCCCGCTTCGGCAGCGATCGGCTGCCCACCCACCGCTAAGTCGGTTGGGCCCGCCCGCCCATCAATGGCAAAATTCAGCCCTTTGAGTTCGGCGTTAGTATTACACCATTTTGAAATTTATGCTTCAAACAATTCGTCAGAAACAAACGTTTATACAGACAATAACCCTTTGAAGCTTTTGGACAAATTTTGTGACAAAAGCGCAAGGATTTCCAGATGGAGTCTATTGTTACAACTATTTAATCTATGTATTATATATATTGCTGGAAGAGAAAATCTGTTTGCAGATGCATTATCAAGAGTTTGAAGCCTAAGGGAAATTGGGATATGTTTTAAAAATCTGGACACTGAACTGGAGTGACTTCTGATGATGTCAAGGACTTGTATATACATATTTATCTTAATGCTTGCATCTAGTAATGTAATAGTGTAATAAGTATAGGAGTTAGTGTGAGATGGGTTATTAAAATGAAATCATCTTTTAGAATTATTACAGTTCATTTTCTGGTAAGGAGGAGGATGTCATGAAGTTATTAATGTATATAATATATAATATTTTGGAAAATATTTTTCTTTTAAAATAGAGTTTAGTCTGTTGGTATGTCTTAACTGGATTAAAGCCAGCTCATCTGGGTGCTTTGATATGTACTGGTTTTGATATGTAAGAGAGATAGCATGCATTTGCATTTTTTAAATAGAGCACGGAAAATGTGGGGTGAAAAGTTGATGCTTTTCTAGCAGCTACCCAGCAATATGCTTATATTACTAATAAAATCGGTATTATGAAAGTGGTTTCATTGTTAAAAGGTGAAGTTCAAAGAGGTTATTGATACAATAAGAATTAACATACAATGGGGCTGGTATGTATAACTTCAGTCATTTTTGGGTATGCAGGGAGAAGCAATGTAAGATCAAAAGGCAGCTGCAAGCCTCCAACTGGCTCCACAGTGAAAAGATTCTTATTTTGAATTTTGTAAGGTGAAAATGCTTTGCCTGGTGTTTGGTTAAGTTTATGGGTTGCTGTTGCCTTAATGGAGATTAGTTTGGGAATTTGTTAAAAGTTATGATAGTAGCCATGTGTACATATACAGTAACCTGCGTAAATTAATAAAATGTTTCACTTAGTTAATGTAAAACCTCGAGAACTAGTGGCCTGATTGCTGATTTTAGAGTCGCATCTCAAACATTACACTTTAAGTTATTGGTTATGACAGTTGTTAAAGTTTCCCTCTGGAATTTTTAAAATAACTCCGCTTTACCAACTGCATCGGTCATGACACTGAGTGACTGCATTTGGAATGCTGGGTGACTGTACATTTGGAAAGCTGGGTGACTGTGAATTTGGAATGCTTGGTAACTGTACACATGGAATGCTGGGTGACCGTGTATTTCAAATGCCGGGTGAATGTGTATTTGGTGGACTGTACACCTGGAATGTTGGGTAACTGCGTGTTTGGAATGTTGGATGATATGTATTTGGAGTTCTGGGCAACTCTGCACATGGAATCCTGGGCGACTGTGCACCTGGAGTGCTGGGTGACTGTGTTTGTGGAATTCTGGGTGACTGTGTAGATGGAATGCTGGGTGAGTGCGCATTTTAAATGCGGGGTGATGGTACACCTGGATTGCTGGGTGAATGTGTATTTAAAAGCTGGTTGACTGTACATATGGAATGCTGAGCAGTTTTGTATTTGGAATGCTTGGTGACTGTGTATTCAGAATGCTGGGTGACCATATATAGGGAATATTGGGTGACTGTGTATAGGAAATGCTGGGTGACTATGTATAAGGAATGCTGAGTGACTGTGTATAGGGATTTCTGGTGACTGCATTTGGAAGGTTGCGTGACTGTGCATTTGGAAAGCTGAGCGACTGTGTATTTGGAATGCTGGGCGACATGTATTTGGAATGCTGGGTGAGTGTGTATTTCAAAGCTGGTGGACTGTACATATGGAATGTTGGCTAGTTGTGTATTTGGAATGCTGGGTCACTGTGTTTAGGGATTTCTGGGTGACTGTGTATTTGGTCTGCTGGGTGATAGGGCATTTAGTCTGCTGAGTGAATGTGCATTTGGAATTCTGGGTGAGTGTGCATTTCAAAGCTGGTTGACTGTACATCTAGAATGCTGGGCGACTGAGCATTTGGAATGCTGGGTGCACATATGTCAAAGCTGGTTGACTATACATATGAAATGCTGGGCAATTATGTATAGGGAATGCTGGGCGACCGTGTATAAGGAATGATGGGTGACTGTGCATAGGGAATGCTGGACAATAGTGCATTTAGAATGCTGGGTGAGTGTGTATTTCAAATGCTGGATGAAGCTACACCTGGAATGCTGGGTGAATGTGTGTTTGGAATTCTGGATGTGTTTATTTCAAAGGTTGACTGTACATATGGAATGCTGTGCAATTCTGTATTCGGAATGCTGGGTGACCATGTATAGGCACTGCTGGGTGACCGTGCATCTGGAATGCTGGGAACTATGTACAGGGAATGCTAGGTGACTGTGTATAAGGAATGCTGAGTGACTGTATATAGGGAATGCTGGTTGACTGTGTATTTGGTCTGCTGGGTGTTGGTGCATTTAGTCTTCTGGATGAAGTGTATTTGGAATGCCGGGCAACAACGTATATAGAATGCTGGGTGATGTGTATTTGGAATGCTGAGTGACGTGTATTCGGAATGCTGGGTGACCGTGTACAGGGAATGCTGGGTGACCGTGTACAGGGAATGCTGGGTGACCGTGTACAGGGAATGCTGGGTGACCGTGTACAGGGACTGCTGGGTGACTGTGTGTAGGGAATACTGAGTGACTATGTATTTGGTCTGCTGAGTGATAGTGCATTTAGTCTGCTCAGCGACTGTGTATATGGAATGCTGGGCGACCGTGTACAGGTGTTGAACAAATACTTCACATCCGTCTTCACCCAAGAGAATGAGGATGAAGGTATGGAACTCGGCGAGAGAGACTGCGAGGTTCTTGAGCAAATTGATATAGGGAGTGACAAGATATTGGAGGTGTTGGCAGGCTTAAAAGTGGACAAATCTCCAGGTCCAGATGATTTGTGTCCCAGGCTGCTGAGGGAGGAAAGGGAGGAGATTGCAGGGGCTCTGACCCAAATTTTGAATTCCTCTCTGGCCAAGGGGGTGGTGCCAGAGGACTGGAGAACAGCTAATGTGGTTCTGCTATTTAAGAATGGTTGTAGAGATAAGCCAGGGAACTACAGACCTGTGAGCCTCACTTCAATGGTAGGGAAACTATTGGAGAAAATTCTGAAGGAGAGAATCTATCTCCACTTGGAGAGGCAAGGTTTGATCAGGGATAGTCAGAATGGCTTTGTCAGAGGGAGGTCATTCCTAACTAATTTGATTGACTTTTTTGAGGAGCTGACCAGGTGCGTAGATGAGGGTACTGCAGTTGATATAGTTTACATGGGTTTCAGCAAAGCCTTTGACAAGGTCCCACATGGTAGACTTATAAAGAAGGCAAATGCACATGGGATACAGGGTAATTTGATAAGGTGGATTCAAAATTGGCTTATTTGTAGGAGATAGAGGATGATGACGGGAGGCTGCGTTAGTGACTGGTAGCCAGTGTCCAGTCATGTACCACAGGGATCTGTGCTGGGTCCCCTATTATTCGTCATTTATATAAACAGCATAGATGACTATGTGGGGGGTAGGATTAGTAAATTTGTGGATGACACAAAGATTGGCCGGGTGGTTAACAGTGAGGTTGAGTGTCTTAGGCTACAGGAAGATATAGATGGGATGGTCAAATGGGCAGCTAAGTGGCAGATGGAATTTAATCCTGAAAAGTGTGAGGTGATGCACTTTAGAAGGAGTAATTTGACAAGGAAGTATTCAATGGATGGCATGAAACTAAGAAGTTCTGAGGAACAAAGGGACCTCGGCGTGTGTGTCCATAGATCTCTGAAGGTGGAGGGGCATGTTAGAGGGGTGGTGAAAAAGGTATATGGGACACTTGCCTTTATCATTCGAGGCATTGATTATAAAAGCGGGGAGGTCAAATTGGAGTTGTATAGAACCTTGGTGAGGCCACAGCTGGAGTACTGTGTGCAGTTCTGATCGCCACATTATAGGAAGGATGTGATTGCACCAGAGGGGGTGCAGAGGAGATTCACCAGGATGTTGCCTGGAATGAAACATTTAAGTTATGAAGAGAGGTTGGATAGATTTGGGTTGTTTTCGTGGGAGCAGAGAAAACTGAAGGGTGATCGATCAAGGCGTACAAGATTATGAGGAGCATGGACAGATTGGATAGGGAGCAGCTGTTCTCCTTAGTTGAAGGGTCAGTCACGAGGGGACATAAGTTCAAGGTGAGGGCAAGAGGTTTCGGGGGGATGTGAGGAAAAACCAGAGGGTGGCGATGGTCTGGAATGCACTGTCTGGGAGGATGGTGGAGGCGTGTTGCCTCATATCCTTTACAAAGTACCTGGATGAGCATTTGGCATGTCATAACATTCAAGGCCAAGGGTCAAGTGCTGGTAAATGAAATTAGATAGGTAGGTCAGGTGTTTCTCACATGTCGATGCAGACTCGATGGGCCGAAGGGCTTCTTCTGCACTGTGTGATTCTGTGTACTTGGAATGCTGGGCGACTGTGTATTTCAATTTCTGGTTGACTGTGTATTTGGAATGCTTGGTAACTGTACTCATCAAATGCTGGATGACAGTATTTTTCAAAAGCTAGGTGAGTGTGTATTTCAAAGCTGGTTTACTGTACACCTGGAATCCTGGGTATTTGTGTATTTGAAATGCTGGATGATGTGTATTTGGAATTCTGGGCAACTCTGCACCTGGAATCCTGGGTGACTGTGTGCCTGGAGTGCTGGGGGACTTTGTATATGGAATGCTGGCTGACAGTGTATACGGAATGCTGGGTGACTGTATATTTGGAATGCTGGGTGAATGTGTATTTAGAATGTGGGGTGAGTGTATATTTCAAAGCTGGTTGACTGTACATATGGAATGCTGGGTATTTGTGTATTTGGAAAGCTGGGTGAATGTGTATTCAGAATGCTGGGTGACCATGTATAGGGAATGCTGAGAGACCATGTAGAGGGATTTTTGGGTGACTGTGTATAGGGAATACTGGGTGACTGTGTATTTGGTCTGCTGGGTGATAGTGCATTTAGTCTGCTGGGTGACTGTGCATTTGGAATGCTGGGCAACTGTGTATTTGGAATGCTGGGAGATGTGTATTTGAATGCTCGATGTCTGTGTACCTAGACACGTGAATAGCTGTCTATCTGGGATGCTGGGTCTCGGTGTATCTAGAATGCTCATTTAGATGTCTTTCTGGGATGTCGTGTGCCTGTGTATCTAGACTGCTCGACTATCTGTCGATCTGGGATGGTGGGAATCTGTGTATCCAGAATGTTTGATTATCTGTCTATCTGAGATGCTAGGTGTCTGTGTATCAACACTGCTCGATTATTTATCTATCTATCTGGACTGCACGGTCTCTGTCTATCTAGGCTGCTCGATTATCCGTCTATCTGAAATGCTGGATGTTGGTTGTATCTGAAATGCTTGATGATCTGTCTATCTGAGATGCTGAGTCTGTATGTATCTGGACTGCTCGATTATCTGTCTATGTGGGATGTTGGGCTTCTGTGTATCTAAATTGCTCAATTATCTGTCTATCTGAAATGCTGGGTGACTGTGTGTCTAGAATGCTTGATTAACTGTCTATCTGGGATGCTTTGTGTCTGTACATTGAGAAAACAAAATTATCTTTCAATTCCCATGTTGAATGTATGTGTATCTAGAAAGCTCAAGTATCTGTCTATCTGGAATGCTGGGTGGCTGTGTATCTAGACTGCTCAATTATCAACCTATCTAGAAATCTGGGCATCTGTGTATCTAGAATGTTTGATTATCTGTCTATCTGGGATGCTGGATGTCTGTGTATCTAGACTGTTTGAATATCTTTCCATCTGGGATGCTGAATGTCTATGTATCAAGAATGCTCGATTATCTGTATCTGGAATCTGTATGTCTGTGTATGTAGACTGTTTAAGTATCTGTCCATCAGGGGTGTTTAATATCTGTGTATCTAGGCTGCACAATTATCTGTCTATCTGGAATGCTGGGTGTCTGCTTACCTAGGCTGCGCAGTTATCTGTCTATCTGGGATGCTGTGTGCATGTGTATCAAGACTGCTCGATTATTTGTCTATCTGTGACGCTGGATGGCTGTGTGTCCAGAATGCTCGATTATTTGTCTATCTGAAATGTTGGGTGACTGTGTGTCTAGGATGCTCAATTAACTGTCTATCTGGGAAGCTGTATGACTGTATATCTAGGATGCTCGATTATCGATCTATCTGGAATGCTGGGTGTCTGTGTATCCAGACTGTTCGATTGTCTGTCTATCTGTGATGCTGTGTATCTGTGTATGGAGACAGCTGAATTACCTGTCTATCTGGAATGCTGGTTGACTGTGTATTTGGAACGCTGGTTGACTGTGTATTTGGAATACTTGGTAACTATACTCATCAAATGCTGGATGACAGTATTTTTTGAAAGCCAGGTGACTGTGAATTTCAAAGCTGGTTTACTGTACACCTTGAATCCTGGGTATTTGTGTATTTGGAATGCAGGATGATGTGTATTTGGAATTCTGGGCAACTCTGCACCTGGAATCCTGGGTGACTGTGTGCCTGGAGTGCTGGGGGACTTTGTATATGGAATGCTGGCTGACAGTGTATACGGAATGCTGGGTGACTGTATATTTAGAATGCTAGGTGAATGTGTATTTAAAATGTGGGGTGATTGTGTATTTCAAAGCTGGTAGACTGTACATATGGAATGCTGGGTGAATGTATATTTGGAATGCTGGGTGAATGTGTATTCGGAATGCTGGGTGACCGTGTACAGGGAATGCTGGTAGACCGTGTACAGGGATTGTTGGGTGACTATGTATAGGGAATACTGGGTGACTGTGTTTAGGGATTTCTGGATGACTGTGTATTTGGTCTGCTGGGTGATAGTGCATTTAGTCTGCTGGGTGACTGTGTATTTGGAATGCTGGGCAACTGTGTATTTGGAATGCTCGGTGTCTGTGTACCTAGACACGTGAATAGCTGTCTATCTGGGATGCTGGTTCTCGGTATATCTAGAATGCTCATTTAGATGTCTTTCTGGGATGTTGTGTGCCTGTGTATCTAGACTGCGCGACTGTCCATCTAGGATGGTGGGTATCTGTGTATCCAGAATGCTTGATTATCTGTCTATCTGAGATGCTAAGTGTCTGTGTATCAACACTGCTCGATTATTTATCTATCTATCTGGACTGCAAGGTGTCTGTCTATCTAGGCTACTTGATTATCCATCTATCTGAAATGCTAGATGTTGGTTGTATCTGGAATGCTTGATGATCTGTCTATCTGAGATGCTGAGTCTGTATGTATCTGGACTGCTCGATTATCTGTCTATGTGGGATGTTAGGCTTCTGTGTATCTAAATTGCTCAATTATCTGTCTTTCTGAAATGCTGGGTGACTGTGTGTCTAGAATGCTCGATTAACTGTCTATCTGGGATGCTTTGTGTCTGTATATTGAGAAAGCAAAATTATCTTTCAATCGGGATGTTGAATGTATGTGTATCTAGAAAGCTCAGGTGTCTGTCTATCTGGGATGCTGGGTGGCTGTGTATCTAGACTGCTCAATTATTAATCTATCTAGAAATCTGGGCATCTGTGTATCTAGAATGTTTGATTATCTGTCTATCTGGGATGCTGGATGTCTGTGTATCTAGACTGTTTGATTTTCTTTCCATCTGGGATGCTGAATGTCTGTGTATCGAGAATGCTCGATTATCTGTATTTGGAATCCATACGTCTGTGCACGTAGACTGTTTGAGTATCTGTCCATCAGGGGTGTTTAATATCTGTGTATCTAGGCTGCACAATTATCTGTCTATCTGGAATGCTGAGTGTCTGTTTATCTAGGCTGCGCAGTTATCTGTCTATCTGGGATGCTGTGTGCATGTGTATCAAGACTACTCGATTATTTGTCTATCTGAATGCTGGGTGACTGTGTGTCTAGTATGTTCAATTAACTGTCTATCTGGGAAGCTGTATGATTGTATATCTAGGATGCTCGATTATCGATCTATCTGGAATGCTGGGTGTCTGTGTATCTTAACTGCTTGATTATCTATCTGAAATTGCTGAATTATCTGTCTATCTGGAATGCTCGGTGCCTGTGTATCTAGACTGCTCGATTATCCGTCTGTCTGGGATGCTGGATGGCTGTGAATCCAGAATGCTTGATTATCCATTTATCTAGGATGCTGGGTGTCTGTGTATCTACACTGCTTAATTAAGTGTATGCGGGATGGTGGGTTTCTTCTGTATCTAATTTGCTCAATCATCTGCCTATCTGGGATGCTGGGTGTCTATGTACCTGGACTGCTAGATTATCTGTCTATGTGAGATACTGGATGTCTGCAAATGTAGAATGCTCAATTATCTGTCTATCTCGGATGTTGTGTGTCTGTGTATCTAGAATGCTCAATTATGTGTCTATCTGGGATGATAGGTTTCTGTGTATCTAAAATGCTTGATCATTTGTCTATCTGAAATGCTGGGTGACTGTCTATCTAGACTGCTGAATTATCTGTCTCTCTGGGATACTGTGTATCTGTGTATCTAAACTGCTCGATTATCTGTCCATCTGAAATGCTGGGTTTCTATGTATCTAGATTACTCTATTATCTGTCTATCTGGAATGCTAGGTGTCTGTGCATATAGGTTGCTGTATTATCTGTCTATCTGGAATGCTGGGTGACCTGGTATCTAGACTGTTTGAGTATCTGTCCATCTGGGATGATTAGTCTGTGTAACTATACTGCTCTATTATGTGGAATACTCGATTATCTGTCTATCTGCGATACTGTGGTTCTGTGTATTTAGAATATGCAATTATGTGTCTATCTGGGATGCTGGATGTCTGTGTGTCTAGACTGCTCAATTATATAACTATCTGGAATGCTGGGTGTCTGTGTAACTAGACTGTTCGATCTGTGATGATGTCTATTTGTGTATCGAGACAGCTGATTTATCTGTCTATCTTGGATGCTAGATGTCTGTGCATCTAAAATGCTCAAATATCTGTCTATCAGGGATGCTGGGTATCTGTGCATTTAGAATGCTCAATTATCTATCTATCTGGGATGCTGTATGTCTGTGTATCTAGACTGCTCAGTTATCTGTCCATCTGGGGCAAAAACAAAAATACCTGGAAAAACTCAGCATCTGCGGAGAGGGATACAGTTGATGTTTTGAGTCTGTATGACCTTCGTCAGAACTGAGACATATAGAAATAAGATAAAATATAAGCTGGTAGAGGGGGGTAGGTGGGACAGGTAGAGCTCGATAGGGGGCCAGTGATAGGTGGAGGCCAAGAAGAGACTGCCAAAGATGCCATAGACAAAAGGACAAACGGGTGTTGAAGATGGTGATATTATCTGAAGGATGTGCTAATTAGGACATTAAGGATAGAAAGCAGGACAAGCTAGTGGCAGATGGCCCTGGTGGGGTGGGGTGGGGGGAAGGGATCGAAATGGGCTAAAAGAGGGAGATGAAACAATAGATCGAAATAAATTTTTAAAAAGGAGGGAAAAGAAAAACATATTTGTAATTTTTTTTAATTATTGGAACGAGGGGGATCGGAAAGGGGGTGGGGATGGAGGAGAGAGTTCATGATCTGTAATTGTTGAACTCAATATTAAGTCCGGAAGGCTGTAAAGTGCCTAGTCGGAAGATGAGGTGCTGTTCCTCTAGTTTGCATTGCAGCAAGCCAAGGACGAACATATGGACATGACAGCAGGGTGGTGTGTTGAAATGGCAAGGGACATGGAGGTCTGGGTCATGCTTGCGGATGACCGAAGGTGTTCCGCAAAGCAGTCACCCAGTCTGCGTTTGGTCTCTCCAGTGTGGAGGAGACCGCATTGGGAGCAGCGAATGCAATAGACTAAATTGAGGGAAGTGCAAGTAAAGTGCTGCTTCACTTGAAAGGAGTGCTTGGGCCCTTGGACGTAGAGGAGGGGGGAAGTAAAGTGGCAGGTGTTGCACCTTCTGCGGTTGGATGGGAAGGTGCCGTGGGAGGGGGTTGAGGTGTAGGGAGTGATGGAGGAGTGGACCAGGGTGTCCCGGAGGGTGTCTGTGTACCTGGACTGCTGGATAATCTGTCTATATGGGATGCTGGATGTCTGCGTATGTAGAATGCTTGGTTCCCTGTCTATCTGGAATGCTGGATGTTTATTTATCTAGACAGCTCGGTTATGTGTCCAACTGGGATGCTGGGTTGTGTATATCTAGAATGCCCGGTAAGGTGTCAATCTGGAATGCTGTGTGTCTGTGTCTGTGTACCTAGACTGCTCGATAATCTGTCTATCTTGGATGCTGGAAGGCTGTGTATCCAAAATGGTCGATTATCTGTCTATCTGGATGATGAGTGTCTGTGTATTTACACTGCTTAGTTATTTCTCTATCTACCTGGAATGCACAGTGTCTGTCTATCTAGACTGCTCGATTATCAGTCTATCTGGAATGCTGGATGCCTGTTGTATCTATCTCTCTGAGATACTGGGTATCTGTGTATCTAGAGTGCTTGACTAGCTGTCTATCTGGAATCTTTGGTGACTGTGTATCTAGACTGTGCGATTATCCATCTATCTGTGATGCTTTGTATCTGTGTATCAAGACAGCTGGATGTCTGTACATCTAAAATGCTTGAATACCTGACTAACTGAAATGCTGGGGGTTCGGTGTATATAGAACGCTCATTCCTGTGTCCATCTGGGACCTGTATGTCTGTTATCTAGACTGCTCGATTATCTGTCTATCTGAAATGCTCATTGCCTATGGGTCTGGACTGCATGATTATCTTTCTATCTGGGATGGGGGCTGTCTGTGTATCTAGACTGCTCAATTATCTGTCTACCTGGGAGGTGCTGGGTGTGTGTATCTGGACTGCTCGATTAACTGTCTATGTGTGATGTTGGGTGACTGTTTATCTCGAATAATCAATATTCTGTCTATCTAGGATGATGGATGCCTGTGTAACTCGACTGCTCAATTACCTGTACCTCTGCAAAGCTCAATGCCTATATATCCATAGCGCTTGATTTTCTGTCTATCTGGGTTGCTGTGTGTCTATGTATCTGGACTGCTCAATTATCTGTCTATCTGAAATGCACATTGCCTATGGATCTGGACTGCAGGAATATCTTTCTATCTGGGTTACTGTGTGTCTGTATATCGAAACTGTTGAAATATCTCTCTATCTGGGATGCTGGGTGTCTGTGTATCTCAACTGCTCAATTATCTGTCTATCTGGGATGCTGGGTGTCTGTGTATCTATGCTGCTCAATTATTTATCTACCTATCTGGAATGCACGGTGTCTGTCTATCTAAACTGCTCGATTGTCTATCTGTAATGCTGGATGTTGGTTGCATCTAGAATGCTTGATTAGATGTCTATCTGGAATGCTGGCTGGCTGTGTATCTAGACTGTTCGACTATTTGTTTATCTGGGATGCTGGGTGTCTGTGTATCTAGACTGCTCGATTATCTGTCTACCTGAGAGGTGCCGGGTCTGTGTATCTGGACTGCTCGATTATCTGTCTATGTGTGATGCTGTGTGACTGTGTATCTCGAATAATCAATATTTTATCTATCTAGGATGATGGATGCCTGTGTAACTCTACTGCTCAATTACCTGTCTCTCAGGAAACCTCAATGCCTATATATACATAGCGCTTGATTTTCTGTCTATCTGGGATGCTGTGTGTCTGTGTATCTAGACTGCTCAATTATCTGTCTGTCTGAAATGCTCATTGCCTATGTATCTGGACTGCATGATTATCTCTCTATCTGGGTTACTGTGTGTCTGTGTATTGAAACTGTTCAACTACCTCTCTATCTGGGATGCTGTGTGTCTTTGTATCTAGACTGCTCAATTATCTGTGTATCTGGAATGCTGTGTCTCTATTTAGGCTACTCAATTCTCTGTCTATCAGGGATTCTGGGTGTCTGTGTATCTACAATGCTTGGTTTTCTGTTTGCCTGTGATGCTTGATGTATCTGTATCTAGAATACTTGATTATCTTTCTATATGGAATGCTGGGTATCTGTTATCTAGAATTCTTGAATATCTGTCTATCTGGGATGCTCAGTGTCTGTGTATCTAAAATGCCCAATTATCTGTCTATCTGAAATGCTGGATGTTGGTTGCATCTAGAACGCTTGATTAGATGTCCATCTGGGACGCTGGGTGTCTGTGTGTCTAGACTGTTCGACTATTTGTTTATCTGGGATGCTGGGTGTCTGTGTATCTAGACTGCTCGATTATCTGTCTACCTGGGAGGTGCCGGGTCTGTGTATCTGGACCACTCGATTATCTGTCTATGTGTGATGCTGAGTGACTGTGTATCTCGAATAATCAATAATCTGTCTATCGAGGATGGTGGATGCCTGTGTAACTCGACTGCTCAATTACCTGTCTTTCTGCAAAGCTCAATGCCTATATTTCTATAGCGCGTGATTTTCTGTCTATCTGAGTTGCTGTGTGTCTGTATATCTAGACTGCTCAATTACCTGTCTACCTGAAATGCTCATTGCCTATGGACCTGGACT
The DNA here is from genome assembly GCF_017639515.1 of Carcharodon carcharias. Classification (NCBI taxonomy): domain Eukaryota; kingdom Metazoa; phylum Chordata; class Chondrichthyes; order Lamniformes; family Lamnidae; genus Carcharodon; species Carcharodon carcharias. The sequence continues at coordinate 168,210,589 of NC_054469.1, forward strand.
GCATGAATATCTTTCTATCTGGGTTACTGTGTGTCTGTGTATCGAAACTGTTCAACTATCCCTCTATTAGGGATGCTGTGTGTCTGTGTATCTAGACTGCTCAATTAACTGTGTATCTGGAATGCTGTGTCTCTATTTAGGCTGCCCAATTCTCTGTCTATCTGGGATTCTGGGTGTCTGTGTATCTACAATGCTTGGTTTTCTGTTTACCTGTGATGCTTGATGTATGTGTATCTAGAATACTTGATTATCTTTCTATCTGGAACGCTGGGTATCTGTTATCTAGAATTCTTGAATATCTGTCTACCTGGGATGCTCAGTGTCTGTGTATCTAAAATGCTCAATTATCTGTCTATCAGGAATGCTGGATGTTTGTTTATCTAGGCAGCTGGGTTATTTGTCCAACTGGGATGCTGGGTTCTATGTGTCTAGAATGTCCGATTAGGTGTCAATCTGGAATGCTGTGTGTCTGTGTACCTAGACTGCTCAATTATCTGTCTATCTTGGATGCTGGATGGCTGTGTATCCAAAATTTTCGATTATCTGTCTATCTGGGTGCTGAGTGTCTGTGTATTTACACTGCTTAATTATTTCTCTATCTACCTGGAATGCACAGTGTCTGTCTATCTAGATTGCTCAATTATCTATCCATCTGCAATACCGGATGCCTGTTGCATCTGGAATCCTGGGTTATCTATCTCGTTGAGATACTTCGTGTCAGTGTATCTGGAATGCTCGATTATTTATCTATCTATTTGAGATGCTGGGTATCTGTGCATCTAGAGTGCTTGACTAGCTGCCTATCTGGAATCCCTGGTGACTGTGTATCTAGACTGCTTGATCATCCGTCTATCTGTGATGCTTTGTATCGGTGTATCAAGACAGCTGGATGTCTGTACATCTAAAATGCTCAAATACCTGTCTAACTGGGATGCTGGGGGTTCTGTGTATATAGAAAGCTCGTTCCTGTGTCCATCTGGGACCTGTATGTTGTGTATCTAGACTGCTCAATTATCTGTCTATCTGGGATGCTGGGTGCCTGTGTAACTATGCTGCTCAATTATTTATCCACCTATCTGGAATGCACGGTGTCTGTCTATCTAAACTGCTCGACTGTCTGTCTATCTGTAATGCTGGATGTTGGTTGCATCTAGAACGCTTGATTAGATGTCCATCTGGGATGCTGGGTGTCTGTGCGTCTAGACTGTTCGACTATTTGTTTATCTGGGATGCTTGGTGTCTGTGTATCAAGACTGCTCGATTATCTGTATACCTGGGAGGTGCTGGGTCTGTGTATCTGGACTGCTCGATTATCTGTCTATGTGTGATGCTGGGTGACTGTGTATCTCGAATAATCAATATTTTGTCTATCTAGGATGATAGATGCCTGTGTAACTCGACTGCTCAATTACCTGTCTCTCAGGAAACCTCAATGCCTATATATCCATAGCGCTTGATTTTCTGTCTATCTGCGATGCTGTGTGTCTGTGTATCTCAACTGCTCGACTATCTGTCTATCTGAAATGCTCATTGCCTATGGATCTGGACTGCATGAATATCTTTCTATCTGGGTTGCTGTGTGTCTGTGTATCAAAACTGTTCAACTATTTCTCTATTTGGGATGCTGGGTGTCTGTGTATCTAGACTGCTCAATTATCTGTGTATCTGGAATGCTGTGTCTCTATTTAGGCTGCCCAGTTCTCTGTCTATCTGGAATTATCGGTGCCTGTATATCTAGAATGCTTGGTTTTCTGTTTGCCTGTGATGCTTGATGTATGTGTATCTAGAATACATGATTATCTTTCCATATGGAATGCTGGGTATCTGTTATCCTGAATTCTTGAATATCTGTCTAACTGGGATGCTCAGTGTCTGTGTGTCTAAAATGCTCAATTATCTGTCTATCTGAAATGCTGGATGTTGGTTGCATCTTAAATGCTTGATTAGATGTCTATCTGAATGCTGGATGTCTGTTTATCCAGACAGCTCGGTTATTTGTCCAACTGGGATGCTGAGTTCCGTGTATCTAGAATGCCCGATTAGGTGTCAATCTGGAATGCTGTGTGTCTGTGTACCTAGACTACTTGATTATCTGTCTATTTTGGATGCTGAATGGCTGTGTATCCAAAATGGTTGATTATCTGTCTATCTGGGTGATGAGTGTCTGTGTATTTACATTGCTTAATTATTTCTCTATCTACCTGGAATGCACAGTGTTTGTCTATCTAGACAGCTCGATTATCAGTCTATCTGGATTGCTGGATGTCTGTTGTATCTGGAACTGGGTTATCTATCTCTCTGAGATACTGGGCGTCAGTGCATCTAGAATTCTCGATTATCTATCTGTCTATTTGAGATGCTGGGTTTCTGTGTATCTGGAGTGCTTGACTAGCTGCCTATCTGGGATCCTTGGTGACTGTGTATCTAGACTGCTTGATTATCCGTCTATCTGAGATGCTTTGTATTGGTGTATCAAGACAGCTGGATGTCTGTACATCTAAAATACTCGAATACCTTTCTAACTGGGATGCTGGGGGTTCTGTGTATATAGAACGCTCGTTCCTGTGTCTATCTGGGACCTGTATGTTGTGTAGCTAGACTGGTCAATTATCTATCTATCTGGGATGCTGGGTGTCTGTGTATCTCAACTGCTCGATTATCTGTCTATCTGGGATGCTGGGTGTTGACATATCTAAAATGCTTAATTATCTGTCTATCTGTAATGCTGGATGTTGGCTGCATCTAGAATGCTTGATTAGATGTCTATCTGGAATGCTGGATGTCTGTTTATCTAGGCAGCTGGGTTATTTGTCCAACTGGGATGCTGGGTCCTGTGTGTCTAGAACGCCTGAGTAGGTGTTAATCTGGAATGCTGTGTGTCTGTGTACCTAGACTGCTCAATTACCTGTCTATCTTGGATGCTGGATGGCTGTGTATCCAAAATGGTTGTTTATCTGTCTATCTGGGTGCTGAGTGTCTGTGTCTTTACACTGCTTAATTATTTCTCTATCTACCTGGAATGCACAGTGTCTGTCTATCTAGACTGCTCAATTATCTGTCTATCTGCAATACCGGATGCCTGTTGCATCTGGACTCCTGGTTTATCTATCTCTCTGAGATACTTCATGTCAGTGTATCTGGAATGCTCGATTATCTATCTATCTATTTGAGATGCTGGGTATCTGTGTATCTAGAGTGCTTGACTAGCTGTCTATCTGGAATCCTTGGTGACTGTGTATCTAGACTGCTTGATTATCCGTCTATCTGTGATGCTTTGTATCGGTGTATCAAGACAGCTGGATGTCTGTACATCTAAAATGCTTGAATACCTGACTAACTGGATGCTGGGGGTTCTGTGTATATAGAACGCTCGTTCCTTTGTCCATCTGGGACCTGTATGTCTGTGTATCTAGACTGCTCAATTATCTATCTATCTGGGATGCTGGGTGTCTGTGTATCTACGCTGCTCAATTATTTATCTACCTATCCAGAATGCACGGTGTGTGTCTATCTAAACTGCTCGACTGTCTGTCTATCTGTAATGCTGGATGTTGGTTGCATCTAGAATGCTTGACTAGATGTCTATCTGGGATGTTGGGTGTCTGTGTATCTGGACTGTTCGACTATTTGTTTATCTGGGATGCTGGGTGTCTGTTTCTCTAGACTGCTCGATTATCTGTCTACCTGGGCGGTGCTGGGTCTGTGTAGCTGGACCACTAGATTATCTGTCTGTGTGTGATGCTGAGTGACTGTGTATCTTGAATAATCAATAATCTGTCTATCTAGGATGATGGATGCCTGTGTAACTCGACTGCTCAATTATCTGTCTCTCTGCAAAGCTCAATGCCTATATATACATAGCGCTTGATTTTCTGTCTTTCTGGGTTGCTGTGTGTCTGTGTATCTCGACTGCTCGATTATCTGTCTATCTGAAATGCTCATTGCCTATGTATCTGGACTGCATGAATATCTTTCTATCTGGGTTGCTGTGTGTCTGTGTATCGAAACTGTTCAACTATCTCTCTATTTGGGATGCTGTGTGTCTGTGTATCTAGACTGCTCAATTATCTGTATATCTGGAATGCTGTGTCTCTATTTAGGCTGCCCAATTCTCTGTCTATCTGGGATTCTGGGTGTCTGTGTATCTACAATGCTTGGTTTTCTGTTTGCCTGTGATGCTTGATGTATCTGTATCTAGAATACTTGATTATCTTTCTATCTGGAATGCTGGGCATCTGTTATCTAGAATTCTTGAATATCTGTCTACCTGGGATGCTCAGTGTCTGTGTATCTAAAATTCTCAATTATCTGTCTATCTGAAATGCTGGATGTTGGTTGCATCTATAATGCTTAATTAGATGTCTATCTGTGTTGCTGGGTGTCTGTGTATCTAGACTGCTTGATTATCTACCTATCAGTAATGTTCGGTAACTGTGTACCTAGAATACTCGATTTTCTGAGTATCTGGAATGATGGATGTCTTTGTAACTACACTGCTCAATTATCTGGGATGGTGAGATTTTGTGTATCTAAAATGCTCAATTATCTGTCTGAAATGCTTAGTGTCTGTGTACTTAGACCTCTTGATAATCTGTCTATCTGGGTCTCTCTGTCTCTAGACTGCTCGAATATCACTCTATCTGCAATGCTTAGTGTCTGTGTATCTATAGCTGTTTGATTATCTGTCTGTATGTGATGCTGTGTTTCAAGACAGCTGAATTAGCTATCTCTCTTGGATGCCGAATGTCTGCACATCTAAAATGCTCAAATATCTGTCTATCCGGGATGTTGGGTGTCTGTGTATCTAGAATGCTCATTCCTGTTCCTATCTAGGACGCTGTATGTCTGTGTATCTAGACGGCTTGATTTTCTATGTATTTTGGATGCTCAGTGTCTATATACCTAAAATGCTCAATTATCTGTCTATTTGAAATGTTGGGTGTCTTTGTATCTAGAACGCTCGGTTATCTGTCTATCTGGAATGATGTATGTCTGTGTATCTAAACTGTTCGAGTATCTGTCCATCTGGGATGTTGGGTATCTGTTTTTACTGGACTGCTGGATTATCTGTCTATGTAGGATGCTGGGTGTCTGTGTATATAGAATGCTAAATTACCTGTTTATCTTGGATGTTGTGTGTCTGTGTATCTAGAATGCACAATTATCTGTCTACCAGGGATGTTCAGTGTCTGTGTATCTAGACTGCTAGATTATCTATCTATCTGGAATGCTGGGTCTCTGTGCATCTAGATTGCTCAATTATCTACCTATCTGGGATGCTGGGTGTCTGTGTATCTAGACTGCTCAAATATCGCTGTATCTGTAATGCTTGGTGTCTGTGTATCTAGACTGTTTGATTACATGTCTATCTGTGATGCTGCCTATCTGTGCATCAAAACAGCTGAATTTTCTGTCTATCTTGGATGCTGGATGTGTGTGCATCTAAAATGCTCAGCTATTTGTCTATCTGGGATGCTGGATGTCTGTGTATCTAGACTGCTCAATTATCTGTGAATCTGGAATTCTGCGTCTTTCTCTATTTAGGCTGCTCAATTCTCTGTCTATCTGGATTGCTGGATTGTCTGGATATCTGGCATGCTGGATTGCCCCGGGACCTGGAATGTCTGTGCATCTGGAATGCTAGCAGTCTGTGTGTCCAAATGCTGGAATACCTGAGGTTCTGAGATGTCAGATTGTTTATGTATCTTAAATGCTGCATCTCTGTGTGTCTGGAACTTAAGGTTGCTTGCAAATCAGGAATGTTTTATGCCTGTGGATCTGGAATTCTAGATTGGCTGTTCATATGGAATGTTGGGTGTCTGTATGTATCTGGAAAGCTACATTATCAATGAATCCAGAATGCTGGATTTTCTGTGTATGTCGGATGTTGGATTGTCTATCTATTTGGAATATTGAATTTTCAGTCCATCTAGAATCTAAATTGTCTGTGTATATAGCATTCCTGGAATCCTTTGCATCAGGAGTGCTGGAATGTCTATGTTTCTGAAATCCTGAATATTCTGTGTATCTGTCATACCTGATGATTGAGGATGTTAGATTGTCACTAGTGGTACAGAACTTGAGTATTGCTGAAAAAAGAGACATACTATTGAAGCTTTTCATCTTGCACTCATCAGTACAGATGCAAGAATACCAAATTTCAAAGGGAGCAACAATTTAAACTGCATGAGAAAAAGGTGTTGATTGGTTGGTTGCTTGATAAGTGCAGGATGCTAGATTGTTAGTCCCTCTTGAATGCTGGATTCTCTGTGTATATGAAATGCTGGATCGCCTCAGGGTCTGGGTTGTTGGTTTGTCTATGTATCTGGAATATTGGATTGTGTAAATATATGGAATATTGAATTAACTCTGCATCCGGAATGCTGGTTGTCAGTGTATCCAGAATGTAGGGTTTTCTATGTAGTAGCAATGTAGAGTGTCTGGGTGTCTGGAATTCTGGATGTCTGTATATCTGGAATGCTAAATTGATATGGAATGATGGATGTCTGTTTATCTGGGACACTAGGTTATTTCAACATTGTCCATGTGTTTGGAATGCCAAGTTCCTGTGTATCTGCAATATTAGGTAGTCAGTTAATCTGGAATACTGGATGCCATTCTATCTAGAATGCTGGTTTGTCTGTGTATTAGGAATTCCAGATTTCCCTTCTGTCTGGATCACAGAATGTCTAGATATCTGGAATATTGGATTACTTGTGTTTCTGCACTATGCAATCGTCTGTTTCTGTGCATCTGGAATGCTTGCTTTGTTGTGTTTCTGGCATCCTGAACTGGCTGTATAACTGTAATGTCAGAACATGACAGGCTCTAAGATCTTTAATTTGTTGTGCATCTGGAATGTCTGTATGTTTGGAATGCTGGGATACCTATGGATCTGGTATGCTGAATTGCCTGTGTATCTAGAATCCCAGACTGTCCCCATGTATTTGGAATACCTTAGGATCTGAGATTGTCTGGAATGCTAGATATCTGTGTACCTGGAATGCTGGAATACCAGAGGATTGGGACCTTGGATTGTCAGTGCATCTGAAATGCTAGATTGGGTATGTGGAATACAGGGTTGTCTCAGGACCTGGATTGTTTGTGTACCTCTAATGCTGGATTGCCTGTGCCTCTGGAATCCTGAAAACCTATATATCTGGAATGTTGGATTGTCTGTAAATCCAGAATGTTGGAAAGGTGTGTTTCTGGGCTGCTAGATTGCCTGTATATCTGGAATTTTGGATTATCTTCGCTTCTTGAATGTTGCATTGATTCTTTTATCTGGACTATTGGGTGCCTGTGAATCTGGGGAAAAATGCAAAGGAGGAACTTAAAACAATCATGATCACTTAAAAAAAGTACTGGGAATCTAAAGGGACTAAAGGCTGACAAGCCCCCTAGACCTGATGGCCTGCATTCTAGGTTGCATGCATAATATGGTAAAACAGATTGATTACTAGCCTGTAAATCCATCTAATACGCCTGATGGCAGCTGGTAAAGGACAGGAGAGTTTCCTGGTCAGCCATACTGCAGAAGGAAACAGCAAACCACTGCAGTATTTTACCAAGCATAATAATGGAGAAATCCAGTGCAAGTCCTTGGTCGCCAAAACCCTCTCTGGGACAAGGTATCTGAAGGAGGAGGAGAAGTAGCAAGACATTTAGAAAATCAGAGTGCAATCAGGCAGAGTCAACATGGTTTTGTGAAAGGGAAATCATGTTTGACAAATTTATTAGGGCAGGATCTTTAGGCCAGCGAGCGGGGGGCCAAGGCCTACTTGCCGACGCGTAATATGATATTGGATGACATTAGACAGAGCTCCCCCCACCACCCCCCCAACCCCCACCCCCACTCCCACCCAACCCCCAGCCCACCCAGGGAGCACATAGCGCCATAGCGCTTCCTGGCGGACGTCACGCTGGGCGGGCCTAAATTGGCCTGCCCATGTAAAATGGCGGTGCTCCCCTGATTGTGGGTGCCGACCAGAAGAACGCCTGCTCCTGCATTTCCCCCCCGACAGAAAGAAATTCTTTCCTTAGAGCTCTTTGAGGATGTAACAAGCAGGGTAGATAAGAGGGAACCAGTGGTTGTCATGCATTTGGATTTCCAAAGGGCATTTGATAAGGTGTCACATAAAAAATTACTGCACAAGAACTCATGATGTTGGGAATGATTTATTAGCATGGATAGAGGATAGCATAACTAACATGAAACAGAGTGTTAGGATAAATGGGTCACTTTCAACTTGGCAAACTGTAACTAGGGAGTGCCACAGGGATCAGTGCTGGGGTTTCAGCTATTTACAATTTAGATTTGTAACTTGGATGAACTGTACTATAGTCAAATTTTCTGACGATACAAAGATAGGTAGGAAAGTAAGTTGTGAGGAGAATACAAAGAGTCTGCAATGTGATGCAGATAGGTTAAATGTTTGGGCAAAAGCTTGACAGATGGAGTATATTGTAGGAAAATTGAGGTTCTCCACTGTTGCAGGAAGAATTGAAAAGCAGAATATATTTCAAAGGAGTAGGGCTGCAGAATGCTGGGGTATAGAGGGTGCTGAGTTTCCTTATACATGAATCACAAAACATTAGCATGCAGGTTCAGCAAGTAATTAGAAACACACAGGGGGCAGAATTTTCTGCCTGTTGGGCGGGTGGGCCCGACCCAATCTCCGGCAGGCGGGGAGCCAATCGCCGCCAATGAAGCGGGCCGCACCGCCATTTTACGTGGGCGGGCCAGTTAAGTCCCACCCAGCATGACGTCTGGTGGGAAGCACTATGCGTTTCCTGTGCGGACGGGGGGGATTCCACAAAAGCAAGAGTGCGCTCTTTTGCGCATGTATATGAAAGAGTGCACATCTCCCTGAGGCTAAGTGCAGCCTCAGGGAGATCGCTTACACTTTGAAAAATATTAAAAATAGAAAAAAAAAATTCCCTAACATGTTCCCCTCATGTGACAATGTCACATGAGATGGGACATGTTCATAATTTACACTATAACTATTAAAATTTTTTAAACCCTGCATGAAACCTCATCCCACCACTGGATGAGGTTTCATGTTTTCTCTATTCGCTGCCAGGGCTCCTGGACTGCCCACCAACCTTCAGTTTGGACGAGCAGGTCCTTTAATTGTGTAAATGATCCTGTCAATGGCCTCAATTGGCCATTGACAGGTCGGTGGGCCCACAGCTGATTTTGCTGCGCCCTTGACTTCCTGAAAATTTAAATGGGGCGGGATGTCTTTGGAGGTTCAGCCCGATGTCATCCTGCGTCATTTTACGCGTCAGCAAGCAGGCCCTGCCCCCTGCTTGCCGATGGCAAAATTCTGCCCATGGAGAGTTGGCCTTTACCGCAAGACGAATGAAATGTAAAGGGAAGTCTTGCTGCAACTGTTTGGGCATTGGTGAGATCATCTGGAGTGCTGTGTCCAGTTTTGGTCTGCTTATTTAATGGAGGGATATATTACATTGGAAGCAGTTCAGAGAAGGTAAATTAGGCTGATTCCTAGCATGAAGGTGTTGTCTCATGAGGAAAGGTTGAACAGGTTGAGCCTTTATAAGTAAGTTGTCTCCCATTTAAGATGGAGATGAGGAGAATTTTTTTTCTCTCAGGGGATCGTTAGTCTTTGAAATTCTCTTCCACAGAGAGAGTAGAGGCTGGGTAATTAAATATATTCAAGGCTCAGTTAGACAGATTTTTGATCAACAAGGGGATCAAAGGTTAAGGCCACAATCAGATCAGCCATGATCTTATTGAATGGCGGAGCAGGCTCAGATGCTAAATGGCCTACTCCTGTTCCTATTTCTTATGTCCTTAGGTTGTAATGCTGGATTGCCTCTGTTTCTGCAGTGCTGGGTGCCTATGTATCTGGAATGTTGAGTGCCTGTGAATTTGTGTTTTTAGGTTGCCTGTGTAACTGAAATGTTGGATGTCTGTTCATCAGGAATGCTGAATTGTCTGTGAATCCAGAATTGTGGATTGCCTGTGCATTTGGAATGCTGTGTGTCCATGTGTCTGGCTTTTTACATGAGGAATTCTCATTGTCTGTGAATCTGGAATTCTAGGTTGTCTGTAATATGGAATGCTGGATGTCAGTGTATCTGGGATACTAGGTTTGTTTTACATTGGGAATGCGGTGTGTCTGCATACCTGGAATGCAAGGAGGATGTATCTCGGGAATGTTGGGTTGCCTATGTATATAGAATTTTTGGAATCTATTGTGCCTTGAACATTTTGATGTCTGTTTGTCTGTCACATTGGACTACCTGAGAAGTGGGATGTTGGATTTTTAATGTATACTGGAATATCTTTGTACCTGTTTTTTTTATTCATTCATGAATGAATATTCATGAGATGTGGGTGTCACTGGCTGGGCCAGCATTTATTGCCCATCCCTAATTGCCATTGTTCAGAGGATATTTGTGAGTCATTGTAGATCAGACTAGGGAAGGCCAGCAGATTTCCTTCCCTAAAGGGCATTAGCAGAAAAACGAGGAGATTTTTTTTAAAAACAATCAGCAATGGTCATCATCAGACTTTTAATTGAATTCAAATTCCACCATCTGCTGCAGTGGGATTCGAACCCAGGTCCCCAGAGCATTACCCTGGGTCTCTGGATTACCAGATATCACTATGCCACCACTTCCCTTTGCTGAATGCTGAATTCTCTCTGCATATGGAATGTTAAGTTGTCTGCATATCTAGAGTCCTGGATTGTCTGTGTTTCTTCATTCTTCCTAATCTGTCTTCTTAACTGGAATACCAGAAGATCTGGGATGTTTGATTGCTATTGTATCAGGAATGCTGGATTGTCTATGCATTTGAAATGCTTGATTGGCTTCAGATCTAGAATAAAAACAAAAAAATGCAGATGCTGGAAATCCAAAACAAAAACAGAAACAGAAATACCTGGAAAAACTCAGCAGGCCTGGCAGCATCGGCGGAGGAGAGCACAGTTGATGTTTCGAGTACTCATGACCCTTCAACAGAACTAAGTAAAAATAGGAAAGGGGTGAAATATAAGTTGGTTTAAGGGAGTTTGGGGGGGGGGGGTGGTGGTGGTGGTTGTTGGGACAAACAGCCAATAATAGGTGGAGATAACCAAAAGATGTCACAGACACAAAAGAACAAAGAGGTGTTGAAGGTGGTGATATTATCTAAAGGAATGTGCTAATTAAGAGTAAAGAGCAGGACAGCCAAGGTACAGATAGCTCTAGTGGGAGTGGGGGAATACTAAAAGGTAGAGATAAACAATGGGTAGAAATACATTTAAAAATAATGGAAATAGGTGGGAAAAGAAAAATCTATATAAATTATTGGAAAAAACAAAAAGGAGGGGAAAGAAATGGAAAGGGGGTGGGGATGGAGGAGAGAGTTCAAGATCTAATATTGTTGAAGTCAGTTTTCAGTCCGGAAGGCTGTAAAGTGCCTAGTCGGAAGATGAGGTCCTGTTCCTCCAGTTTGTGTTGAACTTCACTGGAACAATGCAGCAAGCCAAGGACAGACATGTAGGCAAGAGAGCAGGGTGGAGTGTTGAAATGGAAAGCGACAGGGAGATCTGGGTAATGCTTGCGGACAGACCGAAGATGTTCTGCAAAGCGGTCACACAGTCTGTGTTTGGTCTCTCCAATTTAGAGGAAACCGCATTGGGAGCAGCAAATGCAGTAGACTAAGTTGAGGGAAGTGCAAGTGAAAAGCTGCTTCACTTGAAAGAAGTGTTTGGGCCCTTGGACGGTGAGGAGAGAGGAAGTGAAGGGGCAGATGTTGCACCTTCTGCGGTCGCATGGGAAGGTGCCGTGGGAGGGGGTTGAGAAGTAGGGGGTGATGGAGGAGTGGACCAGGGTGTCACGGAGGGAACGATCCCTATGGAATGCCACCGGGGGGGTGAAGGGAAGATGTGTTTGGTGGTGGCATCATGCTGGGGTTGGCGGAAATGGCGGAGGATGATCCTTTGAATGCGGAAGCTGGTGGGGTGATAAGTGAGGACAAGGGGGACCCTATCATGTTTCTGGTAGGGAGGAGAAGGCATGAGGGCAGATGCATGGGAGATGGGCCGGACACTGTGAAGGGCTCTGTCAACCACCGTGGGTGAAAAGCCTCGGTTAAGGAAGAAGGAGGACTTGTCAGAGGAACTGTTTTTGAAAGTGGCATTATCAGAGCAGATGCGACGGAGGCGAAGGAACCGAGAGAATGGGATGAAGCCCTTACAGGAAGCGGGGTGTGAGGAGCTGTAGTCGAGGTAGCTGTGGGAGTCGGTAGGCTTGTAATGGATATTGGTGGACAGTCCATCACTTCTGAAACTATCTGTTTCAGATCTAGGATGTTGGTTTGTTTGTATTTCTGGAATACTGGATCGTGTAACTAGATGGAATGCTGAATTGCTTCTGGATCTAGAATGCTGGATTTTCAATGAATCAGTAATATAGAGTGCCTGTGTCTGGAATGCCAGAGGTCTGTATATCCGGGAAGCTAGATTGTTTTTACATTGGGAATGTTGGATGCCTGTCACTTGGAATGCTAGGTTGCCTGTTTATCTGGAATGCCCCATGTCCATGTATCTGAAGTGCAAATTGTTTGTGCATCTGCAAGGCTGAATTGCCTGGGAATCCTGGATGCTGGATTGATGTGTATCTGAGATGCTAGGTTCAGTCTGCATCTCCAATTCCAGATCTCAAATGTTGCATTGTTTATGTATATAGATAGCTGGGTGTCTGTGTATCTGGGATTTGGGATTTTCTATATATCTGGAATAACTGAGGTTCTGGGATGTTGGATTATTTGTGTAGCTGGAATTCTAGGCTGTCTGTGCATTTGCCATGCAGGATTGCCTGTGAATCCAGATGTTTCTGACCTGCTGGATTGCCTGTGGATCTGGAATTATGGATTGTCTTTGTGTCTGGAATTTAGCATTGTTTGTTAATCTGGGCTGCTGTGTGTCTGGGAATCTGGAATGCTGGATGTCTGTATATAAGCAATACTGAATATCTTGTGAATTTGGTACACTGAGTGTCTGTGTATCTAGAATGCTGGGCTGTCTATTCAGCTGGAATTCTCAAATGCTGTGTATCTAGATTGCTGGTTGTCTGTCCACATGCAATGCTGATCTGTCCGCTAATCCAGAATGCTGGGTTGTCTGTATATATGGAATGCTGGATTGCCTGATTATCTGGAGCATTGGCTCTCGTGGTATCTGGGATATTGGATTATCTGTTTATCTGGAATGCTGAACCTCCTTGGCTATGATATTATTGTTTGATCTACCTCTGGAGGCTCTGCACTACCTATTTACCTGGACTATAGGTTATCCACATGTCCATGATGTTGGTTTAAGTTTGTGACTCACAGTCTGTTTGGATTGGATCCAACTGAACCTGCCTCTTCACGGGTGAATGATCCAAGTTTACACGCCACGTAAGCAGTGTTTCACCTCCCATTCCAGTTGCTTCTGCTTCCTGTCGTAAAACAATTTTTGATTCATTTTGTTTGATTGGAAAAGCATTCAATGTTCGTAATATTACATAGATAACAACCTTGCGCGTAGAACATGTGTTTTCTCCATAATTTATCCCGCCAAATGCAGTGCTCCCAATTGTGCAGCATATATGGGATTAATTCAACTTGGTTCTTATGTTAAATGATTCGTTTCTAAAGTGTACTTACGTTATAAATCAAGGCAAAGTTGAGAGGGAGAGAGGCATAATTATGTAATTAATTATATGGAGATTAAAGAGGAGGAGGTGCTTGCTGCCTTACAGCGAATAAAAGTAGATAAATCCTCAGGGCCTGACATGATATTCCCTCAGACCTTGAGGGAGACTGGCGTAGAAATTGCAGGGGCCCCTGGCAGAAATATTTAAAATGTCCTTAGCCATGGGTGAGGTGCTGGAGGATTGGAGGGTAGCTTATGTTGTTCCATTGTTTAAAAAAGGCTCCAAAAGTAAACCAGGTAATTACAGGCCAGTGAGCCTGACGTCAGTAGTAGGTAAATTATTGGAAGGTGTTCTTAGAGACCAGATATATAATTATTTGGACAGCCAAGGGCTGATTAAGGATAGTCAGCATGGCTTTGTGCGTGGTAGGTCGTGTTTAATGAACCTTGTAGAGTTTTTCGAGGAGGTAACCAAGAAACAGATGAAGGAAAGGCTGTGGATGTTGTCTTCATGGACTTTAGTAAGGCCTTTGACAAGGTCCCACATGGGAGGTTAGTTCAAAAGGTTCAGACACTTGGTATCCATGGAGAGGTTGTAAACTGGATTCGAAATTGGCTGTGTGGGAGAAAACAGAGAGTGGGAGTGGATGATTGCTTCTCAAACTGGAGATCTGTGACTAGTGGTGTGCCTCAGAGATCTGTGATGGGACCATTGTTGTTTGTTGTCTATATCAATGATTTGGATGATAATGTGCTGAATTGGATCAGCAAGTTTGCTGATGACACTAAGATTGGAGGCGTTGTGGACAGCGAGGAAGGCTTTCAAAGCTTGCAGAGAGATCTGGACCAACTGGAAAAATGGGCCAGAAAATGGCAGATGGAATTTAATGCGGAAAAGTGTGAGGTGTTACATTTTGGAAGGTCAAACCAAGGTAGGACATAAACAGTAAATACTAGGGCACTGAGGAGTGTGAAGGAACAAAGGGATCTGGGAGTTCAGATACATAGTTCCCTGAAAGTGGCGTCACGGGTAGACAAGGTTGTAAAGAAAGCTTTTGGCATACTGGCCTTCATAAATCAAAGTATTGAGTATAGGAGTTGGGATGTTATGGTGAGGTTGTATAAGACATTGGTGAGGCCAACTTTGGAATATTTTGTGCAGTTCTGGTCACCTAACTACAGGAAGGATATAAGTAAGATTGAGAGAATGCAGAGAAGATTTACTAGGATGTTGCCGGGTCTTAAGGAGTTGTGTTACAGGGAAAGATTAAACAGGTTAGGACTTTATTCTTTGGAGTGTAGAAAAATGAGGGGAAATGTGATAGAAGTTAACAAAATTATGAGGGTATAGACGGAGTAAATGCGAGTAGGCTCTTTCCACTTAGATTAGGAGAAATAAACACGAGAGGACATGGTTTTAGGGTGAAAGGGGAAAGGTTTAGGGGGAACATTAGGGGGAACTTCATCACTCAGAGAATGGTGAGAGTGTGGAATGAGCTACCATCTGACGTGGTAAATGCGGGCTCACTCTTAAGTTTTAAGAATAAATTAGATAGATACATGGATGGGAGAGGTCTGGAGGGTTATGGACTAGGTGCAGGTCAATGGGACTAGCAGAATAATATTTTAGCACAGACTAGAAGGGCCGAATGGCCTGTTTTTCAGTGCTGTAGTATTCTATGGTTCTATGGTAAGTGGCTTCTGGCACTATTGAATCTACGTAATATTGAGGCTGATAAAACATTTTCGCCAAGAGACAATGAATTTAAGTATTTATCAGACTGGAGAATCCATGAGAAATTTGTATGGGCTTAAATATACCTAACTTGAATAATTAAACACAATGAGACATGTTCTCAACTGAGAATTTCATTCTTATCCCATATTATAAATAAGTAACAGATGGAATAATAAATAATAATGATAATTTGCATTTGACTTTTAGCTGCTCAGCCAAGTGTCTCAATGAATCAAAAACATGTTTCTGGAAATAAACCACATCTCTGAGGGTATAAACAGTCGCGCAGTAAAGCCAACTCTCCTTTCGTATGGGAATAACACGGCAAGTTAAACACCCTTACACAAGGTGCTGCCTCAGGATGGGGATGGCGGGGGTGGGGTGCGGTTGCTGTTTCTCAGGTATTCATTTAGCTAATTGTGTTATGGCTTTCCTGCCCGTTGAACGAGTTGAAACAGCTTGTTGCAATGTATACAAAAATGCACATAAAATGATACATTAAGGATTGACTACAACCCATGAACTGGCATGTCTCTACTTTTGACTTCTTATGCAATACATAACTTAATTTGTTCATGTGTGTTAATCAGAGCTTTAAAGATATTTGCCTGATTGCCAGTGAGGTAGGAGTTAAAACTAGTGGGTGTATCTTGTGTATAGTGAATCGAGAATAAGACCCTCAGTGTAAGCGGGTCTTACAGCCATTTACTCTGGCAGTGGAGATTTAACATTGTAATAACTGAGAATTTGAGAAACATTTTTCAAACTTGGATTGTCGTTTAAATTGAAAGGTTAAAAACCAGACACATTAAAGAACGTGCCATAACCTATATATAAAAAAACTTGCCTCTCACCCACATATGTACTCTATTTACAGTAGTGGATTATCTTTGTTGATGTATGTTTCAAGGTTACAATGAGTTACCTGATTCGAACTTCCCACAACAAAACATCTGAAACAGCACGAGAAGGATCAGACAAATAGTCATGAATAAATGTGTTGTTGAGTTCACAGGACTTTCTCTTGATGTACATTATACTTAATGCAATATTTTCTAAAGCTAGCTCTGTGAAGCGAGACTATTGAATGAAAGTTACACAGGCTTTTTGTGTACAAAGAATAGAAATCTTTCCTTTTTGAAGTCCTGTTGGGATTCTGTCTTTTCAGTGAATAGGTTTGGTTGTGAATGTATGATGCCGGATGCCATGCCAGATTAAAGCAGCGACTATAACTGCAGTGTGGGCGGTAGTGCAGCTACATGTTGAACTGCTCGTGAAGTTTGCATGTTTCTGATGTTATGGATTATAATTTTTTTTAAAAAACACTACAGCAGCATTCTGTTTCGAGCAACAACAGATCCAAAGGATTGCTACCAGACCTGCTGAGTATTTCCAGCTTTTTCTGGTCTTATTTCAGAAATTTAGCATCCGCAGTATTTTGCTTTTGGAAAGGTTATGACCTGAAACTTCTCTCTCCGCTGATGCTGCTAGGCCTGCTGAGTATTTCCTGCATTTCCTGGTTTTATTTCAAAGGGTTTGGCTTTGTATCTTCGAAAGTTAAATAAAGCACTTACCACCATTACCGATTCTGCCAATAAAGTAGACAGGAGTTGGACTGCAAATGAAACGTTTTTTTCTGCAGTCTAAAACCAAAGCTGATTATATAATACAGCTTTCTGTTAACTTCATTTAAAGGGAATCATTTTTCGAAATTACCAAATTTTAATCTTGTGTTACTGAAAGTTAAGAATTTTATAAGTAACTGGGGTGTTGTCAGAAAGGAAGCAAGACATAAGCTATAACTTTCCTCCATTTGTGCTTTGTAAATTAATTATAAAATTTGAATAATGATACCGCTCAATAAATCCGCCTATTCGAAGATCCAGTATTGAAAAACCAGATAGTCGCAACTGTTTCAAGTAACTACTTTCCTGTGACTCCCAAAGGGAAAAACTCGTTCCCGTATTCAATCAGCCTGGGATATATTTATCTAAGATCAGCAGGCGCGTAATGCAAATCTTAAACTCGTGCACAAAAAGGCGATTTGAAACGATGGACAGTAAAATGCATTTCTTAGTGAATCCATTCTATCTGTGTTTTTAATCGTATATAACCATATCTGATAGGGCGGTTATAGTCTAAGAGCTAGTTTGTAATTTGCAAGCCGTCTGTCAGTAAATGATTTGCTCTCCCAGAATGAGCTAATTGCGTGAAGAAACATTTGGACAGTAATAGGTCCATTTTGAGCCCACGCCATTAAAGAAACACCTGGAAGACTCCATATGCCGATGATCATCGTAGTGCACACTCGAATCTTCAGCCATCACGAGTTGGCGCCCTTCACACGTGAAACCAGAGGTAGACCTGAAGTGCACTTCTCTGCTTACAATAAATTGTTTCTCCTACGTTTACAAGACAATTATGTGTTTCGGAAGAGCTTTGTATGTCATTTCTTAAGGGGCCTGTAACTTATGACATTCAGTCCTGGGTAATGGGTATCTTCCTGCATCTCTCCACATGAAATTACTAATCGGACCAAAGAGCACTAAAGTTTTCATGCGGTCCTCTTGTGCTGGTAACCCATGAACAAATGAGCCGAATGGTGTTTTGTCATTGGATTACTTTAACAACAGTTATTCCTTACGCGTTGTAATAAAGATTCACAAGAATGTGATCGTTTCCTCTCTTGGTGACAAAATTGGTGAGAAAGAGTATAAAAGAAAAGGTTAATCTACCATGAGCTTCCTCAGGCCTCCCAATCTTTCAGAACTGTTGGGAATTCTGCGAGAGGTGCCTGCTGACTGGCAGTGCTGCAGTGATATGATTCTGACAGACTGGGGTGGAGGGGCTCGATCTGATCTGTCTTCACTTAGTCCTTGCTGTGACACTCACTCTCTGCTAGATGGCTCTGTGCCCGCGATGACCTCCAGATACATACAAGTGCCAAAACAATCCCCCAAACCTCTACAAAGGTCAAACTAAGATAACTCGCAGCGCTCATTGCTGCAGGCTCGCCCCAAATACTTTCTTATCTCTATCTGAAAGGCCCTGTTTTAAATCTAAGGTTTTGAGGCCAAGTTCCTCAAAAATATTTAGAGAATTATGTAATAAATGAGGCAAAAGGCAATAAACATTGTTACAGGGTTTGCAAGGCGTGTAATTTAGTATGTTCTCAATCGTGTATATATATATATATATAATGGTGCTGCCTTATTCTCTCAAAGTGCTCCAACGTAATAACTTTGCCATTATCTTATCTCGAGGTGATGATAGCACCTAATGCATCCGGATGTAGCGAGCTGACTTTATTGATTAGTTTAGAGTGCAGTCCATTTGTAGGAGTGAAATTTACAGAATCCTTCAGAATCGTATTGCGTAAAAATCTGAAATACAGATTACCATTGCACGCCTTCCCGCGGAACTATGGTCAAGAATGGTTAAGATCTATTTCCATCGCTTTGTCTCGAATGAGAATATACCAACTGATAAAGCTTGGAAAAATGATGTGGGGCATTTTAACCGAAATGTGCTAAATTGCTTACGGGTACACACCCAACCAAAAGTCAAATTGCCAATAAGAATTGAAACAGTTAAAATAACTTTATACTCAAAGTGAATAAATGAAACATGTATATATTTCGATATTGTATAATTAGATATATGTCGATGTTTTAGTATTTGATCCGGTTGTGTGTAAACTAAGGGACCGCTGAAGCATGTTAAAAAAACGCAATTTACAGTCATTGCCGAGCAGTTAGTGAGGACCATATTCTTCACCAAGTGGAATGGTTCAACATGGCAATGTACCTGCAATATGTTCTGATGTGCCGTGTTTGTGTGGCAGTGTTTTACAGGCAAAGTCAACTTGCAGAAGTTCAAGAATAAAAGATTATTCTGGGTTTCGCGCAGGAATCAATATTTGACCACTTACATTCACCCATGACACAAGCTACTCTTTGTTGACTCTGATTGTATATGCATCGGCATGATCCAGTGTTAAAAAGGTTTAACATTGGGCGAATGTGTATTGTAAATACATATGGGTCATTTACTTAGAGTGAACAAAGAACTAGAAAACACGGATATAAAATTAACAAGATTCAATTAATTTTGAGATGAGACGGCTTCATTGGCCGGGGTGGGGAGCAGATGTATGGGAAGGGAACCCCCCCAGTAAATCAGTATTATGGTGAATGCTACCTTAAAATGAACTGGGTGAACGTATGGTTAGAAATTATGCTTAAAGTTATGAAATGGAGAATAATAAATACTATTGCTCAATATAATGGCTCCTGAGCTGCAGAAGTCGCGCAAATATGGTGCCAAAGAATTCAACCAAAAGTGAAATCGCGTTTGATATAATTTCAGCTACGCATTTTGAAGTCTAACCTTTGAATGTAGTAAGAATTTCAGCAAAATCTTTAACCCCCCAAAAAATTGAAAAGAATCCGCAATAAACTGGGTTGTGTAGAGAAAGGGATTGATGAGCTAAATGACCTTCACTCGTTCCATAATTTTCTAGATTTTCATGACATGATGTGCTCTGTTAAATGTAATTCGAATTATCTGACCAACTACATGAAAGATCACCAGTCATGAAATAAAATATATAAAAAGAGCAACAGGGACAAAGGGAGCTCAATTGAATTTAGCTTCAATTATTTCGTTTATATCTTTTCATGTCTTTTATTGAAGTGTTGATGGCCCAAGTCTATGTTATCAATGTCATAATGATCATCCTTTGCATATTAACTGTAGGAAAATTGAAAGAGCCCTTTGCAATGTATGTTTTATATAATGTATTTCAATGTATCAAATTTACCAAATGTGCTTCAGTAATACATTGGAAATGCATTTAAACACCTAACATCTAAAGTGGCTAAGTATGGAGGAAGAGTTTGGTCCCCTTTGCTGCGTAATCCCATAGCGACTCATGTCAAGAACTTGGCAGCTGGTTGAAAGTAGTTTCGATTAAAATTACTTGTTTTTAAGTTGGATTTCTTGCCTCCCATGCTTTTCCTAAACCAACCTTTACTTGACCCAGACTATTCCAAAAAGAAACGTTCATCTACGTCAAAACTGTTTAATTACTTTGGTCCAGTGCCTTTGGACATTTTTAAGACTGAACTGTTTCAATTAAAGATAAATAAACGTTGTAAACTTGACAGCTACCCAACCTAAAATTGCTTTTGAAGTTATATCTCGACTTCAGGGCAAATAAAATTGGACATAACCCTGTACCTCCTCTCCCAAAATAGATAGCCGAAGTGGAAAAGACTACACCGCGTATCATCAATATAGAGAAACCTGTATCCACTGCCAAACAAGAAAAAGGGCCAAATCTTCCCCCGAGCCAGGCACCGGCCATATCCCCTCGGTGTCTCAGAGAGTGCTCTATCATTATTGCCACGAAAAATAGCGAAGTCTGAACTTACCTCACTCGCCCAGTCGAGATATCTGCATCAAATGCCCTTCTCCAAAGGCGAAAGACAGTATGAATACATAAGGTGAAGGTGATGTGACAGTAAGTTAATGGACAGCTTACATAAACTTGGCTTGTATTGCCTTGAGTTTGGAGTTTGCTAGGATAGGTACAGAACTACTATTTTGTCTGGCTGGGGAATTCAGAACAAGAGAGAATAATGTTAAACTTAGAGCTAGCTCATTGAGGAGTGAAAATAGGAACTATCTTGTCTCACAAATGGTAGAGAAAATCTGAAACTTGCTCCGCCAAAAGGCTGTAGATGACGTATTGGTTTAAATTTTCAAGGCTGAGATTGATATGTTTTTATTTGGTAAGGATATCATGAGACGGAACTAAGGTACCTAGAGTTATGATACAGATCCATTATGATCTAATTGAATGACAGAGCTGGTTTGAGGGGCTGAATGGCCTACTGCTGTTCCTCAGTTGGTAACTGGGTATTGGAAAGAAAGGTTACATTTGCTGTAAAATGGAGGAAATGCAGATAATTGGTTAAGACGCACAATGTAAAGCCGAAAAAACCTTCAAACAACCCAAACGGTAATGCGATGGATTTCAACACTTCTCAGATAATTAAGTGTTCTTGAATTTATCATTTCCGACAACATAAAAAATACCTCAAATATTAATGGTGCACCTTATGTTTGGCGTGCAAATGTTTAAATAGATAACTCGGCTTGAACTTTTCCATGTAAATTGGAAGGTACCGAGACAAAATGTCACCTGACCACACCTCAAGTAAAATAGAAGAAGATTGCAGTTGCACCCTATTCCCCGCTGCATATAACAGGAACAACACCTTTAACAGTAGAGACATGATTTACCTTCGGGAAAATAATAAATGCAAGAAGGTTTAATTATATGAAAAGTATTCAAATCCATCACATTACCATTCGGGTTCTTTGAAGGTATATCACGGGCTTACATAGTGCTTTCTAACCAATTACCTGCATTTTCCCCCAACTTATTGCAAATGTGACCTTTCCTTCCAATTTGATTGCAAGTTCCTGGTGTGTATATACTATCTCTGTGTCTTGGAGCTGGTCATTCTCTTCTCATGTGATGGCTGCTATTAATGTTAATACTCTCTGACGGTTGGAGCCTAAATAAGTGTTTCTGACATAATACAGAAGCTTTTGGAGGTGGATAAACGGGCAGACGGTTTAATGAGGCGAGTTCAGCCAGCCGAGGCCATGCGTCTGACAGCCAGGCAACTTCACTCAAAGGATTGTACAGAGAGAAAAAAATACTCTAGTAGGGCCAATACGGAGAGGTCTCCATGTCTTTTGTAGCCGCATAGAGCATTGATAAAATTAGAGAGCAGAAATGAAGTATTATCAGAAAAGACCCTCATTATTAAATCGCTGGATAATATTTTGGTGACAATTTATTAAATTAAACGCTTATACTATACGCGCACATAATGGCTGTAAATTCAAATTCTGGAAGCAGGGTTTAAGTTTTAAATACAAAAATGCCTGCCGTAGGTGTCAACAATAAGTTTGTAATGACCCGCAACTCACCTGTTGTGCTGAACTGTACTTAAGAATTACTCTTCTTAATTTGATGTATAAACCGTAGATGAACATTGATGCAGATTTCACTGTCTCTGCGGGGTTCGGGAATTCCTATACGGTGACACAAACCCATATCTCAAATCAGCCCCTATACAAAACCAGCACTAACATCCCCCAAAACAGGAAAATAGCGGTGTCTGGCGTACAAGAGTCATATCATTTGTTAAATAACATGATTAGGATTTTACACACATTTTAGTCATATGAATGCCTATCAATTTAAAAGCATTATGTGTGCACCCTTAAAAAACCCACAATAAAAACACAGGAAAACTATATACTTTAATGATGACTAAATCCCACCAAAAGGGAACTGATTAACAAGGCAGAACTCAAATCAGTAACAGAATTTAATTCTTGTTATTTATACGATATGTCTTTTTTCCCTAAGTTATATAAAGTTTCCTCCAAATTAGCTAAAATGCTGGGTCTTTATAGCTTCATCTGTAGCTAACAAATCCCCGGCTATTAGATGAAGTATACAAGATGTTTAAAAAGTGCAAATTTGTGAACAAATAAAGCATCGATGAATAAAGCATCGATAAAACATAGCAAATCTCTGTTGCGGGTTGGATTTTAAAGGAAACTGAATGTTTTTAATTTAGTTCTGTTCCGCCGAAAGTGGTTAAGGGAAAACTGGCATAAGCGAAGGAGCTTAATGTTCAGGCACACAGCAAAGAATGTGTCATGTTTGAAACAGAGAATAGGGGGCTACTAATGAAAGCACGACTTGCAATGTTGTTTGAATTATTCATTTCCTTATCATACTTAATTTATTTTAACTACAATGCTATGGGTATCCGCATACAGTACTGTAAGGCCTTGTAAAACACGTCAACATATCTTATTTGAAGTTGTTTCTACGATGGGAAGAGAGAAACCCAAACAATTGGAATTTATTTTGAAACCCTTCTAAAATAATTCACGAGCTTTAAGAATAAAGAATGACTGTATTTCCACCCACATTCAGTCATTATAACGTGCAACTAATTGCAGTTTAGTAAACCTCCTACTGATAACCAGTTTGTCAAAGCAAGTCAAAACAAAAGAGCAGTCATCCGTCTCTAAATATATGTGCAGGCATGTACAAAATATTTAGAGAAGGGCGGGTTTGTATAGATAACCAGTAAACAGACCCAATCAGACAAATAGACAGGTAGACAGATAAATGGGCAGGTAGACAGACAGAAATTCTGTCAATGCGTTTTAGGGAAACATTAAACAATTGCTTTTTGTTAATTTTAAGGCGAGGTCTCCCGGTTTCCTAGACCAACAGCGCCCTCTTTCTACCATAATGTTTTCATGACACCGCAGGAACTTGGATAGGATTCAATACACCAAGTGACGAAAAGGCAGAGAGTTCATTCCAAGCCACGACACTGGCCGCCAAATTCGAAAACGGACGCGCCAATTGTAATATGCAATTAACTTATGTCTGTTGCTGCCGTAATTCGTAATGCCGCAAACTTTGCGCTGTCTGCTAATTTAAATTGTAGCAGCAGCTAGAGCAGTTGAATTGCTGCGCACATGAGCAGGGGAAGCAAAAATGTTTTTTGAAATTCATTCATGGGATGTGAAGGAACGGTAATATATTTTCAAGTCAGGATGGTCAAGTACTTGGAGGGGAACTTCCAGGTGATGGTGTTCCCATCTATCTGCTGCCCTTGACCTTCTAGTTGGTAGTAGTCATGGGTTTGGAAGGTGCTGTCTGAGGAGCCTTGGTGAATCCCTGCAGTGCATCTTGTAGATGGTACACACTGCTGCTACTGTGCATCTGTGGTGGAGGGAGTGAATGTTTGTGGAAGGGGTGCCAATAAAGCGGGCTGCTTTGTCCTGGATGGTGTCCAGTTTCTTGAGTGTTGTGGAAGTCACACTCATCCAGGCAAGTGGGGATTATTCCATCACATTCCTGTCTTGTGCCTTGTAGATGGTGGACAGGCTTTGGGGAGTCAGGAGCTGAGTTACTCGATGCACGATTCCTCGCCTCTGACCTGCTCTTGTAGCCACAGTATTTATATGGCTGGTCCAGTTCAGTTTGTGGTCAATGGTAACCCCCAGAATGTTGATAGTGGGGGATTCAGTGATGTTAATGCCATTGAACATCAAGGGGCAATGGTTAGATTCTGCCTTGTTGGATTGGTCATTGTGTGACACTTGTGTGGTGTGAATGTTACTTGCCACTTGTCAGCCCAAGTCTGGATATTGTCCAGCTCTTGCTGCATTTGGACATGTGCTGCTTCAGTATCTGAGGAGTCGCAAATGGTGCTGAACATTGTGCAGTCATCAGCGAACATCCCCACTTCTGACCTTATGATGGAAGGAAGGTAACTGATGAAGCAGCTGAAGATGGTTGGGCCGAGGACACTACCCTAAGGAACTCCTGCAGTGATGTCCTGGAACTGAGATGACTGACCTCCAACAAGCACAACCATCTTCCTCTGTCCGACGTATTTGGGCTAGCATGAGGCAGAACTAGCCTGCACCATTTGAGGTCAAGCTGCACCTTCCAAAGGGAAGTTGCATTCTGGCTGGAATCATTCTGCAATGGGACTTTGATCTGTGAAAGACACAACCATGGAATAATATGTCAGAGTGGGCTTCATTGGAGGCCTTGGTACAGTTGGGGAAAAGGGAGAGAGATGCCAACTGGAGGGCAGGCGTCCCTCTAGACAAACTTTATGAAGGCAGTAAAACTAAGTAACCATAGTGGTCAGCATCAGGGGTTCAAGCCCCAAGAGCCTGGATGCAGTGCGGCAAGATGCTCAACGATGTCACAGGAGTGGTCAAAGTCCATGAACGAATCTTCAAATGCCACCCCCACCAACTGCACCACTAGACACAAGTACTGCTTAACGCACTACAGCCCCACCACTCACCAACAAAGAATCTCTATCGATCACAAATCATATTCTTAACATGCATCAGCTCACCCTCACACATTTTGCACCACTGCAAATCTCTCAGCAACATCTCACAGCTTGCACAATTGCCAACTATTCAACCATGACAGCCACATCACATTGTAACACACTCAGCAGCACACTTCCCGGCATCTAGCAGGACAAAGTGGCATATAGATTCATAGGGTGGGATTATCTGGCTCCTCCTGACGTCGGGATTGTCTGGTCCCGCCGATGATCAATGGACTTCTGGCTGGGCCATCGAATCTCCCCCCAGCGGGTCCCACCACGATGGGGCCGGAAAATCTCAGCCATAGGCTCATAGACGTTTACAGCACAGAAGGAGGCCAATCAGCCCATTGTGTCCACACCAGTCAACAAAGATCTGACTACACGAATCCCATTTTCCAGCACTTGGCCCATAGCCTTGGAGGCTATGGAAACACAAGTGAATATCTAAATACTTCTTAAATGTTATGCAAGTTTCTGACTCAACCACATTTTCAGGCAGTGAGTTCCAGACTTCTCAACTCCCCTCTTAACCTTCTACCTCTTACCTAAATCTATGCCCCCTGGTTATTGACCCCTCTACTAATGGAAAAGTGCCTTACTATCCACCCTATCTATGCCCCTCATTATCTTATACACCTCTATCAGGTCCTTTCTCAACCTTCGCTGCTCCAAGGAAAACAACCCCAGCCTATCCAATCTTTCCCCATAGCTCAGACCCTCCAGCCCAGGCAGCCTCCTGGTAAATCTCCTCTGCCGGAAGCAGCAGCACCCAACCAGGAGGGAGAAGGCACAGTTGTATGTCCTTACCCTGATGGGGGGGGCAGTGGCCTCCTTCACTAGAGTGGACATAACTAAGGCTATGGCCAGGAACAAAGCTGAATCCATGGAAGATGAGGGCATCCTCATACCTAATTCTCCTCACATCTCATTCCCCCCTCATTCCACACACCCTCCTCATTTACAGATGGTGTAAGCATGCATTTCTTGCTTTTGCTCCTGTCCCTCCCCCCAAGTCACTCACTGCAATCCTGCCTTGTGTCTTTCCCCTTTCAGATAACCAAGAAGTGCGACCTGACAAGGCAGTGGTGCATGACCAAGAAGTGGAAAAGCAAGAGACAGTGATGAAAAAGACCATCACTCCTCCCACACACTCAGCCACCAGCTCAGATCCTGTGCATATTTTAGAAGAAAGCGCATGAGTTCTGTTGCCAAGGACTTCAAGTGGAAGGCCTAGAGAAGAAGACTAATGGGTCTGCACAATGTTTGGTACATTGGTGGGCCTGACAGAAAGCCTGCATACAACATGAAGAAGCATGGAGAAGTCCAGTACTAATTTTGTCACAAACATTGGCGTACAGCTTGGCGGTTATCCTTTCCAGTGTGGAAGTGGTGTCCAACTCCATCAGCATTCTTGCAGACCCTAATGCCGATGTCTCAGCTTCCACTGCAGCACAAACAGAAACCACCCCAACATCTGGTTGCTGCAGTGGAATCTTAGACTGAAGTCATGCAAGCTTAACTTTACTACAATGCAAGCTCAGTCTGCTCTCGTGCATGCTCAGCTTTCTACCAAAAAGGCTCAGGCTTCTGTCATCATAGCAGTCCAGCAATCTATTCTCCAGCACATTGCTAGGATTGCTAATACATCACACTGAGAGACTGACAATGGCTTTGTGAAGCATAAACCTGCTGCACTCTCTCAGGATTACACCATCTGTGCTCCCATCGCTCCCACTCAGCCAGTGCCCTTGTTGTTGCCTATTGGCCAGCTAACCCAGACTGCTGACACCCCTGCCAAAGTGATACAGTCTGATGCTGGGCCTTCGGGAGCCAGAGCTGCTTGAGGGCATCCTGCAAGGCCATTTTCAGTATTCCCCACTAAAAGTTAGCAGCTTTCTACCAGCTTTGTTACAGCCAATGTGATAGCACTGTAGGACTGCAAAGTATAAGTGTTTCAGTCTCTCTTTTGGGGCAGCCCTGTAATTTCTTAAATAAGTTGATGATTTTAGTTGAAGTGAAGGTCTTGTAAGCAGACGATTCTCAGTAAACTGTGGTTCTTGTAGTTGAATTTCCAGGAGGTTGGTTCTCAAGTGAACTTGAAGTTGGAATGGTACCAACAGTACCCACTTCCAAGATATTGCTGTTTATTACCTCAGCTGCTTCGTTGACTGAAGTTTGTTCTATGGCTTCCTGATGGTCTATTTGTCTCTGCAGAGTTGATTCTTGCCATTTTTAAAAGCAGGTAACAAGCATGGCTGTCTCACCCATTTGACCTGTTACAAATCCAAAGCCATTTTCCAAATAAGGTGGGTGGTCAGATTCAGGTCAATAAACATCCTGTGTTTTCATTTGATACTTTGAAAAATTACCCAGTTTGGGTTCGGATCAGGAACCATCATAATACAATGGGAGGTTGATGTGTACCCCTTCATATTCATATAATGCACATTGACTTTCAATGCATTTTTTGTCCATGGTGGACCAGAAAGACTTGTTGGCTGGAATGCTATTGTCCTTTTGTTGATGTTCCATCCTTAAACAAAGGGATGCATGAATTTCTTGGATGACCGTGAATGTCTGTATTCAATCAGGCATTATATTTAGGTATTGGCTTGAGTCACAGGACTGTCTGGAGCTGATGCTGCCAAAAGTCGCATGGTTTTCAGCAGCCATTTTAACAGTCTGTTTTATTTCAAAATTTTCAATTATTGTCTGAAAGTTTATAATATACTGGAGCATGACAGTGTGCAAATCTGGGATTTGCATTTAGGAGGGATATGAGGCATGCAGAAAAGATTTATGAGAGTGGTTCCAAGGATGTCATTTGTGACTTTGATAAGAGTCATTTCTGTACTGTGGCAGGGCAGAAACCTGACTGAAGGAATTCAAGCATGGAGTTCCTAGAACGATGGACACAGATTTGACAGATGACAGCATGGTTAAGGACTTTGAAGAGGTTAGAGAGGATCAAGTTGGGGCAGTAATTTGCAAGGACAATTGGGTCAAGGTTTTTTTTTGAGAGGTGTGATGACAGCAGACATGAAGTCAGTAGATGTACATGTAGTATGTGGGGAGGGAGAGCCATTAGCAATTTGAACTGACATGGCAGACAGGAAGCAAGTTAGGTGGTCAGCAGTTTTGTGAAAATAGGTCAAGCAGGAATGAGAGGGGTCAAAAGCCAAAAAGGTCTGAAAATTAGTGGCTGAAGGTAAAACAGCCTGGGACAAAAGTGGGGGGTGGTTTGGTGGGAAGTGGAGTAGAGGGAGGAACAGGGAAGTGTAATGTAGTAGGGGATTCAATAATTAGAGGGACAGATTGCCACCTTTTATGCAGGGTTGAGTGACATATGACATACTGCTTACCTGATGCTAGGTTGAGGAACATACCAAATCAATTTGGAAGGATAATGGAAATGGAAAGGGAGGATTCATTTGTTGTGATCCATGTTGGTACCAACAACGGAGGAGTAGGCGAGAGGTGCTGTTTGGAGTATACCAGGAACTAGGAACTGAATGAAAGAACAGCACCTCAAGGATCATGTGCAATTGGCATAGGAATAAACAGATTAAAAAGATGAACACATTGTTGAAGGAGCAGTGTGGGTAAAAAGGGGTTCCATTTCATGGAACATTGGCACCAGGATTGGAACTGGAAGGAATTGTACCATTGGGATGGTTCCATCTGAATCGGGTTGAAATCAGGGTCCAGATCGAAAGGATAAATAGGGAAGTCACAACAACTTTAATGAGTGAGGAAGAGGCCTCAAGTAGAAAAGGTGATAATAATTCAAAAACAAACAAAGGGAAATAGAATAGGCTAACAATCAGAAATTGTCCTTCAGGCATCATGGATAAAGGGGAAAACTAGAAGGTGTAAATTAATTAAATCAGGAAAGAAAAGTAAGAAATATGTGATTAAAACATTACAGATGAATCAGTTTCGAGTGTGTGACCAAATAATCATTCTTTTTACAAACATATAAAGAATAAGGGTCAAATTGAATGAATTGCTGGTGCAAATTCAATTTGGAATGTATGACATGGTAGCCATTGAGAAATGGCTACAAGGTAGTCAGGACTGGGAATTAAATATATCAGGTTATAAAGGCTACAGGAAAGATGGGAAAATGGAGGAGGGGAGGAGTGGTCTTAGTGATTAAGGATGAAATCACTTCAAAAGTAAAAGATGATAAAACAAAAAGTAAGCGGCAGTGGAGACTTTATGAGTGTAATTAAAAAATAGAAAATGATTTAAGACTGCAATAGGAGTTGTGTATGAGCTGTGAAGTGGTAGACTGTACAAATACAGGATTAGACAAGTGGTTTTAATTGAGGGATTTTAACTTACATATAGATTAAGTTAAGCAGAAAGGTAATGAATACCTTGGGTGTGTCCAAAATAGTATTATGCAACAGTGTGTCCTAGAAGCATGACAGGGACATGCCATAGTAGATTTAGTAATGAGTAATGAACCAGATTTAGTTAACATCTAACGGTGGGGCGCGAGGGTCCAGAGCTGCCGGCCCTCTGATTGGCCCTGTAGCAACAAGAACCTGTCCACAATCCTTAACAGGATGAGACCAATTAGGAGGCCTCAGGGTCAATTAGGCAGCCTTCTCCCAGAGGATTATGCTGCCTGTCTCACTGCTGGACCCTCATTCCAACCCAATTCAAATGCAAATGTGGGCTCGGGACTGCCATTTGGTCACAACATCAGGATCCTGAAGCTTGCAGCAAAATCCAGCCTGAAGATTCTAGATTTAGGCAAGGCTAATTTCAATGGGATGAGACAGAGATTGTTCACAGGAAGCTGGGAAAATCTGTTAGCAGGTAAAATGGCAGAAGATCAGTGAATGATAAAATTCCAAAGTTTTTGGAGCTGCAAACCAGTACTATTGACTATGTCAAACCTCCCAGCTAAAAAGGTGATTTGGAAAGCAATCTTTGTTAGCTTTGGCCGGAACTTTCCATCCATGTTGATGTTGGGCGTCATGGCAGGCGTGTGCGGACAACATGGTAGAAAGGCCAAAAATCGGTTGCACCCGTCAATGGGGGCGGGGTGGGGGTGGGTGGCGGCTGCTTTTCCCACCGCCGCATGTCGGAAACATCATTTTAATACATCTGCATCTGATTATAAGCCCCACTTGCCAGAATCATCCCCCCACCACATCAAACTTACCACCCATATTGGCAGAAAAAGACGCTGGCCCAAAGCATGTCTTGACAAGTGTGACGTGCAGAAATCGAGACTTACAGTTAGGGTCTTGGTCAAATTGCAGACATCTGAGGAGTAGAAGGTGCTGGAGCCCTACATCTCATGAATATAGCTCTGCTGTGAAGCAGCTCGCAGAAGGTGGGAGGTCTCTATTGATGCCTGGGGTGTGCTTCGGGGCATCAGGGCCTTGGCCATGGGCTGCCATGGCTGATTGTCAAGGGGGTTGAGATGAAGGTCTAGGTTTGGCTGGGAGAGGAAGGTGTACCGGGTTGGGGAGTCAGTAGTGGGGGGAGGAGAGGTTAGGAGGGAGGGGGAAAGAGTACAGGGGGAGGAGGATGTAACGTGGGAGAATGCGACAACTGAAGAGGTAAGTGCAAGGGGCGAGCAAGATGTGATAGAAGGGGTTCGGAGGGGGGATGGACTTTGGGGTAGGAAAGAGTTCAGAGGGGGGAAGGAATCTGAGGGGAGAAGGGAGTTCAGGGGGAGGAAGGAGTAAGGATAGAGGAAGGAGTAAGGGTGGAGGAAATAAGGGGGAGGGGTTGTCCAGGGAAAAGTGCAAGGGAGGGCTCTGTGAAGTCGATGACTGCCTCCTGGGGAGTGAAATAAGGGTGGGCGTGATGGTGGGGGAAAGGTGAGTTTGAGAGGGAACAGAGTGAGCCAGTAGGGTGGA
The DNA here is from genome assembly GCF_017639515.1 of Carcharodon carcharias. Taxonomy (NCBI): domain Eukaryota; kingdom Metazoa; phylum Chordata; class Chondrichthyes; order Lamniformes; family Lamnidae; genus Carcharodon; species Carcharodon carcharias. The sequence goes on from NC_054469.1 coordinate 168,241,841, forward strand.
AGGGTGAGAGTGCGACAGTAGCGGTAGAAGGGACGGTGAGGGTGGTTGGTGGGGACTGGGAGGCAGATATGGACCGTGGGGGTGGAAAGGATGAGGTCTGGGAGGTCAATCTGGATGGGGGTGGGATTCTCAGGAAGGTAGGGGCCATATAGGTTCACCCGGACATCCCAGAAAGAAAAGGGTTCTGTCTTGTATGTGATGGTGGGGAGTTGGAAGGTGGTGTTGGGGTTGGGGTGGGGGGGTGTCAAACGTGATGGGGAGAGGACATGGGTGACTGGGGGAGGGGAAGGGACAGGAGGGCTGAAGACATACTTAATAACCACTATGTTTCTAAAATCGAGAATGAAAGACTCATGTTGGATGGGAACAGATACTGCATGGGAGTGTGATCAGTGGGTGGGTGGAGATGCAGCTCAGCTCAGATGGACAACTGAAAGTGAACCTCAGCAGACAGCATTAAAAATACCCAGGACATTGAGATGAGTGTGACTGATGGAGGCTCCACGTGCGTGGGAGAGTGCTTGCGTTGGCTCCAAAAGGCCCTGCCAAACACACACACTTCTCCCTCCAGAATCACTCGTGGGCCACTGCGTGCAGCTGAACTGCTAGTTGGGGAGGAGGAGGACTCGCGAAGCCTGTCAATGAAACCGAAAGGCACCATTACACATTATTCAGTGAAAGTGAATTTATTTTCAGATTATAAAGTGACAAAATGTGTTCAACTGTGCAACCAATCAGAATTTCTTAACTTTTCTAGGTCTACCACCTCTTCTAGGTACCGCCCTGACATCCACAGCAGGGATGGATCCAGCCTGTGCAATGGTTGGCCCTATGGTCTCTGATGAATTCAGCATGGATCCACTAGAGAGCCAAGGCCTTGGGGTGCCTGACTTGCTTCGGCTGTCCTCCAGTGGGACAGCTGCTCCCTCTGCTGTAACAGATGACAAGATAGAGAGGGGGTCATAGGCAAAGGGGACTCAGAGAGACAGGGCAGCCTTTGAGATTTCTGAGTGGGTGACCCAGGGGTGTCCAACTGCTGCTCCTCCTCTCTTCGGGTGCCTGAGGGCACCGGCCTAACTGCTTGAGGGGAAGGAGCATCTGGAGGCATGTCGAGGTGCCCTGTTTCCCTCTTGCGTTGCCACTGCAGGAACTCACCCATGGCTACCACAATGGAGTGCAAGTCTGTGTACATCTCTGCATTCTGCTGGGCCAAGGTCCCCATGGCGTCTGCCATCTTCCCATTGGGACCTCCATATGCACACGTGGCATCACTTCATCAGTGGCTACTCTGTTGAGGGCTTCCATCAGATGTTCCCCGCATTCTGCTGACTCTGCACGATGAGTTGGAAGGCCAAATCCAGAGGCTCATCATCTAATGCAGACCTCACAGATGCCTCTTCCCCAGCAGTTCTCAGGGTGCCAGGGAGCTCACACGAACCTGCCTTCTCCTGCTGTGGACATGTGTCCAGGCAGGGCCCACCAGATTGTGAACCTGAGCCTGCTCTAGGTCTAGGTCCCACCGAGGCTTGTGTCTTTGCGCTGATGCAGGGTGTGGGTAGGCACTGTGATGAGTCTTCCAGGCTGCTTATTTCCAGCTCTTCAATGGAGCAGGTGAGCTCTTTGCTGGAGGTGCAGACCTAGATGGAGCTGAGGGACTGGCTGGCTGAGTGTGTGGGAGATAATTAGTGTATGGCAGCAGATTCAAAAGCAGGAGAGAGAGCACTCACAGCTGCGTTGAGAGAGGGATGATGTGGTGCAGAATCCTCACGTGGGTGTTCACCTCACTGTCACTGCAGGCACAATCCACGTCCTCACCAGTCAGCATGATGGCAAGCTCTTCAAAGTGAATGAGGGGCCTAATGTGGGTCACTCCACCCCTGGTCCGGGACATTTCCCTCCTGTTCTGAGCCAGCTTCTCCTACATGAAAACAGATGGAGTGTGAGCAGGATGCATGGCACTGCGTGGAATGTTTGTGTGGTGAGTGGAGCCATGGATGAGATGAGGACGCAAGCTCCAGAGGATATGAGTCTGATGGAGATGTGAGAGTGTGTGTGAGAGTTAGTGGTGTTGTCCCTTGAGATGTGAGATCCCTGTGGATGTGTGATGGGCTTGGGAGTGTGTGAATTGAGGGTGATGAGAAGAGTGACTTACCCTGGCAGAATGGATGAGACCATTCATTCTCTTCCTGGACTGGATGGTTGTCCTCTTTTGCGGGGAGTTGGCGCTTACCACAGTTGCCACTGCCTCCCATGCTGGATTGATGGCCTTACTTGCTGGCCTTCACCCAGAGCAGGAGTGCACTTCAGAGAGGCATTGCCAAATCTGGGGGCAGCATATTTCCTCCCTTTGGCAGTCATCAGTTCCCAGCAGCTTCCTATCCCTTGAAGAGTGCTAGCCCTTTGCAGGAGCAGCCTTTAAATATGGTGCCTGGTTTACTGAAGGCCTGAGGTGACAGTGGGGTAGGCGAATCAGAAGACTCGGTGTATTTCCCATGAATGCATAATTAATTAGGCAGGATGGGGATGATACGGCGTGAAAATCCGCCATTGCGGCCAATGGTCAAATTTTACCCGCCCACTACCGCACTTAGTGCAAACCTGGGACGATTCTATCCTTTGTATTTGACCTGCTATCATTCTGGTGACTGGTGGTTGATAGTGGTCCTTCCTGGCACAAATTCTTTCCAATACTGATGTTTTTCACTATGCTGGATGAGAGGAGTATCAAAAATCAGAGTGGATTCCATTATCTGCTTGGGATCCAAAAACTGGCTAAAGAGGGATTTACCTACGACATTCAAAGGTGTTTTTTTTCAGTTAGGAGTCCTGAGTTGAGGATGCAAAGAATGGGAAATATTCCTCTTTAAGAAAATGCATTAATGGGAGAGGAAGTCAACAGTAGATTGTAGCTGCTTCCTCCTAGGCTGATGCTGCCTTTTAATGCCAGAAGATAGAGAATTGTACTTTGACAGCAGCACTGCAGAAATTGTCATTTTCATTTACTGGTTTATTTGTTCTGCTTGTGGCACCACTTAATAATCTCATCTTATCTTTCTGTGCTCTTCCCTGCACAAACCACTTCTAAAGAAAAATGATGAGATATTTTCAATAAAAACACAGAATAACAGCAATAGGATTCACCACAGGGTGGCTATACTTGGTTTTCCATCTGCCAGGTGTCAGCAAATCTAGATTGATAACTCCTCCCATGGGCAAACAGATAACTCTTCCAAAACCCAGTTAATAAAACCTTTACACGCAGCAAAAAAATAAGTAAATTTGATAACCCCTTCAGGTGCTGCCAACATCTGCACTAATGTCCCTTTCACTCACAACTGAAATCTAGTTTTCACAATTCTTACCCTTGCTATAACCATTCAAACAAGACGAGCATTGTATAAATAAAAAGACAAACTGGGAGTGCTATCATTCTAACATGTAGACAGAAGATGCTGGAATTGCACAAATGGTCAGTCAGGAAAGGTTAAGTCTTCAGGTGTGATCCTTCATCAGAATCAGTGATGATAAAGATTACAATTTTAAGCCCTCTCTTTCTCTGAATTGTTTGCATTTCTAGCAATATTTCAGTTTAGTATTTTACAGCAGGGCAGTGTTGACCTCGCAATCAGCTACCATAACTGAACTTTTAAGGCAAATTTCTCTACAATGAGTATTTACATGAAACCATTTTCAATGGACTTCCCAATAGCTGTGTTGTTTAAGGTAGTCATTAGTTCAGACAATACAGACCAGAAGGAAAATGTCTTGATTCACAGTTGTGCAGCCAGTGATCTCTGATGGCGAAGAAGTAGAGGGCACCGTAATTGTCTGGAGCACTGCTGGGTTAGGGAAAGAAATGTCATCCAGAATTTCATTGTGGACTTCATGGACACTTATTTCTCCCATCATCACTAGCATATACATCACAGGATTCTGGACTATGCCCCTATGTCATATTTATTAATCCAGGCCTCGTCTTGTTTATTACTCTTTTTACATAACCTAGAATGAGGTACATATGTTACAATTTATAGAATCATAGAATTTTTACAATGCAGAAAGAGGCCATTCAGCTGGTAGTATCCATGTCAGCAGTTTGCAAAAGCAGCTGACCTAGTCCCATGTCTCTGCCTTTTCTCTGAAAATTGTTTCCTCTTCAGATGATTATCCAATTCACCTTTGAAAACCACATTGAATCTGCCATCATGCACTCTAAGGTAGTGCATTCCAGATCCTCAACACTCACTACATATAAAAGTGTTTCCTAATTTTGCTGTTGCTTCTTTTGCCAATCACCTTAATGGTGTCCTCTTGTTCTCAACCCTTTCATCAATGGGAATAGTTTCTCCCTGTCATGATTTTCAACACCTCTATCAAATCTCCTCTCAAATCTCTTTTCCAATCCATCCACATAACTGAAAAGTCCCTCAACTCTGGTAACATACACATAATTATTTTCTGAACCCTCTCTAATATCTTCACCTCTTTCCTAAAATGTGGTGTCCAGAATTGGGACAACAATACTCCCGTTAAGGCTGAACCTAACTGTTCATCATAACTTCCTTGATTTTGTACTGTATCTCTCTTATATAAAACCCAGGATCCCCTAAGCATTACTAACTGCTTTCTCAACCTGCCCCGCCACTTCAATAATTTGAATACATTTACCCCCTTTAAAATTGTATCCTTCAATTTTATTGCCCCTCCTCAGTTTTCCTGCTAAAATGTATCACTCCACACTTCTTTGTATGAAATTTCATCTGCCACCTGCCCTCCATTCTACCTACTAGCCTATGTCCTCTTGAAGTCCATCACTAACCTCCTCACAGTCCACAATCCAAGTATCGTGTCACATGCAAATTTTGAAGTGTGAACTGTACACCCAAGTCTAGGTCATTAATATAGGTCAAGAAAAGCAGTGAGCCGAAGGTTCCTGGTGAATCCAACTATATACTTTCCTCCAGTCCAAAAAATAACCATTCACCACTTCTCTTTGTTTCCTGTCACTCTGCCAACTTTGTATCCATGTCACCACTGTCCCTTTTATTCCATGGATTTCAACTTTGCTGACAATCCTGTTGTGTGGCACTTTATCAAATGTCTTTTGGAAGTTCATGTACACCACATCAACCCTATTTGTTACCTCATCCAAAAACTCAATCAAGTTAGTTAAGCACAGTTATCCTTGAACAAGTCTGTGCTGGATTTCCTTAATTAATTTGCCCAAGTGATTGTTCATTTTGTCCAGAATTATCATGTCGAAAAGCTTTCCCACCACCAGGGTTAAACTGACTGGCTGGGTTTATATTTCCAGCCTTTTTTGAATAAGCACATAACATTTGCAAATCCTCAATGCTCTGGCATTATGCCTATATTGAGGGAGGATTGTAAGATAATTACCAGTGCCTCTGTAATTTCCATGCTTCCTTGCCTCAGTATCCTCGGGTACATCTTATCCGGTCCAGGTGACTTACCAACTTTAAGTACAGCTAGCATTTCTAATACATCCTCTTTATTAATTTTTAGTCCAACCAGCCTCTCAACTACTTCCTCTTCCGCATTATTTGGACTTCTTCCTCAGTAAAGGCAAATGCAAATATATGAACATACAATTTAGGAGCAAGAGTAGCAGGCCACCTTGAGCCTGCTCCACCATTCAATAAGATCATGGCTGATTTGAATGTAACCTCGACCCCACATTCCTGCCTATCCCTGATAACCTTTCACTCTTTGTTAATCAAGAATCTATCTAGCTCTGCCTTAAAAATATTCAAGGACTCTGCTTCCTTTGCCTTTTGAGGGAGATTCCAAAGACTCATTACCGTCTGAGAGAAAAAAATTCTTCTCATCTCTGTCTTAAATGAGTGCCTCCTTATTTTTAAACAGTGACCCCTAGTTTTAGATTCTCCCACAAGAGAAAACATCCTCTCCACATCCACCCTGTCAGGACCCTTCAGGATCTTAAAGGTTTCAATTAAGTCACCTTTACTCTTCTAAATTTCAGTGTATACAAGCCTAACCTGTCCAGCCTTTTCTCATAAGACAACTGCCCATTCCTGGTATTAATCTGGTAAACCTTCTCTGAACTGGTTTTAATGCATTTGCATCTTTCTTTAAATAAGGAGACCAGTACTGTACACAAAACTCCAGATGTGGTCTCACCAGTCCCCTGTACAACTGAAGCATAACCTTCCTACTTTTGTAATCAATTCCCCTCACAATAAATGATAACATTCTATAGCTTTCCTAATTACTTGCTGCACCTGCATACTAACCTTTTGTGATTCATGCACTAGGACACCCAGATTCCTCTGAATCTCAGAGCTCTGCAATCTCTTACCATTTAGATAATAATCTTATTTTTTATTTTCCTGCCAAAATGAACGATCTCACATTTGCCCACATTCTACTTCAGTTTCCAGATCTTTGCCCACTCACTTAACCTATCTATGTCACTTTGTAGCCCCCTTACCTCCTCTTCACAATTTACTTTCCTACCTATCTTTATGCCATCAGCAAATTTAGCAACCATACCTTCGGTCCTTTCATCCAAGTCATTTATATAAATTGTAAAAAGTTGAGGCCCCAGCACTGATTCCTGTGGCACACCACTTGTCACATCCTGCCAACCAGAAAAAGACCCATTTATGGCAACTCTATGATTCCTGTTAGCCAGCCAATCTTCTATCCATGCCAATATGTTACCCCCTACACCATGAGCTTATATTTTATGCAATAACCTTTGTTGTGGCACTTTGTCAAATGCTTTCTGGAAATCTAAGTACAGTACATCCATCAGTTCCCCTTTATCCACAGCACATGTGGCTCCTTCAAAGAACTCCAAGAACATGATTAACATGTTAAACATGATTTCCCTTTCACAAAACCATGTTGACTCTGCCTGATTGCCTTGATTTTTTCTAAGTGCTCTCCTATAACATCTTTAATAATAGCTTCTAACCTGTTCCCTATGACAGATATTAGGTTAACTGGCCTATAGTTTCCTGCCTTCTGTCTCCCTCCCTTTTTGAATAAAGGAGTTATATTTGTTATTTTCCAATTTAATGGAACCTTCCCCAAATCTAGGGAATTCTGGAAAATTAAAACCAGTACATAAACTATCCCACTAGGCAATTCTTTCAAGACCTTAAGGTGAAGTCCATCTGGACCTGGGGATTTGTCAGCCCACAGCCCCAACAATTTGCTCAATACCACTTCACTTGTGATTGTAATTTTCACGAGTTCCTCCTTCCCTTCCATTTCCTGAATTCCAGGATTTTACTTGTGTCCTTTATAGTAAAGACCGAGGCAAAATACCTGTTTAATTTGTCTGCCATCTCCCTAGTTTCCATTATCAATTCCTCAGATTCACTTTCTATGGCTCACTTGTTGATTGTTGATTCTTTTATTTAAATATCTATGGAAACTCTTATTATCCATCTTTATATTACAATCTAGCTTTCCCTCATACTCTAATTTTTCCCTCCTTATTAATCTTTTGGTCATTCTTTGCTGTTCTTCATATTCTTTCCAATCTTCTGACCTGCCACCCATCTTTGCTTAATTAAAGGCTTTTTCTATAAGTTTGATACTGTCTTTAACTACAGATAGTGGGCCCTCCCCTTGGAATTTTTCTTTCTCATTGGAACATATATATTCTATGTATTCTGAAATATCCCTTTAAATTTCTGCCACTGAACCCCTATTGACATATCCCTTAACCTTATTTACCAGTTCACTTTAGCTAGCCTTGCTTTCAGATCCTGCTCGTCCTCTTCCTCTGAGGACATCACACCTTCCACTCTCACCATCTCTTCAAGGGTCAATCCCTTTTGCTGAGCCACGTTGTGAAGCATGCAGCATACCACGTTCAAGTGAGAAACCCTGGCACGTGAGTGCTGCAGGGTGCCAACCGAGTAGTCCAGGCAATTAAAGCGCAACTTGAGAAGTCCGATGGAATGCTTGATGAGGGTTCTTGTCAGAAGATGGCTGTTATTGTACTTGGGAGCTCTTTTTGTGCTGCATCTAAAGGGGGTGAGGAGCCATCACGCCTCAGAGACAGCCCTCTAAAATCGATTTACAGGCCTGGGAAATGGTATGGAAGAACAGTGAAGGGCCTGACTGATGGAGAATATACGTGCTGTGGCAGCTTCCAGGAAAGCATGCACAGAAATGCAGGAAGTTTTAAATGTGGCCACGCATCAGCTGTACATTCATGGAGTGGTAGGCCTTCCTATTGATGAACCGCTCCAGCGTGTCACTTGGGCCACATGGGTCCAATCAATGATACCCTGTACTTTTGGAAACCCAGCGATTGTGGCAAATCCAAATGCCCTCTGAGACTGGGAGGTCCCATTGGTGGCAAATTTGATGTAGTCTCTAGGAATGGCAAAGAGGGCATCTGTAACCATGATGACAGAGCCGTGAACAGCTGACTGTGAAATACCAGCGAGGTCCACAGCTGAGCCCTGAAACAACGCAGAGGCAAAGAAATTCAAGGCCACAGTTACCTTGACGTTTACTTGTAGGGCCTGGCTAGGACTGGAGCAAGGTGTGAGCTCCTCATTCATGAGGGCACAGATGTCTGTGACCAACTCCCTAGAGAGTTGCAGTCCCCTTTGGCACTGCGTTTCTGACATGTCCGGGTAGCTTTGCCTGTTCCAGTATATCCTGCACTCTGGGTGGCCTTTCCTCCTCCGTGGCTCTGCAGCTGTGCACTCCTGATGCCTGGGGGCTGAGCGTACTGTTACTGTGATGCCTCCAATGTCTGATGGAGCCAGTCCCATTTCCTGATGCCCAGGCGATGTTTCAGCAATGCCCTGTTGCCCAGGCAATGCCAGTTGTGTTCACAGTCCCTGAGCTGGCAGTGACCTCATCTCTGCCTCTCCACCCTCCTTTGATGTGCTCCTGCAATTTTTCAGTGCATGCAGTTTAAATAATTCAAATGAAGCTTCTGAGACTGTCCTTGCCTGCTGGCTCGACTCTGTTACTGTTCAAGCCTGTACTCGCTGGGCATGATTCCTGAAGGCTCCCGGCTGCCTCCCAGAAAATTGTGTTGTGTGATCGCAACAAGCTTAATTGAATAACAAAAACAAAACAGCTAAGTTGATGCTTCAATAGATGCAGATCTGGTTTGCTCCCCATGCTCCGCACAAAATAGTGGCGGGCAGAAATGGAGGCAGGATTCCTGGCCACGCTGTTCAGTGGCAATTTTGTTTGCCGTCCTGCCTCCTTTATTCCAGGAATATTTAGTACCCAGTCCTGCACTTTATTGAGTCAGATCTCTGTTATCGCCACAGCATAATATCTGCATGTGCCTATCTGCAGCAATCAAGGTTATTCCCTCCTACTCTGACCCACTCAATACTATATGATTTTGTATTCTAGTGCTATCTATCTCTCCCAATATTTTGTGATTTTTTTTCCTGACTATTGTTACATCCTGGTTTCCATTCCGATGCCAAGTTAATTGAAACACTGGGAAATCACCCCATAAAGATATTGATCCCAGCTCTGTCCAGGCACAACCTGTCCTGTATAAATCCCATTTTCCCCAGAACCAGTTCCAAAATCCCAGGAATCTAAAGCCCTCCTCCAGTTTAATCACTCCAGCCATGAATTCATCTGCTCTATCCTTCTATTTCTATATTCACTCGAGTGTGCCACTGGAAGTAATCAGGAGATTACTGCCTTTTAGGTGGTGCTTGCTAGTTTCTTTCTTAGGACCTTAAACTCTGCCTGCAGGATCACATCCCCTTTCCATTTACGTCACTGGTACCAATATGGACAACAACCTTAGTTCCTCCTCCTCCCTCACAGTGTTCTGCAGCTGCTCAATGACATCCTTGACCCTGGTGCTAGGGAGGCAGCATACCAGCCTGGCTTCTTGTCCCTGGCTGCTGAAACACATGTCTATTCCCCTAACTATTCAATCCCTATCACTATTACTTTTCCAATCTTCCTGCTGCTCCCCCCTCCACCCACAGCCACCCCTCCCACCCCTGGTACAGCTGGGGTGCTATGGACTTGGCTCTTGCTGCACTCCCCAGAAAAAATAAATAAATCTCACCAGAATCAGAATTGAATGCTGTTGGAGTGAAAGGCTGCATTACCTGGCTGATCCTCTGACTGCCTGGCCATCACCCACTCCCTCTCTGTCTACATGCCTTTTCACTGCAGGGAGACAATACCTATAAACATGCCATCCATGAAACTCTCACATTTGTGCTGCAGTAAGGCTAACTGCTGCACAGGCTCCTAAACCTAGGATTTGAGCTGCTCCAGCTGGTTGCCCTTCCTGCACAATGGAGAAGCATTCTTGAGTTCCCACATGGAACATGATGTATATTCCGTGGCACCGAGATGACTTGCCGCACCTCTGTTTATTAGATGATTAAATTAGGATGTTAATTAATAAAATTAAGTGCCTTGGAACATTCTATTATGTTAAAGGCACTCTATAAATATAAATGCTTGTTATTGTTGACTCACCAGCTACTCACCAGTCCGCTGCTTCCTTTGTGCTGACGTTGGGAGGTTAAATTAAATGTTTTTACTTAACCCTTATGATTCATATATCTCAGATTTTAATTTGCTGAAAAATTTAGAACTCATTATGTTACTAACCCTTGTTATTTAATTTGAACTTTATTGCCTGGGTCTGATTGATTAATTGAGCACTGTTTGTAATTATGTGATAAATTAGCAAATTGGTTTTAGTTTTTATACAAATTAATTGACCAAGTCTTACTTTATGGTTGATTAATATAGATTAAATTAAAAGCTCACCAATATACTCACCAATATACTCACCCAACCTGACACCTTGTCCTGTGAAGACACTTGTGATTTTTTTACCTCTCACGTTCAGTTCAGCCCCACAGGTCACAGCTTGCTCCACTCTCAGCCTCTTTTACTCTGCTCCATTCCACTCACAGAATTGTTACGGTGCAGAAGGAAGCTATTGGGCCCATCGTGTCTGCATCGACACTCTAAGCATTTTAACTTAGTGCCAATCTCCTGCCTTTTCCCCATAAGCCTGCATGTTGTTTTTATTTAAATAACCATCCAACGCCCTCGTGAATGCCTCAATCTAACCTGCCTCCACCACATTTCCAGGCAGTGCATTCCAAACCCTAACTGCTCGCTGTGTGAAAAAGTTTTTTCTCACCTTGCATTTGCTTCTTTTGCAAAACACTTTAAAACTGCCTCAATCTGTTTACGAGTGTAAATAGTTTCTCACTTTCTACTCTGTCCAGGCCCCTCATGATTTTGAAAACTTCTATCAAGTCTCCTCTTAGCTTTCTCCTCTCCAAGGAAAATAGTCCCAACTTCTCCAATCTTCCTTCATAACTGAAGTGTCGCATCCCTGGAACCATTCTCACAAACCTCTTCTGCACTCCTTCCAAAGCGTGCACATCCTTCATATCGTGTGGCACCCAGAACTGTACATAAACATCCAGCTGAGGTCTAACCAGTGTTTCATATAAGTTCATCAAAACCTCCCTGCTCTTATACTCTATGCCCCTGTTAATGAAGCATAGAATACTGTATGCTTTAGAAACAACTCTCTCTACCTGTCCTATCACCTTTAATGACTTATGTACATATACACCCAGGAGTCTCTGCTCCTGCACACCCTTTAGAATAGTATCCTTTATTTTATACTGTCTCCATGTTCTTTGTATAAAAGTGTATCACCTCACACTTCTCCACATTGAACTTCATCTGCCACCTATCTGCCCATTCTACCAATGTGTCAATGTCCTCTAGAAGTTCTACACTGTCCTCCTCACAGTTTATAATTCTCCCAAGTTTTGTGGCGTCTGCAGACTTTGAAATTGTCCCCTGCACACCAAGATCTAGATCATTTATATATATCACGAAAAGCAAGGATCCCAATACCGACCCCTGGGGAACTCCACTACAAACCTTCTTCCAGCCCGAAAAATATCCATTAACCATTATTTTATGTTTCCTATCCCTCAGCCAATTTTGTATTCATTTTGCTAATGTTCCTTTTATCTCATGACCTATAACTTTCCTCACAAGTCCATTGTGTGACACTGTATCGAACGCCTTTTGGAAGTCCATGTACACCACATCAATGGCCTTGCCCTCAGCTCTGTTACCTCTTCAAAAAAACTCCAGTAAGTTAGTAAGACACTATTTTCATTTAACAAATCCATGCTGACTCTTTCGAATCAATCCACATTTTTCTGTGTGACTATTAATTCTATCCCAAATAATTGTTTTTAGAAGTTCCCCCACCACCGAAGTTAAACTGACTGGTCTGTCTCTGAGCCTCCTTTATACTATTCCACTCTCAACCTCCTTTATACTGCTGCATTCCACTCCCAACCTCCTTTGTACTAGTCCATTCTCAGCCTTCTTCGTACTACTGCGTCCTTTGTACTACTCCACTCTCCGCCTCCTTTATACTATTCCACTTTCAACCACCTTTGTACTGCTCCACTTTCAGCCTCCTTTATACTGTTCTACTCTGAACCCGGCCCCCTTTAAGTGACTCCGTTCTGCTCCAATCCCAGGCTCCTTTATGAATAAATACATAAACAGAATCACAAAATCTTTACAGTGCAGAAGGAGGCTATTCAGCCCATTAAGTCTGCACTGGCTCTCTGAAAGCATTCCACCTAGTCCCACTCTCCTTCCTTTACAGAAATATATAAATATAAATGTAATGTCCTGCAGATAACCAAATCTTCTTGAAATAGTTGTATTAAACTAGCTGTCACAAGCTACATTGGTCAGATAAAACATGATATGCATATGACTTAATGTTCAGTATTGTCCAAGAGTGAAATTACAATATTTGTTTTTATTGATGCACAGCAATTTCTGCTTATTAAGTGAGTGGAGGAGATAAAGGAGTTGGTGGATTGTCTTGATCAAGTTAACCAGAAATACGGTCTCCTGATCAATGTCAACAAGTCAAAGGTGACAGGCATGGGTGGAAAGACCTGCAAGATTCTGATTAATGGAGTTCAGCTTAAAAAAATTGATACCTTCTGTGATCTTGGGTCACTCATCATGGATGATGCAGAGTATACCAAAGAAATTCAGGCTAGACTTAACATGAGTCATGGAGTTGTGAACTCACTTAAAGAAGTATGGAGTAGCCACAGCATCTCGATTACAATGAAAATTTGACTTTTGAAAGCCGTGTGGCCGGTGACAATTGATTGTGAAAGCTGGACCATCAAGACAAGTGACAGGCTCAAGTAAGAGCATTTGAAATAAAAGGATTCAGACCAATATTGTGTGTTATGGACGGCCAACCAAACAAACGAGTGGGTGCTTGAGAAGGCTGGTGTAAAGAGGAACTTGTTTGAGGCAGTGATATAAAGGGAGCTCACATATTTTGGACACAGGATGTGAACACAAGAAATAGGAGCAGTAGAAGACCATATGGCCCATCGAGCCTGCTCCGTCAGTCAATACGATCATGACTGATCTTGGGTTTCAACTTTACTTCCCCATATCCCTTAATTCCCTGAGACACCAAAGCTATGTGTATCACGGCCTTAAGTTATTCAACAATGGAGCATCCATAACCCTTTGGAGTAGAGAATTCCAAAGACTCAACAGAAGGGGAGTGTTTGGATAAAGTTGTAATGCAAGGTAAAACACCTGGAAAATGTGCACAAGGAAGACCCAAGATGGCAGGGATGGATAATATCAGAACGTGGATTGCTCTATGAGACAGGCAGTGAACGCAGTGGAGAATTAATCAGTGCAGAAAGATTGTTCATAATGCAGCCAACCCTCAGAATGAGGATGGATGAAAGACAAGTCAATGTGAACTGGCAGCGTCACTTCAGAGCCCAGTTTGGTGTGATTCTAAAACACAGCAGTGTGAGACTATCTTGGTAATGCAAGTCAGGTCAATACCTTACTAGTCAGGGGCTGCTCAACTTGAGCTGGGCGGTGGTGTACCAGATTGACATGATTGTCCCTCCCAATGTTGGTGACAGCCCATAGCAAATGTTTTCTGTACCAATTGAGTTGGGCTTATCACTCATAACTGTTATCTCCTCTGTTGAGTTGAAGCACTGCAGCAAAATTGGAGTGTTTGCTTCAGGGCACAAGCATGGGCAAATTTATGGAGATTATTAAGGGTAATGGGGATAGTACAGCAAGGTGGAGTCGAGGTAGATGATCAGCCATGATCCTATTGAATGTTAGTAGGGCTGAGTGCTTTACTCCTTTTCCTATTTCTTACATTTTTATGTTTCCTACTCTCTGTATTCCAACACCTAGCCAATGTCCTAGACAGGTAAATAATTTTCCTTCAATTCGATGAGCTTTAATTTTAGCTAACAATTGTCGTATGGATTTTTTTTGAATACCTTCTGGAAGTACAGATAAACTATATCCACAGACATTGGCTTATCTATTCAAATAGGCTCCTTTGACATGATCTTCTGCTCTGGCCGAAGTCCAGAGTGTTGTAGCAGCTGCACACCACGTAGGTCCAGCGAGTTTGGTTAATAAGTTGTTTCTGGTTTTGACGTTTGCTGTTGTTTTCTTCAGATGTTCCCGAAAAGACAGAGACCTATCTAGTCAGTCCCAAGAATGTTGGGTTGGGATCATGCTTTAGTCTCTGACCATCCATGTTAATATGCAATTTTTTTTGACGGCATTATGGAGGTGGAATTCAATGTAAGCCGCCATATGCTGCAGTAGTCCGTCAACTTTGTAACGTCTTTGTTAAAAATCTGGTCCAGGGTGGAGAAGGATGGGGCTTGGGTGGCACAACAAATGTTGTCAGCATAGATGAACTTGTAGGATGTGGTTGTTGGCAGGTCATTTGTATATATGTTGAACAGCATTGGGACTAACACTAAGCTCTGTGGTAGCCCATTGGCCAGTCTTCCCCATGCACTTCTCCCTTGTCCAAGATGGACTCTAAATTGCCTGTTGTGAAGGAGTGTTTCAACAACTGTCCTGACCGAGGTTGGAAGCACTCTGGACAGCTTTAGGAGCAGACCAGAGTGCCACATTGTTTCATAAGCAGCTGTGAAGTCCAGCAGCACCATGCTTGTCTTCAAGTTCTTTTGGAAGCCATTTTCAATGTCAGTGGTGAGTGCCAGAACTTGATCACATGTGCTGTGCCCCTTATGGAAACCATATTGATCGACACTGAGGATGGTATCTTCTTCCCGAGATATGCATTGCAGGATAAGATGCTGAAAAATCCTACAGTACACAGAAAGTTGTGAAATTGATCGATAGCTAGCTGCCAGTCTGGGGTCGTTTTCAGGTTTTGGTGTGGCAATTTTTGCCATATGCCACACCTTTGGGAATGAGTTTGAGCTGATGGTTCTTGTGTAGAACTGAGTCAGCCAGGCACCAGGCACAAGCATAGGGGCCGAGTTGTTTCAGGAATTCTGATGCAATGTTGTCATATCTTGATGCTTTGCCACATTTCAGGTCCCTTAATGCTGTCTCCAGTTCTTGAAGGGATTAGGACTGCTGTGTTTTGCATGTTGCTGGCATTGTTTTTTCACTTCATTACAGATGGTGCATTTTGTTTTCTTATCCAACGGTGTCCTCACGACATTGAGCAGACGGTGAGCAACTTGGTTCAGGGTGACTTATGGATGATTTAATGTAGGTGATTATTGAGCTGCTCCAAGACGGCAAAGCACTTCTGACTGGAATGAGTGAAATTGAGCGCTGCTGTCGTTTCCTCCCATTGAGAGACATGTTGAGGTGGTCTACTAAATCAGGGTCACCAGATGATTCATATTCCTTTAGGGGTGCTGCACTCCCTGCATCAAGGCATGGGATGTAGATGGGTTGATAGCCACGAGGGATGGCTATGCAAGCAGCTTTGTGAATGGCACCACAAAAATGCTTTTATACATATATCTTCCATAGATATGTTATGGATAGGTATAGTTACAATGATGTGGTCTAAGGTCTCGCTGTATTTTTGCCAATCGGCTTTACAGAAGTTCCATCGCATCTTCCTTGCACTGTTGATGACTGGAAGGCAAAGGCTAATATGGATGAGTGACAGCCTGTGTTGACTACATGGGAAATCAACCAGGACTAGGCACTGTGCTGGTTGACTGTCATCATCAAAGGATCTGAGCCAGCACAGATCAGGTAAGTATTTCAGGCCCCGTCTTGGTTCTAGCTGAATGGAACGTTCCCTGTTGCTTGGGGTCGTGTATCAAGGTGAGGTCATTTCTGGAGGTCCAAAATGACAAAATTCACACACACACACACACACACACACACACACACTAACTCACTATTTCTGATACCTGTACTTGGCTTTTTTATTCATTCATGGCATGTGGGTGCACTGGCTAGG
Organism: Carcharodon carcharias; assembly: GCF_017639515.1. Lineage (NCBI taxonomy): Eukaryota > Metazoa > Chordata > Chondrichthyes > Lamniformes > Lamnidae > Carcharodon > Carcharodon carcharias. Next base: position 168,258,186 of record NC_054469.1, read on the forward strand.
CCAGCATTTATTGCACATCCCTAATTGCCTTTGAAAAGGTGGTGGTGAGCTGCCTTCTTGCATGTGCGAGCCCAATGAAAAAAGGTCAAAAAATATACAGTTAAGTATCCTTTGATTGTCCTTGATCTAAAACACTGCGGCCGATTTAGGTTAGCTGGTTTCTTGGATACGGTCAGATGATGATGTTGCAATTATTAAAAGATCTCAGTTCGCTGGTAGGTTTCTGGCAGAGTTGGCTTCTCGAATCGGGCGACAGGCTTATTCCAAAAGAGAGAGAGAGAACAAACAAGTAGCCCTCAGCTTGTTTCCTCTACTGAAGGCTTTCTGGACACTGCCTGCATCACTTGTAATCTCTCTCTTGGCTGGCAGCCTTGCCTTGAAAAACTTCAGCCATTGTATAATTTTATACATCTCAATTAAATCTTCCCTCAATCTCCCCTGTTTCAAAGTAAACAACCAGTCTGTCCAATCTTTCCACTCAGCTAAATTTCTCTATTGCTGACAAAATACTTGCAAATCTCCCCTGTACCCTCTCTTGCGCTCCTTGCAATGCAGTGACTAGAACTGTATGCAGTACTCTAGCTGTGGTCTAACTATTGTTGTTGCAGTTCTAGTATAACCTCCCTTTTATTTTCTCTGCCTTAGCTAAGAAAAAAACAATATCCTGTATGCCTTCTGAACAATCTTATCCACATACCTTGCCGCATTCAGGGATCTCTGCTCATGTCCCTCTCTTCCTCTACACTCCTCAGTATCCTACCATATATTATGTATTCTCTTGCCTTGTTTGCTGTCCCCAAATCCATTACTTCACACTTCTCTGGACTGAATTCCATTTGCAACTTTTCTGCTCCCTGACCAGTCCATTTCAACAATGATCAGTTTTCTTCCTCACTAGTAACCACTCAGCCATGTTTTGTATCGTCCACAAGCTTCTTAATCACCCCTGCTCAACCCCCTATATTTTAAGTCTAAATCTTTGAGATGTGCCATTAAAAGCAAGGGACCTAGTACTAAGATCTGTATATAATAGTCAATGGGTGTTTTGACGGCTGGAAGGCTGTTTCAGGTGGGGTTCCACAAGGTTCAGTAATATGTTCTGTTTTTTGTGGTATATCAATGATTTAGACTCAAGTGTAGGGAGCATGATTAAGAAGTTTACAGGTAACACAAAAATTGCTTGTGTGATTGATGATGAGAAAAAAAGCTGTTGACTGCAGGAAGACTGTAGAAATGGGCTAGTCAGGCGTCAGAAAATGATAAATGGAATTCAATCCAGAGAAGTGTGAAATAATGCATTTGGGGAGGGCAAAGAATGTAACGGAATACAGAATAACTAATAGGATACTAAGAAGTGTGGAGGAACAGAGGAACCTTGGAGTCCATGTCCACAGATTCTTGAAGGTGGCAGGATAAGTGGTTAAGAAGGCATATGGGTTACTTTCCTTTATTAGCTGAGGCACAGAATATAAGAGCAAGGGATTAATGCTAGAACTGCATAAAACACTAGTGAGGACACACCAGGTCAGGTGTGATCGCATTAGAAAGTACAGAGGAAATTTCTGAGGATATTGCCCTAAAAAGAGAATTTTATTTATGAGGAAAGATTTGATAGGCTGAAGTTGTTTTCTTTGGAGTAGAGGAGGTTGAGAGAAGATTTAATTTAGGTATATTAAATTATGAGGGGCCTAGACAGAGTGGATAGGAAGGATCTATTTTCCTTAGGCGAGAGGTCAATAACCAGAAAGCGTAGATTTTAAGTAAAGGATTAGAACCTCATTGAGGAGAAACCTTTCCACCCAAAGGCAGATGGGGACAGGAACTCACTGCCTTAAAGATTGGTAGAGGCAGAAACTCTCATCTCATGCACAAAATACTTGAATATGCACTTGAAGTGCCAAATCTAAAGGAATTTGGACCAAAAGCTGGAAAGTGGGTTTAGGCTGACAGCTCTTTTGCAGCCAACACTGGAATGATGGGGCCTATAGCTTCCTCCTGTGCTGTACATGTTCTAAGTTTCTACGATGTCTAATAATAATTTAATAGTTGCAGAGTTATTACATCCTTAGTCAAAAGTGTTAATACCAAGCAACCCCACAAAACGAAAAAAAAAATACAAAAACTATACAATATATGATAGTAATTGATCCACACAACTATGTTCCTTGCAACTCCATCTTACATGATCAATATAGTTAGCATATCAACCAGTACTAATTAAAAGACAGAAACCATTGAGATATGACAAGTCTCAGGATACATTATTGTATATTTGTTAATCCAATGTTGCAATCAGCAGCAGCTTCCTGGATGTTGCATTGTCACTGGGTATGCTCATCCATGATGCAACTAGTATAGAAACATTGCATTGCTCAAATGAACACCAAGGAATAAACTAAAATACACATCAGTACACAGGTACACCCAGTAGGTACACCCCAGTACACAGGTATACCTGGTACACCCAGTAGGAAAACCCCAGTACACAGGTACACCCCAGAACACATACACACCACAGTATCCAGATATACCAACGTACACGGGTACACCTTAGTACACACCTACATACCACTATACACAGGTACACCACAGTATACAAGTGCACCACAATACAGGATATTCTTGAATTAACATTGAAACTGAACAAATTATCAAAACTTTCCAATGGGACTGAAGATTGCAAATCTTTGTAGGCAAGGATTTCCATAACATTCCTGAGTAGATAGACTTGAAATGTTTTAGGTATTTGTGCATAATTTACTCATAGCTAATTTAAACAATAGTGATTAATGAGAAAATTAGTTATTTAAAAAGATTTGATTGTATTGCGGCGTTAGTGAGGTTAAGCACTGAGAGAAAATGGAGAAGAGGTCATTTAAATTCTGAAAACAATCTAACTTATGGTGTGCTAATATTAAAATTGAAAATCCCAGGTGTAGGAAGTGGATATTTAAAGATTCAAAACTCTTTTTGTCTTATTACACTCCTGTGAAGAACTTGGCACATTTTACTACATTAAAAACAGTCTATAAATGCAAACTGTTGTTTAATCCTAATTTTTTTAAAACTGGAATTTTAAACCTGATCTTTGAGAAATAAATCAACCCAGTCTAAGTGGCATCAATGTGAAAACTGCCTTAAATGAAATAAAATTGTGATCACAATTGATCTTAACTGAAGTGGCGGGATCAGAACTTTGATAATTACCTTCCACTGTTACCCTTGATAAAAAGTTAGAACAGCACAAAAGTCCCAGAAAGATTTGTAGTGGCATAATGGTGCAAGTCACCTACTCCATAATTTCCTCTCCTTTGTGCCACTCAAGGGTCCCTATAATCTGGGTGCGCAAGTTCCTGACAAACTCTGGGCCTCCATGAATCATTATTCATTCCCTCCACCCCCAACAGATAAAAATAAACAGGTCAAATGTGTTCCAGATGATTTTGGGGGCTGTTCTGTCAACTTGAACAAACTGTGATAATCCACATTTGATGCAGTTGTTATTGTCAACTCTTACTTAAGCTGGATAAAATCTCATGTTAATTAAAGCATGATGGAATGCCTTATAGTTTGTTACACACCAGTATAGCAGGTGGATACTTCACCAGAGACATGAGTTACAACACTTGTTGTGTGAGTTTGACTCATAACTCACGAAGATATAAAATACTAGTTGAAGAACGCTTAAGAATGACTGTCAATGTGAGTGATTCAATTTGTTATAAAAATGACCATTGTGCGAAAGAATCTGAAATATTTTGAAAATTATTTTGAATATCATGGTATGGTGTAAACATAGCAGAATGTTGAGTTCTGATTCTGATGATATAAACCAGGGGACTGGTTTCAGCAGTTTACAAGTCTCAGTTGAAGCGTGATTTTGAATATTCAGATTGCTGAAGGCACTTTTACAATAATATACGAACAGCATGAAGGGTTTTGGAAAACCGCAGACTATCACTGAATGATCTTACATCAAAGGATAAAATAATTGATATTCATTTGAATTTTCACTATATATAGAACAAATCTTCCTCTACTTTTAATATTCAACTGCAATACAGTGGGAAAATAAGGAGATAATTGTAAAGACTGTGTATTTTTATGACGAAAACTTATGTTAGTATCTCAAAAAGGACCAGAAATATGTGATAAGTTTTTTCACTTACTTGCAGAAAAGCAAGGAAATTGTTTTCATAGCACAATGACAAACAACAGCAATACATTGTCTATGCACTAATTGTAACCTATGAAATATCTTTGCACCACAAACAGGAGGAAACATGCAGTCACAATCTGATTTATCTCAATGTCAAGATGGTGTGCCTGATGAAAAAGTGCTCCTGCAATTTTATTGCTTTTTAAATTTAAAAAAAAAGTGCTGTTAGTGACAAACAATTCTATCACAATGTGCAATAAAGGCAAAATGTTAAAGTAAAAAATAATCTTTTTATGAAGAAGCAAAAATAAGGAACAAAGAAAACAGTTAAATAGTGATGGATATGAATCTCATTCGGTGTACCAAGGTAAGCCATAATAAGTTATGCATTTGTAAGATTGTAAATGCAAAATAAGGTATAATTGGTGAAAAGGTATAATCACATTGTGTCCAACCAAAAGGAGCACCAAGTTGTAATACAATTTGGTCATTTAAGTATCATATTTTATACTTGTGAACATATTAATGAGTGGGCAACAAAATTACCAAACTTATTCATGGAATTATATTCATGCATATTGAGCAAAATGCGCTGCCACAATAATGGAAAATATAATGGTGTTTGCAGTTTTTAAATGTGTAAACTGCCCAGCAGCTTTTGGTGAGGAAGAGGTACCCTAACAACTGCGAATCATAAGTTGCATGACGATTTACACTGCTCTACTGTTAAATTGGCAAAAATTGAGTCATGAATTTGCACATTAATTGCCAATTAAACGCTTCATAAAATGTTAGGGGCTGTATTTAACAATATATATTACTTTATAATTAGGAGGTTTATGCTCCTGTTATGCCATTCAACCTCTCCAACCCAGAAAAGAACAATTAAAACCGTGGAGTTTTATTGTTTTCTTGCTTTCCCTTTGTTTTTTTTTCTCTTAGTGGAATTTTTTTTTCCTTTTTATTTCTCGCTTTGTACCTGATTTGACTCCAATTCACTTTCCTCAATCACTCTTTCCTGCTCAATCCCTAAGTCTCATCGCTAAGGTGGATAAATGTTGGTCCCATCATTCACTAAGGTCCCCTTGCTGTGCCGTTACCAGCCCACACTTCAAACAACATACTGGGCAAAATTTTTGAACTAAAGGATGAAGGGAAACATCTTAATTAGAGGGTCATGCCACCAGATGCCCCACTTCAGCAAATTCTGGGCCATAAATTGAGGTACTCAAAATGTTTTTCATCATCGATAAATATGCACATCATATGTAGCTTTCAAATCAGAATCTTTTAAATAACTAGCTTTATCACATACCACAGCCAAAATAGGTTTAGCAGCCACATGACACTGCATAAAACTCATGCAATCCTATAGTGAATAACTAAAAATTAAAGTTATCTGATCAAGACAGTTAATCTGGGGGAGGAACCAGTATAACAGGAGCTAGTTCAAACTGAATTCACACCTATTTCCAGGGTGACCAACTCCCAGGGAAAAATTAAGGGACACTTTGGCATGGGGATGCCACATGAGCGATGGTGCGGGAGGGAACCACCAGGAGGAGATCACAGTGCGCACAAGCAGGTGAGTTTTGCACATGCACAAAAATCCAACATCAAAAATACAGGACAAAGCCTGTCCCAGCATCAATCAACCCAGGACACGAGGTGACCACCCCAAAATAAAATCCGGGACAGCTGGTCACCCTGCCTATTTCCATACTTATTAGTCATACTAGTTTCAGAAGAAAAGTTTTCACTCTACTTTCACTTTAAACTCAACAACACACATATGGAGAGCTCAATTAATTTATTTTTTTTGTAGCTTTCATAGCTGAAGTCTTTACAAAGCTGTCATACAGAAGAGGAAGAGAGAAGATTCCAAATAGTTCCTCTCAATGATGTATCTGCTTAAAACGAAGTCCACAATAACCACATGTTCCAACTTTTGTGTCTTTGTCCTAATAAAGAAAGCAAAAAGTCAAGATGTTGTTCTATGCTCAAAATATTTAACCTGAGATTCAATTTACCAAATATCAAGGAGCAAATATTCACTTTAAAATTATGTGCAATTTTATATGAAGGAGTGTGCTCATTTTGTCCAAAATCTAGCTATATTGTAGCATAATACAACGGATCCCCTTGTGATTTGAACTGAATATTATTTTTGAAGTGAACTGAAGAAAGATTTGGTACGTAGTGCAAGTTATAGATCACACTTTTATTTCACAGCATGTGAACATAGGAACACAACATCAAGTCATTCAGTTGTGTGCTTCCTCCCCAATTCAATTAGATCATGGTTGATCTGTACCTCAAATCTGTTTACCTGCCTTAGCTCCATATCCCTTGACACCCTTGCCTAACAAAAATCTAGCAATCTCAGTTTTAAAAGTTCCAAATGTTCCAACATCTACAGGTTTCAGGGTAGAGAATCCCAGATTTCTACTGCCCTTTGTAAAAGTGCTTCCTGATTTCTTCAGGCAGAAATTAAATTGCAGCCATTATCAGGATTCACAATTATTTTTAGTTATTCCATTAAAAATGTATGTTCCAAGGTGACTGAAATTAATTTCAAAGAAACATTAAGTGTGTTACACAGATCATTATATAAGTAAGGCTACAGCATCAAACAAACCAATTTTACATTATTCACCTTTTCATTTTAATATTTCCCAAGCCACAAATATTCTGCACTCAGCAGATAGGAATTTTCCAAAAATTGTCTCAGCTTGCTCCATTTCCTACTGCAATCTCAGGAAAAACAGAGGTCATGGGATAATTACAGAGAATACTGACCTCTCTAAAATAGCAATCTTGTTATTTGGTGATCTCAGTTTTGTTACATACTAATATTGATTCATAATAAATGGGTTTTTTAAAAGATCATAAGCATAGCACATTTTTAACATTTCAACAAGGAATATATCTATCAATCATATTGTCTATATAATCAGATAATTTGAACCAATGCAAGTTAAACACATTCTTGCCACATGTACTCTGCATGTGCACAGTAGTTTTATCTGCATACAAAGTCAATCAATTTTCTTTGCATGAGTCACATGCGTATTTGCAACTCAATACTCATTATTTAAATGTCAGGAACATTTATAACAGATTCCAACTTTCTACCATAAACATTTATTGAACACATATTGCAGCCAAATACTTACCAAGTTTATATACACCTTAGGATGTCCAAGGGCTCCGCCACCGCCATTACATGAAACTACTCTGTCTGATACTTCGGTTACTGGCTCCTCAGCTACTAAATCAATTGCAAAGCTTTCATTTACCTATCAAAATAAAATTGGAAAAGTACAAGGTTTGACATTTAACTTTAAGCAAAACAAATGTCAAAATTTCCTCAGAATTCACAAAGAAAATGTTCCATTTCTTGTGCACATTTGTGATGTAATATGTTTGTGCACTTATGAGAAAATTACCAGTAATCCAATGATACAGCCTATTATCTAGAGTCTAAATCAAGAACAACATTTCAAATAAGTTTTACAAAAATGTATTTGGGTAAAGTTTCTGGTTTTGCACTCAGTGCAGATTTTTGACAGGCAGGATACGTAGTTTTAATAGATAGAAAATTGTGATGCTATGGATTAGGAAGGTTGACCTCAGTGCCTGAATTTTCAACATTGTTTCATGTCACTAACTCTTAAGCTGGGAGCGCTAAATAGTAAAAAAAAAATTTCCCCATCCATACAGCTATGAGTAGGAAAAAAGTTGCTGTTACGTGGAGTACAACTAAGAGAGCAGAACGTTTAAATTTCTTGATTGTTTAAAAAAAAAATGGTGGGTTTAACATGCAGTAAGTCAGAATGTAAAAGACTTTGGGAGGACAGTCAGGTGGCAGATACAGTTTAGTATGGGGAAAAGTGAGGCAACACATTTTGGGAGGAAAAACAAGGAATGGGAGTAGACACTCAATGCTAAGCTGTTGAAGGATGTGGAACAGGGAGTCCTAGGGTTGAAATATATAATTATTTCCGAAAGTCTGATTACAGGTGGATGGAGCCTGGAAAAAGAGCCAACAACATTTTAGGCTTCACAAATATGGACACATTACAAGAGGAAAGTGCTATCATAGATGTATACACAGCAGGAGTTATTCCATATTTAGCAAACTGTGCAATTTGGGCACCCCATTTTAGGAAGGACATTAGGAGCATAGTTTCACCCAAATTAAGGCGGGGATGCAAAATTGTAATTACGAGGAGACACTTAAAATAATGGTAGTATTCCCGTTGGAGCAGAGAAGGCCATGAAGACATTGAATTAAGTGTTTTAACATTATGTAGAACATCGATAAGGCAAATTAGGCTGTTTAAGGATTAGTGACGAAGAGGGAATCTGATAGAATAATTCAAATGATAAAAAGTTAGCTTCGATAATTTGGCTTCTAAGCTTTTGACACTAATAAGTGCAGCAAGAACATAAGAAGATAAAAACAAAAAACTGCGGATGCTGGAAATCCAAAACAAAAACAGAATTACCTGGAAAAACTCAGCAGGTCTGGCAGCATTGGCGGAGAAGAAAAGAGTTGACATTGAGTCCTCATGACCCTTCAAAAGAACTGATTTTTCTTTACAATGAGAGGGGTGAAATATAAGCTGGTTTAAGGTGGGGGGGGGGAGGGGAGAGAAGTGGAGGGGGGGGTGTTGTTGTAGGGACAAGCAAGCAGCGATAGGAGCAGATCATCAAAAGATGTCACAGACAAAGGAACAAAAGAACACAGAGGTGTTGAAGTTGGTGATATTATCTAAACGAATGTGCTAATTAAGAATGGATGGTAGGGCACTCAAGGTATAGCTCTAGTGAGGGTGGGGGGGCATAAAAGATTTAAAAATAATGGAAATAGGTGGGAAAAGAAAAATCTATATAAATTATTGGAAAAAAACCAAAAGGAAGGGGGAAGACCATCCCCACCCCCTTTCTGTTTCTTCCCCCTTCCTTTTGTTTTTTTTCCCCAATAATTTATATAGATTTTTCTTTTCCCACCTATTTCCATTATTTTTAAATCTTTTATGCCCCCCACCCCCACTAGAGCTATACCTTGAGTGCCTTACCATCCATTCTTAATTAGCACATTCGTTTAGATAATATCACCAACTTCAACACCTGTGTTCTTTTGTTCCTTTGTCTGTGACATCTTTTGATGATCTGCTCCTATCGCTGCTTGCTTGTCCCTACAACAACACCCCCCCTCCACTTCTCTGCCTCCTCCTCCCCCCCCCACCCCCCCACCTTAAACCAGCTTATATTTCACCCCTCTCATTGTAAAGAAAAATCAGTTCTGTTGAAGGGTCATGAGGACTTGAAACGTCAACTCTTTTCTTCTCCACCGATGCTGCCAGAACATAAGAACATTGTGCACAGAATATAATTTTAAATCACTAAATTTCTGAGAACAATCTTGGGGCTTCATATGTTTGAAAGATGGGAAAATTGCTATAAATTTGCAAGTCACAATATTAAAAACAATACAAAACAAAAACAGTTGTGGTTAAATTCCAGAATTACTCTCCAGTAAAACTCCAGGATCACATGCATGTTCACTTAAAAAAATAAGTTGCTTTGGCTAGTGCAATTAGATCTCAAGTCCCTGAAACTTGCTTGGAGTCTATACTTTTTGAAAATGAAACTGGTAACTTACAAAATCCTATTTTGGTCAATATCAAAGGATACAGCATTGCTCAGGATTACAAATGGCACTGAGGTGAACACCCTTGGGTCAGATTTTATGATCAGCAATGAATAATATTTGCTAGGCTTTCCTCCAAAGTTCCTATGGGATTTTGCCCTGGAACTTGCTGTGAATGGGAAGTGATTTTGCTGCAGTACCTTCTACAGGGATCTAGGATGTGCATTAAAAGGGTAAATAACTGTGTATCTTCTTAACCAATCAGATTGAAATATTGTGACAATGGCATGCAGAGTCTGAATCAGGAAGTTTAAATTAAGAGTACTTATTTCAATGCCAAATCAGATATAGAAAGCAAAATGAAGAAAGGAAAAGAAAGATGGAATTAAGGGAGATAAAAAGGGACAAAGGAAAGGAAAATCTGAAGGAATGAAACTTTGCACTCAAAACTCATTCTGTTCTAGTTTGGCTGCTTGGCAGTAGTTATGACCTATCACTGTTAAAAATTTACTCATAGACAAGCCCCGACTTTTCTGGTGATCTTTGTGTCTATCACATAAATGCAGCAACATCAAGTAGTCTTGCAGTAAGACGCTGTTATAGTGAAGTCACTGGAGCAGCAGGAGAACTCAGATGGAAGTTTCCTGATTTCTACATTTAAGTGAACGTGAGTAATCATTAGAAGCTGCTGTCTGCTTTATACTTGACACAATGAGTACTGTTATTATGACTGTTAATTTTCCCCAAAATCCTGGCCATTGTTTCCGCCGAATAAATTCTGGCAAATTTTTTTCCCAATTTTTAAAAAATAAACTTTTGAATGTTATGTCCGTAGATACCTGCTACATATTAAAAACATGAGAAATCACAATATTCTAATGGTATTACAATTGGCGATGGTGCCGTTAGCGTAACATTACATGACTCTAACTTAAGTGGCACATCGCCTGATGTTATATTACCATTAATCAACTATCTTAAACCTGTCTTCACAATTTTGATGCATTCCTAATTTGATCGATCAGGGTGTATTGCAAGAATGTCTTCCTTGAGGAATTGCAAGGTCATTGGTAAAAAGTGAGTAAAGTTATGTTTTCACATTATCCTCCAGATTTTCAAAAGAAACAGAAGAGTCCAAATACCACTTTTTCTAAACTGTAAAGACATACTTTTGCAATAACGAATCTTACCAAGTAACTAATCACCCATCTGACACCCACTGGCTACAGCTAAGTGATTGGTTACTGAATCTACTGCAAAAGCCTGTATGACCCAACAAAAAAAAAAAACTGGTGCACACCCCCCATGAAGACAAATACTGAGGTGGAACATCCAACGTAGTTGTAATCCACCCCATCCAATTAATTAGTTGAAATATTGGCTCAGTTGAAGAAGCTGACCACGATGCTCAACATGTCGCTCGTCTCCATTTCTCATTCAATCAAAGCTAGAATCATCAACAGTACAAATTGTAAATACAGTATCACATCATATTGTAATATTTGTACCTTATTATTTTGCCAATATTTCATAAATTCAGAATTTGACAGCTGTGCTTCCATGAACTCAATAACTGTAGTCCCTTAAATTAGGCATGGGTGGCAACAGCTGGTTCACGACAAGATAGTTGCTGCCTTGTGGTATTTAAAAAAGCTCTGCTCCTGTAGGTTGGAGCAGTGAAAAAACACTTCTTATATTCCTTGATTTTAGAAAGATGTCTACATTACCAAAAGGGATGCTTTCAAGCTTTACATACAGTGACAAGTGAGGTGTTGACACTGCAGTTGGCAAACAGATGATGTGCTACAGTTAGCAGTACTAATGTCTAAGTAACTGACATTGGTGAGCAGCTTCACCTTTTATATTGACAGAAATAACAGGCTAAAGAAAACTGGAAACAAATACTCAAACACAGCTGAAACATGCAACTTACAACATTGATAGAGGCTTAACACTTTCATCTGGCCATTTCCATCATAGAGATCACCCGCAGTCTTGGTGTTGCAAAATAATGTTTGGATATTACTTTCATCCATTGTGTGTAATTAATTAAAGATGAGAAACCAAGTAGCAGCAACAAAAATTATGCAATTAGCGTTTTAACCCATTAAAAAAAATGTCACAGCACATCACAAGAGAAAAGGTGGAAACCAAGCAGGAAAGAGAGGAAATTAGTAGGCCCAGGTTTTTAAAGGCAAGATGAGATGAAGCAAGGCAAAGCAGTTTAGGGGGAGGAGAAGTAAGGAACTAGCAAAAGCTCACAGGCAAGAGGAACAGGAAGTGTGGCTTGCAATATGTGGTTATAGAAGATCACACAAGGGCAAAACAAGCCTTGAAGGAATTTGAAAATGAGCAAAAGGATCTTAAAACTGATTTAGTAGGCACAGGAAATCACTGAAGTTGGTCAAGAGCAAAGGTAATGAATATGCAAGACTTTGTGCAGGAGGCAACTTGGGAAGCAGGAGTGCAGGGTTAGCTGAAATTCTTAAAAATTGACAACAAAGAGTATTTGAGAAATTTATCTTCAAGGTGAAGACGACATGGATTAAGCTTTCAGCGGTGATGGAGGAAGATAGGGATAATAAAAGAACAACGTTCATAAGTGGAAAACAGTCTAGCTGCATGATCCACTTGGGGCAAGATACAAAAACTCCAAAGTGAAATTTCCATCAACAGATTTCAGTATTATAGTTGATATATAGACTGTGTAATGAATATTCCTTGAGTGATGTTACCACACAACAAAAGGCATTTCAGCTTTCTGGATAATTAACAAAGTTATCAAATAATTCTCAATCAACATTAATATTGTTTCATAACCAAAGAAAGCATTGCAATCACTGTTTTAAAAATGTTAAATCGGAGAATTAAGAAATTATTGAATTTTTCGAGGAGATGGCTAGGTGCGTAGATGAGGGTAGTGGACTTGATGTAATCTATATGGACTTCAGTAAGGTTTTTGACAAGATTTTGCATGGGAGACTGGTCAAGAAGGTAAAAGCTCATGGGATCCAGGGCAATTTGGATCCAAAATTGGCTTAGTGGCAGGAGGCAGAGGGTGATGGTCGAAGGTTGTTTTTGTGACTGGAAGCCTGTGTCCCGTGGCGTACTACATGGTTTGTTTCTGGGTCCCTTGCTGTTTGTAGTGTATATTAATGATCTAGACATAAACGTAGGAGGTATGATCAGTAAGTTCGCAGATGACACAAAAATTAGCGGTGTGGTAAACAGCGTGGAGAAAAGCCTTAGACTACAAGACGATGCAGGCAAGCTGGTCAGAACAGTGGGAAATGGAATTTAATCCTTAAAAGTGTGAGGTGATGCATTTTTGGAGGACTAACAAGGCAAGAATGTACACGATGAATGGTAGGACCCTAGGAGGCACAGAGGATCAGAGGGATCTTGGTGTGCATGTCCATAAATCCTTGAAGGCAGCAGGACAGGCAGATAAGGTGGTTAAGAAGGCATATTGGATACTTGCCTTTATTAGTCGAGGCATAGAATATAAGAGCAGGGAAGTTATGATGGAACTGTATAAAATGTTAGTTAGGCCACATATGGAGTAGTGTGTGCAGTTCTGGTCACCACATTATAGGAAGGATGTGATTGCACTAGCGAGGGTGCAGAGGAGATTCACCAGAACATTGCCTGAGCTGGAGTGTTTCAGCTACGGAAACTAGGTAGGCTGGGGTTGTTTTTCTTAGAGCAGAGGAGGCTGAGGGGGGGGCCTGATTGAGGTGTATAAAATTATGAAGGGCGTAGATAGGAAGAAACTTTTCCCCTTAGTGGAGGGGTCAGTATCCAGGGGGCATAGATTTAAGGTAAGGGGCAAGTGCTTTAGAGGGGATTTGAGGGAAAAAAAATTTCACCCAGAGGGTGGGGAGTTACCTGGAACTCACTGCCTGAAAGGGTGGCAGAAGCCGGAACCCTAACAACATTTAAGAAATATTTAGATGAACACTTGAAATGCCATGGCATACAAGGCTACAGGTCAAATTCAGTAAATTGAGATTAGCGTAGATATGGGCTTCACGACCAGTGCAAACAAGATGGGCCGAATGGCCTCTTTCCACGCTGTAAAACTCTATGACTATGAATAGCAGAAACCACGAAACCAAATCATGTTACAGTGCATCGTATAGAAATGCTTAAACATTACAAGATACCCCTGCTATTTAGTTGTATTCTAAAATTTACCTCAATTCTTTAAGTGTCAGAAAATAAATTTACATATCCATTATTGTCAGGCTGCAGGATTTGCTGATGAATATACCCATTTCACAGACCCCCTCCCATTTTTAATGTATGTAATTGCATCAAAAATTCACCTGGTTGCATCATGGAACCACATTAAAAGATTGACCTTTAAAGCAGGTTTACAATAACAAATTGTTTTAAAGCATTCTCCCAGCTAAGTGGAAAAAATTAAAGTTAAAAAAATTAAAATAGCACAAAGAAAGAGGTGAATAGAATTAAAATACGGATGACAGTGGCAGGAGATTTAAACATTTGCACTTTTATTTTTGATAAAATTGTGTTTTAGTACTAAAGCTAGTCCTAATATTTAAGTGACTTTACTAGTGTAATGAGAGTGCATATTGTAGTGTGGGAGTTGAAAACATGCAGAATTAGGAAGACAAATTTCCAGAGCCATCCAAATATCATGGGAACCTTGGGAAACTTACTTCTTTCCGTCGACCAACAAACCTGACACGTCTGTAATCATCCTCTTCATAAACCTGAAGCAGAAGAAAACATGAAGTGCAAATTTCATTATGTTGATCTTCATGAACTTTAGTATGTAACACATTCCATTGTGGAGAAGGGGAATGTAATCATTTTAATTTGGTTAGTATAATATCTACATTTCAAACAAATTGCAAATATTATGATTCGTATTGTCTAGACTTATATTGGAAAGAAGGTTTTAAATCTTTAACACAAACAGAAAATGTTGGAAATATTCAGCATCTGTGGAGAAAGCAGACAATAGATCAGTTGTAACCCTCTATCAGAAAATGAGGTGGCTAATAAAATGGTAGCATTTTTAATCTTTTGCATTAGTACATTAAATATTATTAGGTCCATAGAACCATAGAAAATTACAGTGCAGAAAGAGGCCATTCAGTCTATCGTGTCTGTGCCAGCCAAAAAGAGACAAAAGAAACTAGCCACTCATTTCAATCCAACTTTCCAGCATCTGATTCATAGCCTTGTAGGTTACAGCACTTTAGATGCAGATCCAGGTACCTTTTAAATGAGTTGAGTGTTTCAGCCTCAACTGCCAACTTAGGCAATGAATTCCTGATACCCACCACCCTCTGGGTGAAAAAATTTTTCCTCATGTCCCCTCTAACCCTTCTACAAATCACCTAAATCTTTGCCCCCTGGTAACTGACCCCTCAGCTAGGGGAAACAAATCTTTCCTGTCTACTCTATCTAGGCCCCTCATAATTTTGTACACCTCAATTAGGTCACCCCTTAGCCTCCTCTGTTTGGAAGAAAACAATCCTATCCTATCCAATCTCTCCTCATCGCTGCAATTGTCAACCCCTGGCAACATTCTTGTAAATCTCTTCTGCACTCTCTCCAGATCAATTATGTCCTTCTGTAATGTGGTGATCAGAACGCAACACAAAATTCCAGCTGTGGCCTAACCAGCATTTTGTACAGTTCCATCATTACATCCCTGCTTCGGTATTCAGTACCTTGTCTAATAAAGGAAAGCATTTCATCTTTCTTGACCACCTTGTCCACCTGACCTGCCACCCATGGACATGCACTCCAAGGTCTCTCATTTCCTCAACCCCTCTCAATAACTTCCTGTTCATTGAGTATTCCCTTGCTTTGTTTATCCTCCTCAAAAGCATTACTCACACTTTTCCGGATTGAATTCCATCTGCCACTTCTTTGCCTACTCAACCAAACCATTCATACCATTCTGGAGTTGACAGCAATCCTCTTCACCATCAACTACACGGCCAAGTTTTGTGTCATCTGCAAGTTTCCTAATCATGCCTCCTATATTTAAGTCTAAATCATTAATATATACAACAAACAGCAAAGGCCCCAACACTGAGCCCTGTGGAACATCACTGGAAATCGTTTCCATTCGCGAAAACATCCATCAACCATTACCCTTTGTTTCCTGTCATTGAGACATTTTGGATCCAAATTCCCACCTTCTCCTGTATCCCATGAGATCTCACTTTCCTGACCAGTCTGCCATGTGGGACCTTGTCAAATGCCTTATTGGGATCCATGTAGACAACCTCCACTGTACTACCCTCATCAATTCCCCTTGTTACTTACTCAAAAAAATTCTCTTAAGTTAGTAAGGCACGATCTTCCCCTAACAAAACCATGCTGACTATCCCTCATCAATCCATGCCTTTCTAAGTGACAGTTTATCCTGGTCTCTCAGCATTGTTTCTCATAATTTGCCCACACCGAAGTCAGACTGACCGCCCTATAATTTTCTGGCCTATCCCTCGCACCCTTTTTAAATAACGGTACAATGTTTGCAGACCTCCGACCCTCTGTATCTAGTGAGGATTGGAAAATGATCGTCAGAGCACCCACTATTTCTTCCCTGGTTTCCTTCAACAGTTTGGAATAAAATCTGTGATTTTTGTGTTTAACGTTTATGCTTTTTTGTAAAAGGGCATTTTAGTTAGAAAGAAGTGTTATACAAAGAAACCTGATAATGGGGTGCGCTAAGTCCTGGATGTATTGCCCTCTGGTGTAGAATTAAGGAATCTTGTTTTTTTTAAACATAGGAAGCTGGGGTTCAGAACCCCTGGTGATTTATCTACTTCAAAGATGCCAAATCCTCCCGTCCTTCCTCTCTCACTATGTTTATTGAATCTAATATTTTACACTCCTCCTCTCTAAGCAGAATTTCTGCATCACCCGTCTCCTTAGTGAAGACAGAGACAAAGTGCTCATTGAGAACCCTGCTCTCATCTTCTGCATCAACCCACAAGTTACTATGTACATCTCTGATAGGCCCTACCTTTTCCTTAGTTATTGGCTTGCTCTTAATGTATTGGTAAAACATCTTAGGATTTTCTTTGATTTTACCTGCCAATGTTCTTTTGTATCCTTTCTCTGCTTTCCTAATTTCCATTTTTACTTCAACCTTGTACTTTTTCTATGCTCTTCTGGACTTTCTACAGTATTAAATCTTTTGTGACTGTCATAAGCTTTCTTCTGCTTTAGCTTGGTCTGTATGCTTCTGGATAACCAGGGAGTTCTAGATATGGCAGTACTACCCTTTTTCTTTGTGGGGATATGTCTACACTGTGCCCGTAGAATCTCGTCTTTGAATGCCTCCCACTGATTTGATACAGTTTCTCCTTCTAATAGCTATCTCCAGGCCACTCTTGCCAGCTCACCTCTCAGCTTTGTAAAATTTGTCTTCCCCCAGTTTAGTACCTTTATTCCAGTTCTGTCTTTGTCCTTTTCAATAATGATGCTAAATCTAACTAGAAAATGGCTGCTATCTCCAAAATAGCCCAAACTGATAAAAAATAATAAATGGTTTAATTCGCAGCATATAACATTTTCTGTTTTTTGATTTAGATTTGCCATTTGTAAATTTTTGCAAGTTGTTGTTGAAGCAACTAGGATAAATGCATTTAAGGAGAAGCTAGATGACACACAAGGGAGAAAGGAATAGTAAACAAGGTTAAATGAAGGGGATCGGGAAGAGGCTCGTGTGGAACAGAAAAACCGGTATGGACCTGTTGGATCGAATAGCCTATTTCAGTACTGTAAATACTACGTAATAC
Source organism: Carcharodon carcharias (assembly GCF_017639515.1). Taxonomy (NCBI): domain Eukaryota; kingdom Metazoa; phylum Chordata; class Chondrichthyes; order Lamniformes; family Lamnidae; genus Carcharodon; species Carcharodon carcharias. The sequence goes on from NC_054469.1 coordinate 168,275,797, forward strand.
TATTCAAGAGTTCAAGAACCAGAGGTGAAGTTGTGTGGCCCTATCCTAAAATAATATTTGAGAAAATTGTTAAAATATCAGTTGCGTTCAGGTGTTCCAACAGGCTGAATCTCATCTTAGCAGAATCTCTGTTTGAAGTTCATCTCTTCAGCTTTAAATAGTCCTCATTAGAAGCGAACAGGAATCAAGCCTGAGTCAAAGAAGTGGCTGGTTAAAACACAAAGTTTGTGAGGGCAGTATAAATGAGACTTGATTGTACCCCCCCCTCTCAAAGTAAGAGTGCCAATACACACCTGCAGCAGATACCACTTACATGGTTAACAAAAAGTCAGGGATGATATAGTAATATACGCCAATCTGGAATAGTGTGACAAAGATTTAAGATTTTCATGGGGTTTTGCTCTTTATATAAAAAATAGATGGAGAAATTTTCAATGATTTTAAACGTTCATTTTTTCCTGTCCAAAATCAGTACCAAAAATTTTCACATTAATTAGAAACAGTATTTCTTCCTCAAACTCAGCTATCTCAACACAATAACACACTAATTGGTTATTTACCCAACTGCTGTTTGTAAAACCCTGCCACATAAAAAAAATAGTTGCTGCTTCAATACATAGGTCACTAAACTTCAAGGTGACCTTTTTGTGTGAAATGCTTAGAGATATTTCTGGAAAATATGATTAGTGTCATCCTTTCTCCACCATCACCCCCTCTCCCTGCCCCCACCCACCACTCCAGCCCTGACCACCATCTCCCAACTAACACTGAAACCTTATCCCAACATTCATTTCATTAATTATTTTGGCAAAATTAGTAATTAAAGCTTTCCTTCTTAAATCTCAAGATATATATTTTAATATAGAGATATGAAGGGGTGGAATCAGAAATAATACGGCTGAAGGAATTTCACTGAGGTTTATATAGTAGTAAATGATGTAGATAAGATGATTCCAAAACATTACTTTAAGCTTAGTCAGGGCAGTACAGCACAAGGACATAAATTTAAAGTAGATGTTAGAAAGATGTCTTTACACAAAAGATGATAAACATTTGGAATAATCTACTAGGTAAGTTTGTGGAGTCAGAGAGATGGATGTCTTCTGAATTCTAGGGAGGAGGCTTCTATTAATCTCTTTGCAAACATGAGGTCATTTAAAGAAAAAAGACAGCACAGCAGAGCTGAGTACTTTTAAAATTATACATTTTCGCTTAAAAGAGCTTCACAAATATGCCACCATATACATCATATACATGCACATTATATGCATTCACATCTATGGTCAAATTTAAAAATCTTTGTTATACCTTGCATGAAAATAAGACAGTCTTCATCAACATTTCACAATTTATGCGCACACGTTTTTAAAAGTGATTGAGTCGCACAAATTGATATTCAATAGATTGTACTTGTACTAAGCACCTGCTGATAATTTTAGCTTGAACCAAGGTGTATTTTCAGTTTATTTACCCAATTTTAGCACAAAATTTAAAAATCTGGAATATAATTCTTACTGAACTTTTTAGAAAACAATCACAATTGGAACTATAAAATTTCAAATCCAAATGTGGACATAGCACAGTTCCAAAAATCTGTCAGTTCATACTTTCCATGTATTCTATTTAAAATATATTTACCATCTCCAAACTTTGCACCTTGCATGAAATTACTCAGAATTTAATTTTTTAACAATAATTAACACTACAATGTCTTATGATGGTGACAAAATACATTGTTCCTCCTAAAAAAAACACAACTGTTACTCCTGCCTCTGTCTAACCATGTCCATGCAATGTACAGTTCTGTGGGAAGCAACTGCCTTCTAGTATCAAGCCCAAAATAGGTTTTCTTCCTATCCAGGAGTCTCTGGACTATTCTGAGGTAACTCTGTCCTTGTCAGACATCCAAACATGGACACTTTCAAGTAGGAGTCAATGAGTAGTGTTTAGGTCAGCATATTTCTCCTTCCTAGCCCAAGGACACTGAATACAACAGCTGCATCCCTACCATTCTTCTGGCTGAAATCAGCTGACACACCACAAAGGGATTTTCTTGAACTCTATGCTTCAATGTTACACCAGGCAATGTATACCTATATAAAAGCAAAATACAGTGGATTTTGGAAGTCTGAAATAAAAACAGAAAATGCTGGAAATACTCAACAGGTCTGGCGACATCTGTGGAGAGAGAAACAGTTATTGTTTCAGGTCTGACGAAAGGTCACGACCTGAAATGTTAAGTCTGTTTCTCTCCACAGATGCTGTCAGACCCACATATTGGAGGAGCTCACAAGATAATGCTTAAAGGAAAGCTGAAGTGTAAACAGTGCTAGAATGAGACTGCAAGCTGCAGTTGTAAAATCAAACTGTTTGAAGAACTGAAAGAAACAACTGTTGTGATCAAACATTAGGTGGCCACCACAAACTCCATTTTCTAGCCACCTACTGCATTTCTCTTTCTGGCACCTGTCTGAGGCTGAACCAGATCATTCAGAACTTTGATGTCACATTTGACCAAGGCGAACTTCCAACCACATATCCTTTTGAAGTATAGCTATCATTTCATGGGTAAACCTAGCAGCCAACTTGCACACAGCAAAGTCGAGTGTAAAGCAATTGAATGAATGATTAGGCTCCTTTTACTTGTTGTTGGGGGTGCGGGGAGAGAGGAGGTTGGGGTGAAGGTTAGACAGGACAATTCCCTGCTCTTCTTCAAATAGTTCCAGGGGATCTTTTATGTAAAGCGTGGAGTTCATGAATTTGTCAGGATGGACAGCAGGCCAGGAAAAAGTAAAAAAACATTTTACTGACCTTTAACTGCCACACTCTAGAAAATCTATCACATCACAAACTAGAAAATGCAATGTTAGAATGCTGAGACAATTTTTAGTATAATCGATGGACAGTTAAAGAACAAAACATTTGATGATTTGGGAAGCAGGAATTGATTAAAGCAAAGGACTTGCTCTATAGTACAATCTAAGAATCTAGGAAATGCAAAACTGAGGTGTTACCACTAGCAGAAAGGTATAATGACAGAACAAGATACTTACAGGCAGTTTCTATTCTAAACATAGGCATAGCAATTTATAATGGAAACCCTGGACTATAAGAAACTGTATGCAGCCACAAAACCTTCTGCAGAAGCACGGGATGAGTGCGCGGTGGCGTAGTGGTATTGTCACTTGACTGGTAATCCAGAGACCCAGTATAATGCTATGTGGACACAGGTTCGAACCCCACCACGGCAGATAGTGGAACCCATCTGGTTCACTAATGTCCTTCGGGGAAGGAAATCTGCCATCCACACCTGGTCTGACCTACACGTGACTCCAGACCCATAACAATGTAGTTGACTCTTAACCACCCTCCGAAATGGTCTAGCAAGCCACTCGGTTGTATCAAACCGCTAAAAAGAAAAGTCTGAAAGGAATAGAACTGGACAGATCACTGACGTCGCACTGTGAGTATACCTATGCCACAAGGGCTGCAGCAGTTCAAGAAGGCCACCTTATCAAGGGCAATTGGGGATGGGCAATAACATCCTCATCTAATGAATAAAAAAAGTTGCTGCTTCATCAGTGACCTGCTATTGATCTTAAAGTCAGGAACGGCGCTGAATGCTGATGATTCCAGAGTATTCAGTTCCATTCACAAACTTCAGCAGCAATAAAGTCAAACACACCAGCCTACAGCTGTAACTGTTTCGAGTACAAACACGTTTCCATCTATTCCTATTCAGTTGAAGTTACATTGTTTCATAGCTTTCCATTGTGAGATTTGAACTCTTGAATCTTAGGGTTACAAGCCCAGTACCATAACCACTTGGCTATTTAGGCCAAGCCCCCTTCAGCTGTAACTCTTTGGAGTACAAACCCGTTTCCATCTGTTTCAGATGAAGTTACATTGTTTCATAGTTTGTCATTGTGAGAATTGAACTCTTGATAATCTTTTAAATGAAAACAATTAAACCAAATCAACAAAATTGGGATAAATCAGGCACAGCCCCTAATTCAGGTCAGCTGTAAAACCAAGGACAAAAATTTAAAGGAACCTTACAAACTTTAAATCAAAATGTGATTAAAGGGGTCAACAAAACACCCCAGTCCCCGCGGTGCCCACCGAGCACGGAAGGCCTCGAGCGTGTCAGCAGACACCGCGTCCTCCCACTCCAGGGACATTTGGCAGCGAACGTAGCCACGGAAGAGGGACAAATAATCGGGCGGGACTCCCCCGTCGATCGCCCGCTGCCTGGACCTGTTAATGGCCAACTTGGCCAGGCCCAGGAGCAGGTTCATGAGGAGGTCCTCCTCCTTCCCGACCCCCTTCCGCATCGGGTGCCCATAGATCAGGAGCGTGGGGCTGAAGTGCAAACAAAACATCAATAAAAGGTTTTTCAAATAACTAAAAAGGGAGTGCAGCCTACAACACCCTATGTATACATGGTCCACTGACTCCACAAGACCGCAAAAAAGGCACGTGTCCTGAGAGTCCATGAACCTATGCATCCTCTTATTATAGGGGACTGCTGCATGCAACACCCTCAAACCCAGGTCCCCGATAGAAAGGGGGAGGACACCTCCGTAGAGGGCCTCCCATCGGGGGTCTCCGCCGCCGGACGGCAACAAGGCACGCCAGGGCGTGTCCGGGCGATGGACAAGGGCGAGAAAATGGAAGGTGTGCAGTAGCAGTCCATACAAAAAGCCCCTCTTTGCCGTGCCAAAAGGCACGGAGGGCATGTCCCCGAGGCGGCTCATATTGCGGGGCACCAGCACCCGAGGGAGGGTTCGGGGCTTGGGGCCAATGTGGAATTCTGTCCGAACAGGGGAACGTTCAGACTGAAGACCACCGCGCACCTGGGCCACCTCAAGATCCAAAATAACGTCGGGTCCGAGCACGACCGTTCTCAGGTCTTGGATGGCATCGGCTGCGACCTGGACACTCACAGACGCGCGACGCGCCAACTCCTGTGGGAGCATCCAGCCCAGTCCTCCGCCTCCCAGCACGTCCCTGATCCTGGTCACCCCTGCGGCCACAGCCCTGCTCTCCGCCAACCATTGAAAAGGACGGAGGGGCGGATTCCTGAGCAGCGGCTCTCTGACAATAGCCGCTACTCCTGACGGGGGAGAGCTGCGTCGCGAGGCGACCACTTTCCAGACTTTGATCAGGTCCTGGTAAAAGACAGGCAACGCCTGCAAGGAGCCACCGAGGCCCATCTGTTCTATAAACAGGAGCTGCACGTCATAATTCAGGCCGTGCACCTGACGGAAGAAATACGTCGTCAGGGCACACCATCTAGGAGGAGGCTCGACGTAGAGGTATCGCTGCAGGGTCTGAAGGCGGAAAGTCGCCACCTGTGTGCGTAGGCACACTAGCGCCTGACCACCCTCCCTAAACGGGAGACTCAGAACCTCAGCAGCAACCCAGTGCAATCTTTTGTCCCAGAAGAAGTCGACTAACAATTTCTGGATTCTTGTGACAAAGTCCGGGGGAGGGGTCAAAGTGACCAGCCGATACCACAACATGGCGGCGATCAGCTGGTTTATGACCAGAACTCGACCTCGGTAAGATAGCACTCGGAGCAGTCCTGTCCAGCGCCGCAGGCGAGCGGTGACTTTCGTCTCCAGTTCCTGCCAGTTTGCCGGCCAGGATTCCTCAGCGGGGCAGAGATGGACCCCCAGGTAGAGGAGGCTGGTCCTGCTCCAGGTGAAAGGCCTGAGCTCCTCGGGTAGGGGATCCATCTGCCACTGACCGACCAGGAGTCCAGAACATTTACCCCAGTTGATCCTGGCAGAAGAAGCGGCAGAGTAGACCTCCTGGCACTCGCGCATCCTCCGCAGGTCAGCCGGGTCACTAAATATAAGGAGCACGTCATCGGCGTAAGCCGAAAGGACCACCCCGATGCCCGGCCCGCGCAGAACCAATCCCGACAACCTCCTCCGCAAGAGGCGCAGGAAAGGCTCCACGCAAATAGAATACAACTGGCCAGACAGGGGGCAGCCCTGACGTACCCCTCTCCCAAAGCGAAGGGGCGCCATCAGGGACCCGTTAACCTTCACTAGACACTCCGCGGCGGTGTACAGAAGTCGGATCCGGGAGACAAAATGCGTCCCGAACCCGAAAGCTCGCAGAGTTCCGAGTAAGTATTCGTGATCCACCCTGTCGAATGCCTTCTCCTGATCGAGAGACAGGAAGGCGCTCGACAGACCAGCCCTCTGGGAATGGTGGATGATGTCCCGGACCAGATGGATGTTATCATAAATGGTTCGGTCCGGGACGGTGTAGGACTGGTCAGGGTGGATCATGTGGTCCAGCACGGTGCCGAGCCGAGAAGACATGGCTCGGGCGAAGATTTTGTAGTCCATGCTGAGGAGGGAGACCGGGCGCCAGTTTTTAAGAAGGCGGAGATCCCCCTTCTTCGGCAGCAGGGCAATCACGGCCCTGCGCCACGAAAGGGGCATCTCCCCGGTAGCAATGCTCTCCCCCAGGACCCCCGCGAAGTCGCTCCCCAAGACGTCCCAGAACGCCCTGAAGAAAACTCCACGGTCAGCCCGTCTAGTCCCGGGGTTTTGCCCCTAGAAAGACCATCGAGTGCGCCGGTCAGCTCCCCCAGACTTATAGGGGAGTCGAGCTTTCCGGCGCACTCCGGGCCGACCTGCGGCAGGTCCTCCCACAAAACTCTGCAAGCTTCCTCACTGGACGGATCCGGAGAGAAAAGGGCAGTGTAGTAATCTCGGGCAATGGCCCTGATGCCCTCCGGATCCGAGACAAGGGATCCGTCGTCGGCCAGCAGCGTAAAGAGCTGCTTACGGACCCCGTGCCTTTTTTCCAGTGAGTAGAAGAAGGGAGAGCCACGGTCCATCTCCTTAAGGAAACAGATCCGCGACCTCACGAACGCGCCCCGAGACCCGACCAGTTGCAGGTCCCGCAGCGCGCCCTTCTTCTCATCGTACACCGACCGCAGGGCCGGGTCCGCGTCGGGCTGACGGAGACGTGCCTCCAGGTCGAGCACCTCCTTCTCCAACTCCTCGACCCTGGATTTGCGTCTCTTTGTCGACCCCTTCGCGTACTCTTGACAGAAAACTCGGACGTGAGTCTTGCCCACGTCCCACCATAGCCTCAAGGAGGGGAAGCCTCCCCGCTTCCTTCTCCAGCCGGCCCAGAAGCGACGGAACGAGTCCAGGAACCGCTGGCCTTCCAACAACAGGTTATTAAAATGCCAGTACGCGGACCCCGTCCGAGCGCAGAACGAAGTGAGCTCCGCCCACACCAGACGGTGGTCCGTGCACGGAACCTGCTGTATAGAAGCAGCCGGAACGCAGGACACGTACGCCTTCGAAACGTAAAGGCGGTCGAGTTTGGACGCTCCGACTCCAGGTGACACAAAGGTGAACACGCTGGAGTCAGGATGGAGATTTCGCCAGACGTCCACTAAGTCGAAGGACCTGACCAGGTCCCGCAACTTACTCACACCTCGTGTGCAGTGCGGGGTACCGTGACGGTCCCGGACCCCGAGGGTGCAATTGAAATCCCCCCCGAGGACGATGCACTCGCCAGCGTCGATGGAGCCGAGATGAGTGGACACTTCTTCAAAGAAGCTCGCTTGCTGCTGCGTGCCCAGGGGAGCGTACACATTCACAAAGTGAAGCACCGCCCCCCCCAGTCGCACTGTCAGGTGCAGCAACCGGCCTGGCACCGGCTCCTTGACCCCCAAGATCTCCGGCTGAAAATGCGGGGCCAACAAGATAGCCACCCCGCCAGAATTGGAGGCTAGGTGACTCATGTAGACCCCCCCCTCGCCACTCCAGGAGCCACATGGCTTCGTCTCCCGGAACGGTATGGGTTTCTTGCAGGAAGCACAACGCATACTTCCCGTCCCTGAGGACCGAGAAGTTCTGGAACCTGCGCTGTGCGGCCCTGCTGCCGCGGATGTTGAGGCTGGCTATAGTCGTCTTCATTGTCAAAGGTACATCAAACCTTCACCTTAAGTCATTAAAAAGAAGTAGAGGACTTTTTAGTCCTTCCTCTCCTTCAGGAGCCCAGCGAGAAACGTTTGGACCCTCCGCCGCGCGTTCCTATCCAACTCAGGAGACTTGAGAGCCTCGCGAGTGGACCAGAACACCAGCGGAAAAGAATGCCACCGGTCCAAGGCCAACTGAACCCTGTCTCGGCGACCGCGATGACTCGCCAAAAAGTCCCGGAGTTCCCTTGGGGGGATGAGGGGGGAGTCAGTGGAGGGCACCAGGGGATCCACCACCTCACTTGAGAGCGACTCAGCGTAATCTCCAGCGCTCACCACGGACACCCCGTCCTCCTCCAGGTCGTCGCCTCCAGCTTCCGACCCCTCCCCCGCATTGAGTACGGGGGCTGATTCGGAGCTGCCAGCTGGCTCTATCTGTGCCTCGATCCCACCCCCAGGATCAAGGCCAGAGGGGTCCTCTCTGGTCTCCTCTAAAGGTTTTGGGTCAGAGGGCAGCGGCAGTTCTGATGCCCGCTCTCCTCCCGGCACCGGGTCGTCCGGGGAGCTCAGGACAAGCTCCTGACCCAAAACTAGGACGCCCGGTGCTAAGGTTTGGGAGGGAGCGGGAAGGCCTCCCTTTTCGCTGCCACCCAATGACCCGTTGACATTTTTTAAATTTTGAAAGTTACAGTGCCCCGACGAGCCAGAAGGTACCTCGGGGGTATTGAGGGTCTCTGAGTCGGGCACCACCTCAAGTGAGGTGCCTTCAGTGACCCCCGAGGGGCCCTGTTCAGGGGACTGCAGCAGGTTGACAGGGGTAACAGCGGTGGGAGTCGGTGCAGGGGTTTTGAGTTCCCCCAGAGGACAGGGTGAGATTTTACTTGGCGGAGACGCCACCACCTCTTCATCGGGGGAAGGGACACACCCAACTTCTTCAGTTTGGGCATCACCCACCTCCTCCTCCGAAGCGTGACGTCTCTTCCGGGTCAGGCTGGGGGCTAGGGAGACCTCCATTTCCGAGGCCCCCTCCTCCTTGTCCAGCCCTCCCGGACACTCCACCCTCTGGGTTTTGGGCGTTAGATTCCCCGGCTCGGGGTCCCGCGTCTTTTCCCCGCCGGCCCCGGGAGCACGCGCAGAAACGACGCCGGGCCCAGCACTCGGCGCCTTAGCACCCACGGGCCCGGGAGCACACGCGGACACGACGCCGGGGCCGGGTGATGTCTTTTCCCCCGAGCCGGTGCTTGCAGGTGTTTGGGGGTTTTGGGGCGTTTCAGGGGCCGCCTCCAGGTTGCGGGTCTTCCTCCGCGCCTTCTTACGGCGCGGGGGCTCTCCCCCCGCCTCACCGGCAGCCGAGATGGCAGTGGCCGCCGGCGTCGCTTCCCCTTGCGGGGAGGGAGATGGAGTGGTGGCGGGGGGAGGAGGGGCAGTGCCAGCCGTGGCCGCTTGGGTGGGGCTCGTGGCCTTGGAGGCGGGGCAGTTCTTCCTCACGTGCCCCGCCTCCTTACAAGCATGGCACCGCACGCCCTCCACGGTCCAGAAGACCCGATAGGCGGTCCCCTCAAAATTGATAACGAAGGCCCCCTCCAGGCACTCCTCCCGGGCCAAGCAGACAAATACCTGGCGCCGGAAGGAGTACACATGGCGGAGGGCCGAGTCTTTGAGGCCGAGCGGGATTGGTGCAACCCCCGACCTGACATCCCCCAATTTGTTAAGGTGGGGGAGGAGGAGCTCACTGGATAGAATAGGCGGGACGTTCGAAATAATAATTCTCTGGGCGGTGGCCTCAAGGGGGTCCACCGCCAGAAAAGTCCCGCCCACAGTGAGTCCTTTTTGCAGGGCGAGGTGCACCGCCCGCTCGGACCTCAAGAAGAATATGGCCTTCCCATACATTTTAGAGGCCGCGACAATGGCTGAGGGGCCGACGACCCCAGCCATAGCCTTTACGCAGGCCTCTATTGTCATTTCAGGGTGAGCATAGCTCTTTACCCCAAGGGCCCTGGTCAGGAGGCGGAATGGTGACAGGGCAGCGGGAGCAGCTGGAGCCGCAGAAGCAACCACCCCCGCATAAGTTTTCTTTTTTTGAGGCCCTGCCACCGGTGACAAAACCGCCTCCACATTAGCCCTCGAGGGCCCGGCCACAGGCGATGGTGAATTGGCCTTAGGGCCAGAGCCACGCCCACCCCGGGAAGGATTGGCCATTTTGTTTTTTTCTTTTAATTTTTTTTTTATATATATAGGGAGGAAAGGGGGTGGGGGAGAGAGGTAGAAACAACCTCCCCTCTTTTAGGCAGGAGAGGAGAGGAGGGAGAGGAGTAAAAGACAGGGAGGCACAGGAGGGAAAGAGGTAAATGTCCTGGTGGGTGTCCTCGATGGTGGATGGACGGTGGGTGGGGGCCTGATGTTCTTCAGGCAGGGGGAGGCGATGTCTTCACCAGCTATTGCTGGCCTTACTGGGAAAAGGGCTGGGTTGGTGGGAGGGGTGGCAGAAAGATGGTTTCAGCACACACACACACCCTCCCTCTCTTCCTTCCCCAACTCCTCTGGCAGTCTTCTTGCCTCCCCCTACAAAACACAGTCCTTAATTGCCCCCACCTTAAACAAAAATACACAGTTCAGACACCCACCTAGGATGTTGTTTTTCAACTCAGTCCTGGCCTCCTGGCCTTCCTGTCCTGTAGCAACAGTAGCAACTGTTCTCTTCTCTCCCTCTCTCTCCTTTAGCAGCACTGGAGGAGCAGCAGCAGCAGCACACAGCAGAAGCAACAACCCCAAAGGCAGCAGCAGAAACAGTTGAAACACTGAGGAGCAGCAACGCCAACACCACACACCTTCTCTCCTCAGTCTCAGGGAACAAACTGAATCCACAATTGCCTCCACGAGATCGTTAAGAAGATGAACTCTTGATTTGTTTTGTAACTCTTTCGAGTACAAACCCGTTTCCATCTGTTTCAGATGAAGTTACATTGTTTCATAGTTTGCCATTGTGAGATTTGAACTCTTGATAATCTTTTAAATGAAAACCAAATCAACAAAATTGGGATAAATCAGGCACAGCCCATAATTCAGGTCAGCTGTAAAACCAAGAACAAAGTTTAAAGGAAATAAACTGACTGGCCTGTAACTCTTTCGAGTACAAACCCGTTTCCATCTGTTTCAGATGAAGTTACATTGTTTCATAGTTTGCCATTGTGAGATTTGAACTCTTGATACTCTTTTGAGTAAACCTGTTTCCATCTGTTTCAGATGAAGTTACATTGTTTCATAGTTTGCCATTGTGAGATTTGAACTCTTGATCTTAGGGTTACAAGACCAGTACCATAACCACTTGGCTATTTAGGCCAAGCTTTATAATTAACGTATCTTTGTAACTCTTTCGAGTACAAACACGTTTCCATCTGTTTCAGATGAAGTTACATTGTTTCATAGTTTGCCATTGTGAGATTTGAACTCTTGATCTTGGGGTTACAAACCCAGTACCATAACCACTTGGCTATTTAGGCCAAGCCCCCTACAGCTGTAACTCTTTCAAGTACAAACCCGTTTCCATCTGTTTCAGATGAAGTTACATTGTTTCATAGTTTGCCATTGTGAGATTTGAACTCTTGATCTTGGGGTTACAAACCCAGTACCATAACCACTTGGCTATTTAGGCCAAGCTTAACTGGAGTCAATGGTGATCAGGGGAAAACTCTCCACTGGCTAGCATAAAGGAAGATGCTGTGAGTGTTGGAGGTCAGTGATCTCAGCTCCAGGACATCGCTACAGGAGTCACTCACCATCCTGACTTGGAAATATATTGCTGTTCCTTTACTTAAGAGGTAACTCTTTCGAGTACAAACCCATTTCCATCTGTTTCAGATGAAGTTACATTGTTTCATAGTTTGCCATTGTAAGATTTGAACTCTTGATAATCTTTTGTTTTTTTTTAAATCACTTGGCTATTTAGGCCAAGCTACAAACACGTTTCCATCTGTTTCAGATGAAGTTACACTGTTTCATAGTTTGCCATTGTGAGATTTGAACTCTTGATCTTGGGGTTACAAGCCCAGTACCATAACCACTTGGCTATTTAGGCCAAGCCCCCTACAGCTGTAACTCTTCCGAGTACAAACACGTTTCCATCTGTTTCAGATGAAGTTACATTGTTTCATAGTTTGCCATTGTGAGATTTGAACTCTTGATCTTGGGGTTACAAACCCAGTACCATAACCACTTGGCTATTTAGGCCAAGCCCCCTACAGCTGTATTTGAATAACATTCAGGCCTGAGTTAACAAGTGGCAGGTAACATGTACGCCACATAAGTGCTAAGTGATGACTATGTTGAAGAATAGGTCCAACCAGCACCGCTTATCTGTCACAGAGCCTCTATCACCAATATCCTGGGAATCCTAACTAGAAGCCTAACTGAACCAGACCCATCAACACTGTGGTTATAACATGGCAAGTTAATATTCTGTGATGAATAACTCACCTCTCAATGCTCCTCCGCCATCTCAAGGCTCAAGTCACAAAACTGATGGAATACTTAACACTTTCCTTGATGGAAGAAGCTCTTCATTCCAGACAAAGCAGTTCATTTTATCTGTGTCCCTGGACCCAATATCCACTTTTTACATTGCCAACACATTGTGCTTGCAGTGCACTGCAGCAACTCACTAAGCTTAATTGAACAGCACTTCCATACCCTATGATTTCTACCACTGTGAGGAAGAAGTGCAGCATCACCATGGGAAAAGCTTCACCTCCAGTTCTACTTTAAGTATACACCATTCTGATGTACACATATCACTATTCCTTCATCGCTCGGTCAAAATCCTGGAATTCCCTATCTAATACCATGTGGGGGCACCATTACCACAAAGAATGCAGCAGTTTAGTATGATTACCACCTTAGGATAGGCAATTAAGGATAACTATTAGGTGCAGCTTTGCCAGCATCATTCACATCCTGGAGACAATTTAAAAAATATAGTTAGTCTTACAACAAAATAACTTCTCTTATTTATTTTGACTAACCATAAATTTGCTGAAAACATGATTTTAATATGGACTACTTTTCAAAGTGGATGCAAAACTTAAATTAGCAGCTCTGGACGCCATTAATTCCCTCCTTAAACATTCTGGAAGTTTTAAAATATGCAGAGGTTTTGTACCAGCATATTTCAATATAATGTGTAGAGGCAATGCGATAACCGCATTTCACATTATATTTTAGAAATGCTCATAGTAACAGAAATACTGTACCATTCCAAGCCTGCAAAACATACAATAAATAAAGTAAAATGAAGATAGTGTTGTAATTCTTTACACGTTCTGACAAGTAATTTCTTACTGTGGAATAAAGTAGCGGGCAGAAGGATGGTGCCCTTAATGAGGCTTTTAGACCATTTTAGAGTAGGATGTGTTGGTGTATATTAAATTACTGGAAGCTGGAAACCTTTAATAAGTAGATTACATACATGTTACCAAGTGTGCCTATTAAGAAAAGTATCTGGAATTATGTATAGGTGTTGCTATTCCCCAAAAGTAATTTGTCAGCGCAATAGGATTCTAATAAATATCCAACAGGACACTGTTTGTGTAAACTTGGTTTTTCAACTAAACATCGCCTTTGGGTATGAGATGCTTTGCAGGAACAGATTTGGAATTTTAGAATTTAATTAGGTTTGGGGGGCTCAGGGACTGGGTTTTGCAATGAGCTACAACACTGCTCTTTCAACCTTAGGGATTGGGTTTGAAATTAATCCAGATTTTTGAACAAAAGTGGCATGGGTCTGACAAAGAAATGAGCTGAGGTGCTCTCAGGTCACAGTCTGCATGGATCAACATTGTCAGTTTACAGGTTTGCAATTTAACTAATGCATGGCTAGTGTGAAAAATGAAGGTGGTTGCACTGGAATAGCAAGGCAGCACTGATTTTATAAAACTGTGTTTCAACTGTGACAAAAACACCTTTGCTCTACATCTACCATATGGTATACCTGACTTGAAAGTGTTCAATCCTCACACAAGGCACCAGAAATGGAAAAATGCTCAATTTCCTAGCACAATGAGGAAACAGTAACATTGTGCTTATATTGTTAACCTAGCAATCCAAAGGCCTGGATAATGTTCTGGAGACAAGTTCAAATCCCACCATGGCAGCTGATGAATTTAAATTTAGTTAATTAAGAAAAAATCTGGAATAAAAAGCTAGTATCGATAATGGTGACCATGTAACTGACAGATTGTCGTAAAAACCCTTTAATTATTTTGAAACAAGTTGTGAAGCATTGTAATCTAAGTAAAGTCTGCTATTTTTCTTCTTGCTACTGTTTAATATTACTAATTAAACCTGATTTGTAGTTTCAGCTTGATTAGTATTAAGCCATTATTATATAGGCAAACATGAAAGCACATTTTCACACAGCAAGTCCCATAAACAGCAAATGAATGATCAGTTAACTTACTTTTAGATGAGGGAGAAATGCTAGACAGAACCCCCCCCCCCCCCACTACCCCTTCAAATAGTCCCACAGGGATTTTTACATCAACTTTAGTAGATAGACAGGGCCTCTATTTAACTTCTCATCTGAAAGATGGCACCTCCGGCAATGCAGCACTCATTCAGTGGCTGCAGGGTAGTGTCAACGTAGACTAGGACCTCAAGTCCACAACGAACTTAATTCCACAACCTTCTGATTCAGTGCTTAAAGTGTTACCAACACAGCCAAATTGACACTGAGCTCGAAATCACCCCAACCCTAGACACTATGTGCATAAGGCAAAGTTGTAAAGGGTAATGAACATAAGAACTAGGAGCAGGAGTAGGGCATTTGGTCCCTGCTTAAAGTTGCCCTGTTTAAAGTCGTTCCAATTTAACACTGCAGTTTCTAGGGCCGGTATTTGCTTATAGCATCTTGATTTTCACATTAATGTCATTTCACACTGGGTGTGAAATGGGGTTGTGAGATCTGGTCACCGCCATTTTGAAGCAAGTATGAGAAGAAGCATTTATTAGCACTCGAACGATCCGCACAGCTCTGTGCGAAGAATATCCAAACCAATAGGATTTTTACAAGGAGTTGAAGCCTGGGAATGCTCATTGCTCTGTAGAACAGGTCCATTTCTTGACTCTGCAAGCCAATTTTAACTTTGGAAGCTCAGATGTGCCTGCTATGGAGCTTTATATCGAGTGAAGCAGAGAGGCCATTTTAAAGCCTGTGAGAGAGAGGCAATTGCTACTACACACAGGTAATATTGCTTTCCTTGTTTCAGGGCTCGTTTGGGTGAAAAATACATTTATCCCACAAGAGCCTGACTCTAATCTTCTGATTAATTTTGGAGCCACCGTGTCTGGCCCTTGTTCAATTTTGCAGCATGTGAGGCAGAGGCCATTTTAAAGTCCTTTGAGATTGTTTCAGAGTTGTGATTTAGTGCTCAATCCCTTGGAATCACTCAAATGAGTCAGAAACACCCAGCAAATGATGGTAGTGAATTTGCTGCTGCTAAGAAAACAAGAAGAGCTATCACCTTTGCAATGAAATTGGAGCTGTTAAAACATTTTGAAGCCAGAGAACGAGCAGTCGACATTGGTGGGGCGCTTGGGAGAACAATCTGTAATAATGCTGGAAAAAATCCAGGTGTGCAAAGCATTAAACCTTGAATTGCTAGCAGGGTAAGTCGAACTAGAAGCAGCATCATGGAGAATATGGAAAGACTCTTGGATTAAAGATCAAAACCAGCGCCAGCTGCCTCTTAGTTTGATGGTCATCCAAGCAAAAACTAAAAGCCTGTATGATGACTTGCAGAAGGAGCAGTGTGAGAGCTCACGGTTGGAGAGTTTCAATGCTAGTCACAGGTGGTTCAAGCGTTTTATCTGCATAATATTAAAGAGACCAGTGAAGCCAGGATGACAAACGTTATGGCACAGGATGTTGCCATATTACAAATCAGCAATGACAATGTGAAACTGGAGGTTGTTGACAGCTTCACATATCTCAGCTCCACAATCACCAGCAATCTGTCATTTGATGCTGAAATCAACACACATTGCAAAAGCTGCAGCTGTTACGCCCAAGCTGAGCAAGAGAATGTGGAACAACAGCAACCTGACTGAGAACACCAAACTCTGAATCTACCAAGCCTGCAGCCTCAGTGCACTCGTCTACAGTAGTGAGACCTTGACAATATATGCTAGACAGTAGAAAAGACTGAACAATTTCTACCTTTTGTGTCTCAGACGTATCATTGGTATCTCTTGGCAGGACAAGGTCACTAAATCAGAGGTCCTGGGGCACACTAATTCCATCAGCATACACTCATTGCTAAGCCAATGACGTCTGCACTGGTTCAGCCATGTTCATTGGATGGATGACCAAAACAAGCGCCTCACTGTAATTTCATATCCAATGCTAAATGTCAGATACTTTTTGGATTCATGTATCACAACAAAACCAAACACTGCTCTGTTTCTAGCCATTTGTTTTTAAAACCAAAACCACACTGTAGCAACGCAAAGTGCATTATTCTATCAAAGATGTTTAAGAGTGACACTTTGCTTAATGAACCATAAAAAAATTGGTAATCACTCCTAGTAGGTACAGGATACAACATGTAGCTAACAAACAAAAAAAACTAAGACATTAGAAATATCAAAACCATTTTTAAAAAAAGGAATCATACAAACTCCAATGTGCTTTTCATCCAAGATATCAGGATGTATTATTAAACCCAAGTAATAAACTGAGTCCTACAGCTTAGGGAGATTTATTAGTCTATAGTGGCATAACACATTTTGTCAGGAAAACAGATTTTTAAAAATCCATCTACCCTCAGCAGTCCTGGCTAAGGGGAGTACGAAAAACCAGCTTGAAGTTGCTGCTGTTGATGAGCCTAGCTTGGGAAAGTTCATGTGGGCATCAAAGGAGAACAGGACAAGGACCAGAGACACACACTGGACCAGTAACTTCAGGCCAGGAAGGTGGTGAATCACCATCAGAAAAGGAAAACAGTGAAGGAAAACACTATCAACAAAAGCTCAGCAAGCCATCTTCGGTGCCCTGAACCACACCCCCACAGCATTTGCACGACCCCCAAGTCTCCAATACCTCTCTGCGGTTCCCACTGCCTCTCCTTTCCTCTAACATTCCACTGCCCCTTTTAACCCCCCACCCCATCTCCCTCCCACCTCCACTCCTCCTCCCCACACCAACCAACCTCAAACCCCCACACTCTCTTCCCCACCCCAGCCCGCAGTTCACCCTCGCCCTACTCCCTCTACCCACTGCCCAACCACACAACTCACCCTCTCCCTACTCAACTCCCATTTCCCCTCTCCACAGCCCCAATCACCCACTTCCGCTCTCCCCACCCTCACCACCCACTGCCACTCTCCCCACCCACACCAATCAATTCCCCCTCACCACACTCCCCCATCTCCCTCCCTCTTCCTCAAAATTCTTCATCCTCTGCCTTCTCTCACTTCCCCAAATCCATTCCCCCTCCCCACTCTCCCCTCTCCTCCTCCCCAGTCTCAACCTCCCCACTCCCAATTTTCCCCCTCCCCCAGCCTCATTTCCGTTACCCCTCTTACCCCACCCCCCATCTGCCCCCACTCCCCGTCCTCTCCAACCCCCTACCACCCCCTCGATCCCCATCTCCCACAAACCCCAGTCATGCCCCATTACCCCTTCATCCCCAACCCCCAACTACCCAACCCCCTCCACCAACACATACTCCCTTCCCTGTCTCCGGTAACCCCCAGTCCAGCCTACCCCAACCTCCATTCCGCTCAACCCCCAACCTCCACTCTTCCTGCCCCCCAACCACTAAACTGCCTCCCCGGCCCCCCCAAACCCCACTCCCCAACCTCCACTCTGCCTAAAATCCTTGCTCCCAGCTCCCCCAGCCCTCTCACGCCCCGCTCCCCCAGCCCCTTTGCTCCTCCAGCCCCCTCGCTCTGCGCTCTCCCAACCCCCTCGCTCTGCGCTCCCCCAAACCCCTCGCTCCACATTCCCCCTCCCAGCCTCCCCCGTTTCCAAAGCTCCCTATCCCATCCCAAACCCCGCTACCCCCATCTCCGAACCACTCCTCCCCACTCCCCCTGCCACCACCCATCCCCCACCACACCCACCATCCCACTCCCTACACCCCTCCTATCCCACCACCTCCCCCTACAATCCCCCTTCCCTATCCCCTCCCTCCACGTACACCCCTCCCCCTCCTACCTCACTCCCCCTACCCTATACACCTCCTACCCCCTCCCCCTATACCCATCCTACACCCCTCCCCCTATACCCATCCTACACCGCCCCCCCACACAGATCCGATACCCCCGCCCCACACCCGTCCTACCCCACTCCCCCCGACACCCGTCCTACCCCACTCCCCCCGACACCCGTCCCACCCCACTCCCCACGACACCCGTCCCACCCCACTCCCCCCACCCGTCCCACCCCACTCCCCCCCACACCCGTCCCACCCCACTCCCCCCCCACACCCGACCCACCCCACTGCCCCCCCACACCCGTCCCACCCCACTGCCCCCCACACCCGTCCTACCCCACTGCCCCCCACACCCGTCCTACCCCACTGCCCCCCACACCCGTCCTACCCCACTCCCCCCCACACCCGTCCTACCCCACTCCCCCCCACACCCGTCCTACCCCCCTGCCCCCCACTCCCTCCCCACACCCGTCCGACAACCCTGCCCCACCCCCTACACCCATCCTACCCGCCACCCCGCTACACCAGTCCGACAACCCTGCCCCTACAACATTCCTACCCCGCTCCCCCTACACTCCACCCACCCCCCTACACCCCAACTACCCCCGCCGACACCACTCCTACCCCGCTCCCCCTACACTCCACCCACCCCCCCGATCCCACTCCTACCCCCCCGATCCCACTCCTACCCCACCCACCCCCGATCCCACTCCTACCCCACCCACCCCCGACCCCACTCCTACAACCCCCCGACCCCACTCCTACACCCCCACCACTCCTACCCCCCCACCCCCTGCCACCACTCCTACCCCCCCACCCCCTGCCACCACTCCTACCCCCCCACCCCCTGCCACCACTCCTACCCCCCCACCCCCTGCCACCACTCCTACCCCCCCACCCCCTGCCACCACTCCTACCCCGCCCCTCCCCCTGCCACCACTCCTACCCCGCCCCTCCCCCTGCCACCACTCCTACCCCGCCCCTCCCCCACACCACTCCTACCCCGCCCCTCCCCCACACCACTCCTACCCCGCCCCTCCCCCACACCACTCCTACCCCGCCCCTCCCCCACACCACTCCTACGCCCCTCCCCCACACCACTCCTACGCCCCTCCCCCACACCACTCCTACGCCCCTCCCCCACACCACTCCTACGCCCCCTCCCCCACACCACTCCTACCCCGCCCCCTACCACCCACACCACTCCTACACCCCTCCCCCACACCACTCCTACACCCCTCCCCACACCACTCCTACACCCCTCCCCACACCACTCCTACACCCCTCCCCCACACCACTCCTACACCCCTCCCCCACACCACTCCTACACCCCTCCCCCACACCACTCCTACACCCCTCCCCCACACCACTCCTACACCCCTCCCCCACACCACTCCTACACCCCTCCCCCACACCACTCCTACACCCCTCCCCCACACCACTCCTACACCCCTCCCCCACACCACTCCTACACCCCTCCCCCACACCACTCCTACACCCCTCCCCCACACCACTCCTACACCCCTCCCCCACACCACTCCTACACCCCTCCCCCACACCACTCCTACACCCCTCCCCCACACCACTCCTACACCCCTCCCCCACACCACTCCTACACCCCTCCCCCACACCACTCCTACACCCCTCCCCCACACCACTCCTACACCCCTCCCCCACACCACTCCTACACCCCTCCCCCACACCACTCCTACACCCCTCCCCCACACCACTCCTACACCCCTCCCCCACACCACTCCTACACCCCTCCCCCACACCACTCCTACACCCCTCCCCCACACCACTCCTACACCCCTCCCCCACACCACTCCTACACCCCTCCCCCACACCACTCCTACACCCCTCCCCCACACCACTCCTACACCCCTCCCCCACACCACTCCTACACCCCTCCCCCACACCACTCCTACACCCCTCCCCCACACCACTCCTACACCCCTCCCCCACACCACTCCTACACCCCTCCCCCACACCACTCCTACACCCCTCCCCCACACCACTCCTACACCCCTCCCCCACACCACTCCTACACCCCTCCCCCACACCACTCCTACACCCCTCCCCACACCCCTCCCCCACACCACTCCTACACCCCTCCCCCACACCACTCCTACACCCCTCCCCCACACCACTCCTACACCCCTCCCCCACACCACTCCTACACCCCTCCCCCACACCACTCCTACACCCCTCCCCCACACCACTCCTACACCCCTCCCCCACACCACTCCTACACCCCTCCCCCACACCACTCCTACACCCCTCCCCCACACCACTCCTACACCCCTCCCCCACACCACTCCTACACCCCTCCCCCACACCACTCCTACACCCCTCCCCCACACCACTCCTACACCCCTCCCCCACACCACTCCTACACCCCTCCCCCACACCACTCCTACACCCCTCCCCCACACCACTCCTACACCCCTCCCCCACACCACTCCTACACCCCTCCCCCACACCACTCCTACACCCCTCCCCCACACCACTCCTACACCCCTCCCCCACACCACTCCTACACCCCTCCCCCACACCACTCCTACACCCCTCCCCCACACCACTCCTACACCCCTCCCCCACACCACTCCTACACCCCTCCCCCACACCACTCCTACACCCCTCCCCCACACCACTCCTACACCCCTCCCCCACACCACTCCTACACCCCTCCCCCACACCACTCCTACACCCCTCCCCCACACCACTCCTACACCCCTCCCCCACACCACTCCTACACCCCTCCCCCACACCACTCCTACACCCCTCCCCCACACCACTCCTACACCCCCCCCCACACCACTCCTACACCCCTCCCCCACACCACTCCTACACCCCTCCCCCACACCACTCCTACACCCCTCCCCCACACCACTCCTACACCCCCCCCCACACCACTCCTACACCCCTCCCCCACACCACTCCTACACCCCTCCCCCACACCACTCCTACACCCCCCCCCACACCACTCCTACACCCCTCCCCCACACCACTCCTACACCCCTCCCCCACACCACTCCTACACCCCTCCCCTACACCACTCCTACACCCCTCCCCACACCACTCCCTACACCCCTCCCTACACCCCTCCCTACACCCCTCCCCTACACCACTCCTACACCCCTCCCCTACACCCACTCCTACACCCCTCCCCTACACCACTCCTACACCCCTCCCCTACACCACTCCTACACCCCTCCCCTACACCACTCCTACACCCCTCCCCTACACCACTCCTACACCCCTCCCCTACACCACTCCTACACCCCTCCCCTACACCACTCCTACACCCCTCCCCTACACCACTCCTACACCCCTCCCCTACACCACTCCTACACCCCTCCCCTACACCACTCCTACACCCCTCCCCTACACCACTCCTACACCCCTCCCCTACACCACTCCTACACCCCTCCCCTACACCACTCCTACACCCCTCCCCTACACCACTCCTACACCCCCCCCACACCACTCCTACACCCCCCCCCATACCACTCCTACACCCCCCCCTACACCACTCCTACACCCCCCCCTACACCACTCCTACACCCCCCCCTACACCACTCCTACACCCCCCCTACACCACTCCTACACCCCCCCTACACCACTCCTACACCCCCCCTACACCACTCCTACACCCCCCCTACACCACTCCTACACCTCCCACACACCACTCCTACACCCCTCCCCTACACCACTCCTACACCCCTCCCCTACACCACTCCTACACCCCTCCCCTATACCACTCCTACACCCCTCCCCTACACCACTCCTACACCCCTCCCCTACACCACTCCTACCCTCCCGCCCACACCACTCCTACACCCCCCCCCCACACCACTCCTACACCCCCCCCCCCACATCACTCCTACACACCCCCCTACACCACTCCTACACCCCCCCCTACACCACTCCTACACCCCCACCTACACCACTCCTACACCCCACCCTACACCACTCCTACACCCCCCCCACACCACTCCTACACCCCCCCCACACCACTCCTACACCCCCCCCACACCACTCCTACACCCCCCCTACACCACTCCTAACCCCCCTACACCACTCCTACCCCACTCCTACCCCCCCTACACCACTCCTCCCCCCCCACACCACTCACCTCTCCTGCCCCCCTCCCCCTACACACCTACCACACATCCCCCCCACACCCCTCCTACCACCCTTCCCCCCTCCCCCTACACCCCTCCTGCCACCCTTCCCCCCACACCCCTTACCCCCAGCCCCCTCCTACCACCCCCCTCGCCCCCACCCACCCCCTACCACCAACCCCTTGCCCCCACCCACCCCCCCCACTACCACCAACCCCCTTCCCCCCCACCCCCTCCTACCACCAACCCCCTCCCCCCCCACCCCCTCCTACCACCAACCCCCTTCCCCCCCACCCCCTCCTACCACCACCCCCCTTGCCCCCACCCCCTCCTACCACCACCCCCCTACCCCCCCACCCACCTCCTACCACCACCCCCCTACCCCCCCACCCACCTCCTACCACCACCCCCCTTCCCCCCCACCCACCTCCTACCACCACCCCCTTCCCCCACCCCCCCTACCCCCCCCACCCACCTCCTACCACCACCCCCCTTCCCCCCCACCCTCCCCTCCCACCACCCCCTTCCCCCACCCCCCCCCTTCCCCTTCTCCCCCCAACCCCCCTACCCCCACCCCCCTTCCCACACCACCCTTCCCCCCCACCGCCCCTCCTACCACCACCCTTCCCCCCCACCCTCCCCTCCCACCACCACCACCACCCTACCCCCCCACCCACCACTCCTACCACCACCCCCCCCTTCCCCCCACCCACCACTCCTACCACCACCCCCCCTTCCCCCCCACCCACCACTCCTACCACCACACCCCCTTCCCCCCCACCCACCACTCCTACCACCACACCCCCTTCCCCCCCACCCACCACTCCTACCACCACCCCCCCTTCCCCCCCACACCCCCCTCCTACCACCACCGCCCTTCCCCCCCACACCCCCACCACCCCCCACCACCACCCCCTTCCCCCCACCACCCCCCCCACCACCAGCCCCCTTCCCCCCCACCACCCCCCCCCACCACCAGCCCCCTCCTACCACCACACCCCCCCCACCACCACCCTTCCCCTTCTCCCCACCTTCCCCCCCTCCTACCACCACCACCCTTCCCCCCCACCCCACCTCCTACCACCACCACCCTTCCCCCCTCCCCCCCCTACCACCACCACCCTTCCCCCTCCCCCCTCCTACCACCACCACCCTTCCCCCCTCCCCCCCTCCTACCACCACCACCCTTCCCCCCTCCCCCCCTCCTACCACCACCACCCTTCCCCCCTCCCCCCCTCCTACCACCACCACCCTTCCCCCCTCCCCCCCTCCTACCACCACCACCCTTCCCCCCTCCCCCCCTCCTACCACCACCACCCTTCCCCCCTACCCCCCTCCTACCACCACCACCCTTCCCCCCTCCCACCACCACCACCCTTCCCCCCTCCCCCCCTCCTACCACCACCACCCTGCCCCCCTCCCCCCCTCCTACCACCACCACCCTGCCCCCCTCCCCCCCTCCTACCACCACCACCCTGCCCCCCTCCCCCCCTCCTACCACCACCACCCTGCCCCCCTCCCCCCCTCCTACCACCACCACCCTTCCCCCCTCCCCCCCTCCTACCACCACCACCCTTCCCCCCTCCCCCCCTCCTACCACCACCACCCTTCCCCCCTCCCCCCCTCCTACCACCACCACCCTTCCCCCCTCCCCCCCTCCTACCACCACCACCCTTCCCCCCTCCCCCCCTCCTACCACCACCACCCTTCCCCCCTCCCCCCCTCCTACCACCACCACCCTTCCCCCCTCCCCCCCTCCTACCACCACCACCCTTCCCCCCTCCCCCCTCCTACCACCACCACCACCACCAACCTTCCCCCCCCCTCCTACCACCCCCTCCCCCCCACTCCTCCCCACCCCCCTCTCCTACCACCCCACCCCCCTCCCCCCCAAACCCCCCCCTCCCTCCTCCCTCCTTCCACCCCACCCCCCTCCAACCCCCCCACCCCCCCTCCCCCCATCCTACCACCACTCCCCCCGCCCCCCGACTCCCCCCACCACCCTTCCCCCCACCCCCCTACCACCACCACCCTTCCCCCCACCCCCCTCCTACCACCCCTCCCTTCCCCCCACCCCCACTCCTACCACCAACCTCCTTCCCCCCACCCCCCTCCTACCACCAACCTCCTTCCCCCCCACCCCCCTCCTACCACCAACCTCCTTCCCCCCCACCGCCCTCCTACCACCAACCCCCTTCCCCCCCTCCTACCACCAACCCCCTTCCCCCCCTCCTACCACCAACCCCCTTCCCCCCCTCCCCCCCCTCCTACCACCACCCCCCTTCCCCCCCACCCCCCCCCCCCCCCCCCTCCTATCACCTAGCTTCCAATCCCCCTTCACTCTCTCTTCTCACCTCACCTCTGGCCCCCCTCCAACCTTCTCACTACCTCCCTCCCCACCTGCCCAACCTGGGCCTTTTCTTTTACCTGTCCTGTGTGTGTTACTTTCTCCCCAGCCCGAGGGATGGTAGTGCCGACAGCTGCTGTTCCCGGGAGCGACCGAGTCCTGAGACGGGCGGCCAAGCTCGGCAGGAATTTGCTGTTTAAGAGCGAGAGGCGCAAACCTGCTGCGGCAGCCATTATGGTCACCTTCAGAGATGGAGCAGAGACAGCATCCCTCTGGGTCCTAGCGCCCGTTATAACAACGTTAAGTTCCTGAATTTCCAACAGGTAGAGCAACACGTCTGAGCGGTAAAACTGTCCAAAGTTTAGAATTCAAATTGAACAAATATTGCACAACCGCAGATAATTGTGTTTTACTCTTTCATGACAAATGAATGCAGCTGTCAAGGCCATCATTTATTGATATCTATCGAAGACAGGATGGTGTGTGGCTTGGAAGGCTGATTGGCAGCTTCCCCTGCCCTTATTCGTCTGGGTGGTAGAGGTCACAGATTCGAAAGGTGCTGTCTGAGGAGCCTTGGTGAGTTACTGCAGTGGTTGTAGCTGGTATACACTGCTGCTACTATGCTCTGGTGGTGGAGTGAGCGGAATGAGCATGTTTTTTGCTGGTGGAAATGGTGCCAATCAAGTAGGCTGTTTTGTCCTAGATGCTGTCAAGTGTTATGCCTGTGGTTCCCAGAAGCTCGAAATAAAGACAGTTTTAGACACAAAAGATGGAGCTTTCTTCCAATGTATTTCACAGATCTCACCATGCAGACTGATACATTGTTGCTCAATGTACATACGAACATACGAACAAAGAGCAGGAGTAGGCCATTCGGCCTTCCAGCCTGCTCCGCCATTTAATAATATCATGGCTGATCTGATAGTAACCTCAAATCTGCAACTCGCCTGCCCCCCCTCCCCATAACCTATGACCCCCTTGCTTACCAAGAATCTATCCACCTCTGCCTTAAAAATATTCAAAGACTCTGCTTCCACTTCCTTTTCAGGAAGAGAGTTGCAAAGACTCTCAACCCTCTGAGTGAAAAAATTTCACCTCATCTCTGTTTTAAATGGGCGATTCCTTGTTTTTAAACAGTGACCCCTAGTTCTAGATTCACCCATAAGAGGAAACATCCTCTCGACATCCATCCTGTCAAGACCCCCCCCAGATCTTATATGTTTCAATCAAGTCACCTCTTATCCTTCTAAACTCCAATGGATAGAAGCCTAGCCTGTCCAGCCTTTCCTCATAAGACAACCCGCCCATTCCAGGTATTAGTCTGGTAAACCTTCTCTGAACTGCTTCCAACGCATTTACATCCTTCCTTAAACAAGGTGACCAATACTGTACACAGTAATCCAAATATGGTCTCACTAGTACTCCAATATGTTGGTTAAACATGATTTCCCTTTCACAAAACCATGTTGACTCTGCCTGATTACTTTGAACTTATCCAAGTACCCTGCTATAGCTTCTTTAATAATTGCTTCTAACATTTTCTCTATAACAGATGTTAAGCTAACTGGCCTGTAGTTGCCCGCTTTCTGTTTCCCTCCTTTTATAAATATTGGAGTTACATTTATTATCTTCCAACCTAATGGAACCATTCCTGAAGCTAGGGAGTTTTGGAAAATTAAAACCAATGCATCAACTATCTTGCTGGCCACTTCATTTAAGACCCTAGGATGAAGTCCATCAGGACCTGGGCACTTGTCAGCCCACAGTAGTATAACGGTCTGGCACATATAGAGTTATGGTAGGACTGAGTACAGTATCACCCTCACTTAAGGCTATGAGGACATAATTAAGACTTCCAGAACGGTATCCAACACCCAACAACATGGTGGCAATGAATGGAAAAACCTAAAACCTTACAAAAAATGCAGGGAAAGACTAAAATCCTGCAAGTCTACAGAAAAATTTGAAGAAGCGTTCTGACCTGAAGAAAAGCTTGAGAAGCAGATGCGCCAAGGAAAATCACCTGGGAAAAGCTTCAAAGAAAGGCCTGGAAGCTGAAGGCAGAAAGTTAAAATTCCTCACTGCAGCAGGAAACTCCGTAGGATCGCTTGGAAGTCCAGGCTCAGCGAGTCCTGAGAAATTTTTAAATAGTTCATTGGTCAGAAATTGCCATTTAAAAACTCCATCAGAAAAACCAGGTTCCCGAGTCAGTGTCTAAACTTGCTTCAAAAAGAAAAAAATAATTAATCAATTTGGAAGAATTGTGACTAAGGAATCAGCTTTAAAGATCAGCAAAGGCCAGGATTCGACGAATGGCCCTAAAACCTAGTGCTGAAATGGAGAAGTTTGCAGCCTGTCGATCCATGCAGCCATTGTTTAAATTTTTTAAAGGCTGAGCATGAGCACCATTTTGCAGCAGGAGCCTGTCAAAACCGGCAAGCATGGATAAACCCTTTGTCTTCAAACAAATGGCAACACCATCTTGCATTTGAGCAACTTCTTCAAGCTGAACCTACACTTTAAAATTTCTTAACTATAAATCAGAAACTCACCGTTCCAGAATCAATTTGGACTTATCCAAGGCTCAGGTCAATCGTATCATTGGGGACTTTGGAGAAAAAGATTCCTTAGATATATTGCTTAGATTACTTCAGGGCTGGATAAAAAGACAGAAATTGAACAAGTTAACACACTGCTTTACTTGGTAGGCTCGATAGTGGATGACATTATTGCTAGACAATGAATCATTGCTAAAATTGAAGAACTGATAAAATCATTTGATGTTTATTTTAATCTAAGAAGTAACAGAATCCTCAAACGGGCTAAATTTAATAAGCATGTCCAGGAGCCAGGAGAATCTGTTGACTCATTCCTTAATGATCTGTACAGGATGGCTGAAAGCTGCAAATATGGAGACCTAAATAGGGGATAGAATAGTTGTAGGGTTAGCAGATGACACACTCTTAGACATGCTGCAAGTGAAGGAAGGTCTAACCCTCAAGAAATCTATCTAGATTATTAGGCAGTCTGAACTCTGTGTGCAGCACGGGTCCATTTTAAGAGAAGAAAGTAAACCGTGATACAATGGAAGCCCCACAGTGCAGTTAACTAAACAGCACAGAAACAGGAGGCGCAATTTTCCCAAATTTGCACTAAGTGCGGTAGCGGGGGGCAAAATGGCATCCTAAGGCGATGACGGGTTTTCACACTGTATCGTCCCAAAACCGCCATATTGTTTATGCTTTCACAGGAAACACATCGTTTCCATGGCGGGCAGGCTCTCATTCGCCCACCTGCCATTCCATCGCGCCAGCTGCCATGTTTAAAAGGCAGCCACCAGCACACTGTTCATCCCAACAGCTCACTACCACTGCCCAGGAGACATGGTCAGCAAAGGAAAAAAGACCGCAGCCCCCCAGTTTAATGACAGGTCCCTCGTGCGACTGCTGGATGCTGTGGATGCCCATCAAGATGTCCTGTACCCCCGCTTTAGCTGCAGAATTGGCAGTAACATGAGCAACCTGGCTTTGGAGGTGGTGGCAGCGGTGGTCAGCACCAACACCCTTCAGAAGAGGACAGCCAACCAGTGCCACAAGAGAATGAATGATCTCCTCCGTTCTGCTAGGGTATGTCACTCTTTTCATCACTATCAACTCACACACAAACCCGACACAATTCCACAGGGCCCCTATTCACTGCTGGTTCAAGGGACATCACCATTCACTCTTTCACACACCTCGTCCTCAGCCCATCCATGGGACCACTCACCGCCCACACAGGCCAGGCACATCTATCATCCGGCCTGGCAGGCATCCTGCTTATACTTTCTCCATCTCTATCCATGCAGGACAACCTGGCACACAACAAGAGAAAGAGGTCGCAGACCAGTGGCGGAATGGCCGAAATCAAAGTCCTCAGGGACTTTGAAAACAGAGGCATCCAGCTGCCCGGCCACGGTCTGGACCGGTCCTGTGCTGGCGATGAGGTTGGTGCTGCTCTACCAAGTGAGGATTCAGCAGTGCAACGTCCATCAGACAACCATGCTGTGAGTGTTGTGCCCTGTTTCACAGGCCACAGCCATGCACTAATTATCTCTCCTTGCTTTCGCAGGCACATCTGGAAAACAGCCGACAGAGTCCATGACCCAGGGCCTCCAATCAAGACCCAAAGAAACCTTTGAAGAGGAGTCTGAAGGCAACCCCCCCCACCCGAAGTCCCATCACAGCGCTCACCCACACCCTCCACCAGCACAGAGACACACACCTCGGTGGTACCTAGCTTTAGAATAGACATGGGATCACAATCTGGTGAACACATCGCACTGTCTGAGCCACAGCAGGTGGAGGCAGGGACTTCCCAGGTCCCTGGAATTTGGAGGACTGCTGCAGGCCAGAAATTTTCTGAGTCCGAGTCAGATGACGAGCCTGTGGACTCGGTCATGTCACAGTTGCTGGAGCTGCAAAGGCAAGCACAGGAACACCAAGAAGTAATGTCCGCTGCACTCCTCAGATTAAAAGGCAGGATAGAGGAATCCATCTGCCTTCAGGCTGAGGTGAGCACTGGCATTGCAACGCATCGAGGTCAGCACTGGTAGGATAGTGGCTGACGTGGTGACCTTGGTCCATGACATTGTTCCCACACTGCTGCGTGGGCTCCATCACTGATGCCATAGTTGGCCTACAACAGTGTGTATGTGAGAGGGGTGTGGAGCAGCTTGGACTCACTCCAGCAACCCTTCCCCTCAAGGCGTTAGCCAGGGGCCCACAGGAATCATAAGGAGGAGGATTAGCAAGTGCACACTCCAGGCCCATCCACCCAGGTGACTCCAGGAGTGACCGGCCCATCTGAATGCCCTTTTCCGAATCCCCTCAGCAGCTGCAGTTTTACAGGCAGAGGAGGGTGCCACTGCCACACAGCAGGACCCCAAAAACAGGCCGGGGCCCTCTAAGTCTCAGCCCTCCAGAGGACACCCACCAAATCCATCACAGACAGGGCGTCACAATTAGCAGGCTGCCTCCACCTCTGCTGTGGATGTCCGGGGAGTACCAAGACGAAGCAGCAGGGACAAGAAAGTTAAGGAGAATTGGTCGCACAGCCTGCGTACAGGTGTTAATCACTTGTACATAATGTTCACTATTGTCAATAAACTCCCAAGAATGTCTCCCTGCCTATGGCTCCATGTTCTGATGAACAGTGTTTGTGTCACTCAGATGTGAAACCTTTCTGCACAAGATAAAGGCAGATGTTTCAGTCCGGGACCTCTTCCCTGTGCTCTGTGCAGCCTTCAGACCACAGTGATGGTCCAGCCTCACAATCCCTGGAAACATTACTGATGCCTGCACTTCGGCGGTGCTGATCATTGCTGCCAGAATGTAGTGGGCACATGCCACAGAGTTCCCTCATTCTCTCTGTGTGCTCTCAGCACCTTTAAGGAGGGACTGGCCCCCATCTCTTCAGCATTTGTGACCAGTGATGCTGTGCTGCAGCTTCTGAAGGGCTCAGGTGCTGAAGGCAGACAAAGCATCAGAATCTTCTGAAGTTTCGTGGCTGCATCCAAATGATTTGACCCTGATCACAGAGCACAAGCGAGCTGGGCTTGACCAGACAGGAGTCAGAAATTCTCAGAGGCTACGTGAAGATTTACGGAGTGTCCTTGCTGCATGTCATCATCATCCTCCTGCAATTGAGTGACTCTTAGGGCCTCCTCTGCATCTCCATGACAGGAGCATTCTCACAGAGGGTATTCATGCTGCCATAAAGCAAATTGGCGTCAAATGTTCACAAATCAGTTGTGAGGATCTATGGGTTCACCTCACTGCATTGCAACATCATCCTCCTCAAATCTGGCAGTTATGAGGGCCTCCCGAGTGCACCTGCTTTGTCTAGCCAGCGCAAGAGCCTCATCCCCATCATTGTTACCTCCAAGGACCTCCTCACCCTCATCCCCGTCGGCGTCCTCGGCATCGGAGGAGATGTGCAGCTCCTCCATCTCCTCCTCAGCCAGCTCCTCTCCCCATTGGAGCGCCAGGTTGTAAAGGGCGCAGCGGATAATGAAGATGTGTGACACCCTCTGTGGACTGTACTGCAGGGCTCCACCAGACCAGTCCAGGCACCGGAACCTCATCTTCAGTATCCTGATGGTCTGCTCCACCAAGTTGTGAGCTGCAGCATGAATCACATTATACTGTCGCTCTGCTGCAGTCTGAGGCTGCCGCACAGGTGTCATCAACCACAGCCTCTGTGGGTAGCCCTTGTCCCCGAGGAGCCAACCCTGCAGCCTCTGTGGACCCTGGAAGACTCCAGAGATCTGTGACCGACTGAGGATGTAGGCATCGTGCACACTCCTTGGAAACTGTGCACACACTTGCAGGATGTGTTTCTGGTGGTCGCATAACAGCTGTGAGTGGAATCCCTTATGGTTGTTGAAGTCCACTGAGTGTAGTGATGGAGACCTGAGCGCCACATGAGTGCAGTTGATGGCACCCTGCACCTGTGGGAATCCCGAGATCCGGGCGAATCCAATGGCCTTGTATTCTGGTTGTCCCAGTCCCGGGTGAAATGCACAAAGTTGTGTGCCCTCGAGAAAATTGCATCCTTGACCTCATGGATGCATTTGTGGGTGGCGGCTTGTGATATCCCACAGAGGTCACCTGTGGAGCCCTGAAAGGGCTGGCATAGAAATTGAGCGCCGAGGTCACTTTCAGAGTCACTGGCAGTGAATGCCCTCCACATCCCCTTGGCGCCAAGTCCTGCACTAAGTGGCAGATGTGAGCCACCAGTTCCCTAGACATGTGCAGTCATTGGTGACACTGGTTCTCAGTCATCTGCAGGAATGGCAGGCAGTGTCTATAGACCCTGAGTAATGCTAGGCACCGAACAGCCATGGCTCGCTGTCGCTCCTGGGCAGCGTGTGCGGGAGCCCCTGCTGCCCCTTCTTCACGAGGTTGCTGCTCCTACCTTTGCACAGCCAGGAGCCTCAGTCGCTCTCTACTCCATCTTCTTCGCTCTCTGTAGGCCATCAGGCATACAGCTAGGTCAACAGACTCCATGCTCCTGACGTGGTCCTCCTGCAGCATGAAAGAGAGAGAGAGGCATGGTTATCATGGGTGTACTTAACACCTTTCCTGGCCCTGTGTGATGGCCCCTTAATGCTTCCCGGAGAGTGCTAGTCACCCCTCGGATGGCCACAGATGAGCGCGCTGCATGACTGCCCTGTCAACCTGCGACATGGGGGAGACAGCTTCTAACTGGGTTGCTGATATCGCAGGGGGTGTGAGTGCCTCCAGTGGTAACTGCTACATGGCCAGTGTTGTTGAGGAGATTGTACAACGTGTGCAGTCCAACTGGTCCACAGTCCAGTAAAGTGGTCACGGACTTGCAGTCTGTGTCCGGCGGGGGGGGGGGGGGGGGGGGGGGGGGGGGGGTGGGGGGGTGGGGGGGGGGGAGTTGTGTCAGGGATGGGGAGGTAGGGGAGCTGGGGGTGATAAGCTCTGGAGTGCTTGGTGGAACTTTGATGTCTCTGCATTGCTTACAATGGTGGGCAGGCTCAGAGCCCGACCCCTATCTTATCACTGTGGCTGCACTTGAACTGTCTCAGTTTATATAGATGACCCTACTGCATGGCCGCTTCCCTCACCTACCCTGCCCGTCACCTCAATTTCTTGTGCGTGGGATCCAACACTAGGGCAGCAGTTGCCCCCCTACCTCCGACAACAACACAACACCCTCCAAGGCAGGGTGGCACTTCACCCAGGCACCCCTGCACCCCTGAAGCCTGAAAAGCAACAGGCGATCCTGGCGAGCTGTGGAAAATGATGCTGTTTACTCACCTCAGTTCCCCCAAAGTGAAGGCCGACAAGTGCAAGTCACCTGTGTGCTGTTATGAAACACATAGACGTGCTTTCCCGCCGATGTGGACGGACAATCCAGCGGGATCCAAGAGTCTGGCAGGATGGCCTTTTAATGATGTCCTGATGTATTACAGTGAACTCCCCAATGACCATTGGGGGGAAATGCAGCCTGCCGTTCGCAAGCTGAGCAGGCGATCGCGACTTGCCTTCCCACCGTCATGAAACAGATCGCACTATATTGTCTGCACACGCCACCTATCATGCCTGTTGCCAGTGGGCAAGGAAATTTCCGCCCAGGGACACTCCATGCCCAGGGAAGCCTTTCCCTAACCAACTGGTAGCGAGACCATGGCATTGCTGTGGGGCAAAGCACCCCCACAGGTGAGATCAGCCTTGTGCTTTCAATGTAACAGAATTGGACAATTTGGCAAACTGTGCAAGGCAAAACATTTAAGCGCACAGAAGACCCACAGATGATTCATGAGGTCGAGACTGCACACCAAGAGGAGACACAGCCATGCTTTTTGGGTAAGGGCAAAGACCCTGAATTTTCATTTTGGAATGTGGACATTTCAATTAATGTCCATCTCACAAACTTCAAATTTGACACAGGAGCCAGTGTTAGGGTCCTGTGGGACAAAGAACCATGGCTGAGAGACCTCTGGCTTTGAACAACAGACACATCACTCTGTGCCAGGAGGAATCTGACTTCTGGTCACCAGCTTTTGGAACCACTAAGGTATGGCAGCAAATAAATCTTCCTGCTGATGGTCATCCACAACCAGTCTTTTTCTCTCTTCAGCAGAGATGCCTGTGTAGCCCTGAATCTCTTCAAAACGGCAGAAGATGTCAAGACAACCACTGTCATAAATTATACAGAACTGCAAATTCCCAAGAGCTCAAACAAGAAGGAATATCCTGACTGGGACTTCAGCTCTGAACTGTCTTCTTTCTTTGCAGAGTAATGTTATCCATTTTCATTACAGGTGCTGGAAAGCCCTCATTGGTTAGACCAGCCAACCACTCAGATGGTTACCAGTGGAGGATAGAAAAGAGACCAACCAACAACTAGAAGAACCTCAACCTCCAGCTCCATAAACTGTTGGAGGTCAACACTGCTACCACAGAGTAAATGCTGCAACTCCTGACCAGTATGACAGTGTCACAAATTATGTTGGAACCAAGTAACAGCTGTCCATTGCCAACAGCACACCATACAGCCAAACACAAATATCAGCTTACTAGAAAATAAACATCCTAATAGGAATGCCCATCTTCCATCACAGAGGGTATCATGATGACCCACATGATGAAGGAAGAAGAAGAAATGAGGACATGGAGATGAACACAACATTCAACTGCCCCGCAAGAAATGGGCTGGAACAACAACAACCACCTATCATCACAACTGCCAAGTCGATAAAGTGCGGTTCAATACCCAGGAATGGAAAAATAAGATGAAAGGATACCCAGATGCCAGGACGACCTCCAATTCAACAGAGTTTAGTTGCATTGACCAAGCCTACCACTTCTCCAACAGTAGTGCGAACGAGATATGGAAGGGTTATAAGACCTCCAGACTGCCTCAACCTATGAACTCAGAAAATTGAAGGGGGGAGATGGGGGAGTTATAATGATGTAAATACATGGGGTAAACTAGAATAACTTGAAATACATTGGATAAAGACTTGCGGGGAGGTGTAGTAAAAAGGGTCAGACACAGGCTTGGGATTGAGTACAGTACCGCCTACACAAAGATGTAAGAGAATTGATGATCAACACCTAGTTGTCAGTCTAGTGCTGGACAGAGCTGTGTGTACAAGCAAGCATGGAGACAACTCCCCACTTGAACCCTTTATTGTATCTATGTACATAGTTCTTGTAGTTAATAAAAACATACAGTTAACCTACTTAAGACTATGAGGGCTTAATTAAGACCTACCAAACAGTATCCAACACCCTACAACATCTCACCATGTGCTGCAGACTGATACATTGTTGCTCAGCACCCTGATATAGTGTGGTAGTAAGTTATATGGTGCTTTGGATACTTATGTATGCATACACATAAGCATATGTCTCCTAAATTATATTGGAATAACATCGAGCTTCCTGAGTGTTGTTGGAGCTGCATTCATCCAGGTGGGTGGTGGGTATTTCACCACACTCCTGACTTGTGCCCTGCTAATGGCGGACAGGCTTTAAGGAGTAAAGCGGTGAGTCAGTGGCTGTAGAATACCTAGGCTCTGGTTTGTTCTTGTAGGCACAATATTTATGTACCTGGTCCAGTTAAGTTTCTGGCCATTCGTAACCCCCAGGATGTTGAGGGTGGAGATTTAACAATGTTAATACCATTGAATGTCAAAGGGAGGTGGTTATATTCTTTTTTGTTTGAAATGGTCATTGATTGTCAGTTGTGTGGCATGACTGTTACTTACCACTTATTAGCCCAAGCTTTAACGTTGGCTATGTCTAGGTGAATGTAGGGAACAACTACTTTATTATCAAAGAAGTTACAAATGGTGCTGAACATTGTGCAATCATCAGCGAACATCACCACTTCTGACATCATGATGAAAGGAAGATCATTGTTGAAGCAGCCAAACATGGTTGAGCCTAGAACACTACCCTGAGAAGAACAATCTCTGGAGCTGAGATGATTGGCCTCTAAGAACCACAACCATCTTCCTTTGTGTTATGTGAGGCTCCAACCAGTGGAGAGTTTTCCCCAGCTTCCAACTGACTTCAATTTTACTCGAACTTCTTGATGCTACACTCAGTCAAATGCTACCTTCATATCAAGGGCAGTCACTCATCCCACCTTTTTTGGCGATGTCGGTTTCACAAGTTAAAAGTATTCACTGGGGGACTGGTGACAAATTCCTGCATCTACCTTTAGCCTTAAAGTGAGACGGGATGTGTTCCAACAGAAAGTAGATGAAATACTCTGAGGATTTAAAGGAGCAATCAGCATAGTTGATGATATCCAGATCTATGGTGTGGATGGAAAAGATCCGGACTGCCATTTACATGGAGCCATGGAGAGAAGCAAGAAAACTGGGATCAAGTTAAATGCAGACAAATGCATTGTGGAGGCGACAGAATGCCAGTTCTTCTCTATGGTGTACACACCTGACGAAGCCAAGTCCTGAAAAAGTCACAGCCATCTCTGAGATGGAAGCTCCATGAGACAAGGAAGATCTGAGAAGTTTCATTGGCTCAATCCAGTATGAGTTCTTTCATTCCTGGCATGTAAGAACACACAGCAAACCTACAAGAGCTGATGAATGAAGATGTTTAGTACCAGTGGTCAGAGTCACGTAAGAGGAATTTCAACAAACTCAAAGTAGTAGGAACAAGTCTTTTATAATACAACAGAAAGAAACCTGTCACTCTGCAAGTAGATATTTCTACAAAAGAACTGGGAACAGCCCTGGTACAAAAGGGAAAACTGATAGCATTCACATCCAAAACTCTAATATCAGCTTAGACCAGATATGCCATCATAGAGAGAGCAGTCATGTATGGATGTGAGAAATTCTACACATATCTCAATGGGAGAAAGTTCATCGTAGAGTGTGATCATTGGAGTAGATCTACAAGAAAAATCTGTGTAGAGCTCCAGCACAACTGCAGAGATTACTCATGAAGCTTCAGGGTTGTGGTGTCACTCTGAAATACAAGCCAGGAAGAGAAATGGTGCTGGCAGATACCCGATCTCGGTTGTTGCGACAGGAGAAACACGCGGTAAAAGATCTAGATATAAAGATCCATCCAGTAAATGTAACACTACCAAAACTGCATCAAATTAGGGATAAGATCAGCAAAGATGAGGATTTACAGATGCTCTCAGCAAGTGATATCATCAGCTATGCCAATTGCTCCTTTAGGTCCTCGGTATGTCTCTGATGGAACACAGCCCATCTCATTTTAAGGCTAAAAGGTAGATGCAGGAATTTGTACTGTCCAAAGATTGTGTTCAATATTGGCAACAGTGAAGATTCCTCAATAGGACAGTGAGTGCAGAGCCGGATAATAAGGAGACTGATTTCTGGAAGATTGCGCTGCCAATCTCACTACTGGTAAGTTTGAGCTCAGGGCCCATTTGGTGGCGGTGATCTGGGTCCCAAAGATCGCATGAAAATCCAGTCCAAGATGTCTTCTTTCACGGACCAGAGGCCACTGAAGTTCCACCAGCCCTCAGGGAATACTTTTAACTAAGCTAAGATACAGCAAACACAGCCAGCATCACGGCAGTACCAGTCTATCAGAGATGACATCTCACCAGAAGATGGTGTTCTGCTGGCCAGATCCAGCATAATCACACCCAAAATGATGCAGGAAGAACTGCTCCAGAAGGTACATGAAGAGCACATGGGAATGGAGAAGTGTAAACTCAAAGCCAGATCAGCTGTGTACTTGATAAGTATCTACAAAGACATCAAAAGAATGGTGTCTATATGCAATGTATGCCAGAGGTACAGAAATAGAAGTACAGAAAGAGGAGATGATAGTCATTAGAGTACCACCCATGGCTTACTGTGGGAGCCGATTTATTCACAACAATCGCAAATGGTATCTCATAGTTACAGATGACTACCAAAAGTTCCCTTTTATTCAACAATCATCTCATACGAGTCCTGATCGCTGAGCAAGAGACTCTGGAAAGAATAATGTGACAACGGAACCCAATTCACCTCCAGAGAATTTAAGAAATTCGCTTAACAGTATGAGTTCAATATCATCACCTCATCACCACATTACCCAAAGGGTAATTTGTAGAAAGACACGTCCAGATTATCAAAGGAACTCTCTCAAAATGCCAAGAGACAAAGGAACTCCCAAACATTGCCTTATAGTCACTCTGATCTATACCTTTCAAGGCCTGCAAAGCAAATGAATGGAAGAAAATATAAGACAAATCTGCCAAGCAAGATACTCCTACCGGTGACTTAGAGGAAGTAAGACAACAGCTCACTGATGCGCAGGTAGACAGAGGTCAACACTTCAACAAGTGTGCTACATCCTTGACTGAGTTTTTGAAATGACCAACTGTAGATGTCCTGTATGGATGTTAGAAAATCCACACGTATCTCTATGGGAGTCAATAGTGGAGAGTGATCATTGGAGCACATCCACGAGAAAAATCTGTGTAGAGTTACAGCAAGAATATAGACGTTACTCTAGCAGATTCAGAGTTACAATTTCACACTGAAATACAAGCCAGGAAGAGAAATGGTGCTAGCAGATGCTAAATCTCAGTTGTCGCTACAGGGGAAGCATATGATAAAAGATCTAGGTATAAAGATCCATCACCTAGTGAGTGTAACGCCACCAACACTGGATCTAATCATGACCTGGAACCAGCAAAAGCTGTTGGTGACGTTGAGACTCTAAGGTCATACATCATAGAGACAGAAACCTCTAAGCAGATGAGCAGGAACAGTGTTGATATTTCAATTTATATCTGAGCTGGAAAAGCCTAATGATCATTAACAACACCAACAATAGCAACATCAAGCGTGACTCCTAACATCAGGAGCAATACACGCATCACCCATGTAGCATACCAACTCACAACTGAGAGTGCTGAATGCCAAACCCATAAATGGAGGTACCACACCTAAGTGATAGCGTGAATAATATTTTGTGAAATGAAAAGAAGCAATAAGACCCTCAAGGTGTTCTGTTTATTTATAATTTTTGATTGTTAATCTTCTTTAGTATAACACATAAAATGTGATGATTGGAACAGTTTATTGATGTGGATGAATTATTTTTTAAAGAAAAGGAATATGTTATCTTGTTTTATTATTTGTAATGGGCTAGGAACTAATTTTATGTGTATATCCCAAAATGCCACATCCACTGCTGCACTGCAATCATGTGTCGGGTAACAATGTATTAGTCTATCACAAACAAAAAAACAAAAAATGCTGAAAAAACTCAGCAGCTCTGACAGCATCTGTGGAGAGGATGTGATTGCACTGGAGGGGGTGCAGAGGAGATTCACCAGGATGTTGCCTGGGATGAAATATTTAAGTTATGAAGAGAGGTTGGATAGACATGGGTTGTTTTCGTTGGAGCAGAGAAGACTGAGGGGTGACCTGATCGAGCTGTACAAGATTATGAGGAGCATGGACAGGGTGGATAGGGAGCAGCTGTTCCCCTTAGTTGAAGGGTCAGTCACAAGGGGGCATAAGTTCAAGGTGAAGGGCAGGAGGTTTAGGGGGAATGGGAGGAAAACTTTTTTATCCAGAGGGTGGTGACAGTCTGGAATGCACTGCCTGGGAGAGTGGTGGAGGCAGGTTGCCTCACATCCTTTAAAAAGTACCTGGATGAGCACTTGGCATGTCATAACATTCAAGGCTATGGGCCAAGTGCTGGTAAATGGGATTAGGTAGGTAAGTCAGGTGTTTCTCACATGTCGGTGCAGACTCGATGGGCCAAAGGGCCTCTTCTGCACTGTGATTCTGTGAGAGAAAGACAGAGTTAATGTTTCAAGTCCGTATGACTCTTCAGAGCTTTATTAGTCTACCAGTCGTGTGGAGAGCTTGAGGAAATACACTCCATGAAGCTACAGCAACTTAAGTCTAAAGTGTGATTATTTCTAATTTATGGGAACCAGCAGACATAATACATAGATTGTAAAGTTATTTAAAGTAATAAAGTTGTGATTATTTTTAAGACTGATATGCATCAAAACATTTTAAATGAAAATCAGTAATTATTGCTCCTAATGAGCAAACTTTAGATATATGCTGTGATATCATTTATCCTCAGCTCTCCAAGAAAAATTGTGCGCAACTGGTTCTGTTAGGCAACAGATTATAATTATTCTAAGCAGAATTTCAATATTGTCATGATGAAGGATTTGTAAGTCATGGTGATGGAAAGTCTAAAGTTCTGTCCATAATGGTCTCTTTCAGGCATAGTGAAAGAGTGGGACTGGAGGACCCTGCACAATTCAGCCATGCAGCGTTCTTATGTCAGGGGTCTTTATGAATCTCCCAGCATCCCTCAGGGAAGGCGCACTCACTGCGCAAGCGCCAGGCCGGGGAGCTCCGGAAGTAGAAGCAGGCGGGTGACGTAAGGGCATGGGGGCGCGAGATGTCAGCCATTGACTTCCGAGGTGATGATGATGTCGTAGCGGAAACTGCAGGGTTTCCCGTAAGCCCTAGATGGAGGCCAGAGTTTGGCTGAACTATATTATATATAGTCTTCAGTCTGGTGTGTGAAATAAAAGCAAGCAAAGCTCCAGAAGTGTTGCAAAGACCTTCAGGCTGATATCTACCTAACATTGCGGTTTGTAGAAAACTTGGGCTTTACCACCTTGAAAGTAAGCAATTTAGAGACAACCTTAGTTGGTACAAAAATAATAGATTAACTTGTGAGCTGGGTAAGAGGACACGGGTTCAGACCAGCAAAATATGACTTTAGGACTCGGGAAATTCTTCCAATGAAGTGATCCACGCCTGCTGTCAAACCTCTGAAATTATTTCAGAGAAGGCTGAAACATCTCAAAGTGCTTCACATTAAATGAATTACTCTGAAGATTGTGATTGTTGTTATGTCGGTTGATGCAGCTATTTTGTACCCAACAGGACCAGTTGTTAATCTGTTTTGTAACGGGCTGTAGAGATATTCAGCTGACAACGTGCTGACCCTTCAAAACTGTGCGTACATATTGGTCAAGATTTTTTTAAAATGGTATCACTGGGAAAACTAATATTTATTGCCTGTGCCTCGTGGCTGAGAAGGGGGTTGCGGGCCACCACCTTAATACAATCGAATGGTTTGTTAGGCCACATCACAGTAAAGCATGTTGGTGTGGGGGTAAAGCAAGAAGGTTCTGTCACGAAAGGGCATTAATGAGCCTGTTTGATTTCTTGGAAACAGCTGGATGCTGTGATGTGCTTGTTGGGGAATGAACTATAATCCTATCTTGTGACTTGTTAAATCTCTCTCGCTCTGATATGAGAACAGGAATAGGCAAGGTAGTTCCAAGCATGGACTTCCTTTAAACATTCCTTAATTCTATTTTATCGACCTTGCACTTGAACAAAAAAAACACAGCTCCATGAACAGTCTCATACTTATTGCAAGTCCCAGCGTTGACAATTCCCTGATCTTGGATTGATTTGGGGAGGTGGTGGGTAGTGGATGATGGTGGTTGAAACTTTAGACTACTGCCATGAGATGTGCTTTGATTGAATATCAGTTAATTGCTGTTTTTGTTGAAACACTGAGGTCAGCTCAAAGAAACAGATTTGTATATATTAAAACTAATTGGATGTAATGGCCTGGATTTGCATTAAGAGTAAGTGAATCTAACAGTGCTCACTGTTGTCATCAACAACATCTTCCAGAGTGTACACACTCTGCTAATGATGGAACTGGAAATTGCAGTCTGAGTTGCCCAGCTTCTCCACAGGCTGCGCTTATATGAGGATCTTGCTGATAGATCTGGCATTGAAATCAATCTAAGGGAGTGAGCTTGCATTATTTGCCTACTAATCACCCATTAAATATGCTAGAAAAAATTAAAGCCGAAGCATTCTGGTGTAATTGAATATTTTAATAATGTGGTTTGTCACAATTGCTCCAAACGGTCAGTTGCGAAGGAATGGTGCTTGCTATTCACTGCGTGGACAGCTGCTCAAGGACTTTGTGGACTTTTGAACCTAGACTGGCTATCATCTAGGCTTCTCTGGATGTTCTAGGATAAACAGAAAAGTATAAAACAAAAAGGGAAGCTTATATAAGATACTGAAGGCCCATACTGCAGAAAGGCTACAGGAACATAGAAAGTACAGAGGTGAAATTAAAAAGAAATCAGGAAAGCCTAAATAGTTGACTGCATATTCTGAAACTCTGACCACATATTTCAAGTTCCCCAGCCAGGACAAACAATTTCTCAGCATCTCCCTGTCATGCCCTTAAGAATTTTAAATGTTTCAATTAGGCCTTTCCTCATTCTCCTTAACTCCAGGAAATATAGAACAATCTCTTCATCCTCATTACCAGTCCAGTGAACCCTTCTTGTACTTCCCAGAATAAATATGTGC
Source organism: Carcharodon carcharias (assembly GCF_017639515.1). Classification (NCBI taxonomy): domain Eukaryota; kingdom Metazoa; phylum Chordata; class Chondrichthyes; order Lamniformes; family Lamnidae; genus Carcharodon; species Carcharodon carcharias. The sequence goes on from NC_054469.1 coordinate 168,317,357, forward strand.
TTCATTGGGTAAAGAGACCAAAATTGCACATGCGACTCCTGTTGTGACCTCACCAATGTCTTGTAATGAATAGTGTGCATCTGTTTTCACCAAAAACGGATGTGACGCTGACCTGAAAGTTGAAGAGCAATGTGATTGGATAAGCAAAGTAAGAGAGGAAATATTAAGGGATTTTAACATGTTTGAAAATATATTCCTGGCTGCTAAGAGAAACAACGGAGTAAATAGCAAAAGCTCTGCCCATCATTTTCCAATCCCCTCTGGCTGCAGGCATGGTTTTGGAAGATTGGACCATTGTTTAAAAAGAAGGAAAGGATCGACCATATAATTAAAAGCCTGTAAGCCTAACCTTGGTAGTGGGGAAAAAATTTTGAGGGCAGTAAATAGTCATTTAAGTAGGCATGAGTTAATCAAGGGTAGTTAGTGTGGATTTAGGGAAGGTTGTGTTTGACTAAGTTGATTGAATTTTTTGAGGAGTTAGCAGCGAGGCTCGATAAGTGTAACATGTTTGATGTATTGGTCTACCTGGATTTTAGCAAAGTTTTTAACAAGGTACTGGATGGCAGACTGATCAGAAAAGTAAAAGCCCATGGTATCCAATGGCAGGTGACAAGTTGGATACAAAGTTAGCTCAGTGGCAGGAAGCAAAAGGGTGATGGTTGGTCAGGTTTTCTGACTAGGAACTGTTTCCAGTGGGATTCTGTGGGCTCAGTTTTACATTCCCTATTTGTGGTGCGTATATATAATCAGTGATTTACACTTAAATATAGGGGGCATAATGAAGTTTGCAGATGATAAAAATGGGTTTTGTGTGGTTGATGGTGAGGGAGAAAGTTGAAAACTGCAGAAATAGACTGGTTAGGTGGCAGAAAAGTGAAATTCAGTACAGAGAAGTGTGTGATAATGCATTTGTGAAGGACAAACAAGGCAAAGAAATAAACAATAACTGGCAGGATACTGAGTGTAGAGAAACAGAGGAACCTTGGAGTAAATGTCCATAAATACCTGAAAACAGCGGGACAGGTAGATAAGGTGATTAAGAAGGCATATGGGATGCTTTCCTTAATTAGCTGAGACACAATGGGCGGGATTTTCCACACCCACCTGCCGTGGTGATTTTCTGGTCCCGCTGTAAGTCAATGGACTTCTGGCTGGGGCGCCGCCTTGCCCATGGCGGGTCCCACCCGCGACAGGGCCGGAAAATCCCAGCCATTATAAGGGCAGGGATGTTCTAGAATTATGTAAAACACTGGTCAGGCCACAGCTGGAGTACTGTGTACAGTTTTGGCCACTGTAAAACAGGAAGGATGTGATTGTGCTAGAGAGGGAAAAATAGGAGATTTATAATCAGAGAATTTTAGCAATGAGGAAAGATTAGATTGGCTCGTTTTGTGCAGATGAGGTTGAAGGGAGATTTAATTAAGGTGTGTACAGTTGACGGACTTACATGGAGCAGATAGGAAGAAGCTAACTCCGTTAGTTACTTAGGTCAGTAACCGGGGTACAACATTTATCAGAAGAATTAGTGGGGCGTTGAGAATTTTTTCACCCAAGGAAGGTCTGGAACTTGCTGCCTAAAAAGGTGGTGAAAGCAAAAACCTCATGCTTTTAAAAATATTACTTGATTTTGCACATGAAGTGCCATAACCTACAGGGCTACAGGCCAAGAGATGTAAAATGGGATTAGGCTTAAAAGCTCTTCTTTGGCTGTCACAGACATGATGGGCCAAATGTTGTTGTCCTGTGCTGTAAATTTTCGTTATTTCTAGGAGGCCTAGCTGATAATTCCATCTTTGACCCTCAAAATGCGGAGGCCAATTGTAGGACCACTTGCTGCTGCCAGGTGAATTCAGCTAACTAACTAGCAGATGGACATAAAGTTGATATCTTCCTTGTCAATGCTGCTTGGTTCTACATTGAATTGTCAGAAGAACATACTTATTTATTTTGCATCTGTCTGCAATTGTTAATGATGATGCTTCAATATTGTCAATTATAATTAACCCTGGTCTAAATATCTGATATTAAATCAGATTCGGTGTGCATTCTATTTGATTTGGTTAGGTAGTTCTTGTGGGGTTGGGAGGGTGGAGAAACCTTAGCTTCCTAATAATTAGTAACAGTGTAAGCATTTAGTGTAAGCATACAATAGTAGAAAAAAGGCACTTCATAAATAATGACTTGCTGTGCAACGCAATGATTGCTATGTAGGAAAATTTAAAACCCCTAGTCCAACTGACTAATTAGAATTTTTAGCCTTTCATAAATTTATTTTCTATCAACTTCATAGTGAAATTGTATTTCGTGGAGGGAAATTAATTTCTAACAACATGCTACAGTTGACTTAAAACATGTTTATTCCATTGCAGGTGCTAACACGATGGCCATTTTTGTCAAGAATCTACTCCAGGTGGTCAACAGGCCTCTGTGGCAGTTGAGCAGGTGCTCAGTCCTCTATTGGCCATCAGTCTGTTCTGTGGCACAGAAGCATTTGAGTATCATGGTCACAATGAGGCCCAAGATTGGGCCAGATCCTGGCAAGGTGATTAGATCGACTGCTGTGTCTTTTCTTGAACCAAGTCAACTACAGGGTGTGCTGGATATTGCAGGAATGAAAACAAAGACTTCTCTAAGGAAACGCTGCAAGGACTGTTTCTTTGTGCGTAGACGGGGACGTTTGTATGTGTATTGCAAGGCCCATCCCAGGCACAAACAGAGACAGGGCTAACCTGGAGATTTGAACATTACAATAAATCACAATATGGAAATTGATGTGCAGTATAGGATTTTGTATTTCTCATTAACGTTACCATCAGTTTGAAAGAGAAATTCTTTGGATCAGAGCTATTACATGTACATATTTTTGGATTTATAGAGAATTGGTTTAAATATTTGTTTGCAAGTCAAATTCTGACACATATTAATGTGCTATCTAATAAATTAATAACTATCTTTGCAGATAGGGAGAGTTTAAAGTACTACAAATGAAACACAGCAGTCACTTGCATTTATATAGCACCCTTAATGTAGTAGAATTCTCCAAGGTATGGAACAAGAACCTTATCAAATAAAATGATACCAAGCCACGGAAAGATATTGAGAAATAACCAAAAACATATTCAAAGAGGGAGGTTATAAGGAGAATCTTGAAAGGAGTAGCAATGTCGAGAGATTTAAGGAAGGATATCAAGAGCTTAAAGCCAAAGCAGCTGCAAGCACAGCCGCCATTGGTAGACATTAAAATTAAGGATGTGCAAGCGACCAGAATGGGAGGAGTGCAGAGATCTCAAAGGTTTGTATGGCTGAATGATGTTGCAGCTATAGGGATGGATGAGGCCGTGGAGGGACTTGAAAATATTCATGAGGGTTTTTAAATTGAGGTGTAGCCAGAACATGAGCGGATTATGAGTGAACAAGAGTTTGTGTGATTAAGGAACGAGAAGTAGAACCTTGGATGAGCATGAGTTTATGTCGGGTAGAAGATGGGAGACTGCCCTGGAGAGCATGGCAATAATGAAGCCTAGAGGTAACGTAGCCATAGATGAGTGTTTCAGCAGCAGATTAGCTGAGGTTGGGACGATGTTGCAAAGTGGTAGTGGGTAGTCTTGGTAATGGAGCGAGGATGTGCTCAGAAGCTCAGCTTGAGACCAGACACAATGTGAAGATTCTGAAGGGTCTGGCTCGGCTTCAGATGGTTCCCAGGGATGGAAATAATGGTCAGAGAACCAAGTATACAGGGGGACCAAATATAAAGGCTTCAATCTTCCTAATATTTAGTTGGAGGAAGCTTTTGCTCATTTTATCAGATGCCGATAAGTAGTGTGAGAAAACAGATAGTGGAGACGTCAAGGGAGGGCATGGTGAGATAAAGCTGCTCATATCAGCAAAGATTCTATAGAAGAAGAAAGAAATTTGATTTTAAAAAAAGTCTCAAGTGAAGTGTTAAATCTAACCACGTTTGACCAATTACATTTTTAGTATTACAGGCCAATCCTATGCCCTTGTTACCAAAGTAGGAGACGCATGGCAAAAGAGATATCCTTGTTTCTTTATTTGAAAATCTTGTCCGCAACTTGCACCCCTGGGTCGATCAAACATTTCCTAATGTGCAGCTGCTTCCATCCGTAATCGGCAGGAATTAAAATAGTTGTTAATTTATTTCATGGAATGTGGATGTTGCTGGCAAGGCTAGCATTTATTGCCCATCCCTAATTGCCCTTGAACTATTGGCTTGTTGCCTCAGAGGGCGCCTAAGCGTCAACCATATTGCTGCGGGTCTGAAGTCTCATAGGCCAGACCAGGTAAGGATGGCAGATTTCCTTCCCTAAAGGACTTCATTGAACCAGGTGCTACAATTAATGGTTGTCATGGTCACCATTACTGAGACTAGCTTTATATTCCAGATTTATTAGAGTTTGAATTCCACCGGCTATGCTACCACTGTGCCGCCGTTTCCCTGTTACTTATGCAAAGCAAGATCCAAAGAAAATAACAGATTAATGACCAGTTTATAGATTTTTGTGGTGTTTGTTGAGAGGTAAAGGTTGGCAATGATACCAGCACTTTTAGTAGTGATGAGAGATCTTTTGCACCACCTGATAAGAGTTAGTGGGACCTCAGTTTATCATTTCATCTGCAGATGATGTCACTGATGAAATGCTAACCTTGCTTTTCATTCAAGCCCTGAAGAGGGGGCATGAACGTATGACTTTCTGACTGAGAGTAAAGTCCTCTCTCCAAGGCTCCATATACTATGCATAGTTTTTGTGTGCTCAGGCGGCAACTCATTCTCGGGTGCAATTCAGTATTTCTCCCAAATATTAATTCTTCGAATGTAAGTTTGGACAAGACAATGGGTTGTTTTATTTGGAGGAATCATCACCCTTTCATCTTGCCCTATTCTCTTAATGTTTCCATAGATGTATTTCTAGTAGGTAATCACTTGATAATCAATGAGCCTGTATAGAAGTTGGATTATTTTCCTTTGGAGGAAAAGGAATGAAAGTGAAATCAACACTTAACTCTTGAATTCGGAGACTAAATGCTGTTTCTCCATTGCTATTCAAGGTAGATTTTTAAAACTCATTTCAGGCCTGGAATTCTTTTTAACTCTCAGCAAATCCAAGCCCAACACATTTCCCACATGAAGATAGCATTGTAGATAGGATGAGGGGTATAAAACGGAGCAACACATGCAGAAACTAAGAAGGAGCACATAGGAACAGTAGTCGGTCATTCACCCCCTTGAGCCTGTTCAGCCAATTCAATTGTGGCTGATGTGTATCTTGCCTCCTTTTATTTGCCTTGGTTTGATAACCCTTAATACTTTTAAGGACAGGGGAGAGAGACAAACTGAGCTCCTTTATTTTTTCTGCTAACTGTTCGTAAGCAGAAGTGTTTTAATTTTTGAAATAAACTGGTGTTTCCCCAACCCTTGGTTTGTGACGTCAACTTTAAAGCGACTTGCAGCAAGTTCTCTTTATAGTTAAATCAGAAGTATTGTTTATTCATACATTCAAACCCAGGGTTGGTCGTCTCAATTATATACACATAACACAAGCACACTGAGATAGGAAAGAAGAGTTTTAAAACAAAAACAATTCACATGAATGTTAAGAGCCTAGAATGTCAGAGTCCAGTGAGGGATTCTTTACATAGGAGTTAAAGTTCAGGCAGGTTCTGCTAGCTGAAAGCAGGAGTTGCTGAATTCCTTCAAAGTTGATGACACAGTGAGATCACAGTATACAGAGATTTGGTTTGCTCTACAGATGATAGCAAGAATCTTCCAGAAAACCAGGCTTCAAGGAGGTTTGGACTTGAGGCAGGGTTTGTTGCCAGCCTGGAGCCTGCTTTGGCGTTGACAGGCTGGATGTTAACAGCAGACCGCATTGAGAGTCCAGGAATGTAACATTAAAACTTTCCAAAGGCCAAAGGGCCTTGCGTCATGTGGTGTTGCCCACTGATGAGTTTCTTTGCCTCTGGTCAAAATTCATTGTTCACCTTGGGAGATAGATGGTGGCTATTAGCGTCTTTCCAAGTATAATGAGTTATGATGGCTCTCTCTTTGTTATAAGTTGAGGCTGGGGAGACAGACCGTCTGCTGCTCCCTTGTTTCATTGATAATAATGGGCCTACACAATGACAGTTATGACATTTCGCAAGAATGAGGGTTGACTTTGACCTGTAATTACTGTTGGAAGTTTCCAGAACTGTAGGGAACTTGCAAATCATGACCTGTAGCAGCCATGTTTTTGGTCCATTTTTAAATAAGCAAAAAGTAAGTTTTGATTTAAATAGTTTATGATCTCTTTCATATCTATTAGACAAGACAATACCCATGGCTAACAAAAAAATTATCAATCTCAGTTTTGAAATTTTCAACTGACCTAGTCTCTACCTTAAGTTGCGTTCATTAACTGGCCAAACATTGCATGTTGCTATAGCAATTCTGACTCCCTGAGTGAACTGTAACACACCACACCACACCGCCAATAGCTTTTTAAATGAGTAAGTTTCAGATATGAGGTTCCAGCACTGGAAACTAACATAGGGTCTCCAAGTTTGTTGCTTTTTGGCAAAAACAATACAGCAAACCAACCTGGTAACAATACTAGAAGTAACTAACTTTATGATCTGTACAAAGTCCATCTCCTTGAAAGAATCCTGAAACGACTTTTGTCTAAGATTTCAGCTATTATATTCCCACCTAAACCACACTTTAGGAATGAAAGCACCTTCATCAGGCCTGCACTGTCTTTTCCATACTGTGCCAATCATGTGAGTTATGAACTATTCCTTTGCCTTTAACTTGTAACAGTGCACTATTCTCAACTATTTTCCTTGAGTCTGTTTGAGTGAGAGACTGGGTAAGTGAGTGATATAGGCCGGGAATTTCCAACCCTGCAATGGAGGACCCATCCTGCGGTATGTGGCGGGCCAGCCAAAAGACTTTCGGCGGAATCAGATGATCCTGGCATCGAAAAGGGCCAGAAAATCCTGCCCAAAGCATTAGATTTTCTGGGTGACCATGTTAATGAACAACCCTCTTTACTTAAACCCACAAAAGCCTTGCTGCTAGTTATTTAAATTGTCCATACGCTCTGGTTAAGAAACAAGTGCGTCTTATTTTTCAAAAGCACATTAATTACAGACAGTAGGTAAGGGAGCAGAGTTTTCTGTAGTTCTCTCTCACCCTGTCTGTTAACATATGGAACCTTGGCAAATGCCTCCTAGAAGCCCATATTAACATTCATAGGTACCTACTTATCCACCAACTCCTGTTACTTCAAAAGTAATTCAACTGGGTACGTTGGACATGACTTTTCATTATAAATCCATGCTGGCACTCTGATCGGCTCATTTGTGCCCAAATGTTCAATCACTCAATCCCTAACAACAGATTCTAGTGCCTTCCCACAATTGACATTAGACTAATAAGCCTATAATTTTCTGGATTATCTCTCCTTAAATATTGGAATGACATTGACAATTTTCCTATCCAAGGGGGCAATTCCTTAATAGAGTTTTGGAAGATATAATGCTTTATAACAATTTTCTTAACAACTTTTATTACCCTGAGGCGGAAACCATTGGGTGCTATAGCATAGGAATAGGAGTAGGCCATTTATTCCCTCAACTTTGTTCCAATATTCTGAGATTGTGGCTGATCTGGCATCTGGAGATTTCTCTATCATTTATCTAATTAGTTTCTTCACATTTTTTTAAGTTGTATTGAATTGGTTAGTTCCTCCCCTTGATTTAGTTTTAATTTCTCTTGCAGCTCATACTCTATCCTCACCATCTATTGTTAAGATCAATGTTATGCCATCACTATCCATAGTTCCAGACTACAAAGTGCATTAAAAGATTTTTTGTTGCCTTTGTCTCTTGGACTCCTGTGGGGGGCGTGGGGTGGGGAGGCGTGTTGGCAGTGGCAGTGGTGAAGATGGTAGCACAGTTGGCTGGAAGGCCAGTGTGGATCAGATTGGTGCCAACAGCATGGGGTTTGACTCCTGTTCCGGTTGGGTTGGATTTGAATCTGCCTCCTTGCCCTACCTGTGGTGGAGGTTATGGTGCTGTGGGTCAGACCTCCCTTCAGACAAAGAACTGAAGAAGAAGCCCTTTTAGCTTTATACTACACGTGTGGAGCTCTTGACCTTTAAGGGTGTGTGCAGGTCTTGCATTCTGGTAAATGTTTTTTTGAACACATCCCACTGGACATCTGTAATTTTATCTGTTAATAGTTTTTCCTAGTCTTTGTGATGAATTCCATCCTCATCCCTCCAAAGTCAGCCTTATTGACGTTGAAAACCATGTTAAGTGATTTGTCCTTCTCTCAAATTTACCAAATTCTATATTCTGCTGCTGCTGCTTTTAGCCACTCCTACAGAAGACCTGTTGTTGTGGTATGTCACGCTCGTCTGTCTTGCACTACCCTCACACATCCATTGTAGCTCATCTGCAATCTCTCTGTGATAGCCGTCACCCAGCTGCGCATAGGTCAACCGCCCCTTTCTGCGGCCCTCCATTTTGCCCTCTAGAAGAGAGCTCTAGCTTTTCAGCACTTGATCAAAAAGCCAAAATATTGACATATTCTTGGCTAGGTGCCACTTTTTTACAGCTTTTTTCACTCTTGCTATTTCAAGTAGCTGTTCATTTGCCTTATGGCCCATATATAAAATTTTTGGCATACGTCTTAGCATCCACATTTCAAAGGCCTTTTCTTTTCTTCCGCAGATATTTACTGAGGCACTCAGGAAAGTGGGTAAAATGAGTTTTTCCTTGTTACAAGCTTGAGTTTTCTTGTTGTTAACACATCCTTCATCTTCACAAAATTACTCCTGGCTATCTCTATCCTTCTAACTTCTGCATCACATCTGCCATCTTCTGTTTTAATTTATCCTAAATATATAGGATTGTGACACTGTCCACTTCAATCTTCACTCTAATTTCTTCTAATGTATTCCTTCTAACTACCATTGTTTTTATCTTTTTGGTGTTCGTACTCGATCCATATTCTAAAATTCTAGGTTTTACTTGATCTACAATATTTTGTAAGGTCTCTTCTAATTCTACAAATAGTGCTGTGTCATCAGTTTATGTTCTTGCCTCCAATTTTTACCCCTGGAAGTACACCTAATTCTCTGACTATTTGTTCTATGTACAGATTGAATAATTTTGGCAACAGTACATGACCTTGTCGTACTCCTCTCTTCACCTGAAACATATCTGATTGTCTATCTTCTAGCCTGATGCTCAATATTTGGTCCCAATACAGACTTTGGATGGATCTCACATCTTTATTTTCAATATCACATTTTAGCAACACCTTTTTTAGCTTTTGGTGATAAATATGATCAAATGCTTTTTCATAGTCAATGAAACATAGGTACATTTTCTTGTTTGCTTCTAGATATTTATCAAAAATTGTACTAGAACAAGGGGTCCTAATCTCAGGATATGGGGTAGGCCATTTAGGACTGTGATGAGGAGAAACTTCTTCACTCAGAGGGTGATGAACCTGTGGAATTGTCGACTGCAGAAGGCTGTGAAGGCCAAGTCGCTGAATATATTTAAGAAGAAAATAGATAGCTTTCTAGACTCTAAAGGTGTCAAGGGGTATGGAGAGAGTGCGGGAGTATAGCATTGAGATAGAGGGTTAGCCAAGGTCATATTGAATTGTGGAGCAGGCTCAAAGGGCCGAATGACACACTCCTGCTCCTATTTTCTATATTTCTATGTTTCCTTATTCCCAGTCTTGATCCTACTTCAGGTCTAATTCCAGACTGTGTTTCACCAATTTCTGCTTCATATGTGTTATTTCTTTCCATTACGATTTTCAAGGTTACTTTAATGAGATGACTCATTCAGCTTATAGTTCTAAAATGATTGTACTCCACTGCTTTCGGTTTCTTAGGTAATTTAACAAATAATGAATGTCTCAAGTTGCTTGGAATGTTTCCTTTGGTATACACTTGATCACGCTTCTAATTCCGATTCTCCAGGGGTTTTTAGATATTTTGTTAATTTATCTATGCCTGGAGTTTTTCCTGTGCTCATTAATTTCAAAGCATTCTTTACCTCTGACATCCTGTTTGGACCTTCATTTGTTTCTACATCTTGAAGACTCCCTCGATTTGGATCACCATGCAATTCACATATATTCTGCCCATCTATTTGCTACTGCATCCCTTGAAAATAATATTTTACCATCTTTGTCTTTATGCACCCACTTTCTGTTGTTATCCCTTTCTTTCCAGCTGTCAAAGATTTCATCTTCTAGTGCATAACTCTCATTTTGTGATTTCTTTCCAGCTCAAATTCTTCATCGCACATCTTATTATACTATTTCTCTTTAGCCATCATACTCAGGGGTGTCTATATTATAGTCTCTGTTAATTAGGTATTCCATTGCCATTAAATTATTGACTAATTCAGGCCCATTACTCATCACTAAATCTAATATGATCTGTTCTCTTGGTGTTTCAAGAACTTATTGTTCTAGAATGTGGTCCTGAAAAGCCTTACCTTTACTCCATTTGAGACTTTGCTTCCCCCAGTCTATGTGAAAATTAAGGGGCTGAATCCTCAATCCAGGTTCAGAAACCCAATGGCCAGAACGTCTCTGGGCACTGACACAATGTTACGTCTGTGTCAGTGATGTGCTACAACTTTGAAATGTAAATTGCCTAATTGGCTGGTGTTGGGGGGAGGGGGTAGCAGTTTGGTGCCCAGTTAGCGGTGCTGGGAGCAGCCTGGAGGTGGGACATTGGAATCAAGGGCTCTTTAAAAAGGCAAGTGGCAGCCATGACTGAGCTTGCCATTTGCAGAGGAGATGATGCAGCAGTGTTTGCAAATAGCCAGCAATGGCATAGGCAGACATCACAGGAATCCCCAAGGTTCTCTGTTGCCTCTCTTCAGGATTGGTCTAGGCAGTCACTGAGAGTTGAGAGATTTCTGCATCAGGTAAAACAAATGCAATTAGAGACCCAAAGAGACCTGGATGGAGGTGGCTATTGAGGTCAGCAGTAGAACAGTGACCAGGAGGACATGGGTGCAATGTTGTAAAAGATTCATTAATCTGATAAGATCAGAAAGGTGTGTGCCATATGACACCTGGGTGACAAGCCTCTAACCCTTATGCAGCAGCATGCATACGAGCTAAGCAGATTGAGTGCCCATAGTTCTCTCTCATGTTGTCAGGTCAAGCGACCGGTTGCATTACTGAAGCATCAGCCACCCTCACACGTGGCTCCAATGAGAAGGGGGTACCAATGAAGGTCACAACCAGTCATATCAATGCTGGAGCAGGTGAGGGAGGCCAGACAACTCGCACATAATTGTTTCCTCATCCTGCAGGAAAGGAGAGCTCAAAACAGCCATAAGATGCCTTTGAACTGGTGGTGGTATGGTACACCACGTCAACCTGACACTGATAGAGGAGGCAGTGCTGGATAGAGTGAGGCTGCCATCATGACATGCTGTGGATCATGGTGAAACTGGAGGCTGTGAAGAGCAGGGTCATTTGATAGGGTTAGGAAACCCAGATATTTACCTTAGTTTTAGATCGGCAGGCTGGAAACTCCAGTTCCCTGTGGGCCTCAGGATCGCTGCACATGCGCCAGCTGGGAAATGGCTGCACATGCTCAGTTCATCCATTTTCACATCTTTAGGCGGGGAATCAGCCCTGCGCACAAATGTGGAAGGAAAAGCAGAAAAGAAGAAACTGTGGATTACGTGACCTGTAACTGGCAGGCCATTAGAGAGCAGGTGTGCCAGGAAGCTAGACACAGGGAGGGGGACAGGGACAAGGGCCCAAACCAAGAAGAAAGTTCCAAACTAGGGAGTGGGACAGAAAGAGGTCCCAGAAGAAAGTCACAGGCAGGGACAAAGACAGGAATCGGAGAAAGATCCCATTGAATCTAGATAAAGCACAGGAGCAGAGAAAAGGCTCCAAGTTAAAGAAAGGAGCTGCAGGGAACAGACTTGAAGTAAATGGATTCAAGAGAAGCCTGAAGATCCAAGAAGGCACCCTAAGGTTGGTGACTCCGTGCTGTGGGCTTTAAGGGCTTTTTTGGAGCAGTGGTGTTCTACTTGGCACAGCTGAAAGTCTGAAATTGTGCTTGGAAGATGAAGTTTGAGTGTACGTGGAGATCCAGAGGGCAGGAATCTCAGAATGTGAGATTGGAACCCTGGAGTGGATCCTTGTGGAAGCCATCCAAGTAGGAGCAACATTTGGAGGGAATTCCAATGGCGAGTTCTTCAAATGTGAAGATTGGAAATCCTCTCGAGAAAGACAAGAGTTTCAGTGAGACCAGTTGCCTCTTCGTGTGGCAAGCGTCTGGGTGGGTTGTTGAGAAATGCATAGAATCTGCTTTGGTAACATCTGTCATTTACTTTGGAGTATATTGTGTCTGACCACGGTTCACCTATTAATTAACATGTACCACATATTTACCCTGAATATTAGACTATAAGATAGATATGGTAATTTGTTTTATCTTCCCAAATTTGTATGTGTTCTGTAAAGGTACAGTTGGGGTGAAGGGATAGTGAATATCTGAACCATTTTCTTGTGTTTGTATTGAGATCTTTCCAATCTGTTTGTCTGGTGTAATGTAGTTCAATTTTCTTATTTCAATGTTTTGTTCTTTGTGTTAAAAATTCATCAGCAGGCTCCTGTGAATTCATTCATAGCTTTCTCCACAGTTTCTAAAAAAAAAGTTAGGATCTATCAGGCCAGGTTTCACTCTGGGATCTGATTTGTCCAGTATTAACATCAGCTGGATTGTAACAATAGTTCAATCTTCAGATTATGGAGACCATTACTGCCTAATGTGCACTGTGGCTCTTTGAGCACTGTCACCTATGGAATTGGTTGTGCTAAGACACCTGCTGAGCAGCCTGAGTTCTCATTATCATAATCTTGTGTTTTCTATAAGGCCTGCACCAGAGCGAGTGTGCAGTGTCTGACTACAGTTATTGCCAGCCTTAACGGGGAGGAGGGGAGAGGAGAGGACTCTACAGAGTCTGCACCGTCACAAATTCCTCTGCACCACCAACCAGCACAGATATACATCTTGTTGGACCTGAATCAAGGGGAGCACTGGGTGAGCCACACCTCATAAGTGAGCAAGAGGAAAAGAGTGAGGCAGATTCAACTATGGACAGTCACCTTGGAGAGCAGAAGACAACACATACACAGCCCTGCTCAGAAGATGCTGGGCCTCAGGTGTCACAAACAAGGAGCAAGGTGAGTCTTCAAGGAACAGAATCTGGGAAGAGTGTACTGCAGTCAGCACCACTGTGAAGCAGTCAAGGAAGAGCGTCCTGCAGTCAGCATCATGGTGAAACAGCCTGGGAAGAGTGTCCTGCAGTCAGCATCACTGTGAAGCAGTTTGACAAGGGCGTCCTGCAGTCAGTATCGCTGTGAAGCAGTCTGGGAAGAGCATCCTGCAGTCAACTTCACGGTGAGGCAGACTGGGAAGAGCGCCCTGCAGTCAGCATCTCTGTGAAGCAGTCTGGGAAGAGCGTCCTGAAGTCAGCATCACGGTGAAGTAATCTGGGCAGAGCATCCTGCAATCAACGTTGCTGTGAAGCAGCCTGGGAAGAGCGTCCTGCAGTCAGCATCACGGTGAAGCAATCTGGGGAGAGCGTCCTGCAGTCAACATCACTGTGAAGCAAAAATAAAAACAAAAAAACTGCGGATGCTGGAAATCCAAAACAAAAACAGAATTACCTGGAAAAACTCAGCAGGTCTGGCAGCATCGGCAGAGAAGAAAAGAGTTGACGTTTCGAGTCCTCATGACCCAGAAAGTTCTGTCGAAGGGTCATGAGGACTCGAAACGTCAACTCTTTTCTTCTCCGCCGATGCTGCCAGACCTGCTGAGTTTTTCCAGGTATCACTGTGAAGCAGCCTGGAAAGAGCGTCCTGCAGTCAGCATCATGGTGAAGCAGTCTGAGAAGAGTGTCCCACAGTCAGCGTTGCCACACTGTGCAGCAACCAAGATGAGGATAGCAACCACAGGCACCTTAACTGGATGCAGATACAAGAAAGCAAGCTATCTCCACCTCACCTCAACCACAGGGGAACAGCTTGTAGGAGTTTGCTTAACTCAAGGCACCATGCCGTTAGTTGCAGTTAATTGGTCACTTGGGTGAAGTTTTCTATACTTGTTTGGTCATTCATTTTTCCTGTTGTAATTAGAATTGGTTATGTAATCAATAGACCATTGTGTTATTGAAGTTTGATGTCAAAAGTGAAATGAGGTTAAAGGGACAGGGGGAGAGTTATTGGACTTGTTGCGGTTCCATGTTCCATGAGATAGGGCAATTGGTGGTGAGGGCCACATTCTCACTGGGGTAGTGATGAGATTAAGCAAATATGTGTGCTTGCTGGATAATGATTTTTTTCTGATGGAAGTTGTGTTAGGTGCCATCGGTCATAGGGCTGAGAGCCACTCAAGTGAAGCATTGCTGAATCCATGTGACCCTGGTACTCATGCCAGCCAGCCAACTGCTAAGGCCCGGGATGGCCCTAATGCTCTTCCTTCAATGTCTGGATGTCAGAGTCCTCAGCAGTTTCCCCTTCATCCTCTTCCTCTTCTTCCTCCTCACTGTCCTCCGAGGAAGAGTGGCATTCTAGGTCATCCTCTTCAACCAGCTCCAGTACTCTTTGTATAGTCATGTTATGCCGTGCACAGCAAAAATCACAGCACAAGATATTCTGGCTGGCTCCTGCTGAAGCTGCATTTTCAAGATACCAATGATCTGTTCAATACAGGTTTGTATTAGTAGATGGCCCTTATTGTAGCACCTCCGCATTTGTGTCTAGCTACTGGGCAGGCATCAAGAACCACCTCCTCAGAGGATAACTCTTACCCTTAGTCGCACCCATAGAGTCTGCATGTTGGTGTGAAGGGGCGTGGCACCAGGGACTCTCGAGGGATCACAGAATTACAGAATTGTTAAAGCACAGAAGGTGGTCATTTGGCCCATCGTGTCTGCATTGGTTCTCCAAATAAGCAACTGTCCCAGCACCATTTCCCAGCCTTCTTCTCATGACCCTGCACATTCTTCCTTTTCAAATAACAGTCTAATCCCCTTTTGAATACTTCAATTGAACTACACAACAGACTTGTGAGTAAAATTCTAGGTCATGCAATAAAAGGGAAAGCAGGCACTTGGATAAGAAATTAGCTGAGTGACAGGAAACAGAGAGTAGTGATAAATGGTTGTTTTTCAGATTGGAGGAAGGTTTGTAGTGGAGTTCCTCAGGTGTCAGTATTGGGGAGCTTGCTGTTCCAGATGTATATTAATGACCTAGACAATGGTGGGCAGGGCATGATTTCAAAATTGGCAGATAATTGGAAGATTGGAAATGTTGTCAACTGTGATGGGGATAGTCTTGAAATTCAAAAGGACATAGATATGTTGGTGGATTGGGCAGACAAGTGGCAGATGAAGTTCAATGTAGAGAGAAGTGTGAGATGATCCATTTTGGCAGGAAAAATATTGTGAGACAGTATAAAATAAAGGGAGAGACTCTAAAGGAGGTGCAGGAACATAGGGATCTCGCTGTATATGTACATAGGTCATTGAAGATGGCAGGGCATGTGGAGAGAGCAGTTAACAAAGCATATTGTATCTTAGGCTTTATTAATAGGTGGATTGAGCATAAGAGTATGGAGGTCATGTTGAACTTGTATAAGACACTAATTAGGCCTCATCTGGAGTACGGCGTCCAGTTATGGGTGTCATATTTGAGGAAGGGTGTGAAGGCATTGGAGAGAGTATAGAGGAGATTCACAAGAATGTTTCCCGGGATGAAGAACTGTAGCTATGAGGATGGATTGGAGAGGTTGGGGCTGTTTTCCTTGAACCTTGCACATTCTCTCTTTTCAAATAGAATTACAATTCCCTTTTGAATACCTCAATCGAACCTGCCTCCACCACCCTTTCAGGAAGTTTGTTCCAGACTCCAACCACCCGCTGGGTGAAAAATTTTTTCCTCACATCATATTTACTCCTTTTGCCAATTATTTTGAATCTGTGCCCTTTAGATCTTGATGTTTTCCTGAGTGGGAACAATTTCTCACTATTTACCCTGTCCATACTCCTCAGGATCTTGAATACTTCTATCAGTTCTCCTCTCAGCCTTCTTTTCTCCAAGGGGGATAAGGAAGGGGAGCGGGACTAGGTGGAATGGTCTTTCAGGGAGCCAGTACAGATTCAATAGGCTGAATGACCTCCTTCTGCACTGTAATGATACTGTGACGCTGTGAACCTGCCTCTACCTCACTCTCAGGCACTGCGTTCCAAACTCTAACCATTTGCTTTGTTAAAATGTTTTTCCTGATATCACTTTTGCTTTCTTCTAATTACTTTAAATCTGTGCCCTTTTGTTCTCAATACTTTCATGAGTAGGAACAGTTTCTCCCTATCTACTCTGTCCAGACCAGTCATGATTTTGAATACCTCTATCAAATCTTTTCTCAACCTGAGGTTGAACTAGTGACTTATACAAATTCAACATAACCCCCTTGCTCTTGTACTCTATGTCTCTATTAGCAAAGCCCAGGATATTGCATTATTTGCTAACTGCTCCCCCAACTTATCCTGCCACCTTCAATGATTTATGTACATATACACCCAGATCCTTCTGTTCTTCCACCCCCTTTAGGGATGTATTTGATATTGTCTCTCCAGTTCTTCCTGCCAAATGAATAACTTCACATTTCTTTGCATTGAACTACACCTACCACCTGTCCACCCATTTCACTAACTTGTCTATGTATTTTTAAAGTTCTACACTGTCCCCCTTACAGTTCACAATGCTTCCAAGTATTGCATCATCTGCAAACTTTGAAACTGTGCCCTTTACACCAAGATCTAGGTCATTAATGTATATCAGGAAAAGCAAAGGTTACAACGCTGACCTCTGGGGAACTCCATGACAAATCCTCCTCCAGCACACAAAACATCCACTAACCACAACTGTTTCCTGTCACTCTGCCAATTCCATATCTGTGTCGCTATTGTCACTTCTGCAGGATGTGAGAGCTTCTCCATGCCGGTGTGATCCAGGGGAAACACATCTGCAGTAAGTTTTTGCAGCTGCAGGAACCTTGGCTTCAAGTCACTGAGCTGGAGGCCAAGCTGCAGACACTGCGGAATATCAGGGAGGGGGAAAGTTACCTGGACATTTTATTCCAGGAGGCAGACACACCCCCAACGATAGAGTCTTCTGATTTGGCCAGGGACAGGAGGGTATGATTGCAAGTGAGGAAGGTAAGGGGGCCCAGAGGGCAGGACTGCAGGAGCCTCGGCCTTTGCAATTGTATAACAGGTTTGAGGTTTTTTTCAACTTGTTTGGATGAGAGTGGGAGTCACAGGGTGGATGAGCTAACTGGCCATGGCACCGTGGTACAGGAAGCCATTGAAGTGGGTGGAGTTACAAGGAATGTAGTGGTAGTAGGGGACAATATAGTCAGAGGGATTGATACCATTCTCTGCAGAAAAGATTGTGAGTCCAGACAGCTGTGTTCCCTGCCTGGTGCCAGGGTTTGGGACATCTGCTCGGAGCTGGAGAGGGACTTGCAGTGGGAGGAGGAGGACCCAGTTGTCATGGTCCATGTTGGTATCAATGACATAGGCAGGACAAAGAAAGAGGTTCTGCATAGTCAGTATGAGGAGCTTGGCACCAAATTACGAAGAAGAACCTCAAAGGTCATAATCTCTGGTTTATTACCTGAGCCACATGCAAATTGGCAAAGGGCAAATCGGATTAGGGAGATGAATGTGTGACTCAAAGCCTGGTGTAGGAGAAGTGAGTTGCAGTTTGTGGAGCCTGGCACCAATACCGGGGGAAGTGGGATTTGTACCGTTGGGACGGTCTACACCTGAACCATGCTGGGACTAGTGTTCTTGCTAGCCATATAACTAGGGAAGTTGAGAGTGTTTTAAACTAAGTAGTGGGGGCAAGGGTACACATTTGGGAAGATGTGGTAAATCAGAGTAGAGACAGGGCAAAAGAGAGAGGTATTATTATGGGAAATGAAAAACAGATCATGACAGGAAGGGATAAAGAGTACAATTCTAACAGTAAATCAACAAATGAGACTAGAGATTATAAAAAAGAATAAAAGGATAACATTAAAGGCTCTGCATCTGAATGCACAAAGCATTCAAAACAAAACAGATGAACTGACAGCACACACACAAATTAATAAGTATGATTTGATAGCCATTACAGTGACATAGCTGCAGAAGGATGTGGATTGGAACCTGAATATTAAAGGATATTGAACATTTAATTTAGGATGGACAGGAAGTGAGGAAAAGGTGGAGGGGTGGCCCTATTAGTAAATGATGGTATTAGCACAATAGAGAGGGATGACCTAAGTTCAGGAAACCAGGATATGGAAACAGTTTGGGTAGAGATGAGAAATGGTAAAGGCAATAAGTCAATTGTGGGAGTCATGCACAGGCCCCCTAACAGTAACCACATGTTAGGATTGAGCATAAAAGAAGAAATAATTGGAGCTTGTCAGAAAGGCATGGCGATAATCATGGGAGATTTCAATTTACACATAGACTGGAAAAATCAAATGGGCAAAGGTAGCCTCGATGAGTTCATAGAATGTTTTCAGGATAGCCTCTTAGAACAGCATGTTCTACAGCCAACCAGAGAGCAGGCTATACTAGACCTGGTATTGTACAATGAGATGGGATTAATTAATGAAGTCATAGTGAAGGCGCCCCAAGGTAGCAGCAACCATAATATGATTGAATTTTACATTCAGTTTGAGGGAGAGAGGACTGGGTCTGAGACTATATTTTTAAATTTGACTAAGGGCAATTATGAGGGCATGAAAGCAGAGCTGGCTAAAGTGAGTTGGCAAATTAGGTTAAGGGATAGGTCAATAGAGATGCAGTGGCAAACATTTAAGGGAATATTTCAGAATACACGGAATAGATACATTACATGACTAAGAAAAAGTCCAGTGGTTAACTAAAAAGGTTAAAGATAGCTTAAAGAAAAAGTAAATAATTGTGCAAATACAGGTGGAAGGTCAGAAGATTGGACAGAATATAAGGAACAGCAAAGGATAACTAAAAGATTATTAAGGAGGGAAAAATTAGAGTACGAGAGAAAGCTAACCAGAAACATAAAAACAGATAGTAAGAGTTTCTATAAATATTTTAAAAAGAAACAAGTTAACAAAGTGAGTGTTGGTCCTATAGAAAGTGAATCTGGAGAATTGATCATGAAAAACAAAGAGATGACAGATGAATTGAACAGGTATTTTACAACAGTCTTCACTTAGAGCATACAAGTAACATCCCAGAGAAGTGGGTACTGAGTAAATTGTTGGAGCTGTGGGCTGACAAGTGCCTGGGTCCTGATGGACTTCATCCTCAGGTCTTAAAAGAAGTGGCAAGGGAGATAGTTGATGCATTGGTTTTGTGGAACGCCTTAGATTTTGGGCAGATCCCATTAGATTGGAAGATAGCAAATGTAACTCCATTATTCAAAAAGGGAGACAGAAAATAGGAAACAACAGGTCAGTTAGCTTAACATCTGTCATAGGGAAAATGTTAGAAGCAATTATTAAAGAAGTTATAGCAGGACATTTGGATAAGTTCAAGGTAATTAGGCAGAGTCAACATGGTATTACGAAAGGGAAGTCATGTTTAACCAACTTATTGGAGATAAAGACCATCCACTCAACCTTTTCTCCTGTCTCTCTTTTTCTTAAAGACTTCATTGAGCTTATTGTCTCAAAGACAACCCACTTATGCTCCCTTAACACCATTCTCGTTAAATTGCTGAACACCTACTTTCTCTTCCTGTACACTATCCTAGTTAATATTGTAAATGGTTTAATCAATTCAGGTAGTTCAATTTCATAATTACAGTCATGATACCTTTTAAATATTCAAATCTTCATCCCTGTGTTCTTAAAGATTATTGCTCCATCGCCAACTATCTTCTCCTCTCCAAAATCCTTAAATGCTGTAACCTCCAAAACCTGTGTCCCTCTATCTCACAAGTCCTTGTTAGAATCTAATTAATCAGGTTTCAATCAGTGTCACAACACTGTCACTGCTCTAATCAGAGTGGAAAATTACATCCTTTATGACTACTTTTATTTCTTGGGATATGGGGTTGTCATTGATAAGGCCAACATCTCTAAATGTCCCAGAGAAGATGTCGATGACTTGCCTTTTTACAGTACAGCAGTCAATACGGTGAAGGCCCGCTCACAGTGCTATCAGGAAGGGAGTTAGAGGATTTTGGCCCAGCAATGATGAAAGAAAACAGCAAAATATATTCAAGTCAAGATGGAATAGGACGTGGAGCTGATGGCATATCCATGGCCCACCAAACCTTCCTCTGCTGTCTAGCTCAGTGGTTCTACTTCCACTTTTACGTCTCTGACCACAGCCAGAGCATTTCCAGTACTGGTAGCTCTTCCAGTATCTCTTCCACCCTCACATCATTATCCCTAGAGCGCCTCAAGGATTTAAGCTTGAGCCAGTCCTCTTCCTCATCTACATGTCCACATTTCATAAGATTGAATAGGCATGAGTCATGTGTATGCTAATGGCACAAAATGCTACCTCCCCACAACTTCTCTTGACCCTCCCGGTTGCTCCTGCATTGCTGAATTTTTGAGGCCCCCTGAAGGCAGGAACATTGCTGGGGGTCCCCAAAATTGCAGCAGCAGGCAGAATGTAAATTTCAAGGCACTGATCCCAGCTCCAGCATTAAACACCAACATGGGAGAGGAGAGACTGGGACAGGAATCCTGCTTTCGTTGCAATTGAGGCCAACTAAAACTATTGAAAAGTGCATTTAGAGCTTGCCAAGGGTGCAGTTTAAATTTTTAAAGGGGTGGACAGATTACCCATACCTTCAGAAGCTGACCAGCTAAAGGCAGGCATGTAAAGAGTGGGGAGCCAGTTATGGCTGTCCCAGGGCATCACCCTAGCTCCATTGGACAGTCAGTGGGGCAAAGGTGGAACTGGACACTTGGTGCTGCGCAGGTGGCAGGGAGAGCTGGCACTTAGTGTCTGGGTTTCGAAAGGGGTGGGCACCTCCTCACTCCCCAGCCTCATGGGATCAGACAGCAGGGCCAAAGGCTGTCATGGACAATTGGGCTGCCACCTACCCAGAAGGCAGGCTCCAATCATCATGCCTTGATGATGGTTTTATGACTATCAGATTCTGGGCACTGTGGTGATGAGAGGTAACACCCACCACAGGAAGTGATCAGGCATCAGAAGGGCACAGGAGAGGAAAGAGGGCAGGAAGGCAACAGAGCCCAAAACTCAACACAGGATCTCCCGCCAATGACAAAGCCAGCTGAAGGTGACTGAGATCCCATGCAACAGGAGACTGCAAGTCTCTAGAGAGGGGGTCACAGACATCTGTGACCTCATCACCAAAAACCTTGCACCTCGCACCTCGTCACACTGGTCGCCAGCGACCGTTAAAGTAATTATGGCCTTCAGCTTATTCACTACAGGGTCATTCCAAAGATCTGCTGGGGCACTTGGCCCATCATACCTCATTGATCACTGATATATTCTTTGCCAGAGCTGGATAGCACATTCATTTAACAACAGACAAGGCCTCGTAGGAACAGAGGGCATTGGGATTTGCCTCCATCACTAGATTCCTCTGTTTACAGGACATCATTAATTGCACCCATTTGGCCATCAAGGCTCCCAGCAACCAGCGAGATCCATCAACAGGAAGGGCTTTCACTCCTTCATATTTCAAATGATCTGTGACAACAGCAAGAGCTTATTCCAAGTCCATGTTCGCTTTCCTAGTAGTTGCCATGACTCCTTCATACTCTGCCAGCCCAGGCTGCCTCATATTTTCACTCCAACCCCAAAGTGCTGGGATGAATCTTAGGGGTACCCTTGATTGGGTGGCTACTGACTCCTCTGTGGGAGCAGAGATAGAGGCATAAATGCGATACAACCAATGCACCTGTTTAGTAGGACAACGATTGGGCAGGCCAACTGGCTTCTCAAGATGCCTTTCTAGTGCCCGGATGCAGTAGGGTGGTGCCCTCCAGCTTCCTTCTGCAAGGATCTCGATCACTGTGGTGGTTTGTTGAGTTCTCCATTACATCATCCTTCAGGATGGTGTGGACATTGAGGATAGTGAGGGCCTGGAAAGAGGAGCTCATCAAGGGAGGAACAGAGGCAGGAGGAGGAAGAGGAAGCAGAATGAGGTTACGCTGAGCTGAGAGGTGCCTCTGCTGCACGATGAGTGTCCTTTGCCATGACCCTTCAGGAAATGCATCTCCTCCTTCTCCCTCACGGCCTCCAGCATTAGATTCTTGGTTGACATTGATGAAGAGAGAGCCTTCCCTACCCCAGATGTCAGGCTTCCAGTTCCCCTGTGACATCTTGTTTCCCGCTGATCTGGAAAGTTTTTGCATAAAATCCAAAAATTTTTTTAAAAATTCAGATTTCTCCCTTTTGGTAACGGGCAGCTTCAGTGAGCACTGCTGTGGGGAGTGTAAATCAGCCCTGTACTTCATGTGGCCCACCCCCATTCCCACTCCCCTGGCTCTAAGTAGACAGGAAACCTGTTTCCATCCCAACTAAGGACTTCCTCATGTGAAGATATTAACTTTGATTAATTTCCCATTGGGAGCATGTTTCTGACCAGAACACTGTCCCAGCTCTTATTTTCCTGCCTCTGTGGTGAAAACTCAGCACCCACTCTTGGATCAGCTGCAATTTTTTCCAGTTAGCAGGAAATTGAAGCCATCAACTTTCAGCCCCACTACAAAGTCCACGTACTTGTCAATAACCACATCTCCTTCTCTGGTCATTACCTCAGGCTGAACCAAACAGTTTGTGACTCTAACATCCTGTTTAACTGCAAACTTTGCTCCTGACACTATTACCTCTCCATCATTAAGGCCAGCAACTCTTGCCTCGACATCCATCTCAGTTTTTCAACTGCTGAATCTCTCATCCTTTGTTGCCTCCCAGCTCAACTATTTCAGTGGTCTCCTGGCATCCCTGGCATTCTTCATCCTCTTTAAATCTCAGCTCATCATAGCTCTATCCCACACAAAATCCTGTTCACCCAAGCACTGCTGTACTTACTGACAATAATTGGCTCCCAGACCCCCAACACCTTAAATTTAAAATTCTCATCTTCATGTTGAAATCCCTTGAAGGTCTCATCCCTCCCTATCTCTGTAACTTCTTCCAACCCTACAACAACTGCCCCACATTCATCCAACCATTTCAGAGTTATTTGCTCCCAACTCTTGGCTTTTATTTATCTGGATTGGCAGCTCTATTTTCAGTTGTTTAGACCCTGCATTCTGGAATTCCCTCTTTAAGTCATCATACTCCTCATTTTAAGATCTTCCTTAAAACCTACCTCTGTGACCAAACTTTTGGCTACCCAATCTAATATCTCCAGTTTTAGCTCAGTGTCCAATTTTTTATTGATTACATCACTGAAGTGCCTTGGGATGTTTTTTCTATGATGTTACTTCAATGCAACTTATTATTACTGTTGACTCCCCTATCATTCCTGATCATAATAGGTAATAGTTTCAATGTCTGGCTTTAATAAACATCCTCCAGATGCCTATAGCCTGGAACCTTTCTTTTCATACCTGCGCAAATTCTGTATTATTAAACACAACACTTAATCATTGCTCAATGCCAAAATCCTTTCTTTGAGAAAAATAATGATTAAAAATATTGAAAAGTGATACTGTATTTATAATTTCCATTTGTTTTTTTCCTTCTGTATAATTTTAATAAATCTGTAACTATAACGAGGCATTCCAGCATTGTGCAGTAAAGAAGAGCTCCGTCAACATTTCCCAAAGTCAAAAACTTAATTAGAGTGTTTGCTTCTCTGTGATTCTCCACTAGCCATATTCCTATGGTATTTGACTGATGTAAATCAGGAAACACATCTACACAACCAGGATAAACATTGTGAATGCTGGAAAACTTTTTGCAATCTATTAGGATCATTGCCTCCAAAACTCTCCCACTAGACCCACCCCTGTATGTTCATTTCAAATGGATGGAAAATAGCTGTCCATTCCTTTCTGTCCCCACAAGTTCCAATGTAGTCTTTCCATATGAGAATGTGACTTAAAGTACTTTCTCTGATCCCCCAGAGTCCAAGTCCCAGTGTCTAGGACCAGGTAAGTGTGAGGGTACTCTCGGCCGGGAGGGGAGGTGAGTTGGGGGCAGAGTGGAGAGGGGGGGCTAGTGGTCTTGGTGCAGAGGCCAGGAGTAGGGCGGGAGAGGGAATACTTTGTGGGGCAGACCAGAGGGGGCTGGGGCAACCGATATAGATAGGGGGCTCTTGAGGGAAGTTCATCCTCTTCCCACCTGAGGCCTGAGCAGGGTCTCCTGCCAGACATCCCCTCTGTCACTGAACCTCTCCTGCCAGCTTCAAAAGTGAGGCTGGATAGGAAAAGGCGCTCAAGTGATCAATTGTGGTGAGGGTGCGAAGGCCACTCTAGGCCTTGCCCAACTCAACCCCCATCACCACCCATCCACCCCCCCAACCCCTGTAAAATTGGGGACAGGTCGAGGGTGAGGGCAGGCAGGAGGGCAGTGGAAAGGCCACCGGGGAATTTTATGGGCTCATCCACTTGCAAACTTGCTGGCAGGGGACCATAAAGTTCTACCCCATGTCTCTTTAATAGAGATTAAATCTAAACTGTTCATTTCTATTCAAGCTACTCATTCATCTGTCTTATTGTGAATACTTCAAACATTCAGATAAAGCATCTTTAATTCTTTTTTTTACTATTTTTATTTGCATGGATCTTATTCATTGATGCATTATTATTATGAAACTCTCTGTTCCCTCCTATCCCACTCAGCTTGCCTTTACTAAAATTGCTACATCATTCTGTTGTCTCGACTTGCTCTTTAGATTTCTAAAGCTTCCTTCACCTGAACCTTCCCCTCCTCCTTCCAACTTAGTTATACAATCTGCCAGGATACTGATCCCAGCCTGGTTTAAATGGAGTCCATCCCAATGGAACAGCTCTCTCTTTCCTCAGTGCTGGAGCCAGTGCCCCATGAATTGAAATCCCCTCCTCCCATGCAATCCTTTTTGAACCATGCGTTTAAGTCTCAAATCTGCTTGACATTATGACAATTGGCATGTGGCTCAGCTGACAATCCAGAGATTATGATCTTATTCCTAATTCTACCTATGTCATTGGTTCCTACATGGACCATGACAATTGGATCCTTCCCCTCCCACAACAAGTTCATCTCCAGTCACTAGGATATGTCCTCAACCCTGATGCTTGGTAGGCGACACAACCTTCGGAACTCTCAGTCTCAATTGCAAAGAACAACATGGTGTGTTCCTTAATTTAAAGCAATTTACAGTATGTGAAATGTTTTAAGATGTTGCTGAGATGCATGATACGTTTTATAAAAATGCAAGTAATTTTTAAGTTACAATATTAGTTTTTTCTTTTTTAAATAGTAGCAAATGGTGTATTTCAGCATTTTCTAATTTTATTTAGGAACATCAATAATCTTTTGAGGTCAAAAGAATAAAACAACAATGGAAGTCTATTTACCACAGATTTACCATGATCACCACAGGAAAATAAGACCAGTATTTTCTTTTTAACCTGATTACATTTGTGGTGTTAACAGTGATATACCTTGAGTTACTGTTGCACATATCTGAGTCTCCAATTTAAGAAGCAGTCAAAATATGAAGGAATTAACAACTATAATTAGTTTTGTGTTGAATGTCTGCATTTGTGTGCTTGTTTTTTTCTATGCATTGTGTGCAAAGCTTCTATACACAATGAAATCCTATTTTGTTAATAAATCTTACTGTTTGTATTATTCATCTAGGATATTGCTGCAGGCAAAAAAATCGCCCAAATTGTATCTATTTAAAATGTATTTAATGGTGCATACTATTCAATCACTATTAATGATCTGTTTATTTTGTGTGTGGTATAGAATCATCAGTCTGTCCAAGGTAAAAGGCATACCCTTCAGGACTGCTTTCAGGGCTACGCCAAACACAGTCACGTGCAAGCAAAGATGTATTTCAAGAAGAGTCTGGGAATAAACTTCCTCTTCTTGCAGTGAAGATGTAGAATCATAAGTACCTTAAAGAAAGAACTTACATTTATATAGACCATTTCACAATCTCTGGATGTTCCAAAGTGTTTAACAACCATTGGCATCCTTCCATCTGCACAAGAAAATGGACATGCAGCAAATCAAATCCAATGGGTATGGGATAGTTCATATGGTGAACTTTTGCTGATGGCTGAAGAGACCAATCCATGAGAAGTAGGTTCTGCCACAAAGTCCACATGCGAAGTGGTTATCGGGTGTCATTGTGGGATGTTGCTTTTGGTGTTGGCGCCTGTTCTCATTGATCATCATGGTGACACACACCAGCCACAGGTGACATCACCATTTTCATCTATCATCAACTAGTGTCTCCCAAGTATGCTTTATGTCACACTTGCAAGTGTTGTTGAAGTGGAGCTTTGGGCATCCTGGTCATCTGGCTCTGCCTGTATCACCATAAAGAAAATTCTTAGGTATGTGACTGCCTTCCATCCTGCAAGCCTGAGCCAGTGAAGTTGCCTCTGCTTTATTAGTGCTAATATATTTGGGAGCTTTGCCTTTGAGAGGATTGCCACAATTGTGATTTTGTCCATCCATGAGATGCCCAGAATGTGCACCAAACAGTGAAAGATGAAAGTTGTTAAGCTATCTTTTTTGATAGGATCCATGTTTCACAGCCATACAATAAGGTGCCTCACAAACCAACATCCTGGTCGGAAGAGTCAATCAATTTATAACCCATTAAATAACCTTAGAGTGTATTCACTTCTGTAATGTAGGAAATGCAGCAGTCAATTTGCACACACCAACGTTCCACAAACAGCAATATGATAGTGATCAGATAATTTGTTCTAGTGGATATAGCCAAGTCACACACCATCTTGACTTGAAAATATATTGCTGCTCCTTCACTGTCACTGGTAAAAATCTTGTAACTCCCTTCCTAACAGCACTTTGGGTGTACCAACACCACATGGACTCCAATGGCTCACTACCACCTTCTTAAGGACAATTAGGGAGAACGGGCAAAAAATGCTGGCCTTGTCCCTCACATCACACAAATGAATTAAAAAATGTATATGGAAGATGCCATGCTCCCAGTGTAATACAAAAGTTTAAAAAACGGACCTGAGCACATAAAACCTGAGCAACATGGGTTTACAAAAATCAGTACAGAAGGAAGATATTCAGCCCATCATGTCTGTGCTGGCTCCCTGCAAGAAAAACCTAGTCCCATTCCCCCACCTTTTTCCCTGTAGCCCTACAAACGCTTTCCCTTCAGACAATTATCCCATTCACTTTTTGAGTTCATGTCTGAATCTACCTCCACCACACTCTCAGATAGCACATTTCAGATTCTAACCACTCGCTGCACAGAAAGCTTTTCCTTATGTAGCTTCCTTATCAATCTCCTTAAATCAGTGTCCTTCAGTTCTCGATCCTTTCACCAATGGAAACAGTTTCTCCCTATGCTTTCTGTCCAGACCCCTCAAGATTTTGAACAACTCTAACAAATCTACCCTCAGCCTTCTCATTTCCAAAGAAAACAGAGATAAAAACAAAAAAACTGCGGATGCTGGAAATCCAAAACAAAAACAGAATTACCTGGAAAAACTCAGCAGGTCTGGCAGCATCGGCGGAGAAGAAAAGAGTTGACGTTTCGAGTCCTCATGACCCTTCGACAGAACTGTCGAAGGGTCATGAGGACTCGAAACGTCAACTCTTTTCTTCTCCGCCGATGCTGCCAGACCTGCTGAGTTTTTCCAGGTAATTCTGTTTTTGTTTCCAAAGAAAACAGTCCAGCTTCTCCATTCTATCCACATAACTGACATCCCTCATCCTAGTGTCTTCACATCCTTCTTAAAAGTTTGATGCCCAGAATTGAACTCAATACTCCAGTTGAGGCCGAATCCATAACTTCCTTGCTTTTGTATTCTATGCCCATATTGATAAAGCCCAGCACCGTGTATGCTTTATTAACTGCTCCCTCAGCCAGCTCTGCCACCTTTAATGATTTATGTACAAAAACTCCCATGTCCCTCTGCTCCTCCAACCCCTGTGGAATTGTACATTTTATTTTATATTGCCTCTTCTCGTTCTTCACACTAAAATGAATCACTTCATGCTTCTCTGCATTAAATTTCATCAGCCACTTGTCTGTTCTTTCCACCAGCCTGTCTAGTGTTTTTTAAAGTTTAACGCTAAACTCCTTATAGTTCACAATACTTCCAAGTTTTGGAAATGTGCCCAAGTCTAGTTATTAACACATATCAAGAAATTTGGTTCATCTTAACCATCTGTATGAAAAGAAACACCCTCCCTCCCATTTGTCATTTCATAAATGATTGCAGGATTTCCCCTCTACTGCTCCATATGGAAACCCATTCGTCTTGTTAATCACGCTTAGTGTAATTAAATTTGCCATTTAGTGCCTTAAAGCCAAGTCTTCTTGACCTAATCTCAAAACCTAGTTTGACATAATTCCCAAACTATCATTTCCATACCAGTTACCATCTTATATACCACAAAAGGCCACCTTTTAGTCATCCATATTCAAGGCTAGAAAGACCATGGGGTGAAATTTGCCTGGAAAATAGTATAAAATGGGCGATCACAAATCAGCAGTCCATTTTACATCCACCCAACATTCTTTTCCGTTCACTCTGAAAGTAAATCAAGCAGAGTGTAAAACAAGCTACCAATTTTCTTTCACTCATTTTGCACCACTATGCGAGCCCAATTTCACCCCCATTCCAGGTTTTCCAAACTCTTCTCATACCTCAATCTTCACTGGAGTTTAGCCCCACTAGAGTTTAGATCTTGAATGTCTCCCTGTTGTGTCTCAGTGATCAGAACTAGAATGTGTTCCTCAGGTTTTTTTTTTTACATATAGAGCTGCATCAACACCCATGAGGTTCTATTCATAAAATGAATTGTTGGTAAGATTTTAGAGTCCATTATTAAGGATGAGATTTCAGAATACTTGGAAGTGCATGATAAAATAGGGCAAAGGCAGCATGGTTTCATCAAGGGGAGGTCATGCCTGACAAATCTGTTAGAATTCTTTGAGGAGGTAATGAGTAGATTATACAAAGGAGAGCCAATGGATGTTATCTACTTGGACTTCCAGAAGGCCTTTGACAAGGTGCCACACAGGAGGCTGCTCAGTAAGATAAGAGCCCATGGTGTTAGAGGCAAGGTACTAGCATGGATAGAAGATTGGCTATCTGGCAGGAGGCAGAAAGTGGGGATAAGGGGGTCCTTCTCAGGATGGCGGCCGGTGACTAGTGAAGTTCCGCAGGGGTCAGTGTTGGAACCACAACTTTTCACTTTATACACTAATGATCTAGATGAAGGAACTGAGGGCATCCTGGCTAAGTTTGCAGATGATACAAAGATAGGTGGAGGGACAGGTAATATTGAGGAGGCGTGGAGGCTGCAAAAGGATTTGGACAGGTTAGGAGAATGGGCAAAAAAGTGGCAGATGGAATATAACGTGGGGAAGTGTGAGGTCATGCACTTTGGTAGGAAGAATAGAGGCATAGCCTATTTTCTAAATGGGGAGAGAATTCAGAAATCTGGAGTGCAAAGGGACTTGGTAGTCCTAGTCCAGGATTCTCTTAAGGTTAACTTGCAGGTTGAGTCGGTAGTTAGGAAGGCAAATGCAATGTTGGCATTTATTTTGAGAGGACTAGAATATAAAAGCAGGGATGTGCTGCTGAGGCTTTATAAGGCTGTGGTCAGACCACATGTAGAATATTGTGAGCAATTTTGGGCCCCGTATCTCAGGAAGGATGTTCTGGCCCTGGAGAGGGTCCAGAGGAGGTTCACGAGAACGATCCCAGGAATGAAAGGCTTAACATATGAGGAACGTTTGAGCACTCTGGGTCTATACTTGATGGAGTTTAGAAGGATGAGGGGGGATCTGATTGAAACTTACAGAATACTGAAAGGCCTGGATAGAGTGGACGTGGGGAAGATGTTTCCATTAGTAGGAGAGACTAGGACTCGAGGGCACAGCCTCAGAGTAAAGGGAAGACCTTTTAGAACAGAGTTGAGGAGAAACTTCTTTAGCCAGAGAGTGGTGAATCTTTGGAATTCATTGCCACAGAAGGCTGTGGAGGCCAGGTCATTGAATGTATTTAAGACTGAGATAGATAGGTTCTTGATTGGTAAGGGGATCAAAGGTTATGGGGAGAAGGCGGGAGAATGGGGTTGAAAAACTTATCAGCCATGATTGAATGGCGGAGCAGACTCGATGGGCCGATTGGCCTAATTTCTGCTCCTATGTCTTATGGTCTTATGGAATTGATAGTTGTCTCCTCTTTTAATTTAGATATTGTTTAAGTAAAGAAAGCATAAAGATACAGAATGCCTTCCACATACATGTCACCAAGCATAAATATGATGTGTGCCCTGACAACATTCCGGCAGTGACACTGGAAACTTATTCTCCAGAACTAACAATGCCCCTAACCAAGCTGTTCCAATACAGCTACAAAATTGATATCTACCCAGCAATGTGGAAAATTTTCCATATTCTACAAAAAAGAAGAGAGATCTAATCCAGCCAATTTCCACCCAGCAGTCTACCCTTGATGATCAGAAAAGTGATGGAAGGTGTTGCCGACTGTTTTCAAGCGGCTTACGCAACGATATCTTACTCAATGATACTCAATTTGTGCTCAGGGCCTCTCAGCTCCTAACCTCATTACAGCCTTGATCCAAACATGAACTGAAGAGGTGAGGTGAGAATAATTTCCCTTGACACCAAAGCAGCATTTGACCGATTGTGGCATCAAGGAGCCCTAGCAAAACTGTGCCAGTGAAAATTAGGG
Source organism: Carcharodon carcharias (assembly GCF_017639515.1). Classification (NCBI taxonomy): domain Eukaryota; kingdom Metazoa; phylum Chordata; class Chondrichthyes; order Lamniformes; family Lamnidae; genus Carcharodon; species Carcharodon carcharias. The sequence continues at coordinate 168,348,334 of NC_054469.1, forward strand.
GGTAAACTCTCCACTGGTTGGAGTCATATCTAGCATCATGGAAGATGGTTGTGCTTGTTGGTGGTCTATCATCTTAGTTCCAGGACATCACTGCAGGAGTTCCTCAGGGTAGTGTCCTTGGCCCAACCATCTTCAGCTGCTTCATCAATGACCTTCCCTCCATCATAAGACCAGAAGTGGGGATGTTTGCTGATGATTACACAATGTCCAGCACCATTCGCGACTCCTCAGATACTGAAGCAGTCCATGTGCACATGCAGCAAGAGCTGGACAACATTCAAGTTTGGGCTGATATGTGGCAAATAGCTTTTGCATCAAACTAGTGCTTGGCAGTGAACACCTCCAACAAGAGAGAATCTAACTATCTCCCCTTGAAATTCAATGGCATTATCATCACTTGCATCCCCACCATCAGCATCCAGTGGACTTACCATTGACCAAAGACTTAATGCGAACAACCACATAAACACTGAGGCAAAAAGAGCAGGTCAGAGGTTGGAAAATCTATGGAGAGTAACTCACTTCCTGACTCTCAAAGCCTGTCTATCATCTACAAGGCACACACAAGTCAGGAGTGCGATAGAATACTCTCCTTTTGCCTGGATAGGTGCAGCTCCCACAACACTCAGAAGGCTTGACACCATCTAGAACAAAGTAGCCTGCTTGATCGGCATCCTATTCACCACCATAAACATTGACTCCCTCCATCACCGACACACTGTGGCAGCAGTGTGTACCATCCATAAGATGCTCTGCAGCAACTTCCACTGGACCTTCCAAACCTGCAACCTCCACTACCTTGAAGGACAAGGGTAGCAGATACATGGGAACATCACCGCCTGCAGGTTCCCCTCCAAGTCACACTCCATCCTGACTTGGAAATATATCGCTGTTTCTTCACTGTCATTGGGTCAAAATCCTGGAATTCCCTTCCTAACAGCACTGTGGGTGTACCTACACCATGTGGACTGCAGCAGTTCAAGGTGACAGCTCACCACCACCTTCTCAAGGGCAATTAGGGCTGGGCAATAAATGCTGGCCCTCCAGATACATCCCATGAAAGAATAAAGAAGTGGTTACAAAGATCTGTAGCTTTTGATAATGAGCTTTGGATGTCCTCATGCAGGAATTATTAAGTTTTGTTATTATTTTGAGTGATATTTTTGCATGGAGATGTTGAGCATTTGATAGTTTAGTTTAATTTTTGCAGAAAGTTTTTGAAATTTGAATGAAGAGTGAAAGAAAAAGAACATGGCCAAAATTTTACACTCCCCTCCTCCCCGCCCCTGGTGGATTTTGAGGCGGGGGAGAGTAAAACCGTATGGATGGGATTCCCTTCAGGTTCCTGCCCGCCCCGACCTGATTTTATGCTGGATGGGGAGGGCCTGTGACGGTAAGCCTGCCCTTGCCCCAATTAAGTCTTTTAAATGGTCACTTAATGTCCATTTAAGGGTCTTTTATCACTTAGCCTCACCGTGAAAGTAAAGTCAGTCCGATCTCAGGTGGGAAGTGGGGGCACCTCCATCAGAAGCTCCCTTCTGACTGGAGGTGCCCTCCCCTTAAGGCCCAGTGACTTCTGGACCTCCCTCACCCCCTGCCTGTCCCCCAAAACCCCGATCACCTCCCTCGTGACCCCCCAGGTTTTCCCTCCCTTCCCTGCCCTGGGACCCCTGCCACTTATCTGTTCTCTGGTTCCTGGGACTTAGTGCCAGGCAGCTCCCTTTAGTATCTCTTCCGGCCACTGCAGCGCTGTGCCTGGAGGGACTGGAGAGGCAGGACTTGCACCAGGGTGAGGGGCAGAACTCCCGCCTTAGGCCAATCAATGCCAATCCCCCGCCATGCTAAAAGTTCAGCCCTATGTGGTATACTTTGTTATTGGTAAAGATAGTCCCATAATAAGTTCTTATTACATTTCTATTGAGACCATTATAAATAGCTCACCATGCTCCCCAACTCTTGAGGGAACATTTCCTTTCCCCACTATTGATTGTGACATTATACAGGCATTTATGAGGAAAATATTTATAACATTTATTCTTATGGCAGTTCCTATCACTATATCTTTAACCTCAGAAATAAATATTTTTTAAAAATATATAACATGTTTTTGCTTAATAAAACTGTACTGAATCTAATTTTACTATTATTTAAGCTCAAATATACTTTTAGTTTAACGTTAACTATATCAATTTGCAAAAAAATGTTATTATCCAATTCTATTCTCACTATATTTCAGACTATATTGTAATGTCTGATGCTACGAGCCACTACCAAAGTGTAACTATAAGTGTTTTATTACGTATATTGGTATTGACATAATAATCTCTCCCAGAATAGTTCAAAAGATTCACAGGAGCTACTTTCCTAATAATAGACTGAATCCAAGCAGTTCACAGTTAGAGCTCCTCCTACAGCTCTTACAAAACAATTGCACCAATTTCCTTTTGGAAGTATTGCCAAAAAATAAATATATAGGTGCGTACTACAACTGGTAAGTGGTAAATACTTTGAATATTTAATTGTTAATGAACCTTCTTAATTCTTGAATGGCAGATCTTCAAAGTTGGGCTTATAAGTTGTTTGGTTACTCAGTAATTATTTTTCCCACAAAGTAAAACAAATTTTGTTATGTGTTAAGAGTATTGTGTTTTTGAGTACAATTTTTAGAATGTGTTTGTATGATAATAATGTTTGCGGAATAAATATTTTCATTTTACTGATAAAATGCACAGAAATCCAACTTCATATTCTGCCTTTCAATTAAATCATGGCTGATCTGTACTTAACTTCATTTACTGAAAACTACTGCTCCATATCCCTTGTTACCCTCACTGAACAAAATCTTATTGATCTGTGTTGAGATGTTTAATTAACTCAAAGGCTGTGGAGCCTTTTGGGGAGAGCATTCCAGAAGAACAGCAGTGGTGATTAAGCTACAAAAATATATAGATAGGTTAAGCGAGTAGCAAAGATCTGGCAAATGGAGTATAATGTAGGGAAATATGAAATTGTTCATTTTGGCAGGAAGAATAAAAGAGAAGCATATTATCTAATTGCTGAGATTGCAGAGCTCTGAAATGTAGAGGGACTTAAGTGTCTTTGTGCATGAATTGCAGAAAGGCTAGTGTGCAGGTACAGCAAGTAATTAGGAAAACCAATAGAATATTATCATTTATTGTGAGGGGAATTGAATACAAAACTAGGGAGGTTATGCTTCAGTTATACAGAGCAATAGTGAGACCACATCTGGAGTACTGTATACAGCATTGGTCACCTTATTTAAGGAAGGATGTACATGTGTTGGAAGCAGTTCAGGGAAGATTTACCAGACTAATACCTGGAATGGGCAAGTTGTCTTATGAGGAAAGGTTGGACAAGCTGGGCTTGTATCCGCTGAAGTTTAGAAGAGTAAGAGGCAACTTGATTGAAACATATAAGATCCTGAGAGGTCTTGACGGGGTGGATGTGGAGAGGATGTTTCCACTTGTGGGAGAATCTAGAATTAGGGGTCACTGATTAAAAATAAGGAGTTGCCCATTTAAAACAGAGACGAGGAGAATTTTTTTTCTCTCTGAGTGTTGTGAGTCTTTGGAACTCCCTTTCTCAAAAGATGATGGAAGTCGAATCTTTGAATATTTTTAAGGCTGAGGTGAATAGATTCTTGATGAACAAGGGGTTGATAGGTTATTGGAGGTAGGTGGGATGCAGATTTGAGCTTAGTATTGGGGGTGGCATAATGGTGTTGTTGCTTGTGTGGTGGTCTAGAGGCTTGGTGTGCACTCTGGGGACCTGGGTTTGAATCCCACCACAGCAAATACTTAAGTTTGAATGCAATAAAAAAAATCTGGTGATGACCATGTCTGGTTTGCTGGTGTCCTTTCCTGGGGAAGTCTTCTGGTCTGGCCTGCATATGGCTCTGGGCCCATAGTGATATGGTTGACTCTTACATGCCCTCTGAAATGGCCTACTCAGTTCTCAAGGGCAATTAAGGCTGGAAAATAAATGCTGGCCTGGCCAGTGACACCCCATCCTATGAACGTGTAAAAGAAAATCAACCATGATCCTACTGAATGGCAGAGCAGGGCCAAATGCTTCTTGTTTTTATGTATCTAAACTGTAATGCCTATCACTTGGAATTTTTAGTAATAGTTTACATTATTACTAGAATATTTTTAGCTCTGTTGCCAAAGTCCTATATTTATGGTCCATAGCTTTCAACTCACCCAAGAGAAACAATAAAAAGATAAATAATCCTCCCATCCTCATTGGCTATCTGAAATTTTTCTGTCCTTTCCATTTCTCTAGATCTCTAGATTCTCAATATTAATACCCCTACAACAGTTGTGTGGAGGCCAGTGGGGGAAGGTAAACATTGGGAATTTTTAAATCTTAAAACATGATCTTAACAGAACACTTAATAGAGGGCAACCAGGTTTTCCAGGACTCTGGAAACCTGATAATAAAAGGGAGTCAGAAACTGCTGGCTCCATATAAGAACTCTTAATAGCACTCCTTGTGAACCAGGAGGAGCATGAGTGCTCATCCCAGCTCTTCAAGCAAACTTCCCTTTGCCGATCATGGCCTCCCCCCAAAACCATGAGGCGAACCCTCAACCTGCAACACGAAAACCAACCGCTCTCTTCTTCAACCCCTAACATGCCAAGTCCCGATCTGCAGCCCACAATCCATTCCCCATTGCTGGAGGCCATTCCCAAGGATATCAGGCTGTGGCACCATGCCTCTGATTTTCCCACCTGTCAAATGGCCAGCCTGTGACATTGGCCAGCTGACAGATAGGAAATGGGAGAATTTTTTCATGACATCCTGCCTTTGAATTCAGCAGGATCACCCAGCCTTGTTAAATTTCCACCAAGCTACTGTGCTCCACCAGACCCTCCCTGTAAATATTGGGGCTTTGTTTCTTTCAAAATCCAACATCTTCTATGTGCCTCTCATCACTGCTTGAGCTCTGTCTCCAAGATCAATCTAACTTATTTGTGTTTCTGCACTCTTCTCTTATTCCTTAAAATCCTTACTCCCGCTTCAAATCTAAATTTGCTGCTATGTCTCCATTCCAATTTCTCCTTTCTCAAATGATGCTAGCTTTAACTCTCCCTCTCTCATCTACTTCAATCCACCTCAAAAAATACCCACCCCCAATTCCATTTCATGGCCATGGTCGCTCATCTTCACTCTTGCTAGAAAAACAGAACTCTACAATGTTACTGCTATTCCAGGTCTTTTCCTCCCACTGGCACTAAGGAAGTCAAGATAGTTTTCCAAACAATGATTGTATCTCTTTACTTTATAAGGATGTACACTCCTTATATCAGTAATATCAGGATTTCTTTCCAGTTTGCGACTGGTGTTAATAAAGGTTTCTCCACTGGAGTTATTGATGGAAATGCATCTCTAATTTTATGTGAATTGTATATGTTTGCATATTATATATATTTGTAATTGGCACATGCCGTATTTCCTGGCAAGTCTATTGGTTGGCATATGTCCTAAACCTTGGCAACATATATCTCAGTAGCTAATTGTTTGTGAACCTGATTACAGTTCAAGTTTTGGCACTTCTGCACTGCAAATTAACTGGAATGCTCATCCCCATTGCTCAGTATTATGATTTCCTGTCTGTCTGTTTCCTCGTAGCTAGGCCTACCAGGAGACCTGCTGCCATGGTATGTCACAATTGTCCATCTTACGCCATCCTCACACATCCAATTATAGTTTGTTTGCTTCTATGATTTTACTGAATGTTTTTCAATGAGAATTCATAATAACTAAGAATGCAAACCATGTAATCTTTAGTATAGTATAAAAATTATAACAATAGCATCCTTTATTAGGAAAATCTTTGAAACATGGGTTATGACTGTTGATGTAATTATTATCTGGAGTTTGATTTTTTTTTGACTAGGATGCGGGTTAAGGTTTCAGTTTTGGCATTTTATTATGTGCAGTTTCCTGTGCTTTAGGTAATTGAAAGATCCACATTGTAAAATATTAATCCTTATACCTGAATAACTGTTTTTCACTGAGAATATGTGCAAAATTATGTATTAAGCCTTGCTTGTATTTTCTCTCTTGTGCCAATACCAACTATGGCTGGATCCAACAACCCTTTTAAACAAGCATGAAATGAAATTTATTTACATAATACAATGATCCATGAAGGTTACCATAACATCAAAGGGCAATATTAACCGCTTGAATGAAATTCATTTGAAATTAACTACCACTTAAATTAATTTTCCCACACTCATGACTCTGTAATAGTGGGAAAAAGGGCTGTTCATCTGCACATTCTGACAGCCAAGCTGTCTTTGGCTTTATTTATAGGTAACTACATTAGCCCATGGATCAGTCTCCCTGTGCTATACAACGAGTCTTTCCAAACGCCACAGAGCAACTTGCTCAGGTTCTCTGATTAATAGTTAACCCAATTTTGTATATATTAAAAGATATCAGGAAGTGTATTGTAAATGTAAAATCACACTCGAGCACAAGTATCCATCTTTTACTTTGTTCACAAAGAATGCTAATGTTTTTGTTAATATGACAGTAAGGAATTTAAAATGGTGATTGTTTTTGGATAAAACTAATTCTGTTCAGCTTCTGGTCTCTATCAACTGGAAGTATTTCAAGACAAATTTGGGTTGGCTTTCTCCCACATTACAAAATGAAGAGGGGATATAGGGCCTTGATTTTCATAGTCAGGACAACTCTGGAGCCATTTAAAAATGGTGGGTGGGATCCAATCTAGGGTTTCCGGCCCCCATTCCCAGTGCTGGCAATTTCCATGCCCAACCATTCCTCTTGGCCCATCATACTTTCCATGTCAATTCATAACAGGCTTTTGGGTTACCACCTGTCCTCATTATGTATGCTTGGCTGAGAGTCCAGACCAATAAAAGCATTAGCTTAGTGGGGAAAATGTTTTGGCGAATGAAGTGAATTGTTGACTTTGCTTGGTTAATGTCCTTAAGTGGTTATACTAAGTTATTCTTCCTGTCATCTCTTTTGTCAATGCCCCAATGTTTATTTGGACAATATTAAGAGGTGTGAAGTGTTTAAAGTCTCTGTTATTGATTATTTAATGGTCTGTCAGATTGACTCTTTTATTGGCTTGTAGGAACAGCAGTTTTTTTTTCAAAGGATATGGGTGTTGTTTTTTCTCAGCAGTTCACACTTGACATTGTTATTATATGGCTCCATTTTTTATTGCAAGGGGAATGGAATATAAAAATAGGAACATTCTCTCCGGTTATACAGGGCATTGGTGAAACCACATTTTGAGTACTGTGTACAGTTTTGGCCTTCACATTTAAGAAAGGATATAATTGCATTAGAAGCAGTTCAGCGAAGGTTCACATGACTGGTCCCTGGGATGAAGGGGTACCTTATGAGGAAAGGTTGGACAGGTGGGGTCTGTATCCATTGGAGTTTAGAAGAATATGATGTGATCTTATTAAAAAATATAAGATCCTGAGGTGGATGCTGAGAGAATGTTTCCCCTTATGGGAGAGACTGGAACTAGGGGACACAGTTTAACAAAAAGGGGTTTCATATTTAGGACAGAGATGAGGAGAAATTTTTTCTCTCAGAGGGCTATTAGTCTTCATAATTCTCACCCCCTGAGAGCAATGGAGGAAGGGTCAATGAATTTTTAAGGCTGTGTTAGATAGATTCTTGATTGACAAGGGAGTCAAAGGGTATTGGGGGAAGACAGAACTCAGGCCACAATCAGATCAGCTATGATCTTATCAAATGGTGGAGCAAGCTCAAGGGGCCAAATGGCCTATGACTGCTCCTAATTCGTATGTTTGTATGTTTGTACTGGTAATGTACATAGTCTATACTGGGTGGATGGCATGAGTTGGCATTGGTTTGGCAGGGAGCATATGAGGGACCATGAAGAGTGGCTAGGGACCCTAAGTTTGAGTTGGCATGGAGGGTTTGAGGGACCATTGGATTGGGTGAGAAGTGAGGTGGTGTGCAGAATGGGGGCTAGAGGGCTTAGCTGCTTTTGTCACAACTGGGAAGGAGTCCCAGAAAACTGGAGCTGGCTTTGAAAGCTACTCTCATTTCCCACCCAAACCCCATGACCTCACCGCTCACCCGCCCCCATGCCCACCTACAATCTGCTTCTGGGGTCGGTGGGCCCAAATCTATCCTGCACCCACACCCCCCATAACAAAAATTATGGGTGATCATAAAATCATAAGAAATAGGAACAGGAGTAGGCCATTCGGGCCATTGAACCTTTTCTGCCTTTCGATAAGACCATGACTGATCTTATTGTGGCCTTAATGCCACATTCTTGCCTGACCCCTATAACCTTTAACATCCTCCCAGCATCTACCTTGTCAAGGTCCCTCAGAATCCTTTATGTTTCAATAAGATTGCTTCTCATTCTTCTAACCTCCAATGAATATAGGCTTAACCTGCTCAACCTTTCCACATAAGGCAACTCCTTCATCCAAGGTAATAAAAACAGAAGATGCTGGAAAAACTCAGCAGGTCTGGCAACATCTGTGGAGAGAGAAACAGAGTTAATGTTTTAAGTCCACCTGACTCTTCTTCAGAACCTAACTGCTTCTAATGCAAGTGTATCCTTCCCTGTAGGACACCAAAACTGTACATAGTATGCCAGGTGCGGTCTCATCAATATTCTGTCCAATTGTAGCAAGACTTCTCTACTTTTATACTTCATCCTCCTTGCAATAGAGGTCAACATTCTATTTGCCTTCCTAATTACTTACCTGCGTTCTAACTTTTTGTGATTCAGACCCCTCTGTACTGCAGCATTCTGCTGTCTCTCTCCATTTAAATACTATTGTTTTTTTATTCTTCCTTCCAAAGTGGACAACCTCACATTTTCCCACATTATATCAACCAATTTTTTGCCCACTCACTTAACCTATCTATATTCCTTTGCAGACTCTTTGTATCCTCGTCACAGCTTGCTTTCCTACCTATCTTTTGTACCATCAGCTACTTTGCCTACAATGCAGTTCTATCCCCTCATCCAAGTCATTAATATAGATAAGAAATCCAGTGGTGATAGTTTGTCAGCCTGAAAATGACCTATGTATGCTGGCTTCTGTTTCCTATTAGCCAGCTAATCCTTTCTCCATACCTGGCCCCAGCGCAGGTTGATGGCTGGATTCTGGGTGGCACCGGACCTGGATGATGACACCAGTGTAGTATCCCCAGGGCACAGCTGAACATGCCCTACAATGCAGCCCCCACTTCCACTGGAGTCATCATTGAACAGGCCATTAATGTGTTAAAAATGTGCTTCTGCTACCTTGACATGTCCAGAGGGGCTCTGCAATACATATTACACAGTATTTCACAAATAATCTTAGTATGCTGTGCACTGCACAATGTGACCATGCAACACAGCAAACACCAGCAATAGGATTACAGGGATGAGAAACACTCCACTTCATGTGAGGATGAATGGGATGGGTGGGGGGCTTTAGATTCCAGGGGCATTAGGACCGTTTCTGGGGGAGATGGGACCCAAGTTGGACAGGTTACATCTGAAAAGGAATGGGACCAACATCCTCACAGGGAGATTTGCTAATGCTCTTAGGGCAGATTTAACTAAATTGGCAGGGGGGATGGGATCCTGAAAAGTAGTTCTGAGGGGAGAGAAGTTGAGTTCGAATTAGAATATAAAATGCTAGTGAGTCTGGAAGGCAGAGGAAACATAGGCTAGATAAGAAAGAAGTGAGTTTAGCAAGGCTAAACGGAATATATTTTAATGCAAGGAGCCTGAGGAATAAGACGGATGAGCTGAGGGCACAGATAGGCATGTGGGAGTATGATATCATAGCTATGACCGAGATTTGGCTAAAAGAAGGGCAGGATTGGTAGCTCAACATGTCTGTTTATAGGGTATTCAGATGAGATAGAGAGGTGAATAGAAGAGGAGGTGGGGGGGGGGGGTGGGGGGTTGGTGGGGGGGGCGGGCATCCGCAATATTAATCAAGAAATCAATTATATCAATGAGGAGGGATGATATCCTGGAAGGATCATCAAATGAGGCCATATGGATAGAAGCAAAAAACACAAAAGGGGCAATCACGCTGTTGGGTGGGTACTATCTGTCCCCAAACTGTCAGGGAGAGATAGAGGATCAAATATATAATCAAATTTCAGAGAAGTGTAAGAATAATATGGCAGTAATGGTAGAGGACTTTACCTCCCCAAATATTAACTGGGATAGTTTTAGTGTGCAAGGTAGGGAGGGAGCAAAATTCTTAAGTTGCATCTAGGAGAACATTTTTAGCCAATATGTAGAAAGCCCAACAAGGGAGGGGGCACTTCTAATACTTAGAAATGATCCTGGGCAGGTGGAAGGTGTATCAATAGGGGAGCATTTTGGAGATAGTGACCATAAACTCAGTTCGATTTAAGATAGTTATGGAAAAGGATATGGTTGGGCTATGAATAAAAGTTCTAAACTGGGGAAAGGCTAGTTTTACTAAGATGTGATATGATTTGGCCCAAGTGGACTGGGAGCAGCTACTTGCAGATGGAACTGTGTCAGAGTAGCGGGAAGCATTCAAGGAGGAAATAATGAGAGTACAGGGCAAATATGTTCCCGTAAAGGCAGATTGGGACCAAATCCGGGGAACTCTGGATGTCAAGGGACATAAAAGTTAGGATTAAGAAAAAAAGAGAACTTTATGTCGGACACCAAGGGCTCAATACAACAGAGTCCCTAGAGGAGTATAAAAAGTGCAGAGGGGAACTTAAAAAGGAAATCAGGAAAGCAAAGAGAGTGCATGTGAAAGCATTGGTGTGTAGAATAAAGTAAAACCCAAAGGGGCTTTTTAAATATATAGAATATAGAAAATACAGAATGACAAGGGAAAGAGCCAATTAGGGACCATAGAGGTAATGTGTGTGTGGACCCGGAAGACGTGGGTACAGTCCTCAATGAATACTTTGCGTCGGTCTTCACGATGGACAAGAACAACGCAGGTATAGACATTACGGTGAAGGATAGACATTAGGTGTGAAATATTGGAGGAAATTAACATAGAGAGAGAGAGAGAGGAGGTACTAATGGGTTTAGCATCCTTAAAAGTGGATAAATCCGCAGTCTTGGATGAAGTGTATCCCAGGCTGTTGAGGGAGGCAAGGGAAGAGATATCAGGGGCCCTGCCAGTAATTTTCAAATCCTCTCTGGCCACAGGCGAGGTGCCAGAGGACTGGAGGACTGGTAACATTGTCCCATTATTAAAAAAGGGAGGAAGAGATAGACCAGGAAATTACAAGCCAGTCAGTCTAACCTCGGTGATGAGGAAGTTACTAGAAAGGATTCTGAGGGACAGAATATATCTGAATATATCAGAATGCACCAGAATATATCTACACTTGAAGAGACACGGTTTAATCAGGGATAGTCAGCATGGATTTGTTAAGGGAAGGTCGTGTTTGACAAATTTGATCGAATTTGATGAATGTTGATGAGAGTAATGCATTTGAAGAGGTCTACATGGACTTTAGTAAGGCTTTTGATAAGGTCCCTCATGGCAGATTGGTCAAGAAAGTAAGAGCTCATGGGTTTCAAGGCAAAGTGGTACATTGGATCCAAAATTATCTGAGAGGCAGGAAGCAGAAGGTGACGGTAGAGGGTTTCTGTGACTGGAGGACTGTTTTCAATTGGGTTCTGCAGGGCTCAATACTGGGGGCTTGGTGTTTATGGTATACATAAAAGATTTGGAGTTAAGTGTAGGGGGTATGATCAAGAAGTTTGCGGATGACACGAACATTGCTAGGGTGGTAAATAGTGAGGAGAATAGCCGTAAACTGCAGGGGGATATCAGGGGGAGCAGTGGCAAATGGAATTCAACCCAGAAAAGTGTGAGGGAATACACTCGGAGAGGGCTAACAAGGCAAGGGATTACACTATGAATGGTAGGACTTTGGAAAGTACTGAAAATCAGAGGAATCTTGGCGTGCATATCCACAGATCCCTGAAGGTAACAGGGCAGGTAGATAGTAGATAAGGTGTTTAAGAAGGCATATGGGGTACTTGCCTAGAGGCATAGAGTACAAGAGCATGGAGGTTATGCCAGAACTGTACAAAACGCCGGTTAGGCCACAACTGGAGTACTGCATGCAGTTCTGGACACTACATTATAGGAATGTGATTGCATTGGAGAGGGTGCAGAGGAGATTTACCAGGATGCTGCCTTGGCTGGAGGGTCTGAGCTATGAGGAAAGATTGGCTAGGTTATGGTTGTTTCCTTGGAGCACAAAGGTTGAGAGGGGACATGATAGAAATGTATAAGATTATGAGAAGCATTGATAGGGTGGATAGGAAGGCAATTTTTCCATTAATAGAGCAGTCAATAATCAGGGGGCATAGATTTAAGGTAAGAGGTAGAAGGCTAAGAGGGGAGTTGAGGAGAATTCTTTTCACCCAGAGGGTGGTGAGAGTCTAGAACTCACTGCCTGAAAGGGTGGTTGAGTCGGAAACTCTCATAAGTAATGTTTAGATATTGACTTGCATTGCCTCCAGGGCTATGGGCCAAGCGCTGGAAAATGGGATCAGTGTAGCCAGATCTTTGTTGACCGGTGCGGACACGATGGGCCAAAAAGGCCTCCTTCTGTGCTGTAAATGTCTATGAGAGATGAGCTTCAGCAAGAGGACATGAACATGCATGAGCCTCTAATAGATGCCAGGACCATGGAGAGACGTGCCAGTGATAGGGACAATTTCACATACATGAGGTTCACCCAAGATTGAGGAACGTACATGACCTTCCTCCCATCACTAGGACAGGTTTGCCTGCTTGGAATGTCTACCAACTCCTACCAGGAGCTACCTCTGAACCTGCATCCTCTAACACCTGGAATAGCAAGGGGACTGGGTGCCTGTCACACACAGTAGACAGTCACTATGGAAGACTGTTACTCAGGACAACTGTTGCCCTATTGGGAATACATCAAGCATCCTTTAATAGCCAAAATCTCAGAATCTGCTGCATTGTTACAGGTTCTTGACTTCACATAAGGCAGTTCAATTGCCCCTATGCAACATAACCTCAGGTAATCACCTTGACACTGTAGATAATGGAGTGTCTGCCAAACCAACATCTTCCTCTATGCCTCGCAGACTGGTGACCATCTAAATGGGCACACAGGAACATTAATTTGCAAACACATAACACCATATTCTCCTACACAATAAAGATGTCTAACATTCCCCTGCAGCCATCAATGAGTGCCATACATAAGGCATGCCAGTATAGTTAGCTTTCTGTCTAATCAAGTCACTAAATGGAGGGAGTATTCCAGAGACCCAGGGAAATGATCTGGGGACCAAGGTTCGAATCCCACCATGGCAGGTGGTGAAATTTGAATTCAGTAAAAATCTGGACTTAAAGGTCTGATGATTACCACAAAACCATTGTCGATTGTTGTAAAAACCCATCTGGTTCACTAATGTCCTTTAGGGAAGAAAATCTGCTGTCCTTACCTGGTCTGACCTACATGTGACTCCAGGCCCACAGCAATGTGGTTGACACATTGCTCTGAACAAGAGCAATTAAGGATGGGCAATCAATGCTTGCCTAGCCAGCGATACCCACATCCCATGAATGAATAAGAAAGAAAAACAAAGGTTAATGAGGCACACAGGGATAAAGTGGAAACAATATATGTGCAATATTTACATGCGACAAGGTGAATTTGGCCTGCCCCCTCTGGAGGTGTGGGGCCTTATGGGCTCTGTTCTACTGGGGGTGTCCCACATGGTTGAAGGGCAACCTCCTCAGCCACGCCTGCTGGAGACAATGGCCTCACTGGCAGAGGGGATGAGGAGACGCCATTCACCCTGGGGGTGTCCTGAGAGGAAACCTCCAAGATGATAGGCATGCACTGCTCCTCCCTCTGTGTGCCATGTCACCTCCCTGTGTCTCCCTGAGGGGAAGGGGCTCCTGGATGGAGCACTTGTGGGATTGGAGGATTATGAAAGTTGCAAAAACAAATTGACTGAAATGCAGAATGAACAGAATGAAATGTGGAATCTATGTCTTTAATGCAGCGCCTCTCTGCTTATCCAGGTGGCTCTTACAGCTCACCTGCACCTGCTGAACTGTCACCTGACGGCAGGATCCTCCAATGGAAAATAGCCCTGCCACACACTTGCACATATTTCACACCCCCACTGCTGAGCCTTTAAATTCTTCATACGATTTGCATGGGTGCTGGCTCCCAACACACAAGCAGAATTGGCATCCAGTTCTGGCTCTGCCATCAGGAGCGGTGCACCACTGATTAGATTCCACCCGTTTATTAAACACTTCTAACAAGATCCAGATATTGTGAGCTTATTGGACACGCACACACACAGACACACATTTGCAACATGAGTGTTCACGCACATACACATGCACGGAGGCTGGTATCTCTTGGAGGAGCCAGAATTTCAATTCTTGTTTGGTGTGTAAGGTTGGGGTCAATGTGAACATTAACAGTCTTTTTCTCTCACTCTTGAAGCAGTGTTATATTTCGAAGAACATTATTCAGTCACTGAGTTACAAATTTTCAATTTAGAAAGGCTGGCATACTTAAGGTCAGTTTATTTTTCTTTTCTGCATCTCTTCATGTTTATGTGGTTGTAAGATGGAATACAGGAGGCTATGTCTCCAGTTTTGGAGAATTTGGTGAGTGTTTCAAAATAGCAGTCCTATAAGTGAGGCGAATGGGCATGTTTACATAGGAAAGAATAGAGGAGATGGAAATGTACAATTCTAAAATTGTACGATTTGGCAGCATTTTGGAGGAATTCTACTTTGGCCACCAAAGGGTTGTTGCTGAATTCGTGAACTTTTATTTTGTTCACCAAGGGAGTATGAATGGAGCTGAACAGTATGGATAAGAATACTAATATGCGAAAATGAAGGGAAGAAGCAAAGAATGACAAATTCTGCATGGTAGATTTATTAACAATCTTGGCTTCATAAGGAAAACTTTAGTACAGAACGTGAGTATTGCTGAAAAAAGAGGCATTTTTTTTGTCAAAGCTTTTTGTCTTGTATTCATCAGGACAATTCACAAGAAAACACCAATATAAAGGAAAACAACATAGTTATGGCCCAAATTTTATAGCCCCGTCACCATGGGGATGAGGCTGTAAAATGCAGCAAGCCATTCTAAACTCCATTGACTTCAGCAGGAAAGTAAAATCCAGCTGCCGCAAAATTCCACCCTATGTATATGAGAAGAGACTGCTGATTGGTTGGCAAGTGGACTCTGATTGGTGGAGGTGTTGCCATGGAGAATGCACCAGTTGATGGTAACTGACAGTTAACTGACAAGCATTGTTTGAAATTCAAACCAGGCAGCTTGACTCTGATTGGTCAAGACATTGCCCTGGGGAATGAACCAGTGAATGGCTGTCACTTGTTTTTTTCAGCTGAAACAGGTGCAATGTCTGTATGTGTTCTTCTTTTCTGCAAAAAACAGAGCCCCACGTATTAATATTTGTAGCTTCTAGTACATGCAAATGTGCTGCACTGCAAGCCGAAATGACAATCTTAAATTGGTTGTCAGCGTAATTTTTAGCACACAGAGGATTATTTAGCAAATGATGTCTAATGTTGGACACGGTGTTTTGAGTTTTGTAAGCATGGGCTAGTTGGGTAGATTCTGTACTTTGCTCATTGCCCTCAATTGCTGCATTGTTTATGGCAACACCTCTATCAATTAGAGTTCACTTGCCAACCAATCAGCACTCCCTTCTCATACAGTATAAATTTGTTGTTTCCTCTGAAATTGGCATTTTCTTGCGAATTGTCCTGATAAGTATAAGACAAAAAGCTTTGACAATAAGTGTCTCTTTTTTTTCAGCACTAAAGAAAACTTACAGTAAGGAGTACTTTTTCCCATCTGAAGCAGGACTGTTATTTAATCAATGCTTCAATCTTTTGAAAAATCCATAACGAAAGAGGCCAATGAATTGTTTTTAGGTGTTATACTCAGTTGCAATTAAAAGATTAAGCATAAATATTTGAACTACAATACATAAAATTGTTATCCAGTAAAAGGTAATACTCAAGCCTTGCTTAAGAAAAAAATTGAACCCAAGTATGCTCGCCTTTTGTCCTTTGAGGACAAATAACAAATATGTTTTTGATAAGTTTGACATTAGAGTTTTTCCTTTTAGCCCAGGGCTATATGGTATTTCCGACTGAGAAGTGCGGACAAAAAAGAACAGTTTCATGTTTAAAAAAAACATTGTATGGGTTAATCATAACCATACAGAAATCACAAGGCTGCTGGTAAAGAAATAGACTGGTAATTCTGAGGGAGCAGCATAGTTTGTTGCAAATGAACTACAGGGATTATACACCCCTTCTGCGTGCAGTAAAGTATTTCAAGCATGTGCTTCCTAATTAATTATTTACTAGCTTAAGCAGAAGTTTTCATTTAGGTAAGAAATAATCAAATCTGCTTAAATATTTAAATTGCAAAAATATTAATTCAAATGTTTCTCAATTTGGGCTAATCCCTACACAGCCATTTGATTTTTGTTAAAGACATAAACCCAGTAGTAAGAAACAAAACAGAAATAATGAATGCTTTTTTACTTAGCTCAACAAAGTACGAGTACCAATCGGCAGGTAAGTATACCTATACTTATTATACATCATATAAGGGCACGTTGTGTGGTCATACTCATGTAATTAATAGTAGAGGCAACAGAAAATAAAGTGGTCCTGCTACTTATGACTGGATCATGCTTGCTGGTGCCCTCAAGGACTGAGAATGGATGGACTGTCAGACCATATACAGTGGGAGAGAACAGCTAATTAGCATGGGGCTGCCTGCTCCAGGATTATAGGCAAAAAAGAACCTCTACCGGCAGATCTGTGAGGAAGGATGTTAGGTCCCACTTTAAAATTGACTGCAATCATAACTCTCCCACCCCATTATAATAGGGGAACAAGCAAAATATTAACTTACTAAGCCTTTGAGAGCCCAACCCACTTTCCTGGCCTGAATTCTCAGAGGACAAAATTTTATGGCCCTGTTGTGGCGGGAGTGGGGCTGGAAAATGCAGCGAACCATTCAAAAGTCCATTGACTTTGGCGGGACCAGAAGATCCTGCCAGCGGGTGGGGCTGTAAAATCCCACCCTTGGTGGTCCCCACTTCTAAACTTGAGGAGGCCAATGTGCCTCTTCTCAGGCACTGTAACTGCCTCCATCATTCTGCCTGTCTCCAGTAAGGCAAAGGATGCAGGAAATCCCACAGCAGGAGTCCCCCACCTATTTCATCCACTTGGAAATATAAGGCCCCATGAATATTGATAGCACAGATAGCAGCAGGAATGTAATAGGAGGGTTGTGGAATTTTGGTCTCAATAAACAAAGAGAATAAATGAATGAAGCTAAAGTTTGAATTTACTAAATTCCAGCCATTATAATTAAATCAGAGCATCAGAAGATAGAGAAGACAAAAAGCTATTCAAATCATTAAGCTCACCCAGAATCTATCTGCATGGATTATTTCCTTTCTCAATATCTTTGTCTGTATCCTTCTACCAGCTGATAAGTCAGGAATCTGTCCATCTCCTTCTTAATGCTTCAAATGTATAGGGGAGAATTTTCCCCGTGACGGGCAATCGGGTCGGTGCTGCCATTTTACGTGGGTGAGCCAATTAAGGCCCGCCCAGTGTAATTCACACCTCCCGTGCATAGCGGGAGTGGGTGGATGGCAGCAGGCAGGCTCAGACCTTGAGGTCCAATGGCGACCCGGTGACCGGTAATGAAGGCCTGGCAGCCTTGGAAAGGCTGCTCACAATGGCTGGGAGAAGGACTCAGCAGAACGGCAATGTTGGTGATGCAGGTCTGGAGGGTAGGCCATCAGGACAGGCCAGGCCAGTGGGCAGGCCCGCAGGGCAAACCAGGCCGGAGGCTAGGCCAGCGGGGCAGTGTGCCCCTCGTTTTTCAAATGGGTAGCTGCCCTCCTGGAGCAGCAGGAGGTCCTTCTTCCGAGGGACGGGAGTTGGGGGCCCTCCCCCCACCTGACCAAACATGTGTGAGAGGAGGTGGTTGACAGTGTGAGCTCCCATGATGTGGTGCGGTGCACATGGCTCCAGTGCTGCAAAAGGCTCACTGATCTCCCGTGCTCGGGAAGGGGGGTACCATGTTGGCTCAAGTCACTTAATGCAGCCTTCACCCTTTCCCCCAAACCACGCCACCCCCACTCCACCCCACACACCCACCCCCAGCAACTCTGAGTACGGTAATGTCATCGAATCCCTCAGGGCATGGATCCCTTGCTGGGTGTGCAAGCAGATATTGCCCATGCCCAGTTCACCCTGAGAGGGTTGAGCTAGGACGTGTTCTGCATCTGCAGCATGTGTGACACTGACACCCAGAGTACAGAATGGGGGTGAAAGTCAAGGGTCTGCACCTAGGCAGAGTGCTGGAACTGCGAAGCATGTCAAAGTCACGGTGCTAACATGCTGGGAGAGGAGCTTCCAGTTGGCAGGGCACCAATCCATCTTCTGGTGTTTGCGCTCCAATTATTTGTGCCTCCTTGCTTAGCAAAGTGACACCTTATGGTGCCACATGTGAAGGAAGCAGCATTTGGGCAAAGGGGTGGGGGTCAGCCCTGGTTTGTTTGGGTGAGTGTGAGGCAGCTGCGGAGCGACAAAGAACTGGAGTCCTGCAATGTCCCACTCTGGCTGGGTTGGCAGGGATGCGATGGGAATTCAGGTGCAGGCTGGACTAATCAAAGGTCCTGTCTCCTTTTCAGGAAAAGGCTGCGCACAATGCGTTGGAATGAATGTGGACTGGCAGAGGGCAGGCCCAGTTAGCATTCGAGCTGCAGGCCATGGATCTGGAGAGGCGCCATGCCCCCAGGTCCACCAGTGGTGGTGAGGCTGGGGTGCCACAGGGAGATATGTTTGGTGAGCACTCAGGTCACCATGTGTGTCACAGAAGCCATGGCACTGTTGAATGCTTTGTGACTGAAGTTAGCACCATGGGTTGACCATTGCTTATGGAAGGATGAGCGCATAATGATCCGGGGGAGCAGCATGCAAGTTGACATTGTCTGCACTGTAACTAATCAAATGTCCTTTACCTTCCTTTCAGCAACACCGGAGCAGGGCCGGGAGGAGGAGACAGAGGGTTCACCTCTCACTCCTGAAGCCCCAGAGCAAATGCACTTACCAGCGTCACACCATCTCAGCCAGGCAGGCACCAGTGCAGATACTAGCACCTTGGTGGGAATTAGATCTTCGGCTAGCTTCCCGGGGCACGCCGGTGAGGGTACTTTACACTTGCTTGAGGTGCGGGCAGAGACAGAGAGTACCCAGGGCGCCGGCAGTTGGAGGATTGCTTGGGACCAGGTACTGGTTTGGTTGGTGTCTGATGATGTGCCTCTGGAGTTGTCCATGAGGCAGAAAACGCTGGAAGTGCAGCAGGATATGCGGGACGATCTGGCAGAGATACATGAGACTATGCGTGGCATGGTACCCATGCTGGAGGAGTCCACACAGAGCATCACCGATGCAATGAGCCTCATGGTTGACCACCATCTTCCTCCATGGAGAGATTGGTGACTCTCGTGGACAGGTTCAACCAGGAGACCAATCAAGTCCTCCTGAGGTTGTGTTCGGACTTGCAAGCTCTCAAAACGGCATTGGACACAGCTGGTCAGTGCCAGTGTGGGAGATGGTTTGGGCACCAAGTATTCCAGTTCGGTGCCCATCCATCTACGTTGAGCAGGGAGGTCTGAAGTGACTTCACGTCAGCACAGCAGCTGCCTGTCGTCTCTGCGGGACCCTCTCAGGGCACTCCAGATAAGGGCAGTGGCTCCTCCACCCCTCTGCCAGTGACTGTGGCATCTGATGAGGCTGTGGTGACGGGGTAGATACCAGCTCCCTCCCAGGTGGGGCAATCAAATGTTCCGCGGGCCAGAGGACGTCCACCAAGGTCATCAAGGCCAACAGGGCAGCACAGTGAACAGGCTGTCTCAGATGCCAGTGCCAGTGAGGGGACAGCATCTAGACATAGCCCCCTTAAGCGTAAATTTAAGGCACATTAAGCACAGCACGGGTTTCTCACTGGTGCTTTTATGTTGTTTTATGCTGGCCCATAGTGCTTTGTGGAAGACACAGTGTGATGTCCAACACCGTTTTTGTTTTGCTTTATGAAGTTACATTTGTTCACTCAATAAATTTTGACATGTTACCATGCCTCAGGGTGATTCCTTACTTCTGCATGTGTATGGGAACCCACGATGTTATGAATGAGTTGTTTGACATTGAGCTTTATTGACAAGGGCCTTAGTTAATGTTATTATCCAGGCTGATTTAGCACTCAGGTATCGAGTGTGGAGCCTGCAGCCCTGGAATGTGTTGTAGGTCCATCTGTGGTGTTCTAGCTGAAGGTTCTTTGGATTTATTCCTCCCGGGTGCCCCTGCCTCCCTGGAGTAAGCCCGGGTCAGCGTCTACCCCCTCAGCATTTCTCTGTGTGTGCTCATCCTCGGACTCACTGCTGGACTCATCCGGAGCAACTACGTCCATGTCTTCCTCATCCACTGCGTTCCCTCTTTCCAGTGCCAGATTATGGAGAATGCAACATGTAACCAATATCAGCGACACACAATCTGGATGGTATTGCAGTTCACCCTCTGAGTGGTCCTGGCATCGGAAGCACATCTTGAGAAGACTGATGGCTCTCTCCACCACAGCCCTTGTGGAGGCGTGGTTCCTATTGTACCGCTGCTCAGCTTCTGTTCTTGGATGGTGGAGAGGTGTCATGAGCCACCTTCTGAGGGGATAGCCCTTGTCACCCAGCAGCCATCCATCCACCCAGGCTGGAGCACTGAAGAGCCCCAGCACCTGGGAGTGTCTGAGGATGTAGGCGTCGTGGGAGCTGCCTGGGAACCTAGCACAGACTTGTAAAATCAGCATCCTGTGGTCACACACTATCTGCACGTTCATGGAATGGAAGCCCTTCCTGTTGACGAAGGCACCGGGCTCACTTGCTGGTGCCTTGATGGCCACATGTGTGCAGCCTATAGCACCCTGGACGCGGGGGAAGACAGCAATGGCTGCAAAGCCTCTGGCTCACTGTGTCTGATTGGCATCGTCCCAGTGGTAGTGGATGAAAGTCAATGCACACCTGAACAGAGCATCTGTAACCTGCTTGACACAAGTGTAGGCAGCTGATTGGGAGACACTGCAAAGATGACCCACCGACCCCTGGAAAGAGCTGGAGGCATAGAAGTTGAGGGCAGCTGTGATCTTTAGAGCCACTGGCATGGGCTGTCCACCCACACAGTTTGTGGAAATCCCAGGGCCTATTATCTTACAGATATAGTTGACTGTCTCCCTTGAGAGTCAGAGCCTCCTTCAGCACTGGACTTCAGACATATTGAGGTTGCTGCTTCGCCGCCCGTAAACCCTGGCAGCAGGATAGTGGCATCTTCTGCAGCCCCTTCCGCCTTGCACTTCTGTTGGCCCTGTGCCCCTTGTGCCTGCGCCTCTCCTCCCAAAGGTGGCTCCCCTGGAGGCTGAATGTGGACGCCTGGCCTCCTCCCTCTTCTGGCCCTCCCTTCCTCCTCAGAGGAGTTGCTTCCATTGGAGAGCACAACTCCCATTCCCAGGCTAAGGGAAAGCTTCCTGAAAGCTGCAGGCCCCAAAAATGATTTTTCCTGACCAAGGCTTTTGCTCCTGTCCTAGCAGCTGGTATGAGTTTTGAAGTATTCCTGCTCATTCAGATAAGTTAAAGTTACTTTCACACTTAAATCCCTCAAACATCACATTCGCGACCCCACTCACCCCTCTTATCCCGCCAGTGGATGGGGTTTATACAAATGTCTCCTACCCACCTGCCTGTTGCGCCCGTGTGACGTCCTGAAGATCGCCCGGGCTGCGAAAAATCGAGATCAATTGCTGCCTCAAGGGCCTTAACTGGCCCGTTAATCGATGGCGGGCGTGCATCTGAACTGTTAGCGCACCGGTCTTCCCAAATATCGCGATGACGTGAGGTGACATCGGGAGGCTCGCCTGACATCACCGCCCGCCCCCACGTGCCAACAGGAAAATTGTGGCCATATATTCACCACACTGTTTGATGTTTATTGAATATGAGTGATATTCCTTTTAGTTACACCAAATATTCTTCACTCCTCCCCCTGAGTAAGCATGCAATTTCTCCTGTCAATAATTTTAGTGAAAAACTCATTGAATGTAGAATAGAGCTTTGTTCTCTTGCCAGCTTTTTGATAAATTATGGGCAGGAAAAATTTTGACTTTGTGCATCCTTGTCACCACTGAGCAAAGATTGGCAAGCAATTGGTAATGTTATCCTCCAGTTACACCCAGCTGAATGAAAAAATCCTGAGGTAACTGCTTCTGATTCTTCCTATCTGTGAGAAAGAAACTTCCCTCAGTTCAGTGTCTCCATTTGATAGCATGACAATGCTCAGGAACTGGCAGTATGTGCACTACAGGCAGGATATTCGGGTTGTCGGGCGGGTGCAGCAGGTGGGCCCGGGAGCGGCCAGTAAACAGCCCGCTGCCCACAATCGGCCCGGGCCGCGATTTCACACTGGACAATTAATGGGCAGCCAGTGTGAAAGGTGCACTGAGAGTTAGGGTGGGTGCGGAAGGAGCGTGAGTACAGAAGTCTGCGCATGCGCGGGAGAGCGCACACTGAAAGCTCCACGAAGGCAGGGAACTGCCTCGGGGAGCTGAACAATTTAAAAATCTAAATTAAAGACTTTTTAAATCTGAAAAAGATGTCCCGACATGGGACTCACTCACAATAACACCAGCAGAATAAAAATTCTGCCCCAAAATTTAATTTTATATTTTGTTTAATCATGGAAACCTCATCCTGCCTGTGGATGCGGTTTGCTAAAAAATCAAAAGGCTGCCTGACTAATTCGTCCACCCGCCAATCACAAGGTTGGATGGGCAGTGAAAAATAGGTGGAAAATTAATTGATTAAGGGCGTTAATAAGCCTCTTAATTGTTGGTGGGTGTGCTGCCGGCTCTCGTGTTCACCCACCAATCGAAATATTGGGAGAGTGTGCGATGAAGTTGGTACATCATCGCGCACTATTTTATGCCTGATTGGGTTGGGTGCTTGCCTGCCCATGGGACACAAAATCCTGCCCTTTTAAAGAATTCTTTTGTAGAATTTGGCTGTTGTTGACAAAGCCACCAAGTGTTGCTTATCTCTAATTTCCCTTGAAAATATGATGGTGAATGCCTTCCTTAACTGTTGCAGTACATGTGGTATAGGGAGGGCACACCACTATTTTAACGAAGCCACAGTGGAGGAAGGACATATATTTCCAAGTCAGGATGGCACATGTCCTGATGGGATACTTGCAGGAAGCATTCCCATTCGCTTGCTTCCCTTGACCTTCTAGGTGGAAGAAGTTGCAGGTTTGAAAGACGCTGTTAAAGGAGCCTTGGGGAGTTGTTGAAGTGCATGGTACACACTGCAGCCACGGTATGCCTATAATGGAGGAACTGAATGTTTAAGATGGTGGTTTGGGTGCCAATGAAGTTGGCGTTTTTGTCCTTGATGGCGCTAGACTTCTTGAATGTTGATGTAGTTGCGCTCATTCAGGCAAGTGGAAAGTATTCCATCACATTCCTTTCTTGTGCCTTGCAAAATGCAGACAAGCTTTGCGGAATGAGGAGGTGAGTTACTCACTGCAGAATTCCCAATCTCTGACCTGCTGTTGTAGTCATGGTATTTATATGGCCGGACTGGTTCAGTTTCTTGTCAACAGTGACGCCTCTCCCGCCCACCCCACTAAGATGTTGCTGGTGGGGGTTTCAGCGATGGTAATGGCATTGAATGTCAGGGAGAGAACTTACATAGGATTATAGTTGCAATCTTCCAAAATTCTCCAAATTCTGGAAAGTCCCAGCAGTTCGGAAAACTGCCAATGTAACATCACTATTTAAGTAAGGAGGGAGACAGAAAGCTGGAAACTAAAGGCCAGTTGGTCTAACATCATTGGGAAAATGCTAGAATCCATTATGGAGGAGGTAGTAGCAGGAACTTTAGAAACTCATAATACAATCAGACAGAGTCAACATGGCTTAGTGAAATGGGAATTGTGTTTGACAAAATTATTAGAGTTCTTTGAGGATGTAACAAGCAGGGTACATAAAGGGGTACTAGTAGATGTAGTATGTTTGGATTTCCAAAAGGCATTTGAGTTTACTGCACATGATAAGAGCTCATTGTTTAGGGGTAATATATTAGCATGGACAGAGGATTGGCTAATTAATAGGAAACAAAGAGTCAGGATAAATAGATGATTTGCAGGATGGCAAACTGCAATGAGTGGAGTCCCACAGAAATCAGTGCTGGGGCCTCAACTATTTCTGATCTATTTTCATGATTTGGATGAAGGGATTTTCCATATTGTAGCCAAATTTGCTGATGATACAAAGATAAGTAGGAAAGCAAGTTGTAAGGTGGATAAAAAGAGTCTGCAAAAGGATTTAGATAGGTTAAGTGAGTGGGCAAAAGTTTGGCAGATGGAATATAATGTGAGAAAATGTGAGGTTGTTTACTTTGGCAGGGAGAATAAAAAAGCAGAATATTATTTAAATAAAGAGAAAGTGCAGAATGCTGCAGTATAGAGGGATTTGGGTGTCTCTTGTACGTGAATCACAAAAGGTTAACATGCAAGTATAGAAAGTATTTAGGAAGGCAAATGGAGTGTTGGCCTTTATTGCAAGGGTGATGGGAGTATAAAAGTAGGGAAGTCTTGCTCCAACTGTACAGGGCATTGGTGAGACCACACCCAGAGTACTGTGTACAATTTTGGTTTCCTTACTTGAGGAGGAATATACTTGCATTGGAAGCAGTTAGGAGAAGGTGCACTATAGGCTAATTCCTGGAATGAGGAGTTGTCTTATGAGAAAAGGTTGAGCAGGTTGGACCTGTACTTATTGGAGTTCAGAAGAGAGGTAATATTACTGAAACATATAAAATTCTAATGGGACTTGAAAGGGTGGATGCTGAGAGAATTTTTTCCTTGTGGGGGTAACTAGACATAGAGGACACAGTTTAAAAATAATGGGTCTCCCATTTAAGATGCACTTGAGGGGGAATTTCTTCTCTCAGAGGGTCATTAGTCTTTGGAATTCCCTTCACCAGAGAGCAGTGGAGGCTGGTTCAATGAATATATTCATTGCTGAGGTAGACAGATTTTTGATCTACAAGAGAGTCAAGGGTAATGAGCAGGTGGTGAAGGGGGTGCGCAGGCAGTCATGGAGTCAAGATGACAATAAGATCAGCCATGATCTTACTGAATGGTGGAGCAGGGCTGAAAGGCCTACATCTGTTCCTACTTCTTATGATCTTATTACACAGGATTACATAGGATATGTGGCACAAAAAGAGGATATTCATCCCAAACAGTCCAGTCTGGTGTTTACGCTCCACTCGAGCCACCTCCCATCTTTCCACGTCTAAATCTATCATCATAACCCTCCATTTCCTGCTCCCTCAAAAGCTTTTTAAGCTTCCCATTTAAAAGTATCTATAGGATTTTCCTCAACCACTCTCTGTAGTAGCGAGTTCCACATTCATACCACTCCTTTGGCAAAGTTTCTCTTGAATTTCCTTTTGGATTTCTTGTTTACTGTCTTATGTTGAATGTCTGTAATTATGGTCTTCCATACAAGAGGAAACATTCTCTGTTGTAACCACTCTGTCGAAAGTTTCATAGTCTATCAGGTCACCACTCAGCCTTCTTTTTTCAAAGGAAGAGAGGCTCAGCTTTTCCATTCTTTCCTAATAATTATTTCCATGCATTTCTGATATCACTCTTATAAGTCTTGTCTGCACCTTCTCCAGTTTCTTTTAATATGGTGACCAAGATTTTGCACGGTTCCCTAAGTGTGATACAACCAAGGTTTGATGTAGGTTTAGCATCACACCCATACATTTCAATTCTATTCTTATAGAAACAAAACATTGTGCTTGGCTTACCTGTGGTGTGACTTCCAGTGATTGGCGTATTGCACTTAATAAGTGACCTCTCTATTCTTCCTACCAAAACGTGCTACCTCACATTTATCTGCGTTGAACTTCATTTGCCAATTATTTGCCCATTCTGAAGTTTACTAATGTCCTCCTTTAATTTGTTGGAGTCTGCCTTAGTTCTCTGTTTCCAGGTAAATTTCTTGGGTTCTACAAAAATGCCTTGAGTCACAACTGCAGAAAGTTACCCTAATCATCCAGGAATTATCCTGTCACTTACAATTGTGGGTCAAATTTTGGTGTGATTGTGGATTGCTTCAAAATGAAGGTCTAGTTTCTTCAGAAGTGACTATTGACCGTGATAATTTGTTCCTGTGGATCTCAAACAAGCTAAACATCGATGAAGTGGAATTATTTCCAAATCATATAGGTATTAGAATTGTTCAATGGAACAGGAAGGCCAACCATATGCAATCTATAACCTTTTGGACCTTCAGAAAACATGCCGTTCCGAAAAATTAAATGGCCCTCTCAAGCTGTTGATTGGTCCTAGGGGATGAGGTGCACGTTCAACTCAATAATCATTTACTTTATGCATCTGCAGATAACTGATTGGCTTATATCCTCAATGGCATCCTGAAGTTATCCAGAAAAATTTAAGATAAGAACTGTTATGACCTTGTCAGAATGGAAGAATTTGACCACAGGTTACCTCAGAGCAAACAGCTTAAATTGGTTATGGCTTTTATAAATCTACATCCAGAGCTCCTTTGATCGTTTGAGGTATTTGTAGGAGTGAATGTACTAGCAATGAGAGCAAAGTAACCTTTAGAATGTTATGATCTGCCTAGCGTCCTACCTTCACTTCTTTTGGCAGAAAAAATCATAAACATGGGTGAATCCCATTGGGTGGAATTTTCCAAGCCTGCTGGCGGTGGGTGTGATAGGTGGCATGCACAGAAAATACGGTGGCACCCACTTCACAACGGTATGAAGGCAGGCTGCCATCTTTCGCTCAGTCCACCGACAACGGGTTGCATTTCCCACCATCGATTGGTGGGAGATAATTGTAATACATTAGCAAATAATTAAAAGGCCATCCCGCCAGGCTCTTGGAACCTCGCCGTACCGTCTGTCCATGTTAGTAGGAAAGCACGTAGTTTCACAACAGCATGCAAGTGACATGCACTTGGCAGCCTTCACTTTGGGGGAACTGAGGTGAGTGAGCAGCAGCGTTCTCCACAGCTTGCCTGCTGTTTACAGGCCTCAGGGGCACCAGGAAGGGTGGGGGCAACTGATTCCTGCCCCAGAGGTGACTGCTGAGTCGGGGTGGGGTTGGGGGTGTTTGGGGGCAAGTGCTAGCCAGCCTTGGGGGCGACTGTTGAAGGCGGGGGGAGTGTCAAGTGCTGCCCTGGCGCTGCATCCCACGCACACGCAATCAAGGAGGGGGGCAAGGTAAGTGAGGGAAATGGCCATGCATTAGGGACACTTGTATAAACTGATGATGCCTCTGTAACTGAGGCAGATCAGGCGCAGCCACAGTGATATGATTGGGGTGAGCTTCTAAACTTTCCACCCATCTAAGCAATGCAGAGGCACCAAAGTACCACCAAGCGCTACAGACCTTACCCCCAATGCTCCCCCTCCCCCACCCCTCCGGCACAGACTTCGAGTCCACCAACATGTATTGGACCACAGAGCAGCTGGACTTCACACATTGTACAATCTCCTCGCCATGTAGCAGTCACTGATGGAGCTGCTCACAGCCCCTTACAATCTCAGCATCCTGGTTTGGACCAGTGTCCCCCATGTCACAGGTTGACAGGGCAGCCATGCAGCGCACTCATCTCTGGCCATCCGAGGGTGACCAGCACTCGCTGGGAAGCATTAAGGGGTGGTCACACAGGACCAGGAAAGGTGCTAACTACAGCCATGATAACCATGTCTCTCTCTCTTTCATGCTGCAGGAGGACCATGTCAGGATCATGGAGCCTGTTGACCTAGCTGTATGCCTGATGGCCTACAGACACCCTAGAAGACAGAATAGAGAGCGACTGAGGCACTGGCTGCACAAAGGCAGGAGCAGCAACCTCATGAAGAAGGGGCAGCAGGGGCTCCCGCACATGCTGCCCAGGAGCGACAGCGAGACGTGGCTGATCTTAGCCTAGCAACACCCAGGGTCTATAGAAATCGCCTGCCATTCCTGCAGATGACTGAGAACCAGTGTCGCCGATGACTGTGCATGTCTAGGGACCTGGTGGCTCACATCTGCCACTTACTGCAGGATTTGGCGCCAAGGGGTCATGGAGGGCATCCACTGCCAGTGGCTGTGAAAGTGACGGTGGCACTCAATTTCTATGCCAGTGACTCCCTTCAGGGCTCCACAGGTGACCTCTGTAGGATATCACAAGCTGCCACCCACAAATGCATCCATGAGGCCACGGATGCCATCTTCTCCATGGCACACAACTTTGTGCATTTCACCCGGGCTGGGACAGCCAGGATGCAAGGGCCATTGGATTCATCCGGATCTCAGGATTCCCGCAAGAGCAGGGTGCGATCAACTGCACTCATGTGGCACTCAGGTCTCCATCGCTACACTCAGTGGACTTCATCAACCGCAAGGGTTTCCACTCACTGAATGTGCAGCTGGTGTGCAACCACCAGAAACGCATCCTGCAGGTGTGTGCACGGTTTCCAGGGAGTGTGCACTACACCTAAATCCTGAGTCGCTCATGGATTCCTGCAGTCTTCCAGCGTCCACAGAGGCTGCAGGGATGGCTCCTTGGGGACAAGGGCTACCTGCAGAGGCCGTGGCTGATGATACCTGTGCAGCGGCCTCAGACTGCAGCAAAGCCACGCTATAATAAGGCACATGCTGCAGCTCGCAATTTGGTGGAGCAGACCATCGGGATGCTGAAGATGCGGTTCTGGTGCCTGGATTAGTCTGGTGGAGCCCTGCAATACAGTCCATAGAGGGTGTCACTCATCGTCGTTGTCTACTGCACCCTTTACAACCTGGCACTGCAACAGGGAGAGGAGTTGGCTGAGGAGGAGATGCAGGAGCTGTATGTCTCCTCCAATGAGGAGGACGCCGATGGGGATGAGAGTGAGTGGGTCCTTGGTGGTGACGATGATGGGGATTAGACTCTCACACTGGCTAGATGAGGCAGGCGCACTCGGGAGTCCCTCATAGCTGCCAGATTTGTGAGGATGATGATGACATGCAGTGAGGTGCCCCACAAATCCTCACATCAAACCTGTGAATGTTTGACTCCAGTCTGGATTATCACTATGCCAATACCTTCTGTGAGAATGCTCCTGCCGTGGAGATGCAGTGGAGGCCCAAATAGTTGCTCAATCACAGGAGGATGATGATGACATGCAGTGAGGACACTCCATAGATCTTCACATGGCCTCTGAGAATGTCTGACTCCTGTCTGGCCAAGGGCAGCTCACTTGTGCTCCATGATCAGGGCCATCTCAGAGATGCAGCCATGAAACTTTAGATGCATCTGTTGCTGTGTCCGCCTCAGCCCTTCAGGAGCTGGTGCACAGCATCACTGGTCGCAGATGCTGGTGTAATGGGGGCCAGCCCCACATTAAAGGTGCTGAGAGCACAGAGAGTATGAGAGAACTCTGTGACACCTGCCCACTACATTCTGGCAGCAATGACTAGCACTGCCAAGGTGCCGGCATCAATAATGTTTTCAGGGAGTGTGAGACTGGACCATCACTGTTGTCTGAAGGCTGCACAGAGCACAGGGAAGAGGCCCTGGACTGAGACACTTGCCTTTATCTTGTGCACAAAAGTTTCACTTCTGAGTGACAAGAACACTGCTCATCAGAACAAGGATCCATAGGCAGGGAGACATTCTCAGGAGTTTATTAACAATATTGAACAGTATGTACAAGTGATCAACACCCGTGCCCAGGCTGTGCAACTATTTTTACCTAACTTTCCTAACCCTGCCGCTGCTTCTTGGTGCTCCCTGGACATCCACAGCGAAGATGGAGGCAGCCTGCTGACTGTGACGCCCTGTCTGTGATGAATTTGGTGGGGGTCCTCTGGAGGTCTGAGACTTGGAGGGCCCAGCCTGCTTTCGGGGTCCTTCTGTGTGGCCAAGGCACCCTCCTCGGCCTGTGAAGCTGGATCTGTGGGAGTCACAGTAAGAGGGGATTCAAATGGGCCAGACACTCCCAGAGTCACCTGGGTGGATGGCCCCAGAGTGTGCACCTCCTGATCCTCCTCCCTATGGGTGCCTGAGGTCCCCTGGCTGACTCTGTGAGTAGAAGGGGTAGCTGGAGTGAGATCGAGCTGCCCAGCACCCCTCTCGCGTACACACTGTTGGAGGCCAAATATGGCATCAGCGATGCAGCAGTGCAAAAGTGACATCCTAGACCAAGTTCTCCATGGTGGCTGCCAACCTGCCAGTGTTGATCTCATGGCATTGCAATGCCGTGCTATCACCTCAGCCTGAAGACAGATGGACTCTTCCATCATGTCTTGCAATCTGAGGAGTGCAGCAGACATCCCTTCCAGATATTCCCGAGCTTGCCTTTGCAGTTCCAACAACTGTGGCATGACTGAGTCCAGAGGCTCATCATCTGACTTGGACTCAACAGATTCATGGCCTGCAGCAGTCCTCTGAGTGCCGGGGAACTGGGAAGTCACTGCCTCCGCCTGTTGTGGATCAGGAAGTGTGATGTGCTCACCAGATTGTGATCCTGAGGCTACCCTAAAGCTTATTGACTTTGGTGCATTGCAATGCCGGCGCTTTCACCTCAGCCTGAAGACAGATGGACTCCTCCGTTGTGCCTTGCAATCTGAGGAGTGCAGCAGACATTCCTTCCTGTTGTTCCCTAACTTTCCTCTGCAAGGTGTCTCTGCGCTGGTGGAGGGTGTGGGTGAGCGCTGTGACGGGACTTCAGGAGGGTGCCTTCAGGTTCCTCTCCAGAGGTTTCTTTGGAGCTTTATTGGAGGCGTGGACTCTGTCGGCTGTTTCCCAGATGTGCCTGCGAAAGCAAGGGGAGATAATTAGTGCATGGCAGTGGCCTGTGAAAGAGGACATGTCACCCAAGGCATGGTTGTCTGATGCATGTTGCACTGCTGGATCCTCACTTGGTAGCGCAGCACAGACATCATCGTCAGCACAGGACCGGTCCTGGTCATTGCCGGCCAACTGGATGGCTCTGTTTTCGAATTCTATCAGAACTTTTATTTCCAGCATCCCTCCACCTGTCTGTGACCTTTCCATCCTCTTGTGAGCCAGTTTGTCCTGCATAGATAGAATGGGGGGAGTGTATCAGGACTCCTGCAGGACCAGATGATAGGTATGCCTGGCCTGTGTGGGTGGTGAGTGGTTCCATGGACGGGATAAGAACAATGACGGTGTGTGTGAAGGAGTGAATGGTGATGTCCCTTGCACTGGCAGTGAGTGAAGGCCCTGTGGGTGTGTGATGGGTTTGTGAGTGTGTGAGTTGGGAGTGGTGAAAAGAGTCACTTACCCTGGAGGAATGGAGGAGATCATTCATCCTTTTGTGGCACTGGATGGCTGTCCTCCCCTGAAGGGCATTCACGCTGACCACCGCCTCCCAAGCCAGGTTGGTGACATTGGTACCCATCCTGCGGCCAGAGCGGTGGTAGAACACATCCTGGCTGGCCTCCATGGCATACAGCAGTCACTCAAGGGACCCATCATTGAAGGAGGGGCAGCAGTCTTTTTGCCTTTGCTGGCCATGTCTCCCAGGGCAGCGGTAGTGAGCTGGTGGCGATGAGCACTTTGCTGGTGGCTGCCTTTTAAAGATGGTGGCCAGCGTGATGCAACAGCAGGGTGATGGTGAGCGGGTGAGCGAGATCCCGCCTGCCATGGAAACAGCGTTTTTCCTGGGAATACATAAATAATGAGGCGGGATCAGGAAGATACGGTGTAAAAACCCGCCATTTTTGTTTGTGGGTTGGACTCCATTTTATCCACCCGCTACCGCACTTAATGTAATTCTGGAAAATTCCGCCCATTGTGTTGCTATTGTTAATGATGCCAAAAATTGTCAATGGCTCCACGGTTAACAATACTTTAAAAGCAAAGTGGAGAGAGGTGGTAAAAGCATAAATTCAGAAATGACCACACTGCACTACTACAAATTTTCCAGCTGAAACTGAACTCCTATTTTAAATGAACAGTAAAATGAATCAACAGTATCCTTGTAGAACTGATGGAAAATTGTTTGAAGGTCGTTATTACTTTGTTTCTGTCTTTTTTTAAATATTACAAACAACAAACTAATGCACATTTCCAGCACTGATGTAAAACCCAACCTCAACACTGGATTTGGAGCTAAATAGATTGAGAACCAATCTAATGGATTTCTGCCCCTTTTCCCAATTATTGAGTCCAGTTTATATGTATTTAATGGAACAGGAAATTTAGGCCAATGTGTCTACTGTGACAAAAACAGAATTACCTGGAAAAACTCAGCAGGTCTGGCAGCATCGGCGGAGAAGAAAAGAGTTGACGTTTCGAGTCCTCATGACCCTTCGACAGAACTAGTTCTGTCGAAGGGTCATGAGGACTCGAAACGTCAACTCTTTTCTTCTCCGCCGATGCTGCCAGACCTGCTGAGTTTTTCCAGGTAATTCTGTTTTTGTTTTGGATTTCCAGCATCCGCAGTTTTTTTGTTTTTATGTCTACTGTGACATTGTAAGACAATGGTACTTTCACTGCACTTTAATCTATAATTGACTATTATGTCTAATCAATGTTTGTTTTAAAGAGTAAGGCATTCATTAGTCTAAACACAGAAACGCATTACTCCTAATATATCCTAAACTACACAGAAAAGTAGGAAAACCCAAAAGTTAAAATATAATAATGTTGGATGATAAAACTCTGAGATCATAGGGATAATTAGCCAATTAAAAGTAATGTCTACACCCATTGAGTCCATTAAGGGTAACATGCACAAAACTATAAAGGGGCATCCATTACATGGCTGTCTAAATCTACTTCAGTAAACAGCTTAGTCTCTAGCAACCTTCTATACCATTTTAAATGGGCAGTTAGATGAATTGGCAATGTCCCTGTGGGAATACTGGGAAATTGCATGAAAGGAAATATTTCCAGCATTTTCTGTTTTTATTACTTAAGTGGGTTTATTTGGTTGGGTAAGCTTCAGTAGTTCAAAGCCAGGTCACTCAGTGAAGCATTTAGTACTGTAAAGGGCATGCCCATTCTAAGAAGTACATTATGGACTTTATGCGACTTGCTGTACTTCATTGTCATCTCATGTCTGCTGATCACAGTGGGACAGTGAGATTTCTATAGAAAATTCGCCAGTAAATAAAGAAACATTAAGTGTTGAAATAAGACATTACTGTTTAAAGTAATATTTAGTTAATTATAAGTTAGTTAGCTTATAATTTATGGGGTACCAGGTCTATGTAACAGTTTAAGTTGTAGATTATTGGTATTGCAATCAAATCTTATTTAACACAGATGCTTCTTCACTAAACAGCAAGTTGTGCAGAGAATGTTTGCGGCCCAAGAATAGAAAGAAAGCCCTTGACCTCCCCCCAAGTCAAATAACAAGTTTCTAACGTAATAATACCATATCTTAATATTATACTCTCCTTGGAGAAGACAAGGGAAGGTTAAGAGGAAATTTGATAGAGGCATTCAAAATCATGAGGTGTCTGGACAGATTAGATAGGGAGAAACTGTTTGCATTGGCAGAGGGATCAAGAACCAATGGAGATTGATTTAAGGTGAATGGCAAAAGAATCAAAGGCAACATGAGGAAAAACTTCTTAAAGCAGCATGTGGACAGTATTGTTGGATGCAGATTCAATCATGGTTTTCAAAAGAAAATTGGATGCTTATCTGAAGAGAAAGAAATTGCAGGGCTGAGGGGAAAGGGCAGAGTGGGACTAGGTGAGTTGCCCTTGCAGCAAGCTGACATGGACACAAGGGTTGGGATGGCCTCTTTCAATGCTGTAACCATTCTATGATTCTATGAACTTGAACGGCAAGCTTATGGATATTATTTGTTAGCTGCAGAGCCTTGAAATGATGTAAATGGAAAACTGGCTTCCTTTTGTGCGTCAAGCTGAAAATAACCTTTCTTACATTTTAGTGGTGACTGTTTGCTAGGCTACAACCACGCCAGAAAAACCTGAGCAGTGCAGGCACTGGGCATCTACTCAGCACAGCTGAAGTTGCCAAAGAGCTTCCAAAACAGGTTCAAGGAGCTGAGCACCTGTTAAGAGGGTTGGTAGGGTAAAAAATTGCTCAGCCCAATATGGAGTTGGATGTATTTAAGGCATCCTTAGTCAGGGGAACATAGACAGGTGAAAATGAAATATTTTACTTTTTTTCCACTCAGACTATGGGCGCAACAAGAGCCAATTTCCACCCCAATTTGTTTTTTCAGTTACAAATGCTGCTGGTCAGCAGAGTGAGTAGACTTGTTTTCATCAACATTGTTTGGTCACAGATGTGGCACAAAGGTTGAATTTCACAACTTATTCTATGGCACTATATGGATTACTCTTCATAAACTGAAACGGGTTTAGTAATTTCTATGGCAGCAGGAGGTTTTGGTTTGGTTAGAAAGAATGAATAGAGGAATTGGAAGCTGCAAGAATTACCCATTTCTGTATGGGAGACCTGTCTAAAGATACCAATCAGAAGCATGTCCAGAGATAACAGATATTTCTTTTAGGGTTTTAATGAACAGCTTACATTCCTTTTAGAGTTTCATGCAATCCTGGAATAGGGACACCCTGAGCAATGCACAGTTGTTTGAAGAGTGCAGGAGCTTCACATAGATCAACACCTGTTCAGCATCCAATCAGATAAAGTTCTTGAATTAATCTATCATTAGTATTAATTCTAAATCAATATTTAGGATACAGTTTCTTTCAGCCCAGCCAACCTCATAAATCAAATAACGTGTGACTCTGTTGATTGTTTTTCATGTAATTGCATTAACCATTTTGCTGTGTGGTTTTTGTCTTTTTTAAACTATTATGCCTTTAATAACAAAAAGAAAATGTGAGAGTAGGTCACTTTATTTAAAGAAGTTTCATTTTCAGTATCATACTGTTGGGCAAAATTACTTAACTTTCAAAAATGCAAGGAAACGTGAAATGACTAATGTGATTTTTTTGAACACAAAAATGGTAAATTAATTTTTTTAATTTGCATTTTTAATTGGCTCAGATTTACTTACAAAAGTAAAATATTCTGTTCATCTTTATAATTAATTAATTTGCATGTACATGCTGAGACACTGAAATAAGTGCAGGACTCATTTATGGCACAATCCATTCGTTCACAATCAGACTAGGATATAAATATTGTAAAGCCTGTAATTAAACAACAATTTTAATCCTTTTTGACATGATGAAATGATTTATAACCATTCATTAGCAAGCTGAAATAATTTTTAAAAACAAGACTTTTAATTCTGAAGCCACTCTCTTGACCATTTAAGGATTGGAATTCATTAAACCAGGAATATTTGTACAGTGACCTTATACCTAAATTTTTAAATTAATACTTTGGACTATTTGTCATCACCTTCTCTTGTAGTTCAATAGTTGATCAATAATGATGAATCACACCTAGTGGTTCAAAACTAGCTGAATGAAATTTTCTAAAAATGGGGTGGGCTGGCCATAAGAAAAATTCTACAGGAGCTGATGATCAAAAAATGACCAAAAAAAATCCTTTACTGGTTTTCACATTTTCTCAGATATGTGTGCTTTTAATTTTTTTTTACATCTTAGCTGAAACCTTCATAAATAATGTCATGAAATCAATTGTTTTGTCCATGTATGCTTTGTAAGCTTGCACCTGTGGACATTCAGGGTACAATGTGTTCCTATACATTTGATCTTGCCCAGTAGCAAGGACTGACCCTTGAATTGCTCTTCACTGACCCTTGAGCTGATCCAGGTGACCTATCAAAACACTCCAAGGCCAGGATTTCACGGCCCCTCCCGTCCGACGGGATATTACAGTCCTACCAAACTGAAAGGAGATTTAAATGGCTCGCTGCATCCACCGGGGTGAGGGGGGACACACGCCATGGCGGGGCCATAAAATCCTGGCCTTGGAGTGTTTTGATAGGTCACCTGGATCAGCTCAAGGGTCAGTGAAGAGCAATTCAAGGGTCAGTCAATTTTAATCAGAGAGAGAGTCAGGAGCAAGACAATAAGCTCCATGCAGCTTAAGTGCTACTGCTAGCTCTGAGAAGCTGCTTGGCCAAATCCAGGTACTGAGGGACCTAGGGAAGCCATGGAGAGCTTAAAAGGCAGCTGAAGGCTGGTGACTCTTTGCCGCAGTCTATTGGGCAAAGGTAACCCTTTGGAGCAGTGGTGCTTTGCTCAGAGTGGCTGAAAACTTGAGTTGTGCACAAGAGTCATTGCTGAAGTGCAGAGTCAGGATTCCAGTAGAATGTAATCTCGGGAAATGAGGTTGAAATCTTGGGAGATGAGCAGTCATTGAAGCAGTCTGAGTCAGAACAACTTTTGGAGGGGATTCTGAGGCCAGACCTTCGAAAGGGAAGAGTGAAGACTTGCAATCCTTCATAATGGAGACAGAGTTTTAACGAGATTGTGTGACTCACAGTGAGCACTGACACCTGGGTGGGTTGCTGAAAGATCCATGGGACCATGCTTAGTCACATCTGCCATTTATTGTTCTGTAAAGTGTGGTATGTTCAACCAAGT
Organism: Carcharodon carcharias; assembly: GCF_017639515.1. NCBI lineage: Eukaryota > Metazoa > Chordata > Chondrichthyes > Lamniformes > Lamnidae > Carcharodon > Carcharodon carcharias. The sequence goes on from NC_054469.1 coordinate 168,385,089, forward strand.
TTACCTGTTATTTCATGTTAATTCTTAAAAATTTAGAGTATAAGAAAGATATTGTCAATTATTTTATGTTTCTGACTTTTTATAGCAAAGTTTATTTATTTTTTGTTTAAAAACCATGGAATCTTGTGACTTTATTCTCTTAGTAAGTATCTGAGATCTCAAACTTTGTCTACTTAAAACAAAAAGTTACTGGTCACTAGCCAGAGTGTAACATAAATTTGGAGATCTGGTTCTGAATCATAACAATTATTAATAATGTTCTCACCAACAGTATTAATTAGGTAAATGCATTTTGGGTGACCGTTTTACAGAACAGCCCATTCTATTCACAACTCTGTGGGCAGAATTTTACAGTCAGTGAGCAGGGAGTGGAGCCCACTCACTGATGCGTAAAATGACACGGGATGACATCGGGTGGAACCTCCTATATCATCCCGCCCCATTTAAATTTTCAGGAAGGTGGGGGCGCAGCAAAATCAGCTGCGGGCCCGCCGACCTGTCAATGGCCACTTGAGGTCATTAACAGGATAAAATGGCAATTGAAGGACCTGCCTGTCCAACCTTAAGGTTGGTGGGTAGGCCAGGGGCCCCGGCGGCATATAGAAAAAACATAAAACCTCATCCAGCGGCGGGATGGAGTTTCATGTAGGGTTTTAAAAATTGTAATAAAGTTGTTATGTAAATTATGAACATGTCCCAGCTCATGTGACATTGTCACATGAGGGGACATGTAAGGGATTTTTCTTATCTCTATTTTTAGTATTTTTAGAAGTCGAGGCGATCTCCCTGAGGCTGCACTTAGCCTCAGGGAGATGAGTGCTCCTTTGTGTGTATGCGTGAAAGAGCGCACTCTCGACTTTAGGGTTAGGGATTCTCCCCGCCCCACTACCCCGCCCCCCCACCTCCCGCTGCACCGGAAGCGCATAGCACTTCCTGATGGACGTCACGCTGGGCGGGCCTTAATTGACCTGCCCATGTAAATTGGCGGTGCGGCCCCGACCACTGGTGGCGATTGGCTCCGCGCCCGCCCGCGATTGGGTCAGGCCTGCCTGCCTGACAAATGGAAAGTTCTGCCCTGTGTCTGACTCCCAGTCTTCTGTAATTTTTAATTTCCACACCATTCCCACTCTGAGACCTCTGTCTTCCGCCTTCTATGCTGTTCCAATGAAGGCCAATATAAACTTAAGTAACAGCACCTTATCTTTTGATTAGACATTGGTCATGTCCACACAATTATACTCATGGATTGATAAAAAATGGAGAATTTACTTTTAAAATAAAATGGAGAATGGACAATCTGCTCTGAAACAAAATGGAGAGCTCTGGTGACCCCTTTTCATTTTGCCAATATACATAGAGCTATGCAAGCCTGCTTTTCTGGACAGGATATTAAAATATAGTCTTTTGGAAAATTTCATTGAGAAGACATTAAAATGCAACAGGTCTTTCCCATGGATTTAATGGCTGCCATTGTCCAAATACCTGCAGAAGCTAGTTCATAATAGCCTTACAGACCACTTGGCTGTGGAATGGAATTACACAGAAGGGGTGTGAGAAGAAACCCATTCTAGCATAAGGAGATTCAAATGGATGGAAGTCAAATTGCAATGCGTGTCAATGTGCTAGTCATCAGAAACCATCCGGGTAGGCAATGGAAAACAGATACTATGGTCACTTGACAGAAACCAGGTTGTGAAAAGGAACATTTATTAACATACATTTTAAGAACAGCCTCAATCAATCTGTCAGACAAGGAGACTCAGATGGCAGAGATCATGACCAGTAAAGGAAGGATCATGTCCAAAATCTATGAGGCAGAGATTTAGGCCTAGCCTTATACCCACTGACTTGAGAACCAAACCAGATCTTCACTAGAGGGGTTTGACTGCATTTGACTGGATGAAGCCAGAAACCTGTTGCCATAAGCATAGTTGTTGGAAACTTCCAACCTCAATTTCTTCAGTGAACTGAAAGGGAATCATCAGGCCTGCAAAGTTTCAAGCTTCCATCTTGAGAGAATCAAATAAGACACTGAATTTTTGGATTTCTAAGACATAAGTGCATGCTGCCACTTTTGCAATCACCATTTCTTGTGTGCGTATGCATGTGTGTCTGTGTGTGTATGTGTGTGTGAGTGGGTGCTGTTGTGAATACGTTCAGGTGTTGAGAAATAAACGTTTATCCTTCTTTCATTTTAAACTTATAAGAAAACTGTCTTTAATCTGTTCTTGAGAGTTACAGCACTCAAGGGGTTAAAACACTCTCTTTAAAATACAATGGGCAGAATTTTGCTATCGGCGAGCAGGGGGGCGGGGCTCACTTGCCAACACATAAAATGACCCTGGATGTTGTCGGGCGGAACCCCCACTGTCATTCCGCCCCATTTAAATTTTCAGTAAGGCGGGGGCGCAGGACAATCAGCTGCGGGCCCCCTGACCTGTCAATGGCCACTTGAGGCCATTAACAGGATTATTTAAACAATTAAAGGACCTGCCCGTCCAACCTTAAGGTTGGTGGGTCAGCCAGGAGCTCTGGCGGCAAATAGAGAAAACATGAAACCTCATCCAGTGGCGGGATGAGGTTTCATGTAGGGTTTTAAAATTTTAGTAAAGTTAATCTGTAAATTATGAACATGTTCCATCTCATGTGACATTGTCACATGAGGGGGACATGTTAGGGAATTTTTTTTTCTATTTTTAACATTTTTCAAAGTGTAAGCGATCTCCCTGAGGCTGCACTTAGCCTCAGGGAGATGAGCACTCTTTCGCGTGCATGCACAAAATAGCGCACTCTTGCTTTTAGGGAATCCCCCCACCCCCACAGGAAGAGCATAGTGCTTCCCGCCAGATGTCATGCTGGGCAGGCCTTAATTGGCCCGCCCACATAAAATGGCGGTGCAGCCCGCTTCGCTGGTGGGGATCGGCTCCCTACCCGCCGGACATTGGGTCGGGCCCGCCCACCCGGCAGGCACAAAATTCTGCCCATTGTCTCCAGTCAGCTGAGAGGTAAAAAAAGGGGGAACCATCCTACTATGCCTTTAACAGATTGGGAGCTTGTCCGGGATTTGAAACATTACATAACAAATAAATTGGAAGCAGGAGGCGAAATTGATCACCGAAATTGTTAAATAAAAACAATCAGCAGGTCTTCTCATAGTTTCACGACATTGAATATTTAAGATGGCCATGTTCAATGCCAAAGCATTTGTAGAACACTGTGAGGAAACTTGAGGTGCATTAGATACATTAACAGCTAAGGAACTATGAGCCGTATGAAGCATATAGGAGCAAATGCAATGCCAAAATCAAGGAGTTTAAGATCATTAAAATTCGAGCTAATCATTCTGATATTGAATCAGAAACAAAGGAACCAGGCATAGAACCAGAAATGACAGAGTATCATTAGCTAGAATTCAAACAGAGAATGAAATTGCCATGCAGAAAATGGAATTAGAGTTCCAAAGAGAAGAAGGAAAAAGGGAAAGAGAAATCCAAAGAAAAGAAAGAGAAATGCAAATGCAAAAGGAGAAAGAGGAAATGCAACGGGAAATTGAGATCAGGCAGATGGAGCTGGAAAGGAAAAGATTGCAATTGAGTAATGCGAGTGCTCCTAGCAACTCAGATACAGATTATGGACAGAGAGTTATGCCTCATGGGTGGGCACACATCTGACCCAATCAGATGTAAAATCACGTGAGATGAATCGGATGAGCATCCAGACATCATCCCACATGTGCGTAATCTTCAGGTCGGTGGCCATGGTGTATCAGAGGTGCACCCGCCAACAATTTAAAGGCCAGTTAAGGCCATTAAAAAGCCAATTGATCCCGATTTTACATTACCCGTGCGATTTCGCGCTCGTCGCACTTACAAAACAGGCATGCGGGCAGCCCACTTTTTGCAAAATCTCATCAAAGGGCAGAATAAAAAGTGGACAGCAGCATTGCCACTGTGAGTATTGAGGAATTTAGGAGATAGTTTGCTGCTGGTTGCTTATTTGAACTTGACAGCTTCATCTCTGTTCTGAGCTTCATTCTTTGCAATTTCCAAGCTTCGTTTCAGGACTCACTGGCGTCTCCAAGGTCCCCAGAGGATTTTGATTGTGTGGACGCTTCCAGGTATCAGACAGTCTTCTGTTACCCTGGTAATGGGGATTGTGGTCTCTGCTGGAGGAACCTCCTCCTCTGAGGAGGATGAGGGGGCAGAAGGGAGAGGAGGCCAGGTGTCCCAATGCAGCTTCCAGGGGAGGGACCTGTGGAGAAGAGGCTTAGGCACAACAGGCGCAGGGCCAGCAGGTAGTCCAAGGTGGAAGGGGCTGCAGAAGACCCCACTATCCTGCTACCAGGGTTCGCAGGCAGCGATGCAGCTACCTCAATATGTCTGAGGTGCAATGCTGAAGGAGGCTTCATCTCTCCAGGGACACTGTGACCTCCATTTGTCAGATGATTGGGCCTAAGATCAGCTCTGACTGTGTGGGTGGACACCCCATGCCAGTGGCTCTGAAGGTCACAGTGGCCCTCAATGTCTATGCCTCCAGCTCTTTGCAGGGGTCAGTGGGGGATCTTTGTGGTGTGTCCCAATCAGCTGTCCACAGATGCATCAAGCTGGTGACAGAAGCTCTGTTCAGGCGAGTAATGCCATTTATTCATTTCCATGCGGATGATGCCAGCCAGGCTGAGCAAGCCAGAGGCTTTGCCGCGATTGCCGGGTTCCCCACATTCAGGGTGCAATTTGTTGTACACATGTGGCCATCAAGACACCAGCGGGTCAGCCGAGTGCCTTCGTCAACAGGAAAGGATTCCACTCCATGAACGTCCAGATAGATTGTGACCACAGGATGCAGATTCTGCAAGTCTGTGCAAGGTATCCTGGCAACTCCCATGATGCTTATATCCTGAGACACTCCCAGGTGCCAAGGTTGTTCAGTGCTCCAGCTCAACTGGATGGATGACTGCTGGGTGACAAGGGCTATCTTTTGTAAAAGTGTTTTATGACTTCTCGCCTCCACCCAAGGACAGAGGAAGAGCAGCCTTGTAATAGGAGTCATGGTTCCACAAGGGCAATGATAGAGAGGGCCATAGGTCTCCTGAAGATGCCCTTCCAATGCCTGGACCGTTCAGGAGGAGAACTACTATATTCCCCAGAGCAGGTGTCACTGATAATGGTTGCATGCTGTGCTCTCCACAATCTGGATCTTGCAAGGGGGGACCCACTGGAGGAAGAGGATCTTGACACAGCTCCACAGGCCATAGAGATGAATCCAGTAGTGAGTCTGAAGAGGAGCATGGTGAGGAGAATGTTCAGGGTGTGGAGGCAGACCTCTGTATCCTTCAGGGAGGCAGGGACACCAGGGACACCTTGATCCAGTGGTCCTTCAGATAGGCTACCAAAGATCTGCTGCCACCTCATGCCAGGGCTGCCTCCATCCCAGATGTCTTTCATTTGAACCCAAAGTCCACTCAGTCCTGTGCAATAAAGTTTAGAACCACTCTAGTCCAGCATGAGATACTGGCACCAAAAAAGCATACTCAGGCCATAAGACAAATGCACAATTTATGCAATTTTCACACTCAAAACAAATGAACATTAGCATCTCTGGTGTTAATGACCACACCAGTAAACATATCAGCAAAAGATTACAGAACAGAAGCTCACCAGTGATCAGTCCCTCTTATGCTCATGGTGCCTTAAACTTACACTTAGGATTGTTGCCCCCCAGCCTTGCTGGAAGTTGCATTGAAAACAGCCTACTGACTCTGTTGTCTTTTGGCCTTGATGACCTGTGTTGGCCCCGCCTGGCAGGGAGCAGCCAGTCATCGCAGTCACATGCCACAGTCACTGGCAGAGGGGCAGAGGAGCAGCTGCCGTCATCCAGAGTGCCCTGAAAGGAGCCTACAGAGACAACAAGCAGCTTGTGCCCCAATGTGAGGTTGTTGCTGTGGACCTCCCTGCTCACCATTGAAGGACAGGCACTTGCTGTGATACTGGGTGCCTCATCCATTTCCACACTGACACTGACCACCTGAGATCGTTGCCTGTGTGAGGGCTTGCAGGCTTGAGCACAACCCTAGAAACCCTTCATTCTGTCCCCGGACCTGTGTCTCCATGAGAGTCACCACTCTCTCAATGGAGGAAGCAGTGCGCTCGGCCATGAGGGTCACCGCAGTGCTCATGCTCAGCATAGACTCTTCCACAACAGAGACCATGGCACACATACCCTCATGGATCTCCATGACCAGCTGACCAAGTGGGGTGGAGGCTCTCCAGCTCCTAGGCATCCTTTTCAATCCTTGTCATGGTTAGGAGGTTTGAGGAGCCTCCACCTGTCCTTGACCTCTCAATGTTGTTATGGCTTGTCTTCTCCTGAAAGGTCAGAGGAGCATTGATTAATTCACTCTCTACCTGCAGCGCCAATGCACCCTGGCCAACTCCACCTGAGGTACACTGTGCAGGGCACATCCGAGATATGGCCCTTGAGCCGCAAAGCACTCAATCCAAGCAGCCAGAGTTCACCCCCTTGGCTAGCTCCAGTGTCATTGACAGTTGGCACTCAGACTCTAACACCCCTCAGCTCCACAGGGGGATGGCCACACCTTAACACTTCTCCACACCGATCTATGCCAACACGGTACTCACCCTTCCTGAGTGCAGCAGGTTATTGAACCTGTTGCAGCACTGTACCCATGTGAGCCTCAGAACGTCATGGCTGCTGACCTCAATTGTCACCTTCTCCCAAGCTTTTTTTGGTCTGGTGTGGTGGTCTTCTTCGGCCATCCCTGGGAACAAGGGCATCCCACCTGACACCTACCTTCTCCAGAAGGACCGTGAGGGACTCGTCTGAAAAACGTTGGGCCGAGTGCCCATCTGACCTGCCCTCCCGCCTGATGTCTCCAGCCGCTGTTAAGTCCATAGCTCCAGTCTCCATACCACAGAAAATGATTCTCCCCTGGCAGCCTTCAAGGAGCTGCCTCTGCCATTTTTAAATCGCCTGCCGGGTCACCATTGGACAGGGTGCCTGACAGGCCCCTGTCCCCACCTGGCCGTTCCCGACCATTAGGAAGATGCGTTTCACGCTGGGCGGGCCTTAACTGGCCAGCCAACGTGAAATTGCAATCGTGGGTCTATTGCAATCGAGGGCCCGTTCCCCGACTGCTCCCAGGCCCGCCGACCATACGTGCCCACCAAGGGTGAAATTCAGGTCTCTGATTCAGAGCTAAGCTTTGAGTTTCTGAAACACTTGCAACTAGTGCTAAAGTTTCAAGAAAATTGCTAAGAGGTTAAAATAGCCAAAACAGTCTTGGACCCTCCTTTTGCAAGGTAACTTAAATATGAGAGCCTGTGAAGCTTATTCCATGTTATAATTTTAAATATTTTTGAGTTAGTAACTGAGGCATACTGTCCAAAATTCAGAAATACCCAAAAAAGGCCTGCCCAGCCTACATTGAATTTGAGCAAGAGATTGATTGCTGGATGAGGTCTCTAAGATTAGACCTTCTTCTGAGAATGTATGGGAGGTAATTTTCTTAGAAGAATTTAAAAACAGTATCCTAATTAACATCAGGTCTCATATTGAGGAACAAAGTGTCTGAAGGGTGAGGGTCGCTCCTGTAATGGCAGACAATTATGAACTTACCCACAAAACCTTTAATTAAGGAAAACCCTTCCCTGATAATCTATAAAGGTCTGGGAAGGACAGAAAGTGGGAGGACGATAGGAGATGGGGTGGTAGTGAAAGGGAGAGTAAAAATCAGAACAAAGGGATCCCTCCTCAGGCCAAGAAAAAATGTGCAGAGAGTAGGAATAATTCTCGAAAGCCTGTGTGTTTTCACCGCAATAAAGCTGGGCAAATGAAAGCAGACTGCTGGGGACTGAAGGGGAAACCAATGGGTATTATTGTGGCTCATGTCTGTCCAGGTGAAGGTTCCTTAACAGGTGGCAGAGCGGACTAGTCTATGGTCCTAACCACCGTGGTTGACTCCTCCATGAATACTGCAGTAGTGTCAGGCAAAACCCCTGAGGGTTATCAGGATTTTGTGCTTAAAGGCAAGGTGTCCCCATACCCCTCTGATGAGGCATTGTTTTTTTCAAGGGAACAGGGGCCACCCAATTATTAATGCTGGAGAAGGGCATGACCTTCCCACCTGAGAGTGCAGTGAATATTAAGGTATTAAGGTTCTAGTAAAGGGTACTGAAGGTGGGTAAACGGCCGTACCCCTGTATTGGACCCACCTAGAGTCTGACATCTTTTCTGGACCAGCTACAGCAGGGAATGTCCCTAGTTTGTCTAAGGTTGGGGTGCACTTGCTCCTGGGTAATGATTTAGTTGGGGGTAGTGTGGTAGTCCCTGGTCTATTTCCTGACTGTGTCATAACCAGTCCATGTCTAACCAAGCTCCACTAGAGAGAGCTGAGCAGCACCTCTGGTAGATGACCCAGCAGTTTTGCTGGCCAAAACTATCTTTGGAGATCTAAATGACCAGAAGGAGGTATTCAGCAGATCCTCTTTGATTCAGGCCCAATGAGCAGACCCAGATTTAAAAAGAATAGCACAGCCTGCCAGCTCTGAGGCAGAAGCAGTAGGGGGCACGATTACTTAGAAAATGGGGTAGTGATGAGGAATTGAAGACCTTCTCGATAACCTGTAGAGGAGGAGTCGACAGTGGTCCACAAAATTGTAGTTCCTCCTGGATATCATAGGATTACCTATGAAATTTCAATGGCTGGGCATGTGGTATCCAAAAGACGCAAGCCTGGATAAACCAGAATTTTTATTGACTTCACTTCTACAAAGATATGGTTGAATTTTTCTGAACTTGCCACACCTGTCAAGTTGTTGGGGAACATCAACCTGCAATTAAGCCTGCCAAACTAATCCCCATACCTTCATTTCATGAATGTATAGCAGAGATCTGGTGGACTGTGTGGGATCCTTACCATAAACTAAGGTGGGATGGGTTATTAATACTTCCTAACTAACCTGGATATGGCCACCTGATTCCCAGAGTTCATACCCCTGAGAAAAATCTCAGTCAAAGTCGTGATTGAGGGGCTGACCCAGCCTTTCACCAGTTACGGACTGCCTAAAGAGATCCAGGCTCAAATTTTATGTCTTGTGCATTTCAACATTAATGCCTAGCCTCGGCATCAAACGGTTAAAATCTTGGACCCGCAGTCACAAGGGGCTCTGGAATGGTATCATCAAACCTTGAAAACCATGAGCAGAGCCTACTGCTGTGAAAACCCCCATGATTGGGAAAAGGGGTTAGGTTTCCTGTTATTCACCAGCTGGTCAATATCCTATTCAGTACTCACTGAACACATCCTCCTCAAATTAGTTCACTTAAGATCTCTGCACAGAATTCCTGCACAGTTCCCAGATTCTGAAATTAGATTTGGTGATATTCTTATCTTCACTAACATTAGCAAAAGTTAAACATGAATATTTGGGTTCTCCAAGTGAGATTCACGGTTCTATACCAATTAAGCTGCTTTTCTTTACTAAATTAGGGAAAATGATTCAACTCATGCTGTTTAAGTGATGATTGATACCATTTCAATGTAATAATGTATTTCATATGGTAAGCATACAATAAGCACTTCCTTACAACTGTTGTGGACAGGAGGGGGTCCTCTTGAATTCTGCATAATGGTGGGTGAGCATGGGGTCCAATCTATTCGGGGTCCCTCTGCTGGTCAGTTGCGTGATAGGAGCAGTGTCTTTTGGGACATTACTGCCCTCTGGGAGATGGTTAGCTCTTGCTGTACTTCCTAGAGGCTTATCAACTATGTGAGGCATCACCCCCACACTTTCTGGGACAATTTGGGAACTTTTCTGCTCCACATTTAAATTTGCCATAAGGTGGTCAGTGAAATCAACCACTGGCTTCCTGGCCGGGGCCTTTAGCTTTGGAGGGAGTCCTCTCCTAACGTGTTCCATGTCATCTGGAACACCACTGCCTTCAAATGGAGGTGCAGTGCCAGCCACCCTCCCTGGTGGCTTTTTGACTGGGGGAGGCATCTCCTTCCCTTATTGGTTTGGGAACACCATTTGTCCCTATTTAATGCCGGAAAGAAGGTTTCTGCCAGCCATACTTCAGGCAAGCCCTTAAATTTTTCATTTCCAGGCTTAATAAACTATCTTCTTTCAGGCTCTTTGGCTAAGTGGGGCATCTCCCTCGCTATTTCTTTCCCTGCTTTAGGACATCTCTGGTCCCTATTTAACTTGGGGTATTTAGGGAATCTATTTCAGATCCTAGGGGCCTTCTTTGGACCCTGTTTGATTTCACTGGCCTGGCTTCAGCCTTGCTACCTTTGAGCAGCTCTCGCTCGAGGTCTATGGATGCTATCCCACCCTTTCGGACCTCTGGATCTTCTCCAGCTTTTTGCCCTTCTGCAGATTTCCACTGTTTGGTCTTGGCCTCTTTTCTTCCGCAGGCTAGTACCTGGCTGCCAGCCAAATCGTTCTCAAGGGGGAGATCGATCCCTGCTACTTGTAACGTCAGATCCAGATGTTCTACCAACGCCAGGATTAGTTCCTTTCTTTTGACTTTGCTGGGCAATTTGAACTGTATCTCCCTAGCTACAGCTTTCAATTGATCGGTGCTAAGGGTCTCCAAACTTTCCCTGCTTAGATTCTCTTGCTGAACAATCATTTGGACATCAAACGCTGCCATTCTCTTAGTGTTAGGACAAGGAATTTGTTATGGTAAGTTACTTGTCTTAAAATTAGTTCCAGCCACCAAGTTTCCCTCTTATGTCTTCCAATTGACTCTTTTACCTCTAATTTGGCTCATCTCTGAACTTGGACTCAACCCCAAATGTGAGCTCTCAATTTCTGTAACATACAGGAGTGGGATTAATCTAAACAGACCTGATTTCTCCACTCACTATCTGCCCATAAACAGAAAAGGTTTTTTTAATTTTTGATTTCACCCTTTATAAGTGGGGGCATAGTTTCCCCAACCTTTCAGTTTGGAGTGATCAAATCCTCTATTAATAGCCCCACAGGAAACTGAATATAAGATAAAATAAGAGGGTTGGTTTATTTTACACTGACACAAAACGTGGGAAGGGGTTTTGCAATGTCCGCCTCTTTTGCACTCATACAATAAAAGAGGGATAAGAAAAAGAAAGGGGTACAGGGCAAGACCACAATAAAAGTAAGAGTTCTGGTTTCATGTGAGCTCAGGATCAAAAGTCCAATGGGGTATTCCTTCAGAGGTTAGCAGGCTGAAACTGTTGCAGGGTGAATTATCTACCCAGAAGCGATGACCTCCCTGCTGGAAGAAGGCACATAGAGATGAATAAGTCTTATCGATACAGGAGTTCCAGTTTTCCAATGGTGCACAATGTAGACGAGAGTCTGGCATTTCACCTGGATAGAGCTCTTTCTGCCACTACCTGTTAGGTGGTAAAAAAGTAGACTGCCTGGGTTCTGTTCCACATGGCAACATTATAGGTTGGAGCAGCTTGGGAGGAGGTCACATGATATACATCCCAGTTCTTCTCCTAGGTTTTGGACATATGGGGCATAGCGGTATTATCGCTGGACTAGTAATCACGCCATGGCAGATGGTTGATTTTGAATTCAATACAAGTCTACTGATGGCCACAAAAACATTGTTGATTATTGTAAAAACCCATCTGGTTCACTAATGTCCTTTAGGGAAGGAAATCTGCCATCCTTACCTGCTCTGGCCTACATGTGACTCTAGACTCACAGCAATGTGGTTGACTCTTAGGTGACCTCTGAACAAGGGCAATTAGGGATAGGCCATAAATGTTGGCCTAGCCAGTGATGCCCATATCCCACGAATGAATAAAAAAAGGATGTATTTTTTGAAGCATGGAATCTTGAGAGGTTGAATAGAGGAGTCAAGGTCCCTTTTGTCCTTGCGGACACATCATTGCCATTGGCCGGAGCTCTGCCTTAGAAATGTCAAGGGTATTGGCGCGTTTCTTTGGAATTTGATTTTCCACAGTCTCAGGGGCATTGGCATCTCTTTAAAGGTAATGAGGCCCCTCCTGGTTTCCAAAAGTTGGAAATTTTTCTGATATGAGTCATGGCTAGTCAGGCCTGTCAGGGTATAGCCTTTGTCCATTTTAAAAATAAAATAATGATTTTGTAAAGTAGCCGGGTTGAGGAGAGAGATATATATATTTTTCCTTCCTGTCTTCTGGACGGGACACAAACTACAATTTGAAACAGCTGCTTTCCTGTTTTGTCCAAAAAATCATTTTTATGCATTTCCATGGTCAGCAAGATATAAAATGGCACTGTCAGCATTATAAGCTCTACTAGTCAGCTAGAGCGTGACCAAGAGCCGAGCAAATCTACTGCGCCCCAGCAATACAGTTTACCATAAATTGAAAAGATTATTCCCTACTGCATTCATATAAACGTTTCCTACTTCCAGCATCAACTGGTCTTAAAGAGGATAATTTCCAACTTTTCCATCTTTCTTTTCGGTTTTCTCACCATCTGCCGCAGGCCCAGTCTGACAGAAATATTCTTCAGGGCTTGGCCAACCTGGTCATTAGTAGTGCTATCGAGCCACCCTTGGTGATATACATTGAAGTCCAACACCCAGAGTAAACTCTGTGCCCTTGCGACCCTAAGTGATTGTTTGAAGTGGTGTACAACATGGACGAGTACTACAGTAGTACTATCACTACTACCAGGAGTATTACAGATAAAACGGATGAGTTAAGGGTGAGGATTGACATGTAGAATTGTGATATAGTAGCTATCACAGAGACGTGGATGAGGGAGGGGCAGGATTGGCAGCTCAACATTCCAGGATATAGAATCTTCAGGTGAGACAGGAGAGGGGGTAAAAGAGGAGGAGGCATTGTGTTATTAGTTAAGTAATCAGTTACTGCAGTAAGGAGAGATGATATCCTGGAGGGGACATCGAATGAAGCTTTGTGGGTAGAGCTTAGGAATAAAAAAGGGGCAGCCACATTGTTAGTGTTTATTATAGACCCCCAGATAGTCAGCGGGAAATTGAGGAGCAAATATGCGCACAATTTGCAGAGGTGTGTAAAAACAATAACAATAGGGTAATTATATTTGGTGATTTCAACTTTCCCGACATTAATTGGGATAGACATAGTGTTAAGGGCTTGGATGGAGTGGACTTCTTGAAATGTGTATAGGAGAATGTTTTAGGTCAATATGTAAAGGGTCCAAAAAGGGATGGCACAATGCTGGACCTAATTCTGGGAATGAAGCCAGGCAGGTGACTGAGGTGGTGGTGGGGGAGCATTTTAGTGATAGCGACCACAACATGGTACAATTTATGCTTGTTATGGACAAAGAAATAGGCACGTTGCAAAAAAATGTTTTGGATTGGGAGAGAGCGGATTTTAGTAAAATAAGGCAGGATCTGGCCAAGGTAGACTGGGAACAGCTACTTGTGAGGAAATCTACAGAAGAGCAGTAGGTGGGCGTTCAAAAAGGAAATGGGGAGGGTACAGGCTCAACATGTTCCTCTGGGGTGATAGGAAGGAGTAACAAGCCCAGAGAACCATGGATGACCAGAGATATTCAGGATACAATGAGAAAGAAAAGAGAGGCTTTTAGCAGGTACAAGAGGAGCAAATCAGCGGAAGCATTAGTGGACTACAGACAGTGCAGAGTGGAGCTTAAGAAAGCAATTCAGAGAGCAAAGAGGGGATATGAGAAAACTCTGACTGGTAAAAGTAGGGAAAATCCCAAGATATTCCATAAATATATCAATGGGAAGAGGATAACCCAGGGAAAGAGTAGGGCCAATTAGGAACCAAGGGGGCAATCTATGGGTAGAGCCAGAAGACATCGATAGAGTGTTGAATGAATACTTCACATCCGTCTTCACCCAAGAGAATGAGGATGAAGGTATGGAACTCAGGGAGAGAAACTAGGAGGTTCTTGAGCAAATTGATATCGGGAGTGATAAGGTATTGGTGGTGTTGGTAGGCTTAAAAATGGACAAATATCCAGGTCCGGATGATTTGTATCCCAGACTGCTGAGGGAGGCAAAGGAGGAGATGGCAGGGGCTCTGACCCAAATTTTTAATTCCTCTCTGGCCATTGGGGAGGTGCCAGAGGACTGGAGAACAGCTAATGTGGTTCCACTATTTAAGAAGGGTTGTAGAGAGAGGCCAGGGAACTACAGACCAGTGAATCTCATGTCAGTGATAGGGAAACTATTGGAGAAAATTCTGAAGGAGACTAGTCAGCATGGCTTTGTCAGAGGGAGGTCATGCCTAAAAAATTTGATTGAATTTTTTGAGGAGGTGACCAGTTCTGTAGATGAGGTTAGTGCTGTTGATGTAGTTTATATGGATTTCAGCAAAGCCTTTGACAAGGTCCCACATGGGAGACTTATGAAGAAGGCAAATGCACATGGGATACAGGGTAATTTGATAAGGTGGATTCAAAATTGGCTTTGTTGTAGGAGACAGAGGGTGACGATAGAAGGCTGCTTTAGAGACTGGAAGCCCAAGTCCAGTGGCGTACCACAGGGATCTGTGCTGGGTCCCCTATTATTCGGCATTTATATAAACGACATAGATGACTATGTGGGGGCTAGTATTAGTAAGTTTGCGGATGACACAAAGATTGGCCGGGTGGTTAACAGTGAGGCTGAGTGTCTTGGGCCACAGGAAGATATAGACGGGATGGTCAAATGGGCAGATATGTGGCAGATGGGATTTAATTCTGAAAAGTGTAAGGTGATACACTTTGGAAGGAGTAATTTGACAAGGAAGTATTCAATGAACAGTATGACACTAGGAAGTTCTGAGGAACAAAGGGACCTTGGCGTGTGTGGCCATAGATCTCTGAAGGCGGAGGAGCATGTTAGTGGGGTGGTGAAAAAGGCATTTGGGACACTTGCCTTTATCAATCAAGGCATAAATTACAAAAGTATGGAGGTCATGTTGGAGTTGTATAGAACGTTGGTGAGGCCACAGCTGGAGTACTGTGTGCAGTTCTGGTCACCACATTATAGGAAGGATGTGATTGCACTGGAGGGGTTGCAGAGGAGATTCACCAGGATGTTGCCTGGGATGAAACATTAAGTTATGAAGAGAGGTTGGATAGACTTGGGTTGTTTTCGTTGGAGCAGAGAAGACTGAGGGGCAACATGATCGAGGTGTACAAGATTATGAGGGACATGGACAGGGTGGATAGGGAGCAGCTGTCCCCCTTAGTTGAAGGGTCATTCATGAGGGTACACAAGTTCAAGGTGAGGGGCAGGAGGCTTAGGGGGGATGTGAGGAAAAACTTTTTTACCCAGGGGGTTGTGACAGTCTGGAGTGCACTGCCTGGGAGGGTGGTGGAAGCAGGTTGCCTCACATCCTTTAAAAAGTACCTGGATGAGCACTTGGCACATTATAACATTCAAGGCTATGGGCCAAGTGCTGGTAAATGGGATTAGGTAGGTAGGTCGGATGTTTCTCAAGTGTTGGTGCAGACTCGATGGGCCGAAGGGCCTCTTCTGCACTGTGTGATTCCGTGAGTACTGATTCATCAGCTGAGGGTGGTTGGTAGGTGGTCATTATCAGGGGGTTTCCTTGATCTTGTTTGACCTTATTTGTTTTCCAAAAATATACTTTATTCATAGCATTTGTAGAAGTACACTGGAAAACATTTCAAATCGAATATTATACAAAGTGCAATAAAATTCCACTTCTCTCCATACAGCATGTTCCACTCTGAAGTGTCTGAAGTGTTTTGTCACTTCTTAACAATTAAGAATACACATACACAGCTATGTGTTTCTCATCCCCAGCTTTCTGTGTACAAAACAGAATGTTCCTTTATTCCTTATTTGACACCAGAGGGCAATACATCTGGAACTTAGCACACCTGACTGTCAGGTTTTATACATAACACTTCTTATTAACTAAAATGTCCTTTTACAAAAAAAACATAAACGTCAGACGCAAACATCACAGCTCCTCCGCCTTTAGCTAGGAACAAATTGGTCAGGCGGTTTGCAGATCCGCTTTGGGCTAGAGAGGGGTGCTAGCTTAGGTATCTCAGTTTGTTTGCTTAGAAATGGAAGATTCTGCTATTCCACTTGTTTCTGTTCAGGTTCAACAGTTGCAGCTACAGGTGCTACAGGTTTGTCAGTTGCATCAAGTCAGGTTTCACCAACTGGAGCAGATATTTCCCAGGAATCTTCCATTGTGATTAGAGATCCCTGGAAATTTGGTTCTTTGGGTTTGGTTTCTCTAATCTGGTCAGTGTATCTATTCCAGAATCCACAGGAAGATTCAACATCATAGGTCAGTGGTCCTTGACGCTTGATGATTTGTCCCAGGAGCCACTTTGGTGTTCCACAGTAATTTCAGACGCAAACAGACTGATCCAGATTAAACTCACGAGTTGGTTTAATTGTCTCATGTGACCTTTTATGCTCAAGTTGCCTTGAACCAATCTTTCCTTTCATACCTGGGCACAGCAAATCCATTCTGGTAAGCAGCCATCTCCCATACATCAGCTCAGCAGGATGTTGAATGTGGAGTGTTACGATACATCATCAAAAAGTTCTTCAGCTTCAACTTCCAATCTGGTTGCATCTTCCCGGTCAATATGGCCATTTTGAATATCTGGACAAAGCGCTCTGCTTCACCATTTGAGGATGGGTGGTTAGGAGAGATAGGAAACTGCTTGATCCCATTGTCTTTCAGGAATGTTTGAAATTCACATGATGTGAACTGAGTGCCATTGTCAGAAAACAATCTTCTCCGGCAATCCAAAATGGTGAACACAATGTAGAGAGCATCAATGGTCTTTGTCGAAGTAGTCAACTTCATGGGAATAACACGAGGCCACTTTGTGTGGGCATCCACAACAATCAGGAGTGTCGGAGAAGTGGTCCGGCAAAGTCCACATGAAGTCTCTGCCGTGGCTGGTCAGGCCAAGCCCACGGATGTAATGGGGTAGGTACAGGAGAAGACTCAATTTCTTGGCATGGAAGGCAATCACTGACCATGCTTTCGATTTCTTTATCCAGGTTTGGTCACCATACATGTAGACTAGCTAATGCTTTCATTTTGACAATTCCCGCGTTACTGAGGTGAAGTTCTTCTAACACTTGTGTTTGGAACTTTAGAGGGACAACAACTCTGAGTGCTCATAACAAACAACTATCTTGCAGAGTCAGCTCAAATCTACATATGTAGTAAGATTTAAGCTTAGTAATCACTTTTTAAGGTACACACCAACCCTTCTGTGTGTATAGATAAACTTTGGAGAGCACAGCATCCCTCTATGTTTCAAGTTGAATTTGATCTGCTTTAACAGGTAACATGTCTATCTGGTTCACATTGAAATTTGTGACTTCACTTCGGATTGTGGAGCTGTGGTGTAACAGATGTCTGGAAAGTGCATCTGTATTTGCAATATTCTCAGCAGATGGAAATGTAATTTCATACCAGTAAGCAGATAAGATCAGTGTCCATCTTTGTAGGCGTGCAGCAGCAAATGTCGGGGTTTGTGACTTCGGGCTAAGCAACCAAGTCAAAGGCTTGTGGTCTGTAATTAATGTGAATTTCCACCTATACAAATATTGGTGGAACTTCTTCACTCCATAGATTAGTCCAGGAGCTTCCTTCTCAACTTGGACATGATTTTGTTCTGCCTCGGACAATGTGCTTGAAAAGTATGTAATTGGCCTTTCACTGCCTTCAGGAAATGTGTGGGAGACGACAGCTCCAACACCATATCCAGATGCATCACAAGCCAGGCTGACAGGTAACTTTTCACTGAAATGTACCAGGACTTTAGCAGAAGTGAGCTCTTGCTTGAGTTCCTTGAAAATTTCCTGATAGGCTTGTGACCAATCCCATTTTGCATTTTCCTTCAGCAGATTATTCAGTGGTGCTGCCTTGGGAATGAAACTGGAAATGAACTTGCTGTAGTAATTCACAAGTCCCAAAAATGAATGAAACTCCTTAATATTTTTGGGCTGTGGTGCATTCACCACTGCCTCCACCTTTCTGGGTGAGGTTGAGAAGCCAGTTCCGTCGATTGCTTGTTCCAGGTACCCCACTGACGGCTTCCGGGATGAGGATTTGGATTTCTTACAGAGGATGCCATTTTTTCCAGTCTACGCAGGACTCTGCCTAGGTTCTCTAAATGAGATGGGAGGTTTTTCCCGGTGATGAGCATGTAGTTTTGGAAGCAGATTATATCAGGGAGGCCTTGCTGTATTTTGTCCATGGCCTGTTGGAATGAAGCTGGTGATGAAGTGATTCCGAATGGTAGTCGTTTGTATTCATATAGACGTCTGTGTGTGCTGACAGTTGTATACTTCCTGGAATCTTCACTCAGCTGCAGTTGCAAAAAATGCCTGTGATAGGTCAAGTTTTGTGAATAATTCACCTCCATTCAGAGCAGCAAGCAGGTCCTCATTTTTTGGTAACAGGTACTGATGCACTTCCAGGAAAGGATTACTGGTGATTTTATAGTCACTACCCATTCTGAATAACTCATCATGTTTCACTACTGGGACTATTGGAGCTGCCCACTCTGCATAATCAATTTCTTAATTATCTGAAAGTTTTCAAGTTGTTCTAGTTCCTGCTTGATTTTCTGTCGCATTGAGTAGGGAACTGAATGTGGTTTGAAGAACATTGGAGAAGCTTCGCAGCAAGTTTGGCTTCAATGTCAATAACTCCAAGACCTTTGTTGAAGTCATCAGTATGCTTGCCTAACTAGGACTGCAACATGGGGTTGCTATGCACTTTATTTACTTTATTCCTATCCAGCCAAATTTCTTTTAGCCAGTTCCTGCCCATTCACAATGACAAGTGGCGACCTTGCTATTTGATCTCCATATTTAGTTTGAACGGGCATTTTCTCAAGTGCATTCACAGGCTCACCCATGTAGGTACTAAGCTGGAGGAGGGGTTTCTCCAATGGGCATTTATTGAAAATGTTCTCCCATGTCTTCTCTGAAGCAATAGAAACTTCAATGTCAACCTCCATTTCAACCATTTTACCATTTAAGGCAATACCAACTTTTAGTGACTTAGATAAAGGCAAAATACTGCAGATGCCAGAAATCTGAAACAAAAACAAAAAATGCTGGAAAAACTCAGCAGGCCTGACAGCATATGTGGAGAGAAAGACGGAGTTAATGTTTCGAGTCTGCATGACTCTTCGTTGGAGCTAAAGGGAAGTAGAAATGAGGTGAACTATACACTGTTTAAGGGGGGGTGGGACAGGTGAAGCTGGATAGAAGGCCAGTGATAGGTGGAGGCAAGGGAGAGATTGCAAAAGACATCATAAACACAAGGTCAAAGGGGTGTTAATGGTGGTGGTACTGGCTGAAGGAGGTGCTAATGATGACATTAAGGGCTGAATCTTCAGCTCGGCGAGCGGGGGCAGGGCCTGCTCGCCAAGGCGTAAAATGACGCAGGGTGACATCAGGTGAGCATCTTGATGTCACCACACATCATTTAGATTTTCAGGTTGGCGGGTGCGCAGCTGACTCGGCTGCGTGCCCGCCGAAATGTCAAAAGCCATTAATGAATTAATTGAGCCTATTGAGAAAACTGCCTGTCCGACCTTAAGGTTGGCAGGCAGGCGAAGATCCAGGCGGCCTTCGCATTTATCAGGAAACCTCATCCATAGGTGGGATGAAGTTTCATGAAGGGTTTATAAATTAAATACATTTTTTCATTAAAGTTCATTGACATGTCCCAGCTCATGTGACACTGTCATATGAAGGGACATGTCTTCAAATTTTTTTCTTTACTTTATTAAATATTTTGGAACTTAAATAACTCACTTGAGCCAGCTCTGTGCCTCAGGGAGATTTCTGCACTTTTAGTCCTTCATCTAGTTTCAGATCAGACTGAAAGTAATACAATTGCTTTTCTGCATTGTCGCTGTTAGTTTCACTTTCTGTCTCATCTGGACTCGCATTGATTTTGTATTTTTTTTCCAAGTAATGCCTCTTTTTAAACTGCCTGTTTATTTTCAGGCACGACTTTGTCCATGTGCTCCCCGAGATGCCTTTTCTTGGTGGTACTGTGTTACTGTTCTCAGCCTTTATCTACATGCACGCTGTATGTGTCCTTCTTTTCCACAGAAGCGACAATCAGTGGCTTTCCACTTACAGGCTTCTGCATTATGCCCTATTCCATTAAAGCAGTAGCATGTTTGAAAGCAAGAATACCCTGACTTTACTATTTTAACTTCAGCATTGTTAGAATGCGCTTTCAAATCTCCAGCTTGTTTCTCTGCCATTTCTATGCCTTGCGCAATCTCAAACGCTTTCTTCAATGTCAACACTTGCTCCGCTAACAATCTATGCTGAATTCTTTTATTCCTTAGGCCACAATCCAAGCGATCATGCAACGCTTCTTCCAGATAACCTTTAAAGTCACAATGTTCCGCTAATTTTCTCAGCTCAGCCAGGAACTGGGAAACTGACTCACTCTCATGCTGTTTTGTTTGGTGAAATTTGAATCTCTCGGCAATAATTGCTGGTCTTGGATCGAGGTGCTTTTTCAAAACATCCACAAGCTCTTTATTTGCTGGCTTGTCAGGAGCAATGAGATTTCTCAGTAAAGTGAATTTTTTCATTCCAATGACTGTAAGAAACACTGCTTTTCCCCTTCAATCTCATTCGCAATAAAAAACTGTTCCATTTGCTCGACATAAACTACAAAATCCATAGTAGCTCAATTAAAAGCCTCTAAAGTCCCTAGTAATGATGACCCCATCCTCAGTCGCCATTTAAAGTGTTTTGTCACTTCTTAACAATTAAGAATACACACACAGCTACTTGCTTCTGAATCTCAGCTTTCTGTGCAAAAAACAGAAGGTTTCATTATTCCTTATTTGACACCAGAGGACAATACACCTGGAACTTAGCACACCCTGCTGTCAGGTTTTACATATAACACTTCTTTTTAACTAAAATGTCCTTATACAAAAAAGCATAAACGTTAGACGCAAACATCACTGTGCCTCAATACAATTTCAAAACTCTTGATGTTCACAATGTGCATTCCATATCAGGCATGTAGTCCAAGTCTACACAATTTCCAGCAGAGACTTCATGGGGTCCGGAGTCAATGGCCTCTCCCCGAAACTGTATACCACTGTGCTGCCATCTTTGTTTGGTCATGGAGGAGTCTGGGATATTGGCTGTGAGGTATTATTCAGTGAGTATGACTCCGTCAGGCTGTTGCTTGACTAGTCTATGGAATAGCTCTCCAAATTTTGGCACAAGTGCTCAGATATTAGTGAGGAGGACTTTGCAGGGTTGACTGTGTAGGGTGCATTTGTCATATCTGATGCATAGATCAATGCTGAGTGGTCTGTGTGGTTTTCCACTTATTCAACGTTTCTGCAATGGTTTGATAGAACTGTGTGGCTTGCTGGGCCATTTTATAAGACAGTTAAGATTTGCCACATTACCATAGGCCTGTAGTCACATGTAGGTCAGGCCAGGTGATGACATCAGATTTCATTCGCTAAATGACATTAGTGAACCAGATGGGTTTTTAATGACAGTCGGTAGTTTCCTGGTCACCGATACTGAACCATGACTAGCTTTTTCTATTTCAGATGTATTAATAAATTCCAGATGAATTAATTGAATTTAAATTCCACCAGCTGCCATGGTGAGCTCATTTCTCCGTAGCATTAATCCAAGCCTCTGGATTAATAGTCCAGTAACGATCCACTATGCTACCGTTTCCATAGCAAATGGTAGTAAGTTCCACATTCTAAGCATTCTATGGATAAACTTTAGCATATAAGTCATATTTTTAGGCAGAATTATATGGCCTCCAAAAATAGGATTGTGACAAATGCACTGGTGCAACGTTGAAAAAATAAAATGTTTAGAGTGGTAAAATTACAAATGCAGCTTCCACAATAATGAAAACTAATATAACAAAAAACATCATGGCATCACATCATTATTATGGTTATTTTGTTTGTGCTTCCACAGAACAACTTATTTCATTTAAACTGCATTTAATTACTGAAAATCATTAGTTGAGTTCCAATGGATCAACAGCTCCCTCTGTAGGCACAAATAATTAATACTTAATAAATTATCTTACGGCCTGAATCTGCTGATATGGGGAGTGGCGAACAACTCAACTTAAGTCGCTGATAAGCATCGGGACCCGGAGGAGGTCCCGAAAGGTGCACATGTGCAGTACTTACATGGGAAGTTTAAACTTCCGATTGCTGGTTTTACCCTGCACGGACCGCTGCACGATTCCCTATGAAAGTGAATCAGATGGCCAGAACAATGCAGATTTGGGCTGTTTGCCCTATACTTACCTTGGTTTTTACACAGATTTGCTTAGAACTTTTCTGAGCAGGTGTAGAGCCTGCTCAGGAGCACAGCTCAAAGTAAATCAGTTAGAATGTCAAAGTACACCAGCACAATGGCAACCCTGACATAACTCATCCCCTCCACAACCTGGCAATACAGCTCACCCTTCAACAATGCCCAACCCCCTCCCACCAGTATTCACATTGCACCCGATAATGCTCACCCTGCTCAATGTTCATTCTCCCCAACAATGTTCACCCTCGTCCCAACAACGTTCACCACCCATCTTCCCTCTGACAATGTTCATCCCCCTCTCCTGACTCGCCCTCAGAATCCCTGGTTCCTGCCTGACCGATGTTGGGAGATTCAGCATTGTTGCGGGGAGTGGGGGGCAGGGTGAATGAAGAGAGGGGAATGAGCATTATTCAGGGCGAGGGCGGAGCTGGGAGGGGGTGCACACTCTCAGGAGGCGAGGGAGGGGGATGAGCAATGTCAGGGTTGAGAGGGGGAGCATTGTCGAGGAGGGTGTAATCATTCTTGGGGGTTCGCATTGCCTGGGGTGAGGTGGGTGAAATTTGTCCAGGAGGTGAGGGGTGAACATTGTCGGGGGTGGGGGGAAGGGTGAGCATTGTTGGGGAAGGGAGGGTGTGAGTATTTTCAGGGGGTGAGGAAGGGGTCAGCATTGCCAGGAGGTGAGGAAGTGCGTGAGCATTGCTGGGTTTGAGGGGAGGTGAACATTCTTAGGGGCTGGGGGAGGAATGAGCATTTTTTAGAGGGTGATGGAGGGGTTGAATATTGTTGGGAGCTGAGGGGGGCAGAGTGAATATTGTCGGGGGGGTGAAGGAGCTGAGTATTGTTGGGGCTGAGTGAGGGGTGAGGGGGTGAGCATTGTCTGGGGTTAGAGAGTTGAGCATTGTTGGGGACTGAGAGGACGAGGTGAGTATTGTCAGGGGGGTGAAGGGGCTGAGCATTTTTGGGGCTGAGTGAGGGGTGAGGGAGTGAGCATTGTCTGGGGTTAGGGAGTTGAGCATTGTTGGGGGCTGAGGGGGACGGTGAATATTGTCGGGAGGTGAAGGGGCTGAGCATTGTTGGGGTGAGGGAGCAGTGAGCATTGTCTGGCAGTATGGGGTGAGCATTGTCGGTGGGCGTGAGGGGCTGAGAATTGTGAGGATGTGTGGTTGGGCAGTTTCGTAGGTTGACAGGTCCATTTAAGAACAGTGTAAGTCAATGAACCGAAGACATACCTTAAGGGGGTGTCTGCAGTTCACAATGAAAAGGGGGCCCTGGCTCCACTGGAATTACACTCACTACTTGCTCCCCCAACCCCACCCCAGTTTGTTGCTGGATTCAAACTGGAGCAGGGACAAGAAGGTGCAGAGTCTCCAGCATCAAATGCTAAGTGGGCAGATCAAATATTGCAGTCAGCAGCACGTGCACCCTCTCCATCGCTGACTGGAAGATCTGGGCCAAGATGTTTTGCATGCAAGATACTAGGATTTAAACAATGCAACAAATTGCATTTTTAGAGAGCCTTTAATAGAGTAAAGCATCCCAAGGCTTTGGGATAACATAATTCATATTTATCGAGAAAGAAAATCATCAACATTTAGATAAACATGAGAGAAAAGTATGTGTAAAATGTAAAGATACATTTTAGTTTAAGATTTGCAGCTATTCAGGGTTCCATGGATAATAAAGGATCTGATAAGTGAGTGCCACATTCCCCGAATGTAAGCCCCATCTACCAAAATTTATTGTTGCAGTTTTCTAAAGCAAACCACTTATATCCTTTTTTCACTACGTTGCTTCTTGTGTTTGCTGAAAGGATCCATGAGCAAACCTTTACTATAATTGGGTTGCCTTTATAGAAGCATGGTGCAAGTAATTCCATTTCAATCTAAATGTCTGACACCATTCTAACAGTCACCAAGAAAATCTACAGTAGAAATAAGAAACCAAGTATTTTGTACTGGTGACCTAGCAGTTCAAGCAGTTGAGGACTCGTCTCTCAAATACAAGGTCAGAAGTTTAACTCCCAGAAATGCCTGTCACTCAAACTTCTATTTGCTTGAGTTGACTGACTTCCGGCACTTTTTAGTTTGATTGTAAAAGGGACGGGTAAGTGGAAAGGAAGTGTTCCATCTCAGATGATTAGAAATGGTGATATTGTACAATGTGTCCTTCTTGAATTGTGATTTGTACTAGCTGATCACTGGTGTTTTAGAAGCCAGGCCATCCCACCCTTCTGGCTGCAGGAAGATAAGATATGGCAAACAGCTTGCAAAGAGAGAAATAATTACCATCATCACCAGACTCTAGGCCAAGCAGAGCACTAGCCTACTGGGAAATGATACCATCCAATTTAATCAGCTTTAATCTCTTGTCTGATCATGCCCCTGTTTGGATCATAAATTTCTCTATTTATTTTCCTGTAGCAAGTTGTCTCATCCTACATTGTCCTTCAGGTTCTCAGATTAATCTCTATTTCAAGAGCATGAGTCTTTCTCAAGATACTGAGCCAATGATTGCTCTGTTCTTTCCTATTAATTACAGAAACAATTACATCTTCAGTGCTTATTTATTTCTTAGTTAAATCCTTCGGTTTTATAGTCACCCTGCAGTTGGAAAGCATTTGTTCTTAAATGGCCTTTTCTGCTATAGACCTGGTGAATGAGCTATTAACCATGTGAATACTGGTTCTTGACCTTTTCGAATGTGTTAAACATTTCAAGTGTAATCTATACGTCCATTCATTGGCTTTGTAATTACATGTAATTTGAGTCCTATAATAAAGTCATTATATTTTGTAATATAAAGGAAAAATAAATTAACGAGAAGTAATAAGTTGTTTCTGTTTTCAGACTTCAATAAACGCTACTATTAATTAGTTGAAAGTGGACATCGTAAAATATCATATTTCAGTTCATTCAGATAATGGAGTAGATGACAAAGTGTATGAAATAATGAATATAATGAGCATTAGATTTGTGTCAGTGGCTCATATGGCAAGGATACACTATTTTAATTATTTTAATGGAGGACTGGAGATATGAGGCTGCATTCATAGTTTCAAAGCAGCATTATTTTTTGATATTTCCAATCATTTATATTTATTATCACTTTTAAAAACAGCATATTTAGGCGTTGTAACAAGGGCACAGAGTACAAAAGCTAGGAGCTAATGCTAAACATATACTAATTATTGGCTAAGCCAAAGTTAGAGTATTATGCGTAGTTTTGGGAATTTAACTTCAGAAAGGGCATCAAGGCTATGTAATGGGTGAAAATGCTACTAGTGATGAGAAGTCTTAGATATAAGGAGAGATTAGAGAGAATAAAACTGTTTTCAGTCGACCAAAAGGTCAAGAAGACACTTGACAAAGATGTTCAAAATTATGAAGGGTTTTGACAAAGTAAATTAGGACAAATTATTTCTATAGGTCAGTCAAACAAAAACCAGATGCTTTAAATTTAAGACCATCACTAAAAGAATGAAGGGAAAGGTTAAAAGAAATTGTATTATGCAGAGGATTGCTGGGGAACAGAATGCCTGACTAGAAGCAGTAACAAAAGCGGAATCCATAATAGCTTATGAAAGGGAAATGGATAAATATTTGAAAAAGAAAGAAGTTAACATGGTACAGAAAAAGGGCAGGGGAATGGGAACAAAGTGGGTGCTTGGTTAGAAAGCCTGCATTGGCCGCACACACCTTCTGTGATGTGTAATTTAATAGTTCCATGATTCTAGCCCTGAAAATATTTGACCACAATCCCAGCATTTATTATGGGATTCTGCCCCCTGGTGCCCTCCAGTACCCCAGAGCTGCCTTAAAAAAAATCTGGCATCAAATAGAATTGGGTCAGCAAGGTAAATGTTTCAAAACTTTCTTTTGGTTTTCCCATGGGCCAGCAGGAGCAGGAATACTTCTCCAGACTATAAAAAGATACCTTGAGCCTCCATCCAGGGCTTTTCCTCTTCCCTGATCACAATACCTTGCCAACTCACTCCCATTTCCTTATGGCTGGGGATTGTTCTGTGAATCCTTGGCTGTAGCCTCCTAAATTCCGTCCCCCCCCGACCCCCAATTTCCCAGTTAGTGATTTCTGCTAGGTTTAGGTGGGAGACACACTTTCATTATTGGATTAAGGCCAGGGAATTAAGAACTTTCTTGGCTTCACACAACAATGGGTTGTGAATTTGCCCCAGCTCCTACGGGGCTATAGTAACAATTTAGATGCATTGCTGATCCATACAGTAGTACCCCAGCCAGTATTGGATCAGCAGGTGTAGCATTTTAACAAAAACAATACTCAAATATTTGTCTTTGAATATTGATAAACAAAATAGAATTAACATGATTTATTGAGTATATTTTCCAACAAATAGATCCATTCTTATAGGGCTTGATTGACTAGCTTTACGTCCTGTTAGCAGCCAATCAAGTCCTGTTAATGATGCTGTAATGACTTTAGTTCTTAGGTACTTACAGGCATGATATTGCCAGTTCAGATCAATACACAAGCTTTCAATGGTGTCTGTTTAATAGGAATGGTAGGATAAAAGGACATTTTACTAGCCACAGATGTGTTCCCATTAACAGACTTCTAAACAGTGGAAGTCAAGGCCAGGATTTTCCGTTTGACAGGAGCGGGCGTAGGCGGGCTTGGATCCGATTGTCACCTGCAATTGGGTCCACGCCACCAGTTTACATGGGCAGGCCAATTAAGGCTCGCCCAGCGTATTTCCCGTGGATAACAGGAGTGTGCGGGCAGCGGTGGGTGTACACAGACTGCTGGGTTCAGTGGTGACCTGGCAGTCTGATTAAAAGAAAGGCCTGGCAGCCTTTTGGTAGGCTGCTCATAATGGCCAGTTCCAGTTTGTAGCAGAGGGGTTCGGGTGAGCAGGCCAGGCTGCAGGGTAGGCCAATGCACCCCTCTGTTTTACTGATGACTGCCTTGCTGCCCTCCTTGAGGAGGTGGCAGCACGGCAGGAGGTGTTGGTCCCCTAGGATGGGAGGAGGAGGCCCCGCCACATGACCAAACATGCCTGGGAGGAGGTGGCAGAGGTGGTGAGCTCCCACGACGTGGTGCGGCGCACCTAGATCCAGTGCCATAAACACTTCAAAGATTTGCTGCACTCTGGAAGGGGGAGTACCATGTTGGCATTGGGTATTTAATCCAGCAGGTAGCCTTACCCTCTGCACACCCCACCAGGCACCCCCCCTCCCCGCCCCCCCCCACCCCCCCCCCCCCCCCCCCCCCCACCCCCCCCCACCCCCCCCAACTCCCCCACAACAAGTCATAGTGTCGTAACTGCATTGATTCATTGAGGGCATTTTTCCTTTGCTGGGTGGGCAAGCAGATAGTGCCCATGCTGAGGTCAGCCTGAGTGGGTCATGAGGAGATGGGTTTTCCCCGCAGCATGTGTTGATCTTAGTCCCACTCGACTCTGTTGGGGGCAACCTGGAGGAGCTGCACCTAGGCACATACTCAGAACTCCAGGACATGTCCTATTCAGGGTGATGATATGATGGAAGGGGAGCCTCAAGGTGGCATGGCAACGAACCATCTGCTGCCCACTACAGTGCACGTGTTTGTGCCTCCTTGCTATGGGAGGAAATACCGTGTGGTTCCTAATGTGATGTAGGCAGCATGTTGGGGGGAAGGAGGGGAGCAGGCCTACCATCTTTGTCTGAGTGATCAGCAGCAATGGGGAGAGGAGGCACTGGAGGCCTGATACGCCCCACTCTGGTTGGGGTGTGGTGTACGCGAGCAGAGTCCATGTGCAATTTGCCCTAATCAATGCTCTTCTCTCTTTTTCAGGAGAAGAATGCTCATAACGTGGCCAAGTGTGTGAGGAGTGGAGGCAGCGAGGCACAGCTTTCCATACTAAGCCACTTCGAGCAGGAGGCCCTGGAGAGGTGCCATACACCCAGGTCTACAGGTGTCGGTGAGGCTGGGGTGGTATGGCAGTTATTTAAAGCCAACAGTGATGTCTGTATTGTCCTCCCAACATCCATAACACTGGTGATGTTAAATTAGTTATGGTTGCAACATTGCTGGGCCATTGGTTATGGAAGGTTGAGCACATAATGAGCTGGGGGGACAGGGATGAACTTTGCATTGTGTGTGCGCTAACTGATCCACTGTCCTTGTTCTTCCTTTCAGTATCAGCGGAGCAGGGCCAGGAGGAGGAGCAGCAGAGGCCCCCTCTCACACCTGAGGGGCCTGAAGTCTCACCAGCGTCACGCCATTTCTGCGAGACAGGCACCAAAGCAGATACTAGCGCCTCAGTGGGAATTTGAACTAGTGTCCCAGGGAACAGTGGTGAGGGAACTTCACTGTCGCTGGAGGAGCTGGCAGAGACAGTGAGTGCCCATGGCGCCAGCAGTTGGAGAACATGCTCAGTTAGTGCCTGATGATGTGCCTCTGGAATCGTTCGTGATGCAGCAGCTGCAGGAAATGTGACCAGGTGTGCGGGAGCATCTGGAGGAGATACACGAAACTATGGCATGGTGTCTGTGATGGACAGACAGAACTGCAAAGAGAGAGAGAGAGAGAAAGGCTGGGACTAAAAGACTGGGAGTGAGATTATTGAGAGAGAAGGGAGAGGAGAGTTGGAGGGACGACTCTGCCCTCGAGAACTGCGGATGCTGAGTTGCTGAGTCGTGGACGCTTGCCGAAGCAATGAGCCACATGTCCAAGCGTCATGCGTCCTCCATGGAGAGAGTGGTGACTCTCGTGTACAGCCTCCTCCAGGAGACCTGCCAGGGCTTCCTGGTGATGCACTCTGACCAGCAAGCCCTCACATCAGCAATGACCTCAGATGGTCAGTACCATTGTGGGAGATGGTCTGGGCATCAGGTTTCCCAGCTCATTGCACATCTATCCACAGTGAGCGGGGAGGACCAAAGTGACCTCAAGTCGGCGCAGCAACTGCCTGTCGTCTCTGTGGGTACCTCTCAGGGTGCTCCGGATGAGGGCAGCAGCTCCTCCACCCCTCTCCCAGTGACTGTATCATCTGGTGAGGCTGCGACGCCTGGGGAGATGCCAGCTGTGGAAATGGCAGCTCCCTCCCAGTGGGGCCAGCACAGGCTCCATGCACCAGAGGACGACCGCCAAGGCCAACAGGACAGCAGAGTCAGCAGGCTGTCTCAGATGCCACTCCGAGTGATGGGGCAGCACCAAGAAGTAGCACCCATAAATGAAAGCATAAGGCACATTAAGCATACCATGGGTTTTACACTGGTGCTTTTGTGTTGGCCCGAGATTAGGTCCTTATGATTTCTTTTTGATTGTTTACGCTATTGTTTTCTATTTGCGATAACTTCTGCTTCACACATTAAATGCCAGATGTGTGACCATGGCTGAGGGTGACTCGTTTCTTCTGCATGTGTATGTTTAAGAAAAGTGTAATGAGTGATTTTTTTGGACATTCACCTTTATGTACAAGGCCCTTAGTTAGAGCTGATGACCTGGCAGATTTTGCATTTGGGTGTTGAGTATTGAGGCGGCAGCCCAGGCTTGTCCTGGAGATCCAACCGTGTTGTGTTAACTGAAGGTTCGTTGGATTAAAGCATCCTGGGTTTCCCTGCCTCTCTGGAGTAGTCCTGGGTCAGCATCCAACCACTCAGCATTTCCCTGTGTGTGCTCATCCTTGGACTTACTGCTGGACTCATCGTGTGCAGCCGCAACCACTGGGCTGACATCTTCATCATCCACTGCATCCCTCCTTTCTAGTCCAAGATTGTGGAGAGTGCAGCATGCAACCACTATCACCGAGACACGATCTGGAGGATCCTGGAGTGTGCCCCCTGAATGGTCCAGGCATCGGAAGCGCATCTTGAAAAGACTGATGGCTCTCTCCACCATAGCCCTTGTAGAGGCAAAGCTGCTCAGCCTCTTCTTGGATGGTGGAGAGGTGTCATGAGCCACCTTCTGAGGGGATAGCCCTTGTCACCCAACAGCCATCCATCAAGCTGGGCCGGAGCACTGAAGAGACCCGGGAGTGTCTGATGATGTAGGCATCGTGAGAGCTGCCTGTGTACCTTGCACAGACTTACAGAATCAGCATCCTGTGATCACACACTATCTGCACTTTAATGGAGTGGAAGCCATTCCTGTTTACAAAGGCACCGGGCTCACCTGCTGGCACCTTGATGGCCACATATGTACAGTCTATAGCACCCTGGACGCGGGGGAAGCCAGCAATGGCCGCAAAACCTCTGGATCGCTGTGTCTGGCTTGCCTGGTCCCAGCAGAACTGGATGAATTTCAATGCACGCCTGAACAGAGCATCTGTAACCTGCTTGACATAAGTGTGGACAGCTGATTGGGAGACACCGTAAAGATCACCCGCCGAGCCCTGTAAAGAGCCAGAGGCACAGAAGTTGAGGGCAGCTGTGCCCTTCAGAGCCACTGGCATGGGGTGTCCACCCACACAGTTAGGGAAGATCTCAGGGCCAATTATCTGACAGATATTGTTGACTGCCTCCCTTGAGAGTCGGAGCCTCCTTCGGCACTGCACCTCAGACATATTGAGGTAGCTGCTTTGCAGCCTGACAGCAGGATCGTGGCATCTTCTGCAGCCCCTTCCAACTTGGTCTACCTCTTGGTCCTGCACCCCTTGTGCCTGTGCCTGTCCTCCCAAAGGTGGCTCCCCTGGAGGCTGAATGTGCACTCCTGGCCTCCTCCCACTTCTAGCCCTCCTTTCCTCCTCAGAGGAGCTGCCTCCAGTGGACAGATCAGATCCCATACCAAGTCTAAAGGAAGGCTTTCTGAAACATGCAGGCCCAGAAAAGATTCCTCACTGCGAAGTGCTGACCTAAGGTTAAGAGTCCAAAAAAGCTGCTGGAATGCGTCCTGAAGTACTGCAGATCACACAAGCAAATTTGAAAAACTTTCACCAATAAATACTTCACAGAGCAGAATCATGACCCCAATGAGCCCTCTTATCCCGCCCGTGGATGAGGTTAATACAAATGTCTCCTACCCGCCTGCCCATTGCACCCGTGTGCCGACCTGAAGATCGCACGGGTGCCGAAAAATTGATGTTGATTGAAGACTAAAGGGCCTTAAGTAGCCCATTAATAGCGGGTGCACGTCGGACTTCATCACATGCCTGCCCCGCAAAATATCGCGATGACGCGCGGTGACGTCGGGACACTCGCCCAACATCTCTGTGCATTATCTTACGTGTGAACGTGCAGGGCCCACCCCCCTGCACATCAAACAGAAAATTCTGCCCCTAATCACACAGCTTTATTCAAACCTTAAGGCAAAAATTTGCTTCATTAGTTTGTTGTATTGCATCTCTAACAGCCATTATGGAGTAAAGGATCTATGGGTTGATTAATCAGTTGCTTACAATATATATATAGTTTTGAAGTGAAATTTGTGCAGTAATGAGTGCTCTCATTAATGAAGTTGAAGTTTAGGTGCTGTAACAATGCAGAAAGTGGGCCCAAGGATGGAATCTAATGCCCTGGAGGCGGGCTGGGAGTTGGGGGGGGAGGGGGTGGGGGGGGTGGTGGTATGTGGGGGTTGAAGAGGACATATAATGGGACGCAAAACTGTGGGATGGAGACCACATCACCTGCCCGACTCCCCTCAATTAGGTCTGGGGCAGGAAATTTCAAGGATAGCCTTCCCATCCAGAGGCCAATTGAGGCCCTTAAGTGGCCACTTTAAGAGCCACTTAAGGGCCTTATCCTGTCATCACTAGTATTGAACCAATGGCAGCCAGGGGCCACATGGTGTGGGCAAACTGCCAGATGAACCCTGGAAGGTATGCCTGTAGCCTGGTGGGTGGGTCCCTCTTCCTTGGACATCCTGTGCCCAACGG
Source organism: Carcharodon carcharias (assembly GCF_017639515.1). Classification (NCBI taxonomy): domain Eukaryota; kingdom Metazoa; phylum Chordata; class Chondrichthyes; order Lamniformes; family Lamnidae; genus Carcharodon; species Carcharodon carcharias. The sequence goes on from NC_054469.1 coordinate 168,417,235, forward strand.
AGGGACCTGCAGGAAGACACACCCCTGCCCTTCACAATGACCCCTTCCCCTTGTCCCTGCCGAGCCCTCACTGACTGGCCCCCTCCAGCCTTCTATCCTCTGCCACACCCATCAGTTGAAACTCTGGGCTTTCAGGCAAGACTTCTTTTGCTTCACCAATGGTGAGAGAACCTTCATTTGCCCTTGCTCTATTTTCTGAAACTCCTTCCCTAAACCATTCAGCCTTTCCATATTCATTCTCTTTAAAAATCATCCCAAAACCCAACTTTCTAAGCAATCTTTTTGTTATCTTTACATGGCCTGGCATCAATTTTTCCTTATTTATTTGCTTTATATTTGCTACTTTTGCTTTACATTAATTCAATACATAAATACAAGCTACATTTATATTACTGTAGAGAAAAGAGTTTGAGGTTAAATTTGAGTGATAGAGGTGTTGACTTATTCAGAGGTTTTCCTCCCTTTAGGGCCAGTTCATAAATAATTTGTGACTTACGTAGAGGCTACAGGTTTGTATCTGCTTTCCTCGACACAATCGTTTTATAAAGTAAGTTGTTTGAGGAGCCAGATATCACTTAAATTCTAGAACTTGGATTCAATTTTTTTTCATCCACAAGGTTGGGGAAGCAGTTATAGTTTGATGGTGAGGTTAACAATCCATTCAGCTGACACAGTGTGAATAGGTATGATGCCATCCTGATGGATCTCTAAAGTTTCCATTTAGGACAAACTGATGGAATAAAGGTTTCCTGTGATGATGACAAGAATCCTAAGCTCTGGAAAGTTTCAATACAGTTTCCTGTAAACATGGGCAAAATTTTCTGCTTGACGTGCAGGGCCCACACCCTGCACGTCAGCGCGTAAAATGACAGGCGGTGATGTTGGGCGAGCGTCCCGATGTCACCGTGCGCCATTGTGATATTTCGCTGGGCGGGCGTGCAATGAAGTTCGATGCGTGCCCGCCATTAATTAATGGTCTAGTTAAGGCTCTTAAATCGGCAATGGACGCCGATTTTCAGGCGCCCGTGCGATCTTTGGCTCGGCACACGGGCGCAACGGACAGGTGGGTAAGTGACTTTTTAATAAAACTCATCCACGGGTGGGATAAAAGGGCTCAAGGGGTTGTCAATCTGGTCTGTGAGTATTTATTGCAGAAAGTTTTTTAAATTTGCCTGTGTGATCTGTAGCAGTTCAGAATGAATTCCAGCAGCTCTCTGTGTACTTTTAGCATTCAGGTCAGCACTCTGCAGTCAGTAATCTTTATCGGGACTGCAGCTTTCCAGAGGCTTCACTTTAGCCTGGGAATAAGTTCTGATATGTCTACTGAAGGCAGCTCCTCTGATGAGGAAGGGAGGGCTAGAAGGAGGAGGAGGCCAGGAGTGCACAATCAGCCTCCAGGGGAGCCACCTTTGGGAGTACTGGGGCAGGCACAAGGGGCGCAGGGCCAAGGGGTAGTCCAAGGTGGAAGGGGCCGCAGAAGATTCCACTATCCTGCTGCCAGGGTATACAGGCGGTGAAGCAGCTACCTCAATATGACTGAGGTGCAGTGCCGAAGGAGGCTCTGTCTCTCAAGGGAGACAGTCAACTACATCTGTCAGATGATTGGCCCTGAGATCTCGCTAACTGTGTGGGTGGACACCCCATGCCAGCGACTCTGAAGGTCACATTTGCCCGTAACTTCTATGCCTCTGGCTCTTTACAGGGCTCGGTGGGTGATCTTTGCGGTGTCTCCCAATCAGCTGTCCACACTTGTGTCAAGCAGGTTACAGATGCTCTGTTCAGGCATGCATTGACATTCATCCAGTTCTGCTGGGACCAGGCAAGCCAGACACAGTGAGCCAGAGGCTTCGCGGCCATTGCTGGCTTCCCCCGTGTCCAGGGTGCAATAGACTGTACACATGTGGCCATTAAGGCGCCAGCAGGTAAGCCGGGTGCCTTCATCAACAGGAATGGCTTCCACTCCATGAACGTGCAGATAGTGTGTGATCACAGGCTGCTGACTCTACGAGTCTGTGCAAGGTACCCAGGCAGCTCCCATGACGCCTACATCCTCAGACACTCCCGGGTGCCGGGGCTCTTCAGTGCTCCAGCCTGGGTGGATGGATGGTTGCTGGGTGACAAGGGCTATCCCTTCAGAAGGTGGCTCATGACGCCTCTCCGCCATGCAAGAACAGAAGCTGAGCAGTGGTACAATAGGAGCCACGGCTCCTCAAGGGCTGTGGTGGAGAGAACCACCGGTCTTCTCAAAATGCGCTTCCGATGCCTGGACAGCTCAGGCAGCGCACTCCAGTACCCCCCAGATCATGTCTCGGTGACAGTGGTTACATGCTGTGCTCTCCGCAACTGGCGCTGGAAAGGGGTGATGCAATGGACAATGAAGACGTTAATACAGTTGATGGGGCTGCACACGATGAGTCCAGCAGTGAGTCCGAGGATGAGGAAGCACAGGGGAATGATGCGGGGCTGAACGCTGACCCAGGACTACACCAAGGAGGCAGGGACACCTGGGAGACGTTAATCCAAAGAACCTTCAGCTAGTTCCACGCAAATGGATCAGGAGGGCCAGCCTTGCCTGGCACTTCCATACTCAGCACTTAATGCTTCATCTGCAACTAAGGGCTTTGGCCATAAACTTCAATGTCCACTGAAACACTCATGACATGTATGTAAAACACACAAATGCAGAACAACGGAGATACCTTCAGCCATGGTAACACATCCGGTTTTAATTTTCATCATCATAAGGTTACACAAAGTTAAAATGAAACGTTTTCAAGCATAAACAAATAATAATTCCCTAACCCAGGGCCAACACAAAATCACCAGTGTGAAACCCATGGTGTGCCTAAGGTGCCTTATGCTTATGTTTATGCATGCTACGTCTTGGTGCCGCCCCATCGCTCGGAGTGCCATCTGAGACAGCCTGCTGACTCTGCTGTCATGTTGACCTCGACGCCCTTGGCGGTCGTCCTCTGGCCCGTGGAGCCTGTGTTGGACCCGCCTGGGAGGGATTTGCCAGATCCACAGCTGGCATCTCCCCAATCGTCACAGCCTCACCCAATGAAGCGGTCACTGGGAGAGGGGTGGAGCAGCTGTTGCCCTCATCCAGCGTGCCCTGAGAGGTGCCCACAGAGATGACAGGCATCTGCTGCACTGACGTGAGGCCACCTCGGACCTCCTTGCTCACTGTCGATGGATTGGCAACGAGCTGGGAAGCTTGAAGCCCACACCATCTCCCACATTGGCAATGACCAGCCGTGGCCACTGCCACTGTGCGGGCTTGCAGGTCCGACCGTAACCCCAGGAAAACCTGCTTGTTCTCCTGGAGGCACCCCCCCCACCGACCACCCACCCCCCCTCCCCACCGCCCCCCACCCCACCCCTCCCCCACCCCCCCACCACCCGCCATGAGAGTCGCCACTCTCCATGGAGGAAGCATGACACTCTGTCATGAGGTTCATTGCATCACTGATGCTCCGCGTGGACTCCTCCGCCACGGATACCAAGCGAAGCATTACCTCACATATCACTCCCAGATGCTCCCGCACACCCGGCCGCATTTCCTGTAGCTGCTGCGTCACGGACGACTCCAGAGGCACATCATCACGCACTGACTCAGCTTGTGCCTGGTCTCCTCAGTCCTCCGACTTCTGGTGCCATCGGCACTCTCTGTCTCTGCCAGCTCCTCCAGCAATTGTGAAGTGCCCTCTCCACTGTGCCCCGGGACACTAGCCGATGTTGCAATGCCCACTGAGGCATTAGTGTCTGTGCTGATGCCTGCTTCACAGAAATGGTGTGATGCAGGTGACAGTTGAGGGCCTTCAGGTGTGAGAGGGGGCATCTGGAATTGCTCCTGGTCAACAGGCTCTGGTGATGCTGAAATTAACAACAAGGACAGTTAGCGTGCACACAGTGACACACTCCATCTTTTTCCCCCTGGCTCATTACGCGCTCAACCTTCCAGAATCTATGGAGATGAATATTGGTGGGGTGGCAAATAGTCAGGAGGAGACCCTAACATTGCAAATGGATACAGATGGGCTGGTCAGGTGGCCTAAGGAATGCCAAATGGAATGTATGTGGATAAGTGTGAGGTGATGCACTTGGGCAGGAGAAACAAGATATGGGAATACACGAGGAATGGTAGGACTGTGGAAAGTAAGGAGGTTCAGAGGGACCTTGCTGGGCATGTCAACAGGCCTGCTAAGGTAGCGGGACAGGTACATAAGGCGTTTAAGAAGGTAAATACCATATTTGCCTTTATTAGCTGAGGAATAGAATGTAGGAACAGGGAGGTCATGTTACAAGTTTAAAAAACGCTGCCTAGGCAACAGCTATAATTCTGCATGCAGTCATGATATGTGCTTCATGGGAGGGATGTGATTGGAGTGGAGAGAATGCAGAGGTCGTTGATCAGGATGCATGCTGGGCTGGAGAGTTTGACTTACGAGGAGACATAGTATAGACTGGGGTTATTTCCCCTGGAGTAGAGGAGATTAAGGGGTGACATTATTGAGGTTTATGAGGGGCATAGATAGAGTCGACAGAAAGGAACTTTTCCCCTTGGTGGAGGGATGAGTAACCTGGTGGCATTGATTTAAGGTAAGGGGCATGAGGTTGACAGGTGATGTGCTGAGTAATTTTTGCACATAGTAATGTGGGGCGCACTGCCTGGATGCAGAAACCCTCCTAACATGTAATAAGTATTTGGAAGTGCAGTTGCGATGCCATGGCATACAAGGCCATGGGGATAGTGGTCGGAAATAGGATAAGGCAACTTTGGAAGGTGCTTGACATGCGCATCTTCGAAGGGCCGAGGGACCTTTGTCTATGATCCACACCTCTGACTCTATCAGTCTGTGACTGAGCAATATTGCAACCATAAGGATTCAAACAGTCATCAGTGCTAATGGATGGTGGGAAGACAGAGCAGATGCCACTGTTGACCTCAAATTCCTGGCCGCTCTAACCCAGCCTCACCGACACCAGTGGATCTGGGTGCATGGCGCCTCTTAAGCTCCAGGGCCTTCTGCTCGAAACAGCTTAAAATCATGAACTGGACCTGGCCGCCTCTAGTCCGTGAACGCTCACACACATTATGAGCATTTTTCTCCAGAGAAGACCATTCATTGCTGCTAATCGCACATGGACTCTGCATGCGCACGCCGCACCCCAACCACAGTGGCCCATATCAGGCCTCCAGTGCCTCCTCTCCCCGCTACTGCTGATCAGCCACACAAAGATGTGGACGCCTGCTCCCAAACCCCTCCCCCCCACCCAACGGCCACCTTGGACCCATTCTGCATCCATCACTTTAGGAGACACATGGTCTTAGCTTCCACAACAAGGAGGCGCAACTACATGCAGTGTCGATGGCAGCAGATGGCTCTTGGCCACAAGACCTTGAGGCTCCCCTTCCACAATCTCATCACCGTGAACAGGACATGTGTTGGAGTTCTGAGTATGCGCCTAGCTGCATCTCCTGCAGGTTGCCCACAGACTAGTCATGTGTGACTAAGAGCAACACGTGATTGGGGGTGAACCCATCTCCTCATGAACCACTCAGCTGATACAAGCATGGGCACTATCTTCTTGCTCACCCAGCGTATGGGAAATGCCGAACATGATTCAATGCAGTCACACCAGTAAGACTTGGGTGGCGGGGGGGAGGGGGGGGCTGGTCCCTCAAAGGCTATGGCTACCTGCTGGGTTAAATGCCCAATGCTAACATGGTACTCACCATTCCAGAGCACAACAAATAATTGAAGTGCTTACGGCACTGGATCCAGGTGCATCGCACCACGTCACGGGAGCTCACCACCTCCTCAACCTTCTCCCAGACATGTTTGGTCATGTGGAGGGGCCTCCTCCTCCTATCCTGGGGAGCCAACACCTCCCACCATGTTGCCACCTCCTCGAGGAGAGCAGCAAGGCAGTCATCAGAAAAGCGAGGGGTGCATTGGCCCCCCGCTGGCCTACCCTACAGCATGCCCTGCTCCTGTGGAAGACTCTGCAGCCTGCCCTGCTCCTCTGGCCTATCCCTCCAGCATGCCCTGCTCAGTAGACCCCCTGTGGTGTGACCTGGACATGGCCATTATGAGCAGCCTACAGGAGGCTGCTAGGCCTTCCTTTAAACAGACTGCCAGGTTGCCATTGGACCCAGTGGTCTGTGCACGTCCGCCGCAGCCCGCACACTCCCGCTATTCACGGGGTTCAGAAATGCACTGGGCGGGCCTTTATTGGCCCGCCTGTGCACAATTGTGGCGCGGCCCTGATTGTGGGTGCCGATCAGGTCCGCACCCATCCGCCTGTCCGCGGCCACTTCTGCTCCGCCCGCCGGTCAGGCAGAAAATTCTGCCCCAGGAGTCTTACTACTCAAATACAGAAGAAATGAGTAAGAACTTCCCTTCTGAGACTGAATTTAAAGAACATATGGGGAAAAAGGAGAAGCGTTTTATTCTACTTTTGAACTATACCTATTGTAACCATGCTGTTCAAGAAAGGAGGGAGAGAAAACTGAACTATTAGCTTGATTTTGTTAGTAGGGAAATGTTAGAATCTGTGATTAAGGACCTGGTAATAGACATTTGGTCATGATATGATTAGGCAGTGTCAACACGATTTTACAGAAGGGAAAAAAAGTTTGACAGATCTCTTAGGCCAGAATTTTACCGTCTTCAGGCAGGCTCAGTGTGAGCGAGCTGGTGGGGAAGCTGACTGCCGCCCACGATTGGCTCTGCACCGCGATTTCACGCGGGCAAGCCAATTAACACCCACCCTGCGTGGATCGTGATCGGCAGCACTCAGCACTACCTGTGCGGGCAGTGGGGGGAGGGACAGTGGGCCTGACGTACAGTTTATGCATGCGCGCAAAATAGCGCTTCAATCTCCCTGAGGCAGGGAGCTGCCTCAGGGAGATTGAAGCACTTTTTAAAAAATAAATAAAGATAGTAAAAACTTTGAAAAAAACATATCCCCTCATGTCTGTCACGTGAGATGGGACATGTTTTTAATTCCAAAATAAAGTTTTTATTTAATGTGTATTTGATTTAGGAAACCTCATCCCACTTGTGGATGAGGTTTCCTAAAAAATATAAAGGTCGCTTGGCCTTTTCACCTGCCTGCCAACCATTCGGTTAGACAGGCAGTGCAAATTTGAATTTAATTAGCTTGTTAATGGCCTTATTAGGCCTTTTAATTATTGGCGGGTGCACAGTTGATTTCAGCGCATCCCTGCCAAACGAAATATTGCGTGAGCGCAGAGTGATGTCGGAACGCACGCCCAACGTCATCGCGTATCATTTTACACTTGGGAGTGTTGGGCGCGCACCCACACACCGAGCATAAAATTCTGCTTTTTGAGGGTGAGGGTATAACTAACAGGGTAGATGAGGGGAGGACTTGTGGGTGTAGTGTACTTGGATTTTCAAAAGGCTGGATTCAATTGGATTCACAAAGTGGCTACAAAGGGATACAGATCAATAAAATGATTGGGCAAGAAAGTGGCAGATAGAGTTAAATGTGGGGAAATGTGAAACTATCCACTTTGTTAGAAAGATGGAATAGCAGAATATGTTTTAAAAAGTGAAAGTCTAGTAAATGTTGATATTCAGAGGGATTTGACTGTCTATGTACACAGATCACAGAAAGCTAACATGAAGGTAGGCAAGCAATTATGAAGGCTATTCTATGTTAGTTTTTATTGTAATGGGGTTGGAGAATAAGAGTACAGAAGTCTTCCTGCACTTATGTTGGGTTGTATAGGTGAGTCTGTATACTGTGTACTCTTTTGGTCTTCTTCCCTAGGAAAGTGACCTTTTCAATTATTTTATGAGGAATAGGAAGAAAAAATGGACTGTTATGAATGGGATGCTTCGTTATTGGCAGGACTGCTTTATGTTAGTGGTATTGGGAGGAGGGTTGGAGCAAAAGTGGCTTTTGCAGATGGTTTTTAGATGGGTGCACTGGTGGAACTTAAGTGAACCTTATAATAATTAGGGCATCCCAGACAGCAATATGTTTCGCCAGTGGGAGATTTCCAGCATCACCTTCTGCCTCCACATCTGTGTCCTCAAAATCATCCACAGATGTTTGGTGCTCTCTGCGATGTTCCTCCTCGGATCCAAACCTCGCTGCTGTACAGTGTTATGCAATGCTTGTGTGCTGCCTGCATTTCTTTGAATTGGGAGTGGGTTAATCAGTCAGCCTGAACCCCATGCCCAGTTTTGGGGGTTGTCCAATTTAGCCCACTTTGTGTCCTGATCACAGCCTACTTTTCCACCATGTTTTGTATCACCAGCAAAATTAGCAAATGGATATATTACATTTTGCCCCGTCATTTAGGTAGTTAATAACTTTTGTTTACCACTAAGGTCCTAGCACTGAACTTTGCAGCATCCTATTGTAACAGCCTGCCAACCCAAAATGGTTGGTTTATTCCTACCCTTTGTTTTAATCCTTTAATCCTAAATTGTAGGCCATTTAGGGGATTTGTCAACTTTTAGTCCCATTAATTTCTCGAATACTTTTTGTTACTAATATTAATTACCTTAAGTTCTTGACTCTTATTCTACCCCTGCTTCCTCACTATTTCTGGTATTTTTTGTGTCTTCTACTGTGAAGGCAAATGCAAAATATTTGTTTAACATCTCTGCCATTTCCTTATTCCCCATGATAATTCTTCCTATCTCAGGCTTTAAGGGACCCATGGTTACTTCACGACTCATTCTCTTTTTACAAATTTGTGGAAGTGCTTACAATCTGTTTTTATGTTTTTACTGGTTTACTCTTATATTCTATTTTCTCCATCTTTGACAATTTTTTTGGTTATCCAACAGCTTTCTGCTCTTCCTGACATCATGAGAAGCATTTTCTTTTAATATAGTGCTAATCTTAACTTCTTTAGTTTGCTACTGTGGAATTTTTATTTCTCAATGGAATGCATACTCATTGAGAATTATGAAATATTTCTCTAGATTTAAGTATATCACTCTTGAGCTCACCTGAAATTTTATCATATTATGATCCCTGTTATAATCATTCTTCCCCAGAGGATCTCTTAATATGAGATTACTAATTAACTCTGCCTCATTACACAAGACAAGATCTAAAATAACCTATCCCTTGGTTGGGTCCATGATGGAATGTTCTAAGAAATAATGTTGAATATATTCCATGAATTCATCCTCCAAACTACTTTTGCCACTTTGATTTGTCCAGTCTTTGTACCCGCCAGGGTGATTCACTTTTCTCAACACTCTTAACTCTCACACTCACAAACCCATCACACATCCACAGGGATGTCACCACTCAAGGGACAACACCACTAACTCTCACACATACCCTCACATCTCCATCAGGCTCATATCCTCTCCAGATGATGTCCTTATCCTGTTCATGGCTCCGCTCACCACAGAAACATTCCATGCAGTGCCATGTGTCCTGCTCACACTCTCTCCATCTGTTCCCATGCAGGAGACGCCAGCTCACATCAGCAGGAAGAGGTCCAAGAGCTGTGGTGGTGCAGCCCACATTAGGCTCCTCACTCACTTTGAGGAGCGTGCCATTGCCCTGACTGGTGAGGATGTAGACTGTGCCTGCAGTGACAGTGAGATTGGCGGTGAACACCCTCATGAGGATCCTGCACCACATCATCCCTCTCACAATGCAAATGTGAATGCTCTCTCCTCTGCTTTTAACTCTGCTGACAGACACTAATTATCTTTACTTTGGTTTACAGGGAGCACTGCAAAGCTACCAATACCCTCAGCCAGCCAGTCCCTCAGCTCGACCTACTTCTTCGCCTCCAGCCAAGAGGACACTTCCCCCATTGAAGAGCTGGAAATAAGCAGCCTGGAAGACCTGTCACAGCGCTTACCCCACCCTGCACCAGCACAGAGACACACACCTTGGTGGGACCTAGACCTAGAGCAAGATTGGGTGCGCAAGCTGGTGGTCACCGCATGGACACATGTCTGCAACTGGAGGAAGCAGGTTCAGCCGAGCTCCCCGGCACTCGGAGGACTGCTGGGGAAGAGGCATCTGTGAGGTCTGAGTCAGATGACAAGCCTCTGGATTTGGCCTTCCAACTTATCCTGGCGAGTTAGCAGAAGGTGTGGGAACATCACACAGAGCGGTTGGGAACCCTCAAGAGAGCGGTATGCAAGTCGGAGGAGCGCGTCTGCCTGCTCTTTGATGAAGTGGTGCCCACATGTGCGTGTAAGGAGGTCTCCATGGGGAGGATGGTGGATACCATGGAGAACCTGGTCCAGCAGAATGCAGAGAATTGTGCAGACCCGCATTCCATAGCAGGAGCCATGGGTGAGTTGCAATGGAAATTCAAGAGGGAAACTGGACACCCCAATGTTCCTCCAGGTGCTCCTTCCCCTCAAGGAGTAAGGCCAGGGCCCCGGGCACCCAAAGGGAGGAGGAGCAGCAGCTGGACACTCCTGGGTCGTCCACTTAGGAATCTCAGAGGCTGTCCTCTCCCACTGAGTCCCCTTTGCCTGTGACCCCCTCAACCTCGTTCTCTGTCACCGCAGAGGGAGCAGCTGGCCAAGATTGATTCTGGAGGAAGAAGTGTGTGTGGCAGGGCCTTTTGGAGCCTCATGCAAGCACAAAACCCATGCACATGGATCCTTACCTTATCACCTCATCTCACTGTCCTGAGCATTTTGAATGCTGCCTGCTGGAGTTCACTTTCAGTTGTCCATCTGAGCTGACCTGCATCTCCACTCACCCACTGATCACACTCCCATGCAGCACCTGATCTCGCCCACCATGAATCTCGTTTCACTTTCAATTTAGACAGCATGGTCTTGATTCGGCTTTTCATGTGCTCTCCCATCTTTTCCCCTCCCCCAGTCAGCCATTTCCCTTCCCCATCACCATTGATCCCCTGACATCACCTTCCACCTCCGCTCTGTGACCTACCAGCCACAACCTTTTCCTTTGGGATGTCCAGATGAATGTGCACATTCCCTTTCTTTCTGAAAATCTCACCCCTATCCACATTCACCTCCCCGACCTCCGACCTCCTACCCCCAGGGTCCATGTCTGCCTCCGAGCTCCCATCAACCACCCTTGCCATTCCTTCTACCACTACCGTCGAACGCTTACCCTCCCACCCTACCTACCCTCCCTCCCGCCTCACTCTGCCCTCAGCCATTCTTACCATTCCCTTGTTCCATGCCCACCCTCAATTCACTCCCCAGGTGGCAGTCATGGACCCATCAGAGCCCTCCCTTTCACGTTCATGGGGACATCCCCCCTTCCGAATCCCTTCCCCCCTTGGAACCCCTTCCCCCACCCAGCCTTGGTCCTCCTACAGCCCTGCTTAAACTTTCCCCTTCCTGACTCCTTCATACACTCTTACCTCTTTCTCCACCCTTACTCCCTCCCTTCTCCACATTCCTTCCTCCCCTCAGACTCTCTCCCCTCTCGGCACTCCTTCCCCCCTCTGAACTCCTTCCCTTACACCTTCCACACCTTCTTACACCTACCTTCTCAATTGACGTCTGTTCCCCTGTTACTCCCCCTCACCACTTACTCCCTCCCCCCTCCCAACCTCCCCCCAGACACCTTCATTCCTCCTCCCAACCTCACCCCAACCTGACACCTTCATTCCCCTCCTCCCAACCTCACCCCATCCTGATACATTTTTTTAATATTCATTCATGGGATGTGGGCTTGGCTGGCTTGGTCAACATTTATTGCCCATTTCTAGTTGCCCTTAAGAAGGTGGTGGTGAGTTGCCTTCTTGAACTGCTGCAGTCTGTGTGGTATAGGTACACCCACAGTGCTGTTAGGGAGGGAATTCCAGGATTTTGACCCAGTGACAGTGAAGGAACAGCGATATATTTCCAAGTCAGGATGGTGAGTGGCTTGGTGGGGAACTTCCAGGTAGTGGTGTTCCCATCTACCTTCTAGATGGTAGTGGACGTGGGTTTGGAAGGTGCTGTCTAAGGAGCCTTGGTGAATTCCTGCAGTGCACCTTGTAGATGGTACACACTGTGGCTATTGTGCGTCGGTGGTAGAAGGAATCAATATTTGTGGATGTGGTGCAAATCAAGTGGACTGCTTTGTCCTGGATGGTGTCCAGCTTCTTTAGTGTTGTAGGAGCTGCACTCATCCAGGCAAGTGGCTAGTATTCCATCACACTCCTGACTTGTGCCTTGTAGATGGTGGACAGGCTTTGGGGAGTCAGGAGGTGAGTTACTCGTTGCACAATTCCTAACCTCTTCTTCTCCCAGCCGATCCTGGACATTCTTCTCCTACCCCCCCCCCCCCATACATCTTCCTCTCCCAAACACAGCTGGACCTTCCTCTCCACCCCTTCGACCATCATCCATTGTGGGCAGACCCGCAACGGTGACTTTCCAATCGCCATGAGCTGCTTCACGGTGGAGCCATGTCCATGAGAATCCACCCAGCATGCCATGGACGTTCCTCCAATGTGCTGTTACTGTTGGCTTCCAGCATCTTCTGCTCCTCCAATGCCTGCGATGTGAGCAAGGCCTTGGCGGTAAGTCCCAGCTTCTGCATGTCACACTTGTCAAGACTTGTTTTGCACCGGCATGCAATCATGCCAACGTGCATGGATGACCCAGCCGGGGTTGGGTGGGGGGAGGGTTGGGGTGATTCCGACGAGCTGCCGAACATGGCCCGCCATCGACAGGCTGAGGGGACGATCGCAAATCAGTTTCACGACATCGTGAAACTGATTACTGGCCTTTTCGCCATATTGCCTGCTCATGCTGCCAAGTACACCCGACACCAGTGGGCACGGAAAATTCCACACATTGTTCCAAAGTTAAAGTCAAAATCTCATGTCAATATCACTCTAATTGAGCATTAACATATGTCAACCAGCCTCCCTTGAATGTGTTACGCATATGAAACCCAACAGCTCAAATAAAAACAAAAAAACTGCGGATGCTGGAAATCCAAAACAAAAACAAAAACAGAATTACCTGGAAAAACTCAGCAGGTCTGGCAGCATCGGCGGAGAAGAAAAGAGTTGACGTTTCGAGTCCTCATGACCCTTCGACAGAACTTGAGTTCGAGTCCAAGAAAGAGTTGAAATATAAGCTGATTTAAGGTGTGTATGTGGGGGGCGGAGAGAGAGAGAGAGAGAGAGAAGTGGAGTGGGGGTGTGGTTGTAGGGACAAACAAGCAGTGATAGAAGCAGATCATCAAAAGATGTCAACAATTAACATCTTTTGATGATCTGCTTCTATCACTGCTTGTTTGTCCCTACAACCACACCCCCACTCCACTTCTCTCTCTCTCTCTCTCTCCGCCCCCCACACACACACCTTAAACCAGCTTATATTTCAGCTCTTTCTTGGACTCGAACTCAAGTTCTGTCGAAGGGTCATGAGGACTCGAAACGTCAACTCTTTTCTTCTCCGCCGATGCTGCCAGACCTACTGAGTTTTTCCAGGTAATTCTGTTTTTGTTTTAGCTCAAATAAAATATGGAAGCCAGTGGATTAGAATCAGATTCCTAATGCCTACACATTTTACACTCTCCCCACCTACACACAACTGCATACACCCTTCTGGCTTAAAATTCTCCCCAAAAAGTCCTTGCTATGGCTTGCCTTGGTTTTGCAGACTATAAGGCAAAACAAATAAATGCAGAGATTAATTTATTGGTGCAGATCATTCTTTAGGGCCTTTTTCCTTTTGTGAACTTGAACATCCTTGCAGAGATAAATTTGTGCGGTTTTATGGGAAGCTGAGAGAGAAAAGAATGGGGTGGGGTTGGGTCAAGATTAAAACAAATTGTTGCAATGCTCATCCAAGTTTTCTGCTATAATAATCATTCCTGTAGAATCTTGATCTATGAATATGATTTTAAACTGAGTTATTGTGCAAGCTGTTATATTCATTTTTCTTAAACAGTGATATCTTCAATTTCTAATATGAAATTGAAAACTTGAGACATTAGCACAATAAGACGGAAAACAAAACCTCTATAGATTTAAACAGATAGAGGTGAATTCTAACAACTGAGCTATCTAAGTAAAATAAAGAACACACTAGTCCAAAGCCAGGCAAGATGAGACAAATATTTGCTGCTTCCCAGTCGTCTGTGAAACATGACATTGCTACACTAATGCATATAAAATAGCAATTTGCATCAGTGAGAAAGTATCTAGCTTACAGGGGAGATATATCATTGTTAACGGGTCACTAGGTACAGATCTATATACACTCTGGCTAATGTTTATGGACTGAATCAAGATGACTTAAAATTAAACAAATAAAAATAACTCATTCTCAGCTTTGTCTCAATTTTCCAACTCCACTTTATCGTTAAGCTGTCATGCTAGGCCCAGATAGAGATGGTTCTTTTCACTACAAGAAAAGAAAGAGAAAGATGTTATTCATTAATATGTAGATGACCTTGGGCTGCATGACATATGGTGTGTATGCATTTTTTTTCTTTTATTTCCTTCTCCTGTTGTGCATTCATATTCCAGAATGGCATTTTGACTGCACTTAGTTTGCATCACTTGCAAAATAACAGATAGTAGGATTGAAAATATCTTAGGATCAGATCACATTCTGATTCTCTATTTCCACAGCAGGCAAGCTCTGAATATACAATACGTTTTGTTGACATTTTTAAAAATGTTACAATGAGCAATTTCTTTCAACTGCTCTTTGGAAGGGTTCATATACTATGGCCACATCCAGATATAAAAAGCTGCAGCTCAACCTACAACTAAAGACTTCAACACCATCTACCAAAAGTTGGGGGTGCAACTTCTCTGAGAAGTAGGGGAAGTAGTTGTTTGAATAAATATTCTTCCCTAAACAGAGTATTATTTTTCTGTAACTCTAATGTAACCTTTATTTTATTGACTTAACTTTGGCATTAATGTAAACTATATTTGGGGTTGATCAGTACTAAATAGCATTCATGATCAAAGTTGGTGCAGTTCAAAAACAAATCTTAAAATTGTGTCAGTAAATAATGATAGAAGCTACAACCAATGATAAGTTCTCTAAAAGCAGAATTTAGCCATTCTGAAAGCAGCTGTGTGGCCAGTGTTGAATGGTGAAGACATTAAAATCTTGGATAAAATGGTCAGAAAAAAATGATTGGTGTAGCCTGAAGAAAAGATTGAGACAGTTCAATTATCTAAGTGTGAGGGATTAAAACCGTATATATATATATATATATATATATATATATATGGATATGCTCATTGCTATTTATAAAATTTTAAAACTGAACAAGGACCTTTAAAATTGCTGAACCTATGTCTGTCTATCACCCCCGAACAAAAGAAGCTACTTGACAGTTTTGGAAAAACTTGCACCTCGTTACCTCTAAGGAGCCACAAATGAGCCCCTGTGGGCAATACAGCTCAACCTCAAAGAGAGCTATACAAAAACCATCGGCATTTTGTAACCCAGGCTGGCCAGAAGGAGATGGATTGTCTGCTAAGGCAAAGGCCCTGCAACATTCCTTTCAATTCCTAATGGCTGAGACATTTAACAGCCTTTGGAGTCCAGATGATGGATACACATCCTTTGTCAAAGACCTGGTGGAGAGGTGGGAGTCATGTGACATGGGCCTCTTGCTTGTGGACCAAGTAATACTACCTTGCTGAACCACATAGCTCAGTCTACTGTTTGCCAACTAACTAGCAGCCTCACCGACAAGGAGCTCTAGCCATGTGGGATACCTGACCCCTTGCTATACTACTTCTGTTGGAAGTTCTGTGCTATCTCCCACAAAACTGATTCATCTCTGCGTGCCTATCTCATCTTGTGAAGACAACACCTCCAGAAAAGTGAATTCTACACCAGTTTTCAGCCTGCCTATCTTTGTGAAGGAATATCTCATTGGACTTTGATTCTGGACTCAGGAACTTACATGAAACAATATTTATTTTCTCTGTGGTCTCTGAAAAACAAGCCTTTTCTCTATGCTCTCTTTACTGTCTGAGGTGTATAGAAATAAACTAACCCTTTGAGTTCATCCAATATCAAGTTTGCCATGGGGTTATTAATAAAAAATTGGATCACACGAAAAACTGAGGAGTTGGGGAAGAATGTATGAAGAGGAAAACAAATCAAAACACCTTTCTGCTTATGGACAGGTAGTGAGAGGGGAAATTAGTGATGTTTAAATTAATACCCTCCTGTTGGTAACACAAATGATTTTTCATTATTCCAACTAACCTGAAGGTTGCTTACACAAAGTGACTCTACCACTCAATGGGCAGAATTTTGAGAACGGAGGACTCAGGATCAGCTGGGAAATGGGTCACTGCCCACGATCGGCCCCCGACCATGATTTCACACTGGTGGACCAATTAAGGCCTGCCCGGTGTGAAATGCAGCTCCCCACTGGTTGGGGAAGGCCGAGCGGGGGCAGGGGGCCTGTCAGACACTGGATCAAATGGCAACCCAGTGGCTGGTTTAAAAGCGGCACAAGCAGCCCCTAGAAGGCTGCCACAGAAGAATGTCTGTTCTGCATTAGAAAGCTCAAGTGATGGAGTCGAGTGCAGCTGGACACACCAGGCAGGAGGCAGGCCCCCTGCTTTTCAGATGAGTCCTCGCGGTCCTCCTGGAGGAGCTGGCTGCCAGGAGAGACACCCTAGCCCCCAGAGATGGGATGAGGAAGCTACCGCACTTTACCAAGAGGGCATGGGAGAAGGTTGCAGTGCTGGTTAGCAGCCATGGCATGGTACGGTGCATTGGGTGCAGTGCCTGAAGAGGTTGAATGACTTGCTGTTCACTGGAAGGGGGAGTACCATGTTGGCTTGGGTCAGTGTGCAAAGGTTAAGGTGTGGCCATACCCCATGGACCTCAGAGGTGCTAGAACGTGAGTGTCAACTGTCAATGACGCTGGAGCTGGCCAAGGGGGTGAGCCTTGGCTGCTTGGACTGAGTATCTTGCGGCTCGAGGGCCACAACTCGGATGTGCCCTGCGAGGTGCCCCTCATCTGGGTTTGGCAAGGCTGCAATGTCACTGAAGGTCGAGAGTGGACTAATCAATGCTCCTCTGTCCTTTCAGGAGAAGACAAGCCATAACCAATCAGAGAGTTCACATTACAGGCGGAGGCCCGGCCAGCCTCCTGCTGCTGACCAAGTTCGAGCAGGTCGCCCTTGATCTGGACAGCTGGCACACTCCAAGTGGAGAGATGGGGCTGTCAGATAAGAATAAGAGCACAGTGCATAGAGGTGAGAGTTTTGAAGTATGCAACCATTCTAGTGTAGTCTCTTTATTGATGGAGGCTCAAAACTGGAGTCCCTATTGATCATTGAAAGACGGTGGCACCATGATGCAGATCTCCATTGTCTCACCAGGGTGATTGGCATGCACAGTGACAGCGTGATGACTTTAACTAATCATATTTCATCATTCTCCCTTAGATTCACCAGCACACAGTCGCCCTCTTGACACCGAAGGGCCACTCCTGATGCTAGAGGACCACCTGGCTTCATTTTCACCTGCACCATACCCACTCTCTGAACCAGGCACCAGCTCAGATACGGGCATTAGATTGGTGGCAAAAATGACGGTGCACATTGGTGAGGGCATTTCACACTCGCTTAAGGTGCAGGCAGAGGCAGAGAGTGCCCAGTGAGCTGGCAGTCGGAGGACTGTTGGGGATCGGGATGATGCTCAGTTGAAATCAAATGATGAGCCCCTGGAGTTGTCCATTAGGCGGCAGATGCTGGATGTCCAGTAGGATGTGAGGGAGGATCTGGTGGAGATCCATGAGGGTCTGTGTGCCATTGTCCCCATTGTGGAGGAGTCCATGTGGAGCATGAGCACTACATTGATCCTCATGGCCGAGTGCACTGCCTCCTCCATTGAGAGAGTGGCGACTCTCATGGAGAGGTAGATCCAGGAGCAGAATCAGGGTTTCCTGGGGTTGCGCCCGGACCTGCAAGCCCTCACACAAGCACTGAGGTCAGGTGGTCAGTGCCAGTGTGGGAGATGGATGAGGCACCCAATATCCCAGCTAGATGCCCAACCAACAATGATGAGCAGGGAGGTCCAGAGCGACCTCATGTTGGTGCACGAGCTGCCTGTCATCTCTGTGGGCTCCTCTCAGGGTGCCCTGGATAATGGTAGCAGCTCCTCCGCCCCTCTGCCAGTGACCATGGCATCTGATGAAGCTGCTGCAACTGGGGAGATGCCAGCCGTGGCACTGGCCACTCCCTCCCAGGCGGGGCCAGCACAGACTCCACTGGCCAGAGAATGGCCACCATGGCCACCAAAGCCAACAAGACAGCAGAGCCAGCAGGCTGTCTCCAATGCCAGTGCCAGCGAGGGGGTGGTACTGAGACTTAGCACTCGGAAACATAAGTTAAAGGCACTATGGGCAAAAGAGGGACAGGTCACGGGTGATTTTCTGTTCACATATGTTTGTTTTATATGTCTGCTGGGATGGACATCAACACCAGTGATTGTAATGTCATTATGCATTCAATGTGGCAATAACATTAAATTTGCTTTGTTTCTGATGGCCTGAATGTGCTTCCTTTTCTCTTTCTGCTGCAGGGTACGCCAGTAATGTAATGCTGGACATGAATGGCTTGATACTTTATTGCACAAGCACTGAGTGGACTTTGTGCTCAAATATAAGGGACATTTCAAACATCCAGGATGGTGGCTGCAGCCCTGGCATGAGGTGGAAGCAGATCTTTGGCAGCCTAGCTGAAGAAGCATTGGATCAAGGCCCTGGTGTCCCTGCCTCCCTGGAGGTTACAGAGGTCTGCCTCCACACCCTCAGCATTTTTCTCACCGTGCTCCTCCTCTGACTCACCATTGGATTCATCCTCTGTGGCCTATGGAGTTGTGTCAAGATCCTCTTCCTCCAGTGGATCCCCCCTTGTCAGTGCCAGATTGTGGATGCAACAACTATAGCAACAACCACTCTGCAGGGTATTGCTGTGCTCCCTCTGAATGGTCCAGGCATTGGAATTGCATCTTCAGGAGACCTATGGTCCTCTCCACCACCGCCCTTGTGGAGGCCTGGCTCCTTTTGTAACGTTGCTCTGACTCTGTCCTTGGGTGGTGGCGAGGCATCATAAATCACCTTTTCAACGGATAGCCCTTGTCACCCAGCAGCCATCCATCCAGTCGGGCTGGAGAACTAAAGAACCTCAGCACCTGGGAGTGTCTCAGGATATAAGCTGCATGGGAGCTGCCAGGGTATCTTGCATAGACTTGCAGAATCTGCATCCTATGGTCGCACGCTATCTGCACGTTCATGGATTGGAATCCCTTCCTATTTACAAAGGAACCCGGCTCACCCTCTGGCATCTTGATGGCCACATGTGTGCAGTCGATGGCATCCTGGCTGGCCTAGGATAATAATAACGGTAAAGAATAAAGGTCAGTGCCCACATGAACAGGACTTCAGTCACCAGCTTAATATAACTGTGGACAGCTGATTGGGAGACTCCACATAGATCTCTCACTGACCCTGGAAAGTGCCGGAGGCATAGAAGTTGAGGTCCACTGTGATCTCCAGAGCCGTTGGCATGGGGTTTCCACCCACACAGTCGGAGCTGATCTTAGGCCCAATCATCTGACAAATGGAGGTCACGCTCTCCCTTGAGAGGCAGAGCCTCCTTCGGTATTGCACCTCAGACATATTAAGGTGGCTGCATCACTGCCTGTAAATTCTGGCAGCAGGATAGTGGCTCCTTCTGAGGCCCCTTCTGCCTTGGACTACCTGCTTGTGCCTGCGCCTCTCCTCCCACAGGTCACTCCCCTGGAAGCTGCTTTGGGACTCCTGGCCTCCTCTCTCTTCTGCCCCTCCTTTCCACCTCAGAGGAGGTGCCACCAGCGGAGACCACAATCCCCATTATCAGGGTAACGGAAGTCTGCCTGATATCTGGAAGGGTCCACGTGGTTGAGTCCTCTGGGAGTCTCGGAGACACCAATATGTCTAGAAATGAAGCCTGGCTAACAATGAAGCACAACAGAGATGAAGCTGCCAAGTATCAATAAGCAACCAGCAGCAAACTTTCTTCAAAACTCCTCACCATTCACACTGGCAATGCTGCTGACCCTTGTCATCCCACCCTTGGATGAGGTTTTGCGAAATGTTGGCTGCCCGCCTGCCCATTTTGCCCATGCGGTGAGCGTGAAATTGTACGGGCAACGTAAAATCTACCTTAATTGCCTTTTTAATGGCCTTAACTGGCCTCGAAATTGATGTTGGGCACGGCTCCGACTCCTGTGTGCGCCCGCCGACTGAAATATTGCGCGGATGTGCCATGACTTCAGGACGCTCGCCCAACGTTATCGCATGCTATTTTATGCTCGAGCTGGTCGGGCACGCGCCAGCCCGCTCAGTGAAAGTTTCTGCCCAATAAGTTGTAATCGATCTGATGAAGTGTTTCCAGATATCTAATTTTACCACACAAGTCTTATACACACTCAGCTTGTTGGCTTTATCCTCATACAAATGTAGTATGTGCCATGTGCTCACTAACTAGTGGTAAACTTGAGAAGGCGAACCGATTACTAGTATGTGGCATAACAGGAATGTTTTGTCATTTCAACAACTTGTGAAGGCATCTCTCAATCCAATACATTTGTTGTATTGTGCCTGTCTTTATGATGCACAAAACTACCCATTCACAACCACTGATATTCAGGGTTCCTCAAAATTTGGTAACACTTTTCTTTTTAGCATCCTGAATCTGTTCTGTCATGAAGCACTAATGTGATTATTTGGCTACTCAACAGGAAACAAAAAACAATCTCAACAAAGGCTTTACTGTAAAGTGGTTTTCATTTTGAGATGCTATTGTAAGAAAATGTAGTCAGCAGCTGCACTTTTGCACATCTGAAACTGAGGTAAAGTTTTGCAGACAAACATACAACAATCTGTACCCTTTGAATAGGCTTTTAATTAACAAAGCATCTTCTGTAAGTAAACATACTGGGAAAAATTAGTCTTCAACCATAGCACAAAACAGATGATAGCAACTCATCAGTCCATTTTACAGACCACTCAATTTTCATTTTGTTTGGGGTCAATGATAAAGAAAATCAGTCGGTGTGTAAAAAGGGTTGCCAATTCATGGTTGCCTTAGTCTAAAGTCTAAGGTTCAATTTTGCCCCTAATATCCCATGCAATTAAAATTGTGCACAAATTAACCAAACTGTAAAGACATCCCTAAGGAACTCTGGCATTTACTGCACAAAATTACTACTTACTTCCTCATTGAAGGAATTATTCCCTCTAGAATTAATCCAACCAACAGGACATTGTTTATTGTCCACCGCAGTTTTGGCCATGACATCAGTCTTATAATAATGTTCCTCAGTAGACTATTCCACTTCAGTCTCAGTCAAATTCTAGAAATGCCATGACTGTTCTCAAAAAATTAACTGCATAACTCCATGGAAATTAGAACAATTAGGCTTAGATTTCCATTTCAATCAATTCTGTGAAATTCAAAATAACCATAATAAGAAAAGAATTAGAAAGTTAGAGCTGACACTTGAGCTGAGGCTTGGGGGACGGATACCCAACCCACCCCCTGACCTAAAAGTTAGTTGACACTTCATCAATCTGGCTGCCCCACAGTGATAATATGCTGGGGATGGCCTTAATTTGTGCACAACGGGACTTCCGCCCTTCAGGGACAGGAAGACCCCACCCTAGTGAGATTGGCTGACAAGTCTATAGTCCCAGCAACACCAGAGGATAGTTTTGGCCACTGCTGGGACTACAACAAGTCCTCACGGAGAAGTGAAGTTGTCTCCTGGACTTCACATAAATCCAGAGATTTTGGATGTATTTGGCTGGAAGACCCCAGCGAATGGGGAAAGGGGGATAGAGGTTGGGTTATTGAAGCCGGGAGGGGAGGAAGAAAGTGGAGAGCAACAACCTGGGAGGGTGACCCCAATGGGTACAGGGGGCCCCTTCCTATCCAAATGCAACCCACACTGTCAAAGCCTGCCTTGCTTCCGCCTTCCCCCATGAACTGAAAAATTGGGGCAGAGACTGAATGAGACCTTTAACAGTCAGTTAATTGTCCACTTAAGGGCTTCATTAGGCCTAAAGGTGGGCGAGCTTGACAACTTATCTGCCCACCTGCAATATGGGGGACTGGTTGGGGGTAGGCAGGAAGGGTGGCTTGCTGGTTACCCACTTTATTTTGCATGCCCCGCACCTGCAAATATGCTGGAGGGTGGGGGTGGGTGGTGTAGCACATAACATTCACATACAATTCACTCCTTTATTTTCAATTCAGGGTCAGGAACTCTACATTGCAACTGTGTCAGATGGACGATATTATCTTCCAATGTACAGGCTCTGATTGGGCCAGTGATGAGCTTGGCACCTAATCAGTGGTGCCAAGCATTACCAGGAGGTGGGAGCAGCCTGCTGAGCATGAGAGTCAAAGGCATGTTGCAGCCATGATGGAGCCTGCCACTTCCCACCTTGGAGAAGATAGAAGGCAGCACATGGGAGGGCCAGCAGCTTCATCACACAAAAGATTAGCCAAACAGCCAACTGAATGTGCTGCACATGGTACAGAACCAAAATCCCTGGTGGCAAAAGGTTTTCACCCTAAAAAAGTCACTTACTTATTCCCTGCATTGTACGCAACACCTGCGCACTAATGTGCTCCAGACTGCTTGGGTTTGGCAATTTGCGATTTGAAAATCACCTTCTGGCCCATTAACAAGCTGTTCATTGGAGCCAAGCAGGTTCTTGACTCCCATACCTCCACCCTCACTTTGAAAATTCCAGCATGTCCTGAAGGTGTTGGGACACTAACACCTCCTCCAGGAATGCTATTTTCAAAGCGTGCCCACTCCTGTTCTCACTCTCACAGGTGACTGAAAATCCCAGCCTTCATATCTCACTAACCACGGCATTTTTAAGCAATACTTAATTTTTTCAATATCTTACTCTACATGATAGAGAGCATAATTTCAGAATTTATTCTACCAGTTCAGTTGTATCAAATGGTTGTCTGGTAACTAATGTGTTATGGTGACACAATATAGAAAAGGATGAAAAAAAAATAAAAGACAAGCCCCTTATGTGATCAAGAAGAAAAAATAAGTTTCTGAATTTTATTGGAACTGTTTAAGTATACCATCAATGTCAACAGTTGCAAAATGTCTATATTCCCAAGGTTTTCCGCATTACTTATACATAGCCTAATGATAACAGAACATAAATACTGCAATGTAACTTGTTTATAATGCATGCAGAATTTTACTGCACTTATTAAATATAAATTGCTTTTCCTAACAGCCCTTTGTATTGAGGTCTATTGGGATATTATTGTTCTCAATAAGGCACGGCAAATTGAAATGGTTTCTGTTGGGATTTGACCATATACAAGAAAATACATTTAATCTGACGTGGTTATTTTAATGATGCCTCATGTAATTGTACATGAAACATTAATAATGTATCTGTCCCCCATTAAAATTCTGACTTCTATTCGACAATACATTTGTTTGTGATGTTCAACATGGGAATCGTCCCTGCAAAACTTTGACCCAAACAAGTTGATTTATTTTAACACAACTTAGTTCGCAGCCTTTACAAAGCATTCCTAAACAAGTTTCTGTGTACTTAGGACCAGCACATGACGGGGTTGTCAAAGAATCAAAATATCCTGGGACAGTCAAAAGCAAAAACCAGCACATGCAGAAATGGGGTGGTGGGGGAAGGGGTGGAGGGGGGAGCTCATTTAAGAGCCAGCACTCTGATATTGTGAATTTAAATCAGCAAGTGCTAGAAAAGTTCAACCGAAAGTAATCAATTGTAAAATTAGAAAAGGCCCATAATTGCAACGGGTTATTAACTCATGCCTGTTGATTCTGATGTGTGCTGCCTGCTGATTTGCATGATAACTGTCAGCAGGCATTGCTAACTGCACTATTGAATGGCTGGACACCTCAGCAAGGGCCCAGGTTTGTATCACACTCACACTACTTAAAGCTGGCCTGTACTATTTAATGTTCACCTGCATACTTAAAAGGGAGACCCATTCTGACTGGAGAAGGTGCCAGAACTGGTTGCAGAAGGGTTCGTGAGCAGGAAGATCACTGAATATGATACAATAAAGCAAAAAGCCTGCTCTGAGCTCCTCTAATGCTGGGCTGGATGCCTTGGTGGAGGAGGTGGGCAAGAAGAAAGGGGTCTTCTCTCCACAGGGACCATGAGGTCCTCCAGACAAATTTATGTAAAGATAGTGAGCTAGGTAGCCATTGTGGTCAATGCCAGGAGTCTATTCCTGAGGACTTGGATGCAGTTCTACATGAAGTTCAATGATCTCACACGAATGCTGAAAGCCAGTGAATGTATCTTCAAATGCAATATCCCACCAACTTCACCACTAATCTCAAACACTGCTCAACACCACCAACCCTGACCATTACTCACCAGTCAACAATCTCCATCAATCATAATTCATGCATAATTAATTTTCTTCAACTCACCTTGACACACTTTGCACTGCCACAAGTCTCACACCCACACCTCAGAGTGTTTACCCATTGCTAGCTATTCAACCATGACAGCTATATCCCCAAACATATGCACCACACTCACTGACACACTTCCCTCTCTCTTGCAGGACTAAGTAGCACGTAATTCAAGGCAGCGGCACCTAACCAGTTGGGTATGGCAACAGCTGCATGTCCTATTCCCAATGGAGGAGCCAATGGTCACCATTATTGATACTATTGCTGAGGCTGGGGCCAATAGCGGGGCTGAAACAATTGAAGATGACAGTATCCTCATAACTATTCTTCCTTCTCACATCCCACTTCTTCATCATCCTACTATCTCTTCTGATTTACAAGATACAGATAGTGTAAGCATGCAATTCTAGCTTTCCCCCCTTTCCCTGCACCATGGCAAAACCTAGTACCTTTTGTCTTTCAGACACTCAAGAACTGTAACTTGTTCAGGCAGTAGTCAAGGAAGAAGAATTGGAAGAGAGGAAGTATAGTGATGAGAGTGAAACACATTCAGTCCCACCAGCTCAGACAGTGATACTGTGCAGACTTTAGAGGATAGCTTAGAGGCGGTTTGCCACATGGTAAAGTATCGGGTATGAGTGCCCTGCAACCAGGACAGGGGACAAGGTTAACACAGGTACCAAATCACTAGAGGCCAGGGTCGCACATGCATTCTGTTGCAGGGGACTCTGATGAGGACATTGATGGGGTAGCGTACAGAAAAAGGCTGGTTGGTATGCACAATGAAATACTTTGTAAATTGGCAGGCCTGTCAGAAAGCCTACAGTCAATGTTGTTATGACCAGGTGAGAAGAGGTGAACTGGCTCCCCTCTATTCAACCTCCTCGATTCATCCCAACAAATAAATTTCTTCTTGCGAGCAAATCATAATGCATTTAACTATGTAAACTGTGAGCAGTAAGAAGCCAATCAAGCAAGGTTTCCTTGAGTTAAAGAAAGAGCAAAATTATTAACCAATAAACCCGAGAAAAATAATAAAAATGTGACATCAAGCATTTGGCCCTCATGCAATTATTTGGGCCATTCCCTCCCCACCACCTCCCAACAAACACACCACATACATACAAACACACACATAAACACACACACATGCGTAGGTGCCAGAAATAAAGGGAGTTACAGCCCAATAAAAAGGGTAGAAGAATACATGGTTAAGCGTCCTTTGATTGTTCTTGAGGCATAGATTTTTAAACGTTGCAGCTGATTTAGGTTAGCTGGTTTCTTGGATGCAGTTCAATGTAGAAAATGTTATAATTATTATGAGACCTTTGTTCATTGGTAGGTTTCTGGTAGAGTTGGCTTCTCTGGGCGACACAATTATACCAAAAGATAGAGAGGGGAAGAAAGCATCCCTCAGCCTAGTTTCTCCACTGAAGACTTTCTTGACTCCGCCTGTGTCACCTGCAATCTCTCTATAGTGGCTGGTAGTTGTGCCTTGAAATCCTTCACCAATTATGTATTTGCAAGAGGTTTTAGGTGTGTATCTATGGCAGCCATCGTTTCAATATCCAGTATTTGTATTTTTAATGTCTCCTCCTTAGATGGTCACAAATTCTGATGGGTGTCTGGATTATAGGAAATGCCTCTCTCTTCACACTCCCCTGAGGATGATTTGTCTGTTTCTCACCTCTACCTTGGAATGTGACCTCGAATTTTTCCTGTCTCACTTCAAATTGCAAAAGTTCCAGTCAGTTGAAAGTTCAAAAAATCATATTTTCAAAAATAAAGGGACATAGCCTCGTAATAATGTCAAGAGAATGGAGAAGTCCAGCACCAATTTGGCACAGCACTTAGTGCAGAGCTTGGAGCCCAACTTTTCCAGCTTGAAAGTGGTGGGCAGCTTCATGAAGTCAGTTGCAGACCCAACCATGTTGTTGTGTCCAATGGCCGATGTACCAGCTTCCATTGCAGCACAAGCAGAAGTGTTCAAATGGTCTTGCAGGGTGACACAACATTCAGCAATCTAGAACATGAACCTGCTGTCCTCACTCAGGATGACAGCATTTGTCCTCCCACCAATGCCTCTCTGCCAGTGCCCTTGCTGTTGCCTGTCAGTCAGCCCGGACTGCTGTCACCCACATTGAGATGATACAACCTGAAACCAGGCCTTCTGGACCCGGGGCTGTTCAAGGTTCTCCCAGGTGGTTAGGGTGGCAGGTGGCAGGTGGGCGAGGTGGATAGGTGGGTCAGGGGTTAGTCAGGTCAGGTTGGAAGGGGGTTGTCAGTTTGGGCGCTAGTCAGGTTGGGTCATGGAGGAGTCAGGTCAGGTTGGGGGGAGTCAGGGGATAAAGTGAGAGTTGGTGTGGTTTGGGGGGGAGTTGAGGGGTCAGGAATTAGTTGGGAAATGGGGCTAGATAAGGGGGGGCAGTCATGTGGAAGTTGGGAGTTGGAAGATTTTTGATACAGGGGCCATAGATACCTAAGATATGCAGTCGACTATTGATAAGTAATTTTAAAATAGTTTAATAAGTTTATTAAGAAGCAACAGTTTAGATATGATGCAATAATTAATTAGACAGTGACAGTTGAGAGCAGTTTACCGATCACAGAGGACGAATGGACCGTTGGAACAAAGTGTGTTGATCTCAGTAGCTTGTCATTCTGCTCTCTACTCGAAGTGTTAGGGAACTCTTACCTCGGTCTTTCTCCTTCTCTTCTTCCTCTTCCATCTGAAGAAGGCAGTTGCCTGACAAGCACTGTCTGCTGACTCCTAGCACTTGTTAACATGTCCTTTTCTGGGGGCTGGTATCTTACCCAGAGTCAATCACCTATTCAAACCCCTCTGACCAATAGATACAGGATACATAGCCAAAATGACAGGCAGGTTACCTCCCCCACTGTTAATCGCCTTGTTTGAGGTCAGCTTTTAGTTTACATCATGCTGAGGGTCATTTCCTGGTTTTATCTAAACACTTGCATAGATAAGGAGACACACAAGATCCCATCCTATCAACTTAGGAATGTTAACATGGAAGTCTGAACCATGTGACCCTGACATTTCCAGAGACTGTTTAAAATTGTTGCCTTTTTAGTAATTGTCTTTCTGGAGAGAGAGAAAAGTGTTAGCTAATCTCATAAGAGTTCTAAACTATGCAGAAAATATTAGTTTATTAAAGGCCCTCATTTCTTACAGAGTCAGGGTTTGGGGTGGGAGTTGGGGTGTCGGGAAGGTCGGGGGGTTGAGAGGGTAGTCAGGGGGCTCAGTTTGAATGATTAGGGGGTTCAGTTTTATAGTTATCCAAGACTTAGACAAGGATTTTTCTGTCTAACATTTCTTGGATAACTATCCAGGTGAGTAAGTCGAAAATGTCCAAAGCCTCCAACTCAAACTTAGAGTTGGAGGCCAATTCAGAGGATCCTAGGGAGCAGGGGAGTTGACCATCGGCAGTTTGAACTTCCCAGGAACTTACAACTGAGTCAGTTGGTTGGAACTTGCAAGACATTCCTTTGCTTATCTTCCGGGGTACATCTGGTCTCTGACGATCCAGAAACCGGAAGATCTGGGCCATTAGGTCATAATTTGCTGTGGCAAGGCATCTAACAGTGTCTGCCATTAGGTAGACTTGCCCTAACACATATAAATTTAAAACTATAATTGCGTGGCAAGTTATTGAAAGTGGAGCTGGTAATGTTGAAAAGAGGGGAACAGGACATTGTGATCCGAGTGAAAAAGACAAGCAACTATGTAAATCCTTAAACAAGCTGATTGAAGGATTGTGAAATAAACACAAGGGACAGAATTTTACCATCGGGAGTTGGATGAATGTCTCTCTCTATCGGTGTTAAATCAGGTATGATGACGTTAGGTCAAGTCCCCAAAGTCATTACAACCAATTCTGAAATCATGGAAGGCAAGCGGCTTCAAAAGTTGGAAACCCACCGATCTTCTGTTTAAAGCCAATTAAGGAATAGCTTAGGTAATTAAACAGGCAATTCACCAAAATTTAGTGCAGCCCGTACATAGTCACACCAGGCTGCACAGGAGGGCGGGAGTTGGCAGTTTGCTTTAATGGGCTGCAGGGTGGGATAGAATCAAATGTAAGAGAGGAGAACATTGAGGAGTAGGAGGCTGCAGCTTAGTCTGCAGCAGAGGTCAATGAAGTTGCCCGGTGTTTAAATATTCACTCAAAAGAGGGGCTTGAACAAAGGAGGGTCGATTACAGAACAGTCTGCAGCAACAGAAACAATGTGAAGTCCATTCTAGTGGAGGCTCCTTCAGCTAGGAGGAAGGAGGGAGGGGTGAGCTGTTAGCTCCAGCAACCAGACTGCCAAGAACATGAGCATCGGGATGATGCAGAACGCCCAGAAGACCAGCAAATGGAGTATGGTCAAGTATGAGTCAGGAGAAGACACCACCCTGAGGGAAGGATGTCCAAAGCATTTTGATTACCTTCAAATGAGTGATTGCCAGTGTGGCAGTAGGCTCTGTCTCTCCAGGAGGCGGTGACGTCCATATGCAAATTGATTGGTAGAAGATCTGTTCCAAATGAGCGGCTGGCTATCCAATGCCTATGCCACTGCAGGTAATGATGGCCCTCAATTTCTATGTGTTAGGATCCTTTAAGGCATCTGAGTGGTGTTTTGCAATCGGCAGCCCACCATTGTATTAAAGTTTTAATGGACACATTGTTCAGAAGGTTGGAAATTTTCATTGATTTCACCATGATGACAAGAGCCAGGCTGAGAGAGTGAGAGGCTTTGGGCTATGACTGGCTTCCCTAAAATGCAAGGATCCATCAATTGTCCACATGTGGACACAAGAGTACCGGTAGACCATCCAGTAGTTTTGGTCAGTTGAAAAGGTTTTCACTGTCTGATCATGTGGATTGTCTGTGATCACCATCAGTGCATCCTGCAGATGTGTACACAGTACCCTTGGAGTTGTCATGATGCTTACATCCTCAGGCACTCCCAGGTGCCATGGTTTTTTGTGCCCCCTGCTCAACTGGATGGCTGGTTGATAGGTGATAAGGGATATCTGTTGAACAGGTGGCTAGTGACATTCATCAGGCATTCACGGTCTCAGACGGTAGAATGCCAGCCATGCCTCCACCAGGGTGATCATTAAGAGAACTTTCAATGTGAGATTTCACTGCCTTGATCAATCTGCTGGCACCTTCCAGTACGCTCCAGATCATGTTTCCTGATCGTTGCCACATGCTGCATGCTGCATTATGATCCACATAAAAGAAAGGAAACCCCACAAAGCCAACAGAAAGAAAACCACTGGACAAATTTTACCTTTTAAAACTTTTACTGTAGTAAACCAACTGAAATCAATGTAATTCAAACATTAATTAACAGCTGAAGGATATTTCAAATAAAAAGATAAATTTTACTTTAAATAGTCGATGCAACAAAGAAATGCCTCACGTGGTTATAAGCGCTCACATGACCTCCCACACAAATGTGGGACCATGTGCAACATCACAGTTTTCCCAACTTGGCCTCCGCTATGTAGAGTCCCTCACTTCCCACTCAATCATTTTGCTCCTGGAGTCACATTCACCAGCAGTTATATTCCATCCAACACCCCCAGACACGGTCAGCACCGACAATGCACACATCTACAAATACCCTCTCATTAGGTCAAGACCTCACAGCACAGAATCCACAGAGACTCCTCCCAGTATCCCCCCTCCCCTGCCATTTCCCTTTAAATGGTCTAGTGGGCAACACTGAAAAAGCAGCAACAGGTCTTGTCTGAACCACAACCCCCTTCCCTTCCTACCTTTGTCTCTCTGCTTTTTCCAACTGGAAAAACACAGCCTCAGCTCTATTCCCAGAGAACTATTCAACACCAGGATCTCTTCAAAGACTGCCAAACAGAAAACTATTCCATTTGGAGAGAAACTTGCTTGTTTTCTCTTTAGACAAATTCTCAGTGTGTTCTAAAATAACAAACTGAAAATATAAGCTGACACAACCCCACTGCAATTAGCTTTCTATTTACCATTTGTTTCTTAGCTGCTCATCCCAATAGCAATCTCAAATCACATGGGTGTGTCTTGGAACCGAATGATGACATAATCAGGAAACCAATTAACCCTCTTTCAGAATACTCCCCAACCCATGTTGGTCTTAAAGGGACATCACACAAAAGAAAATAAGGCTTTTCCCAACACATGGGTCATAACCACTGTACAACTTGGCAATGCAAAGATTTTTCTCTTTATTCAATCAAGGAATGTGGGCGTCGCTGGCTAGGCCAGCATTTATTGCCCATTCCTAACTGCACTTGAGAAAGTGGTGGTGAGCTGCCATCTTGAGCCGCTGCAGTCCAAGTGGTGTATCCACAGTGCTGTTAGCAGGGGAGTACAAGGAGTTTGACCCAGTGACAGTGAAGGAATGGAGATATATTTCCAAGTTAAGATGGTGAGTGGTTTGGAGCAGGACTTCCAGGTGGTGGTGTTCCCATGTGTCTGCTGCCCTTGCCCTTCTAGATGGTAGTGGTCATGGGTTTAGAAGGTGCTGTCAAAGGAGCCTTGATGAGTTCCTGCAGTACATCTTGTAGATGGTACAGACTGTTGCCACTGTTCGTTGGTGGTGGAGGGAGTGAATGTTTGTGGATGGGGTGCCAATCAGCTGGGCTGTTTTGTCCTGGATGGTGCCCAGCTTCTTGAGTGTTGTTGGAGCTGCACTCATCCAGGCAAAAGGAGTGTAATCCATCATACTCGTGACTTGTGCCTTGTAGATGGTGGATAGGCTTTTGGGAGTCAGGACATGAACTACTTGCTGCAGGATTTCTAGCCTCTGATGTGCTCTTGTAGCCACAGTATTTATATGGCTGGTCCAGTTCAGTTTCTGGTCAATGGTAATCCCCAGGATGTTGATAGTGAGGATTCAGTGATGGTAATGCCATTGAATGTCAAGGGGCGATGGTTAGATTCTCTCTTGTTGGGGATGGTCATTGCCTGGCAATTCTGTGTTGTGAATGTTACTTGCCACTTGTCAGCCCAAGCCTGGATATTGTCCAGGTCTTGCTGCATTTGGACATGGACTGCTTCAGTATCTGAGAAGTCACGAATGGTGTTGAACATTGTGCAATCATCAGCAAACATCCTCATTTCTGACCTGACGGAAGGAAGGCCATTGATGAAGCAGCTGAAGAGACTGGGCCTAGGACACTACCCTGAGGAACTCTTGCAGTGATGTCCTGGTACTAAGAGGACTGACCTCCAACAACAACAACCATCTCCCTTTGTGCTAGGTATTACTCTAACCAGCATTGAACTTCCATCCCTGATTCCCCTTGACTCCAGTTTTGGTCAGGCTCCTTGATGCCACACTCGGTCAAATGCTGCCTTGATGTCAAGGGCAGTCATTCTCACCTCACCTCAGGAGTTCAGCTTTTATGTCCATGTTTGGACTGAGGCTGAAATGAGGTCAAGAGCTGAGTGATCCTGGTGGAACCCAAACTGAGCATCAGTGGCCAGGCTATTGCTAAGCAAGTGCCATTTGATAGCACTGTTGATGATCCCTTTCATCACTTTACTGATGATTGAGAGTAGACTGTTGGGGCAGTAAATGGCCAGGTTGGATTTGTCCTGCTTTTTGTGTATAGAACGTACCTGGGCAACTTTCCACATTGCCCAGTGTTGTAGCTGTACTGGAACAGCTTGGCTAGGGGCATGGCAAGTTCTGGAGCACAAGTCTTCAGTACTATTGCTGGAATATTGTCAAGGCCCATAGCCTTTGTAGTATATGGTGCCTTGAGCCATTTCTTGATATCACATGGAGTGAATTAAATTGGCTGAAAACTGGCATCTGTGATGCTCGGGACCTCAGGAGGAGGCTGAGATGGATCATCCACTTGGCACTTTTTGCTGAAGATTGTTGCAAATGCTTCAAGCCTTGTCTTTTACACTGATGTGCTAGGCTCCCCCATCATTGAGGATGGGGATATTGGTGGAGCGTCCTTCTCCAGTGAGTTGTTTAAGTGTCCGCCACCATTCATGACTGGATGCAGCGGGACTGCAGAGCTTAGATCTAATCCTTTGGTTGTGGAAACGCTTAGCTCTGTTTATTGCTTGCTGCTTATGCTATTTGACACGTAAGTAGTCCTGAACTGTAGTTTCACCAGGTTGACACCTTATTTTTAGGCATGCTGGTGGTGCTCCTGACATGCCCTCCTGCACTCTTCATTGAACTGGGGTTGATCCCCTGGTTTGATGTTAATGGTAGAGTGGGGAATATGCCGGGCCATGAGGTTACATGTTGTGGTTGAGTACAATTCTGCTATTGCTAATGGCCCACAGCGCCTTATGGTTGCCCAATCTTGAGTTGCTAGATCTATTCGAAATCTTTCCAATTTAGCACGGTGGTGCCACACAATATGATGGAGGGTACCCTCAATGTGAAGATGGGACTTAATCTCCACCAGGACTGTGCAGTGGTCACTCCTACTGATACTGCCATGGACAGATGCAATTGCAGCAGAAAAGTTGGTAGGGGTGAGGTCAATTATTTTTGTCCCTCTTGTTGGTTCCCTCACGAACATATGAACATGCAAACAAGGAGCAGGAGTAGGCCATTCAGCTCCTCAAGCCTGCTCTACCATTTAATAAGGTCATGGCTTATCTGATAGTAACATGAAATCTGCATCTCATCCAACCCAATAAGTTTTCACCCCATTGCTTACCAAGAATTTATCCACCTCTGCCTTAAAAATATCCAAAGACTCGGCTTCCACTGCCTTTTCAGGGAGAGTGTTCCAAAGACTCCCAAGCCTCTGGCCTGAACTTTACCCTTGGCAGGTGCACATGTTTCCCCACGGTCGTGGGCCCCCTGCTGCGATTGGCCCCCGACTGCTATTTCACGTTGGATGGCCAATTAAGGCCTGCCCAGCGTGAAACACATCTTTCCAATGATCAGGAAAGGCCAGGCCAGGGCGGGCTCCTGTTGGGCTCCGGGTTCAATGGCGACCCGGCAGGTGCTTTAAAAACAGCACAGGCAGCTCCTAGAAGGCTCCCAGGGAAGAACATATTTTCTGCCTGATGAAGACTGAAGCTATGGCCTCAAATGTAGTTGGAGATGCCAGGTCGGAGGGCAAATCGATGGGCACTCAGCACCCCGGTTTTCAGATGTGTGCCTTGCAGTCCTCCTGGAGGAGGTGGCTGCCAGGAGGGATACCCTCATCCCCAGAGATGGAAGGAGGAGGCCACCTCACCTGACAAAAAGAGCTTGGGATGAGGTGACAGACCAGGTCAGCAGCCACGACGTTGTAGGGGGAGGCGGTAGCGTTGTGGTATTGTCACCGGACTGGTAATCTTAAGACCCAGGGTAATGCTCTAGTGACCCACTTTGAATCCCATCATGGCAGATGGTGGAATTTGAACTCAATAAATATCTGGAATTAATGGTCTAACAGTGACCATGAAACCATTGCTGATTG
Organism: Carcharodon carcharias; assembly: GCF_017639515.1. NCBI lineage: Eukaryota > Metazoa > Chordata > Chondrichthyes > Lamniformes > Lamnidae > Carcharodon > Carcharodon carcharias. The sequence continues at coordinate 168,451,141 of NC_054469.1, forward strand.
TTGTAAAAACCAACTGGTTCATTAATGTCCTTGGGGAAAGATGTCTGCTGTCCTTCCCTGGTCTGCTGTCCTCAATTGGTCTGGCCTACATGTGCCCAACAAAATGCCTTCTGAACAGAGGCAAGCAAGTAGGGATGGGAAATAAATGCTGGCCTAGCCAGCAACTCCCACATCCCATGAACGAATCAGTGCCTCAAAAGGTTTAACGACCTGCTGTGCTCGGCAAGGGTGAGTACCGTGATGGCATGGATCAGTGTGGTAAAGTGTTAAGGGCTGGCCTTCCCCTGTGGACCTCATGGGTTCTAGAGTCTGAGTGAAAACTGTCAATGATGCCGGAGATGGCCGGAGCTGGCCGAGGGGGTGAGCCCTGGCTGCTTGGACTGAGCGCCTTGTGGCTCGAGGGCCACGACTCGGTTATGCCCTGTAAGGTTTTCCTCAGGTGGGGTTGGCCAGGCTGTAATGGTGTTGCAGGTAGAGAGTGGACTAATCAAAGCTCCTCTGTTCTTTCAGTAGAAGAAGGGCCATAACACCATTGAGAGTTTGCGGACAGGCAGAGACCCCCCACTAAAACTCATTATCCTTACAAACCTTGGAGCTGGAGAGGTGCCACCCACCTTGGTCAGCCAGTAGTGTAGAGGCTGAGGTGTCAGACAAAGGTAAGAATGCAGTACTCAGAGGTGAGAGTTTCAGATTGTGCAAACATTCTTGTGCAGTCTCATCATTGATGGGACCCTCAAACCTGGAGTCTCCATTGATCATTGAAAGACGATGACACCATGATGCAGATCTCCATTGTCTCACCAGGGTGCCTGGCATGCACAGTGACAGTGTGATGACTTTAACTAATGACTTGCCCTTGTTCTCCCTTAGATTCACTAGCACACACTCATTCTCAGGACCCCAAAGAGCCACCCCTGATGCTAGAGGACTACCAGGCTTCAGTTGCACCTACGTCACACCAACTCTCTGAGACAGGCACCAGCGCAGATACCAGAACCTCGGTGGGCATTAGATTGATGGCTAGAATGTCGGTGCTCATTGTTCAAGGCACTTCGTACTCGCTTGAAGAGAGGCAATGAGTGCCCAGGGCGCCAGCAGTCGGATGACTGCTGGCGACCAGGAGATGCTGAGTCAAAGGGCCTCTGGTGTCGTCCATGAGGCAGCAGATGCTGGGTGTCCAATGAGGTATGCAGGAGGATCTGGCAGAGACCCATTAGGGTATGTGTGCCATGGTCTCTATTGTGGAGGAGTCCATGCTGAGCATAAGCACTTTGTTGACCCTCATAGCTGAACACACTGCCTCCTCCATTGAGGCAGTCAGGACTCTCATGGAGAGGCAGGTCCAAGGACAGAATCAGGGGTTCCTGGGCTTGTGCTTGGACCTGCAAACCCCCACACAGGCAATGACCTCAGCTGGTCAGTGTCAGTGTCTGTGTGGGAGATGGATGAGGCACCCAGTATTCCAGCTTGGTGCCCATCCCTCAACGGTGAGCAGGGAAGTCCAGAGCAACCTCACGTTGGCGCATGAGCTGCTTGTTGTCTCTGCGGGCTCCTCTCAGGGTGCTCTGGATGATGGCAGCAGCTCCTGTACCCCTCTGCCAGTGACTGTGGCATCTGATGAGGTTGCGATGACTGGGGAGATGCCAGCTGTGGCACTGGCTGCTCCCTCCCAGGCAGGGCCAGCACAGGCTCTGCTGGCCAGAGGATGATCGCCAAGGCCAACAAGACAGCAGAGTCAGCAGGCTGTCTCCAATGCCCCTGCCAGCGAGGGGCGGGGCAGGGAGCGGGGACACCAAGACTTAGCACTCTCAAACCTAAGTTTAGGGCCCAGTGAGCACAGGAGGGACTGGTCACAGGTGATTTTCTATTCTGTAATGTTTTGTTTATGTTTACTGGTCTGGGAAGGAAGACCAGGAAATGTTATGTTAATTCGTTTGGTTTGTAAAAATGACATAAATTTTGTTTTTGACAGTTGTTAAGCCAACTGGCCTATAGTTTCCTGCTTCCTGTCTCCCTCCCTTTTTGAATAATGAACTTACATTTGCTATCTTCCAGTCTAATGGACCAACTTTCTCACCAGAAACTTCCTTTAAGACCCTAGGATGAAGCCCATCAGGAGCCAGATCTTGTCAGCCCGCAGTTCCAACAACTTACTCGGTACCATTTCTCTGGTGACTAATTTTCCTGAGTTCCACCCACACATCCATTTCCTGGTTTATAGCTGCTTCTGGGATGTTACTTGTATCCTCTATAGTGAAAACTGATGCAAAATACCTGTTCAATTCATCTACCATTTCCTTGTTTTCCACGATCAATTCTCTGGACTCACTTTCTATAGGACCAACGCTCACTTTGTTAACTTGTTTCTTTTAAAATATTTATAAAAACTCTTACTTTTTTTATATTTCTGGCTAGCTTTCTCTCATTCTCTAATTTTTCCCTCCTTATTAGTCTTTTAGTTATCTTTTGCTATTCCTTATATTCTGTCCAACCTGCTGACTGCAGCAGCTATGTCTTTTAGGGCTCAGCCAGCTCGGTCAGTAGTGGTGCTATCGAGCCACTCTCAGTGATGGACATTAAATCCCCCACCTAGAGTACATTCTGCACCCTCAGTGCTTCCTCCAAGTGGTGTGCAACAGAGGAGTGCTGATTCACCAGCTGAGGGGGGCAGGGGCATGGTACTTGGTCATCAGCAGGAGGTTTCCTTGCCCATGTTTGACCTGGTGCCATAAGACTTCAAGGGGTCCAGAGTCGATGTTGACAACTCCCAGGCCAACTCCTTCCTGACTCTATGCCACTGTGCCACCACCTCTGCTCGGTCTGTCAGGTCGGTGGGACAGGGCATACCCAGGGATGGTGGTGGTAGTGTCTGGGACATTGTAAGGTATGTTCCTTGAGTATGACTATGTCAGGCAGTGGCTTGACTAGTTTGTGAGACAGCTCTCCCAACTTTGGCAAAAGACCCCAGGTGTTAGTAAGGAGGACTTTGCAGGGTTGACAGGTCTGAGTTTGCCTTTGTCGTTTCCGATGCCCAGGTCGATGCTGGGTTGTCATCCACTTTCATCCCTTATTGACTTGTATTTAGCGGTTTGATACAAGTTGGTGACTTGCTAGGCCATTTCGGAGGGAATTTGAGAGTCAACCGCATTGCTGTGGGTCTGGAGTCACATTTAGGCCAGACAAGGTAAGGACAGCAGATTTGCTTCCCAAAAAGACATTAGTGAACCAGATGGATTTTCATGATGATCGACATGGTTTCATGACTCTTAATTCCAGGTATTTTATTGAGTTCAAATTCCACCACTTGCCAAGGTGGGATTCGAACCCAGGTCCCCAGAGCATTACCCTGGGCCTCTGGATTACTAGTCCACAGTTGATGGCATTGCAAGTGAGGGCATGAAGAGCTGCCCTGCCTCCTCAGATAATATGGGCAGCAGAGACTGGGGAGATGAGAGAGGATCTTATTATGAGACGGTTCAAATAAGGCCTTGCTGGCGTTTCCCAAACTACAAGGGCAGAATGAGGTTTCCGAGATTAATTTAAAAAAAGATAAAAATGTTTGGACACAAATTTCAACATCCATATGTTTAGGTGATGCATTCTGACGCATGGACATTTTGTCTGGATTTTAAAATCTGTTTTTATTGAATTTAAATTCTTCAGCTCCATGAGGCAGCTCTCAGCATTCAGGGAGCTTTCCTTTTGCGCTTCCCCGCACCTGCACTGACTTCAGCATTAGCCTTCCTCCTGCCCCCACCCCGGCAGCACTGAGCCTTCCAGAATGCTTTTCATGCTGGCTGGCTGTTAATTGGCCAGCCAATGTGAAATCGTGGTTGGAGATCAATCTTGGGCAGCAGTCTGTTTCCCGGGGCCACTGATGGTGGCCGCCCGCCAACCCGAAAATCCTGCCCCATATAATAAGTGACAAATTTAATAAAGAGCAGTCTAACAATACAACACTCAGCCTTACGCATGCAGAGAACATCAATGATGGCCTCTCTGTCTATAGTAATTCGTAACCTGTTTACAGGTGCTCCCCTATTGCTCCCAGCTATGCTGGAGACAGGCTGCAGACCCTGATACACCTTGGCCTGGGTGACCTTGTCTGGTTACCTGAGGCCATAAGGGTCCTAACATTGTGAGAGATTCTGGCCCAGTGGCAGGGGTCTCCTAGGGTGCTGGTGTCCTTGTTACAGGGACAGAGGAGCCGCTGTCACCATCAGGAGTGCCCTGAGAGGAACCCCCAGATACAGACGGCAGCTGTGCATCGGCCAATAGGAGTCCAATTGGCCTTGCCTGCTTACGGGACCTAGTACTAGGTGCCTTGTTCTCTCTCGCACTGGCAATGCCTACCTGAGGTCATTGATAATTGGAGGGCTTGCTGATCTTAATGTATACCCAGAAATCCCTGATTGAGCTGCTGGGCCTACCTCTCCATAAGCGTCACCAGTCTCTCGATGGAGAAAGCCACACTTTAAGAAGACAGGGTGATTGCAGCAATCATGGCCTGAATGGACTTCTCCACTGTTGGGCCCAGGGCTCATATGCCATTGGGAAGCTCTGCCAGATCTTACTCTCCTCCCTTTGGACATACAACATTTTACACCTGTCATAATCACCTAGTTTCATGGTTTATATTTATATATTAGAGGTTTTTTTAAAATTTTGGGAATATTAGTTTGTAGGAATAAGTTAATTAAAATGCTGACTTTAGAAATTGCTAGAACACCTCAAGTAGTAGCAGTTCAAAGGGTGTTTAGCTAATGAGGTCAGAATTAGCGGGGAGAAAACTTAAACAATGGCTGACCCAACCCTGAGCTGGTGGTAGAACTAGAAGGTCTGCACTTACCTCAATAAAATATTTAAATTATGTGTAAAGTTCCCAGGTGAAAGAAAGCTAAAAGCAGTTTGTAAATAAGGGAGTTTCTTGGTGGGCCCAGCAAGTCTGGAAGAGAGGGTCGTTAACTCCATTAGAGATAGAAATTATTCATATGGGTCTCAGAATCAAAAGGTTTGCTTTTGAAGGTAACGGATAGTTTAGATTTCTGTTTGAAACATCCCAGCTGAGCTACACTGCTGTGGAGATGGGCTGTAGTGGATTAGGGAGATTCCTTTGTTAATGATTGAACAATCTTGAGTGTGCTAAGTATTACACTAACAATCAATTTAAGATTCTCAGTCGGGCGGAGCTCACTTGTGCTTGCTAGAAGCTACAAATATTCAATCACAGGGGCCTGTCCTCTGCATGCAAAAGAAAAATGCCCAGGCATTGCATCTTTTTTGAATTAAATAAGACTGTGAAGGACAATAGTTCCTAGTGCAATCTCCATGGCAACGCCTCGACCAATCAGAGTTGACTTGCCAACCAATCAGCACCCTTTTTTCATACAGTATAAATTGTTGGTCCCTTTGAAATTTAGCATTCTTGCATCTGTCCTGATGAGTGAAAGATGAAAAGCTTCAACAGCATGCCTCTTTGTTCAGCAGTACTCAAGTTCTGTAAACCAAGCGACTATTTATTTTATTTACCTGTTGGTGTTTGTTGACAGAAGCAAACAGTTCAGTCTGGGAAAAGACAGAAACAGTTATAGCTCACTGAATTGAGGGAACACAGAGATAAATGCTATCCAGGTCTGCACTTTAAGCAGAGAAAATACTAACCTTTGTTCACTGTGCAGAATGCAATGGCGGCTCAAGCTCATTTTGAAGACAGAGTTCATGAGGGAAAAGGGGCTGGAAGATTTGCCTAACTCGGAGTTAAAGGAATAAATCTACAGTAACTCTTATATGAAACAAGCTTTTCAGCTTGGAGAAGCCAGAAGGTCTTTGGGGTTGGAGCTGAAAGAACCCAAATTGATGTGTGCAAGGCCTGACTTCAGAAAGCAGAGGAAAATACTTTGTCAAGAGCTATGGAACAGCTGTGGATCAGGAAAATAAAGCTATTAGAAACCAAATGTTGCAGGGGTGGGTGGGGTGGGGGCAGTGTTGATTCCAATTTTCTGTTGAATCCACTGATTAGGAATTGTGAGCGAACTTCAGGCTTGAGCTGAAAAGCTTCAGGCCTTAAAAGGGAACAGTGGAGAAGTCTGGAGTTGGCCAAAAGGAACTGGGTAACCTTCAAAAACCTGATAAGTAGCCAAAGACTTTCTGGGGAAGTCCTAGTGGAAAAGGGGATGCTTCAGTTAAAGAGTTTGTGTGGCTATGCATCATTGTGCTTTCCAGTGTAAGATGTAGGTAGTTATCTAAAACAATGTTTATTCAATAGTGTTTTCTTTACTTGATTCTTGTATTGTAAAATTCATTTGTTTTGAACTGTGGAATGTTATGATGAATTTGGAATATGCTTTTTGGTGGTTTTTATTTTTGTGGAAAGAAGATGAAATGATGATCAATGATAGAGGAAGGATAAGGAGTATGTGACTTTTGAAGAATGGGGAGGTGTGGTTGGCGTTACTCGAATTGGTTATGAGTTATTTACTCATCTAGAGCCCACACGGAAATTGGCTGTTATGATTTGATAATTCTTTCCAGTAGCCAGCATTTGGCGTTTCGTGGTGGAGAGGACTGCCATAGAATTAAGGAATCATGACTTCTGCCAGGATAATCCTAGCACCTGCATAATTCATGGCCTGTGGTCACACATTCGCTGCACATTCAGGGTCTGGAATGTCTTTTGGCTGATGAAAGTGGCCATCTTCACATGAGGCACACACAACACAATGTGTGTGCAACCAGTGGCATCCTTCCCTATGGGGAAGCCTGCAATTCATGCAAATCCTCATGCTTGCTCCACCTGCCTGTCTCTGGCAAGAGGGAATGAGATGAAGCTTACTCTGTGCAGAGAACCTTATTGTCCTTCCTTACGTAGCAATGCACTGCAAGCTGTCAGAAGTTTCTTTAATTCTAGCAGCAGAGCAGCCTGAATGGTGCCAAATGCATAACAGATAAAAGACGCCTTCATCACCTTGATAGCCACAGGCCATGTTATCTTTGCCCTGCTTTGTGTTTGTACTTGTGGCTACAGCAGTTGTCAGATTTCAGTCACAAACTTTTTTATGAAGACGTCTCAAATGAGCAGTTTAGGCCTTAAATCGCTAGAGTTTAGAAAGATGAGAGGAGATCTAATTGAGGTATATAAGATGCTAAAAGGGGATAGACAAAGTAGACGTGGAGCAGATGTTTCCCCTTCTGGGGCATTCTAGAATGAGAGGCCATAGTTTTAGGCTAAGGGGTGGTAGATTTAAATCAGAGATGAGGAGAAATTACTTTTCTCAAAGGGTCGTGAATCTGTGGAATTCACTACCTCAGAGTGCAGTGCATGCCGGGGCGCTGAATAAATTTAAAGAGGAGATAGACAGATTTTTAATTATTAATGGGTTGAAAGGTTATGGGGAGAGGGCGAGAAATTGGAGATGAGGCCAAAATGAGATCAGCCATGATCATAATGAATGGCGGGCCAGGCTTGAGGGGCTGAATTGACTACTCCTGCTCCTAGTTCTTATGTTCTTACGTTCTTAAATATTGATCCTTGCTAAAGTTGAGATTGTAGAATTGCTTCCAATAGACCCTAACCAGATATGGCCTCCTGATGAAAGCCTTTTTCCCATTCTCCTCTTCTAGCAACTTTTGCTACTCTGCATGGCCTCTCTTCTTTCTCTCTGTCATACTCAATTCCAAGAGGAAGTCCTTATAAGGTCACCAATGTCTCAAAGCAACTTGTTTCAGCGCAAGATTTAAAACCAACAAAGAAATACTTTAGCACCACCGAGACTACCCCCTGTACACTACTGAAACTTTAACCAGGTGTAGGAAAGCTTCAAAGTCATGCGCAATTGCAGCAGAATGCAAAAGAAATGATCTTGTAACTAGCCTGTAGGTAGTTCTTGACCCCTTCAAAAAGCACTGGTGAGGAGTCCTTCATTTTGTTCAATATTGTATTCGGCTATGCAAGATGGAATGTCATCTCTGAAAATTACAGCGCTAATGCCAGCAGTCATTATGTGCTTTACCAAGGTGGTGTCCAGTGCACTTCCATCAGAAGTCTATCTGCGCATCTCAGACCCATTTTTGAGCATTTGGAGGCTGTGTAGCTATTAAAAAAGGTGGGAAGGGATGATGCCTCTTAATTCCACCTCCATAGATTTTAAATGCATTAATGTTAAACTGTTATTTAGCTTCTTATATTCAGTATATTAAATCAAGAGTATAGTAAATTTTAACTTTTGCTTATATGTTGACTGAGGCCAGAATCAGTTGGGGGAGGTTTTTGTGTTCCATCAATCTGTTTGCTTCTAAAAATAAGGCAGTTAACTTGTTGAAGTGCTGGCTTATCTTTTTTATTAAGCATTCACACTTTGTGGGTGTCACTGACAAGGCAATTCACTTCTTGCCCAGGTGGACTTTCATGCAGCCAAGTGACTTTCTTGGCCACTTCAAAGGACAGTTAAGAGTTAAGCACATTGGTGGGGGCTTGAGATCCATAAAGGCCAAACTGGGTAAGGACAAGTTTCCTTCCCTAAAGGACATTTGTCAAATGGTTCTTATTTCATGAAAATTCATTGGCTTCATGGTTAATACTACAACAGCCAGCTTTGTATTTCCGAACTTCACATTCTAAACTGAACTCAGGTTTTCTAGATTATTACTCTTGGCATTTGGAATGCTATTGCATAATCACTACCACCAAAATAATAAACTATTCTACAACAGTGATCTTTGGACAGACCTCAATCTAGGTGCCAAAATTCTTTGCCAGAAAGGGATGGGAACCTTGTGAATATATGTTAACGATGATCAATAATTAGTTATAACCCCTGACATCTTTATCTCTACCCACCAGACTATTGCCAATTTCTGTTCCTACCCACAAAACATGGTGGTAGAATTTGTGAAGAGGCCATTGTGGGTGTATGTTAGAGGGATGCAAATCAGGGAAAGCTGCAAGCAGTTTTGAAATGCTTTTAGTTTTGCAATCATCTGAGGATTTTGGGGCTTATAAGCAGCCACAAAGAATGTTCTTACTGCTGTAGGTTCCGCAAAAAAATTTCACTGCTCCTCAGATCTGGTGCCTCCTTTAATTCCCAACACTTCCACCCATTGCTTTTAATGTGCTGTTACAGGCCTTTCAAAATAAGCCACCCTTTCTGATTTTGCAATCCCGAATCTTGGAGCTGTTTTATGGGAGTATGTTTCATGCTGGCAGCTTGCCTAACCAATGGAAATGAAGCCAGGCAATAAAAATAGCACAGACCTCATGCTGGCTTCTTCATGTGGGTGCATTGTGCACGCTACCCAACATCTGTCCAATGCACTCCATACCAACATCACCAGTGATATCGTGAGAGGGACAAAGATTTCTGTTTAAAGTCCCAATAAGCTATTTAATGCCTGAAACTCTTGGTAAAGAGAACATTAGTTTCCTTTAACTTCAATTCTAACTTTACCTTGACTTTATGGCATCTTCTCTTCATTTAGTTGGTCTGCCCTTGTTTACCGTCACTAATTCAAAGCAGATGCTGCAATACCTTGAAAGAAATATGTGCCTATCTTGAAAAATATTAGCTGCTTAACTCATGCTGAATCACTTTACATTTCCTGTCTGATAGCTTACACTCAGCACCACAAGAAAAACTGTCAGATTTTTTTTCCTTAGCACCAAACCTGATAGTGAAACTTTCAGGAACTGAGGAGTATAACTTGACCCAGATAGCATAATCCAATGAGCCAAAAGGAGGTCACACTAGAGATCGGGAAATTTTAAGATTAGGTTGAGTGTTCAGGTCATGGTCACTGTTGAACGATACAGCAGTGTTTGATTGAGTGATAGTCTGCTTATCCACAGTGATAGCTAGGCATTGGATCTTTTCCAGACACACTATAGTCTATCAGAAACATAAACTATGGATAACGTCGCATTTAAACATTTAATGCCCATGGCCAGGATTTATGTCCCTTAACTTTCACAGGGTATCCTATAAAATGTAATCGATGTTCTACCAGTTTATGTGAAAAGGAACAGTGTTTTTACCAATATATTTAACAGCAACACTGGTGTGAAAATTGGATAAGACTTGAAAATGGGCATGGGGCTTGTGATGTGTGATTAACCACCCCACCCATTTGTTCTGGTGCAGGCAGCTTGCAAACTTTGTGCTGCCTGTTTATTTACATGATTGCAGCATGCAGCCAATGTTGAGTGCAATGCTGGTTGGCTGCTTGCCTGAGTGGTGAACAGCAGTATCCTTCCATCTATGTGAGATGATAGACTTGCAGAAAATCCATTGGCGATTTGATAGTTTTACACGGTGAACTTTTGCTAATGACTGAAGAGACCAATTCATGAGAAGCAGGTTCTGCCACAAATGCCACTCATGAGGTGGTTATTGAGTGTCATTGTGGGGCCCACAGGTAATGTTACCATTAGCCACTGTTGTTAGCCAGTGCACCCTACATGTGAAAATCAATGTTTAGGGCCCTCATGTCACCCCTGCATGCATTCATGAGGTGGAAATTTGAGCTATCTCCCCATACAGAATGTCCTTATCAATGCATGCATCTTCCATCCTACGAATGTGCCCGAGCTGCAAAGTTGCATCTGCTTGATGCGTACTATACTTTGCATTTGACAGGACAGTTGCACTCATGATTTTGTCCTTCCATGAGATGGCAACAGTGTGTCGCAGATATAGAGAATGAAAATTGTCGAACTGCCTAGCTGTAAGTCATCCATGCTTCATAGCTGTACAACAAAGTGCTGAAAACACAGGCCTCAAATCCAGTATTAAAGTCCTAAGGGTCAACTTGTTTCTTTTCCACATACATTTTGTGAGTCAACCAAAGGTGGTAGCTACTTTCCCTATGGGTGTATTGAGTTGTGCTTCAAGAGTCACATTGTCTGCCACCGTGGATCTTCTGCAGAATATTGTTAAGTGCAATCCAAGGCAGAGATGTGACACCCATAACAAGTTTTCTTGATACGCATAGTAAAAGAGAACAGGTTACAGCCTTGGGAGAGACAATCCCTGAGACTTCGTAGCTGAGTTTCTGTGTGGGTGATTAGCAAACCAACATCATTAATGGAGCTCACTGATCAAGATGTGCTGCATTTTTGTCTTTGTTTTAGTTTCCATAGTCAAAAATCCCTCCATCTCATTCACAACCTTTTAGCGCTTTCCACTTTGGTTTTACCATTATTCTCAAGGCTAATGTCTATCTGGAAGGTGGGAGGCAAACAATTGAGATGACTGGACAATGGTAAATTGAAATAAAGTTCGTGATTCATTTACAATTTCCAATATATTGAGATAGTGATTTTTTTATAGTCACCTGTGAATCCCTTTGTATAACTAAAAACATTACTTCTCCATCATGTTACTCCCATGGTTTCAGCAGAGCTAGAGACAGACCGATCATTTTCCTCCTCTAACAATTGAGATGCATGTGGTGGATGTTATCTGGATTTTATGTGGAGGGGGAGGGCAAGGGATGAGAAGAATTCCCACTTCCATGTGCTATTCTCCCTCTCGTGGCCCACCCATATGCTGGTAGCCAAGAGCTGGAAAAGTGAGGTGCTGAACAGGCAAAGAGAGGCTTTCCTCCATCCTGTTGAAAGTGACATTCTGAGGGTGCAGGCCATTGGTCTGGCCAGTAAGCACTTGTTGGCTGCTGTGTCTGATGCTCCATGCAAGTGGCCACCCTTTCCAAGGAGGTGGACATCAGTACAAAGGCCTGAGGCATCATGGTGCTCATGGTAGAGACAGGCTCTTCCAATCTCTCCAAGGGTGTGTATTGCCTCTGGAAATGCTGACAGAACTTCACACATTTTCTGTTAATGTTCCAGAATATTCCTCTTCATCAATGACCCTGAGACTCAGCATCTATAAGACCATAAGACATAGCAGCAGAAGTAGGCCATTCAGCCCATCGAGTCTGCTCCGCCATTCAGTGAGATCATGGCTGATCTGATAATCCTCAATTCCACTTTCCTGACTTTTTCCCATAACCCTTGATTCCCTTACTGATTAAAAATCTGTCTATCTGAGCCTTGAATATACTTAATGCCCCAGCCTCTACAGCCCTCTGTGGTAAAGAATTCCACAGATTAACTACCCTCTGAGAGAAGAAATTCCTCCTCATTTCTGTTTTAAATGGGCACCCCCTTACTCTGAGATTATGCCTCTGGGCCTAGACCCTCCTACAAAGGGAAACAACCTGTAAGCTTCTATTCTGTCAAGCCCCCTAAGAACCTTATATCTTTCAATAATGTCACGTCTCATTCTTCTAAACTGCAATGAGTGCAGGCCCAACCTAATCAACCTCTCCTCATAAGAAAATCCCTCCATCCTCGGAATCAGCCTAGTGGTCCTTCTCTGGACTGCCCCCAGTGCCAGATAATTCCTTTGGTAAGGGGACCAAAACTGTTCACAGTATTCTAGGTGTGGCTTTGTATGGTTTTAGCAAGGCATCCCTATTTTTATACTCCATTCCCTTTGAAATAAAGGCCAACATTCCATTTCCCTATTACAAGTTGAACTTGTATGCAAGCTTTTTGGGATTCATGCACAAGGTCCCTCAAATCCCTCTGTGCTGCCGCTTTCTTCACTCTTTCCCCATTTAAATAATATTCAGCTCCTCCATTCTTCCTGCCAAAGTGCATAACCTCACATTTTCCCACATTATGGGCTGAACCTTACCTATGTCGGCCGGGCTGGGCGGGAGCAGGTGCAAAGCTGATTGCTGCCCGCGATTGGCTGCACACTGCAATTTTACTTGGCAGGCTACGCGGCCGGTAGCGCTCAGTGCCACCTGTGCGGGCGGTGGGAGAAGGGGGAATCGGGGCCTGCACTCTTTTGCGCATGCACGCGTAAGAGCACAGCAATCTCCCTGAGTCACGGAGCTGCCTCCGGGAGATTAAGTTGATAAAAAATGTTGCTATAAATAAAGTAAAAAATTATTTAAACATGTCCCCTCATGTGACAATGAGCTGGGACATGTTTGTGAGCATAGCAAAATTTATTAAATTATTTTATAAAACCTGGAAACCTCATCCCGCCCATGGATGAGGTTTCCTGAAAAACGCAAAGGCGACTCGGGTTGACTGACAGTGTTTCATCTTTCTCTTCACTTTCACACTCCTGCACCATTGCCTGGACAAGCGGCAGCTCTTGGGTATCTGAAAGGGATAAAGTCACAAGGGTAGGGCTGTGATGAGTGGAGCACACTCACATGGTTGGAAAGCAAGAGGCACATGCTTACGCCATGAGCAACTTGGGAATGAGAAGTGGGAAGAGGGGCAAATGGCATGAGATGAGAGGATGAGCTATGAGCATATTGTCATCCTCAGTCCTTTCCCTCCCAGCACTGCAAGAAAGAGAGAAGTGTGTCTGTGAGTGTGGTTTTAAGTATTTGGGTGATGTGGCTCTCTTAGTTGACTATCTGCCAGTGCATAAAATTTGACATGTGGGTATGAGGCTTGCAGAAGTGCTAAGTGTGTGTGGCCAAGGGGAAGCATATGAATGCTAAGTATGAGTCATGATTGATGGAGGGTGTTGGTAATGATTGATCCAACTTAAGGTTGGACGGGCAGTATTGATAATATGGTTAATTACTTTTTTAATGGTCTTAATAGTCGACAGTTTGGCAGGCGTGCAGCGGCCTCCGGCACGCGCCCACTGAACGAAAGATTGAAATGACGCGCAATGATGTCAGGACGCATACCCGATGTTATCTCGCGTCATTTTAGGCATTGGCATGTAGGGCACACCCCCGCATGCAATATTTTGGCCTATATTCCATTTGCCAAGGTTTTGCTCACTCACTTAACCTGTCTACATCCCTCTGTAGACTCTTCATGTCTCCTCACCACTTGCCTTCCCACCTATTTTTGTGTCATCCACAAGCTTGGCAATAGTACATTCACTTCCTTCATCCAAGTCATTAATAGCTATTGTAAATAATTGTGGTCCCGGCACAGATCCCTGTGGCACTCCACTAGTTATAGATTGCCATCCTGAAAATGCCCCCCATATCCCAACTCTCTGCATCCAGCTGATGAGAGATTGCACCTTTTGATGAGGACTCTCCACTTCTGCAGTTATGTGCAATGCCTGCTCATGTTCACTTGTGATGTGAACCTCACCATGTGACAACCTAACTGTCTCAATCGGAGTTCCCATTGAGTTGTGGATGTGTGCATTGGTGGAGGGTGTGCATGAATTGTGTGATGGGCTTCCTCAGAATGTATTACCTCCCCTGAAGACTCCTCAGCATCTATCTGCTCCAGTGACTGTGTCATGTTTGAAGGGTCTGTGTGGATAAAGGACTTGAATTAGAACTGGCATGGGCTTAAAAGTCAGCAATGTGCAGATGTTCATACTTCAGGTCATGGTGATAGCAAATCAACATTCATGATTGTTGTGTACCAAGTGGCAGTGTGGATTCTAATTCTGCTGGTGGATATCTGGGAGAGTCCATCTCTCCATTACCAATGGTCATGCACTCCACCACCCTGCTGATCTCCAAGGCCTCCTCCTCCTCCCCAAGTGGATAGGGGGACCATCACTGGAGGGCCATCCTTAGTTTTCTATTTCTCCCTGGTGTTCTGCACTCTTCTTCTGCAAGGAGAGAAAGCAGAGAGTTATGAATATGAGAAATGGAATGTGTGGAGAAAAGGAAATGACATTTGCGGACGGTGAGTACGAGGAATGGCTCTAAGATGGCAATAAAATGAGGGTGTGTGTGTATTGAGTATGATGGGTATGTGAGGAGGTACCTTGAGAGAGAGAGAGGAATGAATGGAACTGCAAGGTGTGTTGTTCTGAGGAATGCTGTGCTGGGGAAGCCAGAGTATGGGGGTTGGCATGTGAAAGTTGGGTGCTACTCACCTCTCCTGCCCTCCAGAGTTCATTGAACCTCTTGCAGCACTGAATCCATGTTTGAGGACCACAATCAACTGGAACATCCAAATTTGCCTGTTTGGTCTGAGAAACTGGGCTCTTCTTCCTATTTGCGGGAAACAATACTTTTTGGGCTCTCCCAACTGACAGAAGGACCTCTATGGTAGGATCAGAGAACCAGGAATGGGGGGCGTGGGTAGTCTTCCTATGTTGCACTTCTATTCTTGCATTTGCAGAAATCTCAGGAACAAATCTAGAACCTCTGCCTGTGTCCATTTAAATAGAAATCATTCCATTGACAGATACAGCCCATAGACACACACATTCTGCGGTTAGTTGGGAAACCTGGAACTGGGATGTTAATGCTGTGGCTGAAGAAAGCCCATTGCTTTAATAATTGGGTGCCTGACCCACTGTCTGCCCCTCTGGTGTGAATGGGTCAGGAAGGCAAAATTTCTGGCCCTGCAGTGCCGAAAGAAATTCAATGAACACACACACATGCTCCTAGTTAGTGAATGCCACATTTCACCAACTGCACCACTAGCCTCACACACTGCGCAATGCATTAATCATTACCAACACCCTCCATCAATCATGACTCATACTTAGCATTCATATGCTTCCCCTTAGCTACACACACTTAGCACTTCTGCAAGCCTCATACCCACATGTCAAATTGTATGCACTGGCAGATAGTCAACTAAGAGAGCCACATCACCCAAATACACCACACTCACAGACACACTTCTCTCTTTCTTGCAGTGCTGGGAGGGAAAGGACTGAAGATGACAATATGCTCATAGCTCATCCTCTCATCTTATGCCACTTACCCCTCCTCCCACTTCTCATTCCCAAGTTGCACATGGCGTAAGCATGTGCCTCTTGCTTCCCAACCATGTGAGTGTGCTCCACTCATCACAGCCCTACCCTTGTGACTTTATCCCTTTCAGATACCCAAGAGCTGCCGCTTGTCCAGGCAATGGTGCAGGAGTGTGAAAGTGAAGAGAAAGATGAAATACTGTCGGTTAATCTCACACTCACCAAAAACCAGCCAGCTAGCATAGAGAGACGACCTGCACATGTTGAATTACCAATGCTGATTGGCTTGCAGGCAGGACAGAGGTAATGGCTAGCGCAGGTATCAGCTTGCTGGTGGGTCACACACAAATTCTGCTGCAGTGGACTCAGGTGAGAACTTTGATGAGGCAGGATACAGGAAAAAGTTGATGGGTATGCACACACAAATACTTGGTGAATAGACAGGCTAGAAAGCCTGTGGTCCTTGTCAAGGACCACAAAGGAGTCTGGCACCAACTTGGCATAGGGCTTGGTGCAGATCTTGCAGTCCATCCTTTCCAGTGGTAAATTGGTGGCCAACTGCATGAGAACACTTGCAGACCAGCCATAAAGCAGCATCTGATGGCTGAAGTCTCAGCTTTTATTGCAGTACTAGTAGAAGATAATAAACATCTCAGTGTTGCAGTGGAAGCTCAGACTGAGGTCATGGAATTTCAGCTTGTTGCCATGCAGCCTCACATTGATGCCACAGGAATACTGTTCCTCAGCCTCGGAGGGATTCCAGATGGCCCACACAGATTAAGAAGAAGAAAAATCAGCTCCAAGGAGAGGAATACCATGTTCATCCACCCTGCAAGAAATAATTGAGAGTAACAGCAACCATGGATCAATACCACAGCCAAACCGACCAGGTATGTATCAACACAAAGCAACAGAAGAAAAGAATGAAAGGATATCCAAATGCCAGTCCAATCTCCAAGCCAACAGCAAGAAGCAGAACCAACAGAGTCTACCATCCCCCTGACAGAACAACAAACAAGATGTAGAAGGGTTATACGGCCTCCAGACCACCTGAATCTCTAACTTCAAGCATTGAGGCAAAACCTTTGCAAAATCAACTACGTTGGACTGGACACTGCGTCAAGATGGCCAAAAAGCTTCTCCCCCGTCAGGCCTTGTTTTCTCAACTCTCAAATGGCCAGTGTTCCAGGGGAGGAGAAAGGGAATGCTACAAAGACACTCTGAAGATTTCTTTGAAATGTGTCAGCACTGATAATAATAATTGGGAGGAGCTTGCCACCAATCGCTCAGGATGATGACAATTTATCCATCCAGCTGCATCACGTTTTAAGTCCAAACGTCTTAACGATGAGGCAGAGCTGCAACGGAGATGGAAAGAAAAGGAGGCAAACCCTGTTCTCCAGATCCCACTACCTCATGGGACGTCCTGTCCCTTGTGCCTAAAAATCTATGGGTTGAGAAACGGCCTGTTCGATCACATGAAGACCTATGGCAGAAACTCGCAACACTGAGTCAAATCCTGGAAGCAAGGGTCAGCCGATGACTTTGGGAATGTTGAAAGCTAAGGGAGTAAACCCTGACAAAAAATCTGGAGTGAAGCCCAAAGGCAGATATGTCATCTTTCCAGCAACTCCTGCAACCAAGCTGGTGCCAAATGTAGTGCTTTGCTTTCCTTTGGACCCAATCAGGGAGGTCAAGAGGGTGACCCTGACATTTGGGCAACCCAGGGTCTCCATAAATTTTGCCCAGGCTTGTGCACTGGAGAGGATGCTCCAGTTTCACTGCAGAGTGTTAACACAACATAGGAGGCAGCAGTTACCAGTGATAAGCCCAACTCAATTGGTATAGAGAATGGGTGCTACGGGCTGTCTCCAGTGGTGGGTGGGACATCATGTCCCACTGTTCAGCCACGGTCCACCTCAACAGGTAAAATGCTGACCTGACATTGTTCACCTGATTGAAAAGGTGCTTGGAGCTTAGAGTCTCTGCTCAACAAGTGGATGGAATCCATTGCACCAAGCAAATAAATTAAACACATTAAAATAACAAAACTCTTCAATTGACAAGTGGGAATGTCAGGACTAAGTGCATGGGACTGACAGGTGACTTGAAGCTGTTTGATAACTTGCGCAAGACAGCTGTGAATGACATGGAACTGGACAGGCTGAACATTGACATAGCTTCCCTAAAGAATCCAGGCTTGCTGAGAGCAGATTACTGAAAGCAAAACATTGCATATTCATCTGGCAGGGGAAGATTTGGAGGAACTGCATGTGCAAGGTCTAGGCTTCACTACTCTCGATGATGGAACTGCCCCCCCACCAATGGTTCAGAATGTGTTCTCTCCATCTGCCTCTTAACTCAATCAAGGCCAGTTAACCTCAGAGTATCTATGCTTCAACACTGTACTCCGCTACAGAGGCAAATGTCCAGTTCTATGACGAAATTGAGACTGCTATCAGCAGAATCCCTAAGTCAGAACATCTTACCAACTAGGGGATTTCAATGCAAGAGTGAGCTCAGACTATGAGGCATGGACCTGCTACTTCAGGCATTGGCCTGGGAAAGATAAATGAGAACAGACAGCAACTTACCTGAGCTTTGCTGCTACTATGAGCTTTGTGTAACTAACACTTTTCAGAACAAACAATGCCACAAGGTGTCTTGGAGACATTCAAGATCAGGGCATTGGCACCAGCTGGATCTGATCATCATTAAGTTAAAAGCAAAAAACTGCAGATGCTGGAAATCCAAAACAAAAACAAAAATATCTGGAAAAACTCAATAGGTCTGACAGCATCTGCGGAGAGGAACACAGTTAATGTTTTGAGTCCGTATGACTCTCCAACAGAACTAAAGAAAAATAGAAAAGAGGTGAAATATAAACTGGTTTAAGAGGGGAGTGGGACAGGTAGAGTTGGATAGAGGGCCAGTGATAGGTGGAGAAAACAAAAAGATGTGATAGACAGAAGGACAAAGAGATGTTGAAGGTGGTGATATTATCTAAGGAATGTGATAACAGGTGACATTAAGGGTAGAAAGCAGGACAAGCAAGGTACAAATAGCCCTAGTGGGAGTGGGGTGTGGGGAAGGGATCGAAATAGGCTAAAAGGCAGAGATGAAACAATGGATGGAAATAGATTTAAAAATAATGGAAATAGGTGGGAAAAGAAAAATCTGTATAAATTATTGGAAAAAAGGGGGATCGGAAAGGGGGTGGGGATGGAGGAGAGAGTTCATGATCTAAACTAGTTGACTCAATATTCAATCTGGAAGTCTGTAAAGTGCCTAGTCGGAAGATGAGGTGCCGTTCCTCCAGTTTGCTTTACCGGAACAATGCAGCAAGCCAAGGACGGACATGTGGGCATGAGAGCAGGTTGGAGCGTTGAAATGGCAAGCGACAGAGAGGTCTGGGTCATACTTGCGGACAGACCGAAGGTGTTCTGCAAACCGATCACCCAGTCTGCGTTTGGTCTCTCCAATGTAGAGGAGACCGAATTGGGAACAGCGAATGCAGTAGACTAAACTGAGGGGACTGCAAGTGAAATGCTGCTTCACTTGAAAGGAGTGTTTTGGCCCTTGGACGGTGAGGAGAGGAAAAAAAAAGGGGCAGGTGTTGCACCTTCTGTGGTTGAATGGGAAGGTGCCGGGGGAGGGGGTTGAGGTGTAAGGGGTGATGGAGGAGTGGACCAGGGTGTCCCGGAGGGAACGATCCCTACAGAATGCCGCCAGGGGGATGAAGGGAAGATGTGTTTGGTGGTGGCATCATGCTGGAGTTAGTGGAAATAGTGGAGGATAATCCTTTGAATGCGGAGGCTGGTAGGGTGATAAGTGAGGACCAGGGGGACCCTATCATGGTTCTGGGAGGGAGAGGAAGGTGTGAGGGTGGATGCGCGGGAGATGGGCCGGACACGGTTGAGGGCTCTGTCAACCACCGTGGGTGGGTGGCAAACCTCGGTTAAGGAAGAAGGAAGACATGTCAGAGGAACTGTTTTTGAAAGTGGCATCATCAGAACAGATACGACGGAGGCAAAGGAACTGAGAGAATGGAATGAAGTCCTTACAGGAAGCGGGGTGTGAGGAGCTGTGGGAGTCGGTAGGCTTGTAATGAATATTGGTGGACAGTCTATCACCAGAAATTGACAAGAGAGGTCAAGGAAGGGAAGGGAAGTGTCAGAGATGGACTGTGTGAAAATGATGGAGGGGTGGAAATTGGAAGCAAAATTAATAAATTTTTCCAGGTCCAGACGAGAGCATGAAGCAGCACCAAAGCAATCATCAATGTACCAGAGAAAGAGTTGTGGGAGGGGGCCAGAGGAGGATTGGAACAAGGAATGTTCCATGTACCCCATAAAGAGAAAGGCATAACTAGGGCCCATGTGGGTACCCATAGCCACACCTTTTATTTGGAGGAAGTGAGAGGAGTTTAAGGAGAAATTGTTCAGTGTGAGAACGGAGGACAGTAGTTTTGGATGGGGATTATTCGGGCCTCTGTTCGAGGAAGAAGCGGAGAGCCATCAGACCATCCTGGTGGAGGATGGAGGTATAGAGGGATTGGACGTCCATGGTGAAGAGGAGGTGGTTGGGGCCAGGGAAATGGATATTGTTGACATGATGTCGGGTGTCAGAGGAATCACGGATGTAGGTAGGAAGGGACTGGACAAGGGGAGAGAGAATGGATTCAAGATAGCAAGAAATAAGTTCTGTGGGGCAGGAACAGGCTGACATGATCGGTCTGCCAGGACAGTCCTGATTGTGGATTTTGGGTAGGAGATAGAAGCGGGCCGTCCGAGGTTGGGAGACTATGAGGTTGGAAACCGTGGAAGGAAGATCTCCAGAGGAGATGATATCAGTAACAGTCCTGGAAACAATGGCTTGATGTTCAGTGGTGGGGTCATGGTCCAGGGGGACGTAGGAGGAAACGTCTGCGAGTTGACGCTCAGCCTCTGTGAGGTAGAGGTCAGTGCGCCAGACAACAACAGCACCACCCTTGTCAGCAGGTTTGATGACAATGTCATGGTTGGACCTGAGAGAACAGAGTGCAGCAAGTTCAGAGAGAGACAAGTTAGAATGGGTGAGAGGTGCAAAGAAATTGAGACGACTGATGTCACGCTGACAGTTTTCAATGAAAAGATCAAGAGAACGTAAGAATCCAGAGGGAGGGGTCCAGGTGGAGGGAGAAGATTGGAGGCGGGTAAAAGGATCCGTTGAACGGGGAGAGGACTACTGCCCAAAGAAGTGACCAAGGAGACGAAGGCGGCGGAAGAAGAGTTCAGCATCGTGCCGAGCCCGAAATTCATTGAGGTGAGGGTGCAAGAGTATGAAACTAAGTCCTTTGCTGAGCACTGAACATTTCAGCATTGGAGAGGGGAAGGTCAGAGGGTATGGTGAATACACGGCCGGGGCTGGGATTGGAAGACGGGATGGGGACAGAGGGACAGGCAGGGTTGGAGGGTCCTGGATGGGCATTGGTGTGGCTATGGCTACCAGCATGGGCCCCAGTTATGCCTGTCTCTTTATGGGGTATGTGGAACATTCCTTGTTCCAGTCCTGCTCCGGCTCCCTCCCACAACTCTTTCTCCAGTACATCAATGATTGCTTTGGTGCTGCTTCATGCTCTTGCCTGGACCTGGAAAAATTTATTAATTTTGCTTCCAATTCCACCCCTCCATCATTTTCACATGGTCCATCTCTGACACTTCCCTTCCCTTCCTTGACCTCTCTGTCTCAATTTCTGGTGATAGACTGTCCACCAATATTCATTGCAAGCCTACCGACTCCCACAGCTACCTCGACTACAGCTCCTCACACCCCGCTTCCTGTAAGGATTCCATCCCATTCTCTCAGTTCCTTCGCCTCCATCGCATCTGTTCTGATGATGCCACTTTCAAAAACAGTTCCTCTGACATGTCTTCCTCCTTCCTTAACCGAGATTTTCAACCCACCCATGGTGGTTGACGGAGCCCTCAACCGTGTCCGGCCCATCTCCCGCGTATCCGCCCTCACACCTTCCTCTCCCTCCTAGAACTGTGATAGGGTCCTCCTGGTCCTCACTTATCACCCCACCAGCCCTGCATTCAAAGGATTATCCTCCGCCATTTCTGCCAACTGCAGCATGATGCCACCACCAAACATATCTTCCCTTCATCACCCTGGTAGCACTCCACAGGAATCGTTCCCTCCGAGACACCTTGGTCCACTCCTCCATCACCCCCTACACCTCAGCCCCCTCCCACGGCATCTTCCCATGCAACCACAGAAGGTGCAACACCTGCCCTTTTACTTCCCCTCTCCTCACCGTCCAAGGGCCCAATCACTCCTTTCCAGTGAAGCAGCATTTCACTTGCACTTCCCTCAATTTAGTATACTGCATTAGCTGCTCCCAATGGGTTTTCCTCTACATTGGAGAGACCAAACACAGACTGGGTGACCGCTTTGCGGAACACCTTCAGTCTGTCCGCAAGCATGACCCAGACCTCCCTGTCGCTTGCCATTTCAACACTCCAACCTGCTCTCATGCCCACATGTCCATCCTTGGCTTGCTGCATTGTTCCAGCGAAGCTCAACGCAAACTGGAGGAATAGCACCTCATCTTCCGACTAGGCACTTTACAGTCTTTTGGACTGAATATTGAGTTCAACAATTTTAGATCATGAACTGTCTCCTCCATCCCCACCCCCTTTCCGATCCCCCTTTTTCCAATAATTTATATAGATTTTTCTTTTCCCACCTATTTCTATTATTTTTAAATCTATTTCCATCCATTGTTTCATCTCTGCCTTTTAGCCTATTTTGGTCCCTTCCCCCCACCCCACCCCCACTAGGGCTATTTGTACCTTGCTCGTCCTGCTTTCTACCCTTAATGTCACCTATTATCACATTCCTTAGATAATATCACCACCTTCAACATCTCTTTGTCCTTCTGTCTATCACATCTTTTGGTTATCTCCACCTATCACTGGCCCTCTATCCAGCTCTACCTATTCCACCCCCCCTTAAACCAGCTTATATTTCACCTCTTTTCTATTTTTCCTCAGTTCTGTTGGAGAGTCATACGGACTCAAAATGTTAACTGTGTTCCTCTCCGCAGATGCTGTCAGACCTGCTGAGTTTTTCCAGGTATTTTTGTTTTTGTTCTGATCATCATTAGATGTGACTAAACAGGATTCTCAACAAATGCAGCTACCAGAGCGCTAACTATTACCGTTCCAGGGTTAGGATGCAATCCTTGAAGCTTTTTCATTCAAAGCAGAAATGTCGTCCTCACATCAACGTCAGCCTTATTGCCTACCCAGATGAGAATCTGCATGTTCCTCGACTCAATTGACTCTCTAGCATTCCTACACTGAGTGCAGAGAAATTACTTTGAGTCACCATCTACAGTATCGTACTCGCAAAATATGAGAAGCAAGG
Organism: Carcharodon carcharias; assembly: GCF_017639515.1. NCBI lineage: Eukaryota > Metazoa > Chordata > Chondrichthyes > Lamniformes > Lamnidae > Carcharodon > Carcharodon carcharias. The sequence goes on from NC_054469.1 coordinate 168,474,267, forward strand.
GGGGGAAAATATTGATTGTTCAAGGCTAATGTCAGGGTGATGGGACCTGTCATTGAAGCCAAATGGTCCACTCTTATTAATGACAAGAGAGATCCATGCAAGAAAACTCTGAATGCACTAAGAGCCACTCAAAGTAAAGGCCAACAGGCTGCGGGTTGGTGTGCCAATGACTACGGATTACAACTTTTCCAAATATCCAGATGTCTTCCGACACAGGGAATGCTAGGGGCATGTATGATGGATTCAAAAAGGCAACAGATCCATCGACAAATAAAACAATTCCATTGAAAATAATGGCAGGGAGGTCATCCCGGAATAAACTGTTGGAGAGATACTACCTTGTGTTGTACTCTAGAGAGAATATGGTCACTGAAGAAGCTTGAGATTTGATTGAGCCTGCCTGTCATGAAAAAAGTAGAATATCAGGTAGTCAGGTCGAGTCGGGGAGGTAGTTGGGTAGTACTCTGGTGGTTAATTGGGTCCGGTCAGGGATATAGTCGAGTGGTTGGGGGTGTATTCTGGTGGTCCGGGGGGTAGTAGTGTTGTGGAACGGCAGTTGAGTGGTTGTGGTGGGGTAGTTGGATTGGAAGGGTGGTCAGGTTGGATCAGGGAGTTAGTCAGGTGGGGTTGGATCAGGTGTTAGTCAGGTCAGGACAGGAGGGTAGTTGAGTCAGGAGAGTAATCAGGTCAGGTTGGGAGATTGGGTCTTGGGAGGTAGTCAGGTGGTCGGGGTGGTAGTCAGGACGGGTCGGGGGATTGGTCCGGTCGTCGAGGAATTAGTCAGGTAGTTGGGGGGTGTAGTCGGGACAGATTGAGGGTTTAGTTGAGTGGTCCGGGGGTGGAGCAGGGGAATTGCCCAATGGAAGTTGAAACTTTCTGAGCAATTCCCACAGAGGTCCATGCTTTAGGACTTCCACAGGGATCCACTGCGCATCTTCAGTCATATGTCTGGTCTCCAACGATCCGGAGACCGGAAGATTAGATCCACAACCTCTGGCTTAGAAACATAAATGCTACCAATGGAGCCACAGCTGGCATATTAAAGGTTGGCTATATAAAGGGACTAGTCCTTCAGCCACATGTCGAAAAGGCAATACCAGTAGAAACGAATCATCAATATACTGTTATATTTTCTCATTGCTTTAGGAGCCCTAAGCAACATTTCAATCTCTCTTTTATCTTTCACAATCCCTTTCTTCTTAATTTGGAAAACTGTCCCCACACAAAAAAAAATTACAGGAACTGTTCCTTCAAAAACAATGGTTACCCTCCAGTCATTAACTGTGAAGAGGAAGTTTTCAGGCTGATAAAATGACATTCTCATATGGAATTTATTGATTTCTGTCTGAAAAGATTTAGTTTATGACTCCAGTTGCTGTAGCAATGCATCTGTTATTGTGTGAGAGTCACAGTCATCTCATTTTAGTTAAAACATAACTGAATGCTACATCCTTTAGGCCTTTTGCCAACAGCTGCAGATAGATAGTCCAATAAGTGAATCTTCCAGGTGATTTGGTCATCTATTTTAAGCAACATTTTGCTGAGGGACAGTTTTCTCCATCTTTTGTTCAATTGTATTCAAACATTAACCACATGCTTACAAGATAGTCTGTATTGTGATTCAGATTAAAGGATTTGTGCTTTTATTGTCATATATAATTACTTCACTTATGTCGTCATTCAATGATTCAAGTGAACTAATAATAAACATAAGCACACACAAAACTTTTGTCATTCAAATGTCATAACTGTTCATTGTAACCATACCATACTTCAATACTTATACTCCTGATTAATTTCTCTGTGAACTGGTGGGAAGAATTGGCTAGATCTTTAATGCATGAAACACATTCCCCCAGACTACTAAAACAAGAATTTCAACATAGTACATCAGTGTTTTCAATGTAAAAACCTGATTTCTGAAGATAAATTCCACCACAGGACACATGCATCACTTTTCCCTGATAAAGCCAGTGATATGGGTGCAGTTAATTAATGACTTAGTGCTATGCATTAAATGGACAATTAAACATTAACAGGTGCAATTAGCTGATAGGAGTGGCTGTACTGAACAAATTGAATAGAATTTGATGGTACTGATAGTTTGCTAACATACTGTGTTATCAAATGATCAAATAAATTTGTCCACTCTCCTCTTTCTGAAGGACTTTAATTATCCAGCTAGTGCATATGGCAGGTCATTAATAAAAAAACCAGCTATCTGTAACAAGGTTTGAGAATTTACTGCTATCTACCTTTATCTAAACAAACATTTGAAAAACTACCTGAAATTATCACGAATACTTATGGACAGGTACATTTAAATGAAACTTTTACAGTTTGACTACACAATAGGCAGTATTTCTGCCCAGTCCATGCATTTTTACTATTTCTATAAAATAAAATGGGACGGCAGCTCTACATTACAGGGAGTGTGATGGATCTGACCAACCTGCAAATGCAGATAAGAAGAAAATCGCTGAGGTTTAGCTCCCTGCAATGTATATTCATCAGGTCCATAGGTTACATATGCATTACCTGCTTTCCTACAGTATACATCATCATTGACACAAAGTGTAGAAAATCACACAGTCCATCATAATGTAGGGTCATGGTAGCTACTAGAAGTGTGAAGCAGTAGATCAGACTAGACCAAGCCATATCTGTTTACCTTGACATTAAATTAGCCTGCCTTTGCTAACTGCATAACCTAATGTTTGATGCTTAACGGAATAATTACTTTAATTTTATGTGCATAAGCAATCATTCATAAATAATTTTGAAGCATTGTCTGCAGTCTACAAATATCTGACTTAAAATCATAATTGAATATGTTTGCAGTCTGCAAGCAACCTTATGGAATTAAATACATTTGTTCTGTAAATTATTACAAGATTAAATTAAAAGCTGAAATTGATTTTCTTAAACTTGTTACTAATTGCAAAAAATTTTAAATAATTATCACATCCTGCTATTTTGAAAAAATAGTTCCACTGAATTTATAAAATTTGAAAAGCAAAATAATTAAAACAATATGAAGGGCCAAATCAACAGGAGGTAAAGATTCATGGACAAAGAAATTAAAAGGAAGACAAGTTTTTATGCCCTGCTACTAGCAGCAGTATTGGCAATGATTGCTCATGTTATTTAGCATTTTGTAATATATGTCTATGTTTATTTAGACTTATCAAAATGTTAGATTTATAAAAAGATAGATTTTTAAACTATTGACAAAGTATTGACTAAAAACAGCAAGATGGTAACAAACATTACAGCAGCTTACTGTAATGCATTTTTTAATTTAAATTGATTTTTTGGGGTTTTACTATAAGGCTCCTGTGGCTAATTCAGTCAGTTAGCCCAATTATTTCCCTATTGCTTTGTCATTTAGTAATTCCTTACTTCACTTTGTCCAAAGCTATCTGAACCACAGCAATTTCCATGCACGCTTCCTAGATGGGATAATTAGAAAGGGCATAATGCTTGACTAGAGCTGTACAAGACACGATGAAAAATGTTAGCTATTTCCACACTTCATAGAACCAGCAGCTGCAAGCATTAAAAAATAACCTATTAAATAAATTTATTGCAATGTGGTTGCTATTGATAGTCTTACTGGGAATGAATTTCATTCCAACATGCTGTTTTAAATTAAAGTGGGTTATTTCTGGAGAATGAGGTCTCACTATTATAAGAACTAAGATTAACCTGTAAAGATTATGGGAATGAATTAACAGTAGTAAGATTCCCAAATATTTAAAGCAAATTAACAGACAATAATAATTTATTATCAGATAATTAATCACCTCATTCTTGTGTTCCCTCCTTATATAGTGAATGTGTATCCATTTATGCTATTTTGGCATCCTTATTATGAGATTACATCATGTGTAAAACATAAATTTGCATTTGCATAAACAATGTGTAGCAAACCCAACTGTCTGTCCAATATCAAGTTCTGAATAAGTTGTAACTTTCAATACTTGCTCAATGTTAGCAAAATTGAAATTGCGCTGTTTAATTCTTGGCAATATCTGCATGCCTCTGGTGCCAGATCCATCAATGTCCCTGGCTGCTCACTCAGGCTGGGCATGGTGACAAGTAATGTTGGTGCACAGCTTGTCCCTCACTAGTGTTTTCTACCTTACATCCAATCTGACAGCATGACTTTCTATTTAATTCCAGATAATTGCCTGCTTAAGTTTCCACCTCACCCCTTCTGTTGTGAAAATCCTAAATTCATACCTTCCTTACCACAAGGGCCAATTTCTCAAATGATCCTCCTCACCAATTTCACTGCTTGCATACTTCACCTAACTGACTAATTCTTTCCCTCTTGTCACACATACATCACCTCAATCCTGAACCAGGTTCACTTGCTTATTGTGCTAAAGTTACCCCTTCCCTCTTCCTAGTCACAATTACTTCTTGCCCCCCACCCTTCATTCCACTGTCAAAGACTGATCTTTCATCCATTGTGACCTCCGTCTGTGGAACTCTCTTCCAAGCATTACTTCACTCTAGCCTTTAAACACTTAAAATCAATTTATCCATTTTTGCCTTTGATTTATTTCAGTTTCCTTTTGTTTCTGCTTGGTGTCCACCATCTTTCTTGTGCTCTGAGGCATTCTTCTATGCTATATAAATATAAGTTATATTTAATGTAATTGCAATAGTGATTCTTTCAGATTAATGAAGTTCTCTGACAAAATGGTTCTGTCTTACAAATTATGTGCATTTAAGCCAAATGTTCAAGATGTAAATTTTTAATTATAAGGAACATGCAGTGGTTGAATCTAATAGTTCCACAACTGAAATTTTAGATGGCTATACAGGAACAGACCCACAAAAGTCTTTTCATTATTAAATAATAAACAATACTTTGGGGCCCTAGTTATTTTGAAACTGTTTATTGATACACTGGGGATCTTTAACCTGATTTGGTTGGCAAGCATCCATTTTAGTGTGACAGATTTTAACTGCCAACTCAATGAGAACTAAAGTCAGACAGAGCAAAAATGGTCAGGCAACTTGCTGACTTCTGGTTCCCACCAGGTGGTAAAAAGCAAGAATTCATCACAAAAAATTGAGCAGGTTGGAAAATGCACAGCAGAACCAAACCTGCACATTTACCCCAGAGTCAGATATAGGTTAAAATCATCCACATTAGATCTGGATTGCAGGCTAATTCAGGTAGCTACTCAGTTATATTTCTATGAAGAGATAAATACAGGTATATGGGGAAAGGACAGGAAAATGAGATGAGAGCAGGTAGCTCCAATTGAACAATCAGCACCAGTACTTATGTATTGAGCCAAATTATCTCCTTATGTGCTGTTGGTTCCATGATCCCATTTGAATTCATTTAATTTATGATGAAATACACTGCCCTACTGATGCTGGTAGTTCACTAAGGGAACGGTTTGACATAGCCCTCTATAATTAATTGACTTACATCTAGAAAAACAAATTTGATCATTCCTGCCAAATGCTTTGTCTGGGTTTCGCTTACTGCAGTATTGGCTGTTACTTTGGTTTGAGGGGGCAGAGAGTATTATCCTTGCCTGACCTAAGATTGTTTCATATCTCATTTTTATTGCTCAAGTTTTAAACAAATAGATTAAATTGAACAATCTCAAGCTAATTTAGTACCATGATTCATGCAAGAACATAATGACAATATCATCTCTGTGCTTCTTCCACTCAATGTTTGAGGTCAAGATTGTTCAACAGGAAACAACCAATTTTGTGCAATCAAATGACAAGATAGAATTGTGCATTTATACATCAGCTGTAGAACATGTTTTATATTAATGCCAATGATTTCAGCTTTAGAGGGATGCAAACTATGCAGTTAATTTGAGTGTGAAGTGGCCTGAATCAAATTTAGACTATCAGTATGAAATTATATTGAGATGGTAGACTTATATTACTTTTCTTTCACACTAACAGCTGTATAATTGCAAAATGAGCTTTAAAAAATGTAATATTAAATCTTTTTAGTTGCTCACACTATGGTTCTAATCCAGTGAGCAATTTAGCCATGGAGACTAGGAATGGCCCAGGTTTTATCCCCTACCTGTATCATGTTAATTGCACTGAACTGGAATGATAGTAGAGATGGCCTCCGTGTTCATAGGGAACAAGCATATTTCACGAGTTTTATGTGGTTGAGGATATAGAGACAGAATCTTGGATGAGCTGTAATTTGTGGAGGCATGGAATCCAGGCAAAAGAATGTCTGAACAGTTGAGATTCAACATGATAAGTGTATGAACTAAGGCTGTTGCCCTCTTGGCAGGGGGTAAAGATAGGGTTTCAGTCAGAAGATGTTACATAGGTAAGATAATTTGTTCTTGGTAATAATGTCTATGAGGGAAGATCAGCTGATGTTCAAATGTTAATGGTGGTGGGGGGTGTGGTTGTGACACAAGATAGAAAGGTATCTAATACTCCTGCAACTCTTTCGAGTACAAACACATTTCCATCTGTTCCTATTCAGATGAAGTTACATTGTTTCATAGTTTGCCATTGTGAGATTTGAACTCTTGATCTTGGGGTTACAAACCCAGTACCATAGCCACTTGGCTATTTAGGCCAAGCCTTCAGCTGATGTTCAAGGTGCACTGGAGTCAACATGAGGCAGCTGCCAGGGAAATTAATGGAATCAAGGATAGCTGGAGATGCTGGAGGGAACCAAAGAAAATGCCATTATTTTTTTGCCAGTCAGGTGAAGGAAAACCTGAATTTTTAATGGTGGAGATGCACTTGGAGAGTGGAAGGGCCTTTAAATCTTAATGAGTGGAGCTCTGTGCATTCCTACAAGTGGGCTTGGACAGTTCTGATTTATCTCTTGAGGGAGTGATGGGAGCCAGCATTACAAACTATGTCTGCTGGCTCGATGCACTAAGCAGGTAACAATCTCAAAATGATATCTGCAACATTGTGATGGCTTCAGACCTGTTTACTGATACTAACTGAATTTTACAGGCTACAAGAGCTTAACATGCGTTAAACATCTTTGAGAAAACCTGAGTTTTAATGCGTTCATCTGCAATTGGAAAGAAGTTACATTTTCCCGTCAATCATTTGAATGAATACAAAGAATTAAGGAAAGATGAAAAATGAAATATTTTCCAATTTTGTGATGGTCAACAAAGAGTCACGTCTCTTCAACTTTCCCACTTCTTCTTCATGCAATTGCCATGATTAAATCAGAACAGGATTTGCAAAATTCTATCAACAGGATGCCATAACCAGAATGACTGGAAAGGAAAACTGGCAAGAAGAAAGCACAATACAGGCCGAGTACCACATTCCATGCCTAATTTTGCTGATATTACAGCCAGAAAGCTAGAGGTTCGAGTACAGATTGACTCCAAAGGGAGCTCATCAGACATAGGATTAGAATCAATTACATTGAAGCAATTAGTCTTAATACTGTAATTGATTTTAATTTAATTAAATACTAGTTTAACCCACTTGATATTAAGAACATCTGGGAAAAAATTCATTGAGATCTTTATAAAGAGGCTCCCCAGTTTATGGCAAAGATACATTTTTATTTTACAATGTATAATAGTGATCATATAACAGTTATCATTCATATATACAAAACAAAAACAAAAACAGAATTACCTGGAAAAACTCAGCAGGTCTGGCAGCATCGGCGGAGAAGAAAAGAGTTGACGTTTCGAGTCCTCATGACTCTCCTCCGCCGATGCTGCCAGACCTGCTGAGTTTTTCCAGGTAATTCTGTTTTTGTTTTTGTTTTGGATTTCCAGCATCCGCAGTTCTTTTGTTTTTATCATTCATATATATATTATATAAATAGAGGCATAGTTAAGAGTGCAAGAATCCACTCTCAGCATGGAACCTCAACATAAATTGGAGAACTGGGCACCATGCTCTGACCCTCATTCCTATTGGGTGAGGCCTTGTGTGAGAATGAAGTCTTGTAAAATGTAATCCATAAAAATAAATTATTCTATAAACAAATCAATCTCCCAGGGCTTTGCAAAAAATGTCGTTAAATAATGTGCAGTATTTCAGTCAAACAACTGGTTCACCCCTTTCTTGGATTCACTCAAGTTCTGTCGAAGGGTCATGAGGACTCGAAACGTCAACTCTTTTCTTCTCCGCCGATGCTGCCAGACCTGCTGAGTTTTTCCAGGTAATTCTGTTTTGGTCAGGCCTTAAGCTTAACATTCCACCTCACCACCTTCACTTAACCTGACATAAAGCACAAGTTGCTGATAGTATGACTTTGGACTTCTTCCTTCACATCCCATTCCCATTCCCTCACCCTCACCCTCCTGTCTGCTTTATGACGCTCAAGAACTGTCACCTGAGCAGCCACAGCAGACTCGGGTGGGAAGGTGAGAGCTACAACCCAACATGGATGAAGAAGAACCCTCGCTTGATGTGACACTGGCATTGCATGGACTTTAGAGGGTTGTATGGAGTCAGGATCAGCATGTGGTTAGTGTCCAGGCACAATTTGGCTGCAGCCAGGTCAGGGGGTTAAGGATAGTTAGTGTGCCAGCTCAGCAGATGGCCAAGTTGTTCATGAGCTCTACTGCAGCAGACTCAGAGGAGGACTTTAATGAGGTGACATACAAGAGAATGTGGTGACCGGCACACTGAGCTGCTTGGTTCATCGGCAGCCTCTTATTGCTATCAAGGAGCATGGAGGAGTCTGGCTGCAACATGGCAATGACATTGTGCAGAGCTTAGAGGTCATCCTTTCCACTGTGGAAATGGTAGCCATCTCCAAGACAGTAACTGCAAACATAGACATGATGCAGCTTCTGGTGGTGTCTATCTCAGCTTCAACAGCAGCACAGACGGAAGCCACCCAATGTTTTAGTGCTGCAGTGGAAGCTCAGACTGAGGTCATGAGATCCATGCTTGCTGTCTTGCTGATTCAGACTGTTGTCACCATGGCTGTGGATTCAGTATTCATAGGGGTATGCAAGCAGTTCAGTAGTCTTTTCTCCATCAGATTACTAATAATTCCTGATGTGCCACCCCTGAGATTGTGGAAGTGGTTGCCCCATGATGCAATAATCTGCTGTTCTTGCTCAAGATGACAACATTTGTGCTCCCACCACTGCCACTCCACCAGTGCATCTCAGCTAGCTAACCCAGAACGTTGCCACCAATGCTGAGGTGATGCAGTCCAAATCTGGACCTTAAGACTCAGAGATGCTCGGGGGCATCCTGCGAGGCAATCTGCAGTCTCCACCACTGAAAGTCAGCAGCCTTCCAGCAGCCATGTTGCAGTGAGTGGTGTAGCATTGCATAAGAACTCTAGGCCAGACAAAGGCACTTGAAAAATAGGTACTAATGGAACATACAAGGGTGATTATTTTATTTTTGTTTGTATTATTGGATGTGCCATTGGATAAAATTATTATGAAAAGTTTTTCTTAGGTATCTCTTATTGCAAGGTTTTGGCCAAGAGGACACTGTGATGGAGGTCACAGATGGATGAGAAGGTGGGTAATTATTGAACAATGATGGTGTCGGAATAATGTCCGAAGGAATTTAGAGTAGGATTAAGTGGTTATCGGGGGTAGGTGGGAAAGTGGAACTCGAAACACAAACAAATCAGTCATGATCTTATTGAATGGTGGAACAGGCTCGAGGGGCCGAATGGCCTACTTCTGCCCCTATTTCATATGTCCTTATGGTCTTGGACAGCCTGACTGGAATGAAGTGGTTCTGGATGTCTCCCCCCTTACCCCTTTCTTTGCTTGCCATCCGGCTTCTCCCTGCAAGGTACCCTCCAGATGCCCGGTGGCATTGCTGCACCCTCTTAATCATGAGATTATGGAGGATACAGCAGGCCAAAGAAAACCTGGGGACACATTCTGGAGAGTATTGGAATGTTTTCTCCAAGCAGTCCAGGCAGTGCTTATTGCATTAGAATACCAATAGCCTGCTCTACAATGTTTCAGGTGGCAGCATGATGTAGACCAATTGTCTTCATGTGGTCAGGAGGTCATCAGTCACAGGCATGGTTGCACATGAAGCGCATGTAAATGGAATCCCTTGCAGTTCCTGTACCACTCCTCATTGACATGTGCAGACTGCAGAGCCACGTGCACGCAGTCAATGGTTTCCTCCACCATTGGGAGTCCTACTACTCTGGCAAAACCGCATCCTCATTCATCTTGCTTCTCTCTGGTAGAGAGAAAATGGTGGATTGACTCTCCTGGCATGCAGGGCCTCTGTCATCTCCCTGATGCAGTGATGAAAAGTGAACTGGGGTATGTTTGCTATGTTGCCTTCTTCCACCTGGGAGCATCTGGTTGCATAGAAGTTTAGAGTGCTTGTGACCTTCACTGGCAGCAAGCTCTTCAACTCTGGTTGGAGATTGTAGGTCATTTTAAAGGAGGTGGCACAGCTTTGTGACCATCTATTTGGTGAATCTTAGGTATCTCAGGCATTCCTTCTGGGTGAAATGAAAGTAGAAGAACTCCTCCCTCAGTGTGTGTGATGCCATGATCTGCAATATCAAAGGCTTCCAGTGCATGCATGGCATGCTGGCGCCACTGTATGGGCCATGCCAAAAGTGGCAGAAGTGCTGCATGCAGCTTCTTTTACATTGGGGCTTCTGTAGCATTGGCATCGGTGGCATAAGGATGCCAATCTTGCCAATCTACCCCTGCAAGTCCTATGAATGAACCTAACTTACTGTTCAATCATCAACAATGCCATGGAGTACTACCAACCTGCATGGCACAGATATTGGTTTCCAAGCCTGTCACTGCCTGTTCACTTGGTTTCAGTCTTTCAACACCAGCTCTGTTACCTTAGAGGCAACTACTTTTCTTTCCTGGAAAAAGACTGACAAATGAAGTTTTGCATAACTCGCTGTATGGTATGTGATAGCATTGTCACCATCCTCCTAACTATGCATGGGCACACAACATACCTCATCAAAATGGTGGTGCCACCAGTTGAATGTGCAGATCTTTGCCAACATTTTCTTGCCAACCAATTCACTCCCCTGGATACATTAATGTGTGTTCTCATACCTATTATTCAGGTTGAATCTTTCAGTAGGTCTCGTCCAAAACCTCAGAGTTTCATTATTAGCTCTAAAACAACTTGGGAAAGGCCCAGCCAATTTGATGATTTATTCTGATGAATTCCGGGCTTACTCACCTTTATCAATGTCAAGAGTCAAAGAGTCATTTACAACACAAAAGGGGGCCATTCAGCCCATCAGGTCTATGCCAACCCTTCATGGAGCAATCCAGTCAGTCCCATTCCCCGACTATGATACTTAAGGGACAAAATATACCTCGCTTTCATGAACTGCTTTTGTTTACAAATATGATATTGCTAAGGTAATGTTGATAACAGATTCCACAAGCAAATGAGAAAGGATATTGGTTACAGGACAACTGATCGATGAAGGCTGCCTCAACCCGTCATGGTGTAATCAACATGCAACATTAAAAGAAAGGGGAAAAAAAGCTTTAGACCGACCTCTGAAGACTCTAGGAGACTGCAAAAATTCATATCATTAGTTACAGTTAACCCAGCTATGTTCAAACGTTGAGATACCTTCCATTTTCAGGAACTTAACCTGCTCTCTTTGAAGGCCTGCTTACTGCATATACAGGCAACCTATTCCGAAAGTCAACAAATTTATGCAAAAAGCAAGTACTGCTTGGCATCTAACCATGCTGATCCCAGCTGCACCCCACTAATGAACAGCTCCCAGGTAAAGCTACACCTTTACTAGCCACAATCTGTCTACACATGAATACAAATGGTTTGCTATCCAACTTGAGATCTGACCATGAAATGCACAAGATGCAGCCATACTTAACAGTTTTTGTGTGGTATTTTATCAAAAGCTTTTTAAAAATCAAAATACACAGGCGTGAGTTTTTAACTTGCTGCCAGGAAAAATTATTGCCTATTATAGAAATCCCCTGACTTTCATTTTTGTAATTCCTTGCCCCTATCTAACCACAGATAATTTAGTTTTCTTTTCTCATTAGAAACAAGAAATGAACCATAATGTGAAGTCCGCACGCAAACTTCATTTAGCTAACAGAGAGCTGGGTAAATGGATGACAATAGACCTCTTCAAACATGTAAGTATTCTTATATAGGCACAGCTCAAAATACTCAAAGGAATTTTTCTGAGCTGTCGTATAACTATGGAGATGGGTGGGACCGCATAAAATTAAAACATGTGCCCATTTGTAAAATTACGGGTAGAATCGTCCAGTCTCGTTGACAGCAGGCATCGTGGTGGGCATGGGGGAAAAATTCACCGTGAGGGGCAGAAATGGTTTTCACGCCTGCATGAAATCACAGCAGGATCACCCGATGGTATCCACCATGGGGGAATGTGAATCCTGCTGGAGGCCAGCATAAACACGGTTTGCGTCCCACTAATGGGATACAAAGTAAGGCCCAACCGGAATCGTCCTCCCACACCAGATTTACCATTATGCTGGCGGGAAAACACACTGGCCCAGAACATGTCTGGGCAAGCGTGACATACAGAAGTCGGGGTTCACCTTTAGGGCCTTGGTCAGATCATGGCCAGCCGAGGAGAAGAAGATGCTGTAGCCCCACAGCTACCGGACCTTGGAAGAACACCTGCATCGCATACTGGGTGGATCCTCATGCACATGGCTCCACCGCAAAGCAACTCTTGGAAGGTGGGAGGTCTCTGTTGATGCTTTGGGTCTGCTTCAGAACATCATGGTCTTGGCTTTGGGCTGCTATGGATGATTGACAGGGGGGCGTGCAAGGGAGGGGTCTGTGGGGCTAATGACCGCCTCCTGGAAAATGAACTGGGGGTGGGCATGGTAGAAGGGAATGGTGAGTGTAAGAGGATGCAGAGACAGCCAGCATGGCAGGAGGGTTAGAATGCATTGGTAATGGTAGAAGGGATGGCGAGGGTGGTTGGTGGGGGTACAGAGCTGTAGGTGTTAGTGGGAGAGGAAGGTGTACCGGCGGTGTGGGGGTTGGTGGGGGTGTTAGTGCTGTGAGGTTGAGAGGGCAGTGACAAAGATGTCAGGGTGGCTGAGGTTGGGTGGGGAGAGGCAAAGATGTCGGTCGAGGGGGTGAGGTTGGGAGGGGTGTTGATGGTGTTCAGGGGGAGGAGGGAGTACTGGGGCAGTGGAGAGGGTGTTACGGGGGACAATACTGTAAGTGGGGAGGTAGGTATAAAGGGGGAGGAAGGTGTAAGGGAAGGAGTTCAGAGAGGGGAAGGTGTCCAGGGGAAGAGGGAGTTCAGAGAGGGGAAAGTATACGGGGACAGGAGGGAGTAAGGGGGGAGGATGGAGTAAGTGGCGGGGGGGAAATGTCCAGATGAACTTGCAAGGGAAGGGTCTGTGCAGTCAGTGACTGCTTCCTGGGGAGCAAAATGAGGGTGAGCATGGTAGGAGGGAATGGTGAGTGTGAGAGGGACAGAGAGAGCTGGGAGGGTGGGAGGGTGAGGGTGTGTCAGGAGTGTCAGGGGTGGCAAGGGTGGTTGGTGGGGATAAGAAGGCAGACATGGACACTGGGGGTGGGAAGGAGGAAGTCAATGTGGATAGGGGTGGGGTTCTCCGGGAGATAGGGAACGTGCACGTTCACCTGGACATCCTGGAATGACAAGGATTTGGATTGGGAAGTGATGGTGGGGAGATAGAAAGTGGTGTTAAGGGTTCCACAGTGACAGGAGAAAGGACATGGGTGACTGGAGAAGGATAAAGGATGGGGCAGCTTACAAGAAACTTGACTACAGTCATGTTTTTCAAATCAAATGTGAGAGAAGCCTCATGTTGGATGGGCACAGATGCTGCATGGGAGTGTGATCAGTGGGTGGGTGGAGATGCAGCTCAGCTCAGATGGACAACTGAGAGAGCCCCAGCAGGCAGCACTGAAAATACTCAGGATAGTGAGGTGAGTCTGATTGACGAAGGCCCCGCGTGTGTGGGAGAATGGTTGCATGACACTCCAAAAGGCCCTGCCACACACACATTTCTCCCTCCAGAATCATTCATAGTCCAACTGCACGCAACTGAACTGCTTGTGGGTGGGGGAGATGCAGGAGGAGGACTCATGAAGCCTGTAAATGAAGCTGAAAGACAACATTACACGTTATTCAGTGAAAGTGAATATACTTTCAGATTATAAAGTGACAAAATGTGTTTACCCGTGCAACCACTTGTGGTTAGAAATTCTTAACTTTTCTAGGCTTAACACTTCTTCTAGGTGCTGCCCTGATAACTGCAACAGGGGTGGAGACAGCCTGTGCAATAGTTGGCCCTGTTGCCTCTGATGACTTCAGCGTGCACCTTCTGGACAGCAGAGGCCATGGGGCTCCTTTGGCTGTCCTCCTGTGGGCCAGCTGCTCCCTCTGCAATGACACAGGACAAGGTTGAGGGGGTCACAGGCAAAGGAGACTCGGAGGGAGTGGACAGCGTCTGAATCCTGAGTGAATGACCCGGGGGTGTTCAGTTGCAGCTCCTCCTCCATTCGGGTACCTGAGGGCCCCAGCCTAACTCTTTGAGGGGAAGGAGCACTTGGAGGGATGATCCATTTCCCTCTCGCATTGCCACTGCAGGAACTCACCCATGGCTACTACAATGGAGTGCAGGTCTGCATGCACCTCCGCATTCTGTTGGACCAGGGTCTCCATGGCATTCGGCATCCTTCTCATGGAGACCTCCCTATGCACAGATGTGGGCACCACATCATCAGCGAGCAGGCGAACACGCTCCTCTGACTCACGTGCCACTCTGTTGAGGGCTTCCACAGCTCTGTGTGATATTCCCTCCACCTTCTGTTGACTCTCCACAATGAGTTAGAGGGCTGAATCCAGAGGCTCTTCATCTGACACAGACCTCAGAAACCTCTTCCCCAGCAGCTTTCCGAGTACTGGGGAGCTCGACAGAACCTGCCTCCTCCTGCTGTGGACGCTTGTCCATGCAGTCACCACCAGATTGTGAACCCAAGCTGACTCTAGATCTAAGTCCCACCAAGGTGTATGTCGCTGCGCTGGTGGAGGGTGCGGGTGAGCACCGCAATGGGTCTTCAATGGTGCTGCCTTCAGGGTCCTTATCTTGGTGCTGGGGTCAGGGTCAAGGTTGCCTGAGGGCAACATGTCAGATGTGCCTAAGACAGAAAGTGGAGATTATTAGTGCTTGGCAGCCACATTCAACACAGAACAGTGGACTCAGAGTAGCACTGAGAGAGGGATCATGTGGTGCAGGATCCTCACGTGTGTGTTCACTGCCCATCTCACTGTCGTCGCTGAAACAGTCCATGTTCTCTCTGCCAGCTCCAAAGCATGGCTCTCGACCAGAGTGAGGACCTTGATGTCTGATACTCCACCCCCGGGTCTGGCACCTCTCCCGTTGATTGTGTGCGATCTTGTCCTGCATAAAGACAGATGGAGAAAGTGTGAACAAGGTGCATGTCAGGCCAAATGAGAAGGCTGCCAGGTGTGTGTGTGCTGAGTGGAGCTGTGGGCAGATGAGGAGGCTACCTATAGAGGAGCTGAGGCCAGGTGGAAATGTGAGGGTGTATGTGAGAGAGTGAGTAGTGATGTCGCTTGAACTGGCAGTGAGTGAGATGCCAGTTCAATGAATGGAATGTGTGATGGGCTTGTGAATGGGGGGTTTAGAGTGATGAGATGGTTAATTTACCCTGGCAGCATGGATGAGATCATTCATCCCTTTTTTGCATTGGATGTCTGACCTCTTGTGTGGCACTGACCACCTCTGCCACCATCTCTCAAGCTGGTGTGGTGAGATTGATGCAGCGAGCCTCCATGGCATCTAGAAAGCATCCCAGGGATCTGTCACTTGAATTGGGGCCTGCACTCTTCTTGGCTTTTGGGGCCACGTCTTCACCAGAGCAGTCCTGAGCTGCAAACATTGAGAGCTACAGCTTAAATATGGCGCCCAGTATGAGGAAGCGGCGAGGTAACAGACTGGCAGCAAAATCGGAGGCTGGCCACCAGCAATCTGGTGTGTTTCCCGTGAATGCATTATAAATGAGGGATAATAAATGCATTATAAACGTTGGGAAGGTGACGGTTCAACACGAAAACCCGCCATCGCGGCTTGTGGGTAAAACGCCTTTTTTTACGTCCACTACCATACTTTGTGCAAACCTGGGATGATTCCACCCTATGTTAAATCTTATTTACCTTTCACTGATGGCAAAAGGTAAATCCTACAGCCTGTTTAACCCATTAGACCTTGTGGAAGCTGTAAGTTGAATCCCACATGGCAGACTGATATCAGTCTTTGCTGCTTTGAGAATCACAATACATTGAGTACCATGAGTCACAGATCGTAGCACCTAATCGTACCCTGGGGTGTGGAGTAGGAGTAAATTTGATTCAGCAACAAATAGTGTTGATTTACACAAATTGGGCTGTATAGAGAATACCTAAACAAGAAGTTGAATAAAGCACACAAGAGTAAGGATGCCTTGCTGATTAAAGGATAAAATGTAAAACATGTAAATGTGTTATTTTGCAATGAGCAAGGAGGTCTCCTATGATGGCAGATATTCCGTTATTTGATGACTGCTGCTCCATTTTTCTAGAATCACATTGGAACTGTGCTGTGAACTTTTGGTACAAAGTCTTTTACGCAATACAGCTATTACACCTTAAATATGTGTTAATGTATTATAACCTGTGTATTACAATACTTACTAATTTCTAGAATTTGTCCGGGAGGAAACAGCAGAGTTAATCTTCATGATGTCACTCCCTGATAGCTACACCTCATACAGTACCACAATGTTATGTAGGGTTGCTACCCAGAATGGCCGGAAAGCTCCTGGAATGGGTACCAATCTCCCTGGATGGCTATCTGGTACAAGACAACATATTAGAAGAACCCAATGTACTTCAGGTGATGTTGAAAAATCAGAACCGATTTTAACTCGGCTCTCTTGCGGGAACAATTACTCCTGTAAACTTATCAGGCAGAATTTGAACCTCGGTGGGCAGGCACACGCCTGATCCGCTTGAGCGTGAAATGACATGCAATGTTGTTGGGCGAGCGTCCCCAGTTAAACACGCATTTGCGCATTAGTTCGGTTGGTGGGCGCATGCAGGAATTGGCAGCGCTCCCACCGACAATTAGAAGGCCTATTAAGGCCATTAAAGTATTAATTAACTTAAATTTTTCACTGCCCGTCCAACCATACAGTTGGCAGGCAGGCAAAAAGGCTAAGCAGCCTTTGCACTTCTTAGGAAACCTCACCCATGGGAGGGGTGAGATTTCCAACAACAAATAAAAATAAAATAAAAAAATTTACATTTCATTCATAACACATCCCTGCTCACGTGACAGTGGATATTATATTTAAAAATTCTGTATTTTTGTTTTTCAGAACTCTTCATCTCCCTGAGGGAGCTCTGTGCCTCGGGGAGCTTTTCCAGCACGCACCCACATACATTCACGAAGTTCCCTGCTCACCCCATTCACCCTCCTCCTCCCTTGCCCAGGCAGTGCTGAGCACTGCAGCCATGTGTCCAACACGCTCTACCCACTTTGACTAAAGAAGATGAGGGCCTAAAGTTGTAAGTCAAAAATTATTTTTATAGGGTGATCAGTATCAGGGGCAGGAATACCGGTTGGGTTGGCATCCAGGATAACCATTATTGTACTGCCCCTGTGCAAATAAGCAGCTGTGGAATGTTCCTCGCGAAAAGCAATCTGGGAGCTTTTGAAATATGATTTTAAGCAAATAAATGAATATGCTGTAAACTGCGCTGACGCGTGCTGTGCTCATAAACATTGTTGCCTGTTTTTTCCCGCGGAAATGGTTAAAGGTTAAGCTGTCATGTGCAGCTGTAAAGAAGAGTATATGAGTAACAGAATGGTGACCATTGAGCCCTGAGGTGTTGGTTTGCTTGGTAGGAGGCTCTGAGGCCTGCTCGGCAGCTGCCCCGGACCTGTGAGATGAGTGCAGTGTGAGCAGGTGGGTGGAGTCGGCACTTCTGTAGAAAGTAGGTGCAGGGTGTGAGGCCAATGTCGCAGGGATGTTCTCTCTCGCTCCGCCTGGGCTCAGCTTCCATTTGCTGCAACATAGTAACCGAGAGCTGCAAATGTTACAACGTCAGTTCAGGGGGAGAGAGGCCAGTGCCTCTGCCAGCTGAGACCTGTGGCGGCTGTTTGTCAGCGCCCAGTGTGTGGATGTGCTCAGGGGATCGTGCTTTTGGGGCTCCTGGGTGTGGTGTGGGATGGTGTGGTGGGGGGAGGGGTACAAGCGGAGAGACTGGGGTCTGAGCTGGGGAGGGCGGGGCGAGGATTCAGCAGTGGGTGCTTTAAAGAAACGCTGCCTGATTGTGGTTCCAGCAGGCGCTGGGTCCAGCTCTGCCACTGCCTGATTGTGGTTCCAGCGGGCTCCGGGTCTAGCTGTGCCACTGCCTGATTGTGATTCAAGCAGGCACCTGGTCCATCTGTGCCGCTGCCTCATTGTGGTTCCAGCAGACACTGGGTCCAGCTATGCCACTGCCTGATTGTGATTCAAGCAGGCACCGGGTCCAACTGTGCCGCTGCCTGATTGTGGTTCCAGCGGCCACCGGGTCCAGCTGTGCCGCTGCCTGATCATGGTTCCAGCAGGCGCTGGGTCCAGCTGTGCCACTGGTTGATTGTGGCTCCAGTGGGCACCAGGTCCAGCTGTGCCAATGCCTAATTGTGGTTCCAGCAGGCGCTGGATGCAGCTGTGCCACTGCTTGATTGTGGTTCCAGCGCCACCGGGTCCAGTTGTGCCACTGTCTGTTCAAGGTTTCAGCAGGTGCTGGGTCCAGCTGTGCCACAGCTTGATGGTCGTTGTAACGGGCACTTCATCTAGCTGAGCCAATGCCTGATTGTGGTTCCAGCGGGCACTGGGCCCACCTGTACCACTGCCTGATTTTGGTTGTAATGGGCACCGGGTCCAGCTGTGCCACTACCTGATTGTGGTTTCCAAAGGCCACCGGGTCCAGCTGTGCCGCTGCCTGATTGTGGTTCCAGTGGGCACTAGGTCCAGCTAGTCCACTGCCTGATCATGGTTCCAGTAGGCGGTGGGTCCAGCTAGGCCACAGCTTGATTGTGCTTCCAGCAGGCACCAGGTTCAGCTGTGCCACAGCCTGATTGTGATTGCAGCAGGCACCGGGTCCAGCTGTTCCACTACCTGATTGTGCTTCCAGCAGGTGCTGGATCCAGCTGTGACACTGCTTGATTTTGGTTCCAGCAGGCACCAGGTTCAGCTGTGCCACTGCCTGAGCGTGGTTCCGGCATGCTCTGGGTCCAGCTGTGCCACTGCTTGATTGTGGTTCCAGCAGCCACCAGGTCCAGCTATGCCCCTTCCTGATTGTGGTTTCAGAGGCCACTGGGTACAGTTGTGCCACTGCCTGATTGTGGTTCCAGTGGCCACCTGGACCACTTGTGCCACTGCCTGATTCATGTTCCAGTGGGCACCAGGTAGAGTTTTGCCAGTGTGTGCCTGTGGTTCCAGCGGGCACCAGGTCCAGCTTCCCACTGCCTGATCATGATTCAAGCAGGCACCGGGTCCAGCTGTGCCACTGCCTGAATGTGGTTCCAGCAGTTACCGGGCCCAGCTGTGCCACTGCCTGATTGTGGTTTGAGCAGGCACTGGTCCACCTGTACCACTGCCTGATTTTGGTTGCAGCGGGCACCAGGTCCAGCTGTGCCACTACCTGTTCGTGCTTCAAGCAGGCACCGGTTCAAGTTGTGCCGCTGCCTGATTGTGGTTCCAGCGGCCACTGGATTCAGCTGTGCCGCTGCCTGATTGTGGTTCCAGTGGGCACTAGGTCCAGCTGTGCCACTGCCTGATGGTGGTTCCAGCAGGTGCTGGGTCCAGCTGTGCCACTGCTTGATTGTGGTTCCAGCATCACCGGGTCCAGCTGGTCCACTGCCTGATTGTGATTCCAGCTGGCAGTGGGTCCAGCTGTGACACTGCCTGATTGTGATTGCAGCGGGCACCGGGTCGAGCTGTTCCACTACCTGATAATGGTTCAAGCAGCCACCGGGTCCAGCTGTGCCGCTGCCTGATTGTGGTTCCAGCGGGCACTGGGTCCACCTTTACCACTGCCTGATTTTAGTTGCAGCGGGCACCTGTTCCAGCTGTGCCGCTGCCTGATTGTGGTTCCAGCGGCCACTGGGTCCAGCTGTGCCTCTGCCTGATTGTGGTTCCAGCTGCCACTGGGTCCAGCTGTGCCGCTGCCTGATTGTGGTTCTAGTGGGCACTAGGTCAGGCTGTGCCACTGCTTGATCGTGATTCAAACAGGCACTTGGTCCATCTGTGCCGCTGCCTTATTGTGGTTCCAGCAGGCACTGGGTCCAGCTGTGCCACTGCCTGATCGTGATTCAAGCAGGCACTGGGTCCAACTGTGCCGCTGCCTGATTGTGGTTCCAGCGGCCACCGGGTCCAGCAGTGCCGCTGCCTGATCATGGTTCCAGCAGGCGCTGGGTCCAGCTGTGCCACTGCTTGATTGTGGTTTCAGAGGGCACTGGGGCCAGCTGTGCCACTGCCTGATTGTGGTTCCAGCAGCCACCTGGACCACTTGTGCCACTGCCTGATTCATGTTCCAGCGGGCGCCAGGTAGAGTTTTGCCAGTGTGTGTTTGTGGTTCCAGCGGGCACCAGGTCCAGCTTCCCGCTGCCTGATCATGATTCAAGCAGGCACCGGGTCCAGCTGTGCCACTGCCTGAATGTGGTTCCAGCAGTTACCGGGCCCAGCTCTGCCACTGCCTGATTGTGGTTTGAGCAGGCACTGGGTCCACCTGTAACACTGCCTGATTGTGGTTCCAGCTGCCACCGGGTCCAGCTGTGCTGCTGCCTGATTGTGGTTCTAGTGGGCACTAGGTCAGGCTGTGCCACTGCTTGATCGTGATTCAAACAGGCACTTGGTCCATCTGTGCCGCTGCCTCATTGTGGTTCCAGCAGGCACTGGGTCCAGCTGTGCCACTGCCTGATCGTGATTCAAGCAGGCACTGGGTCCAACTGTGCCGCTGCCTGATTGTGGTTCCAGCGGCCACCGGGTCCAGCAGTGCCGCTGCCTGATCATGGTTCCAGCAGGCGCTGGGTCCAGCTGTGCCACTGCTTGATTGTGGTTTCAGAGGGCACTGGGGCCAGCTGTGCCACTGCCTGATTGTGGTTCCAGCAGCCACCTGGACCACTTGTGCCACTGCCTGATTCATGTTCCAGCGGGCGCCAGGTAGAGTTTTGCCAGTGTGTGTCTGTGGTTCCAGCGGGCACCAGGTCCAGCTTCCCGCTGCCTGATCATGATTCAAGCAGGCACCGGGTCCAGCTGTGCCATTGCCTGAATGTGGTTCCAGCAGTTACCGGGCCCAGCTCTGCCACTACCTGATTGTGGTTTGAGCAGGCACTGGGTCCACCTGTAACACTGCCTGATTTTGGTTGCAGCAGGCACCGGGTCCAGCTGTGCCACTACCTGCTCGTGATTCAAGCAGGCACCGGTTCAAGCTGTGCTGCTGCCTGATTGTGGTTCCAGCAGCCACTGGGTCCAGCTGTGCCACTGCCTGATTGTGGTTCCAGTGGGCACTAGGTCCAGCTGTGCCACTGCCTGATCATGGTTCCAGCAGGCGCTGGGTCCAGCTGTGCCACTGCCTGATTGTGGTTCCAGCACCACCAGGTCCAGCTGTGCCACTGTCTGTTCAAGGTTTCAGCAGGTGCTGGGTCCAGCTGTGCCACAGCTTGATGGTGGTTGTAACGGGCACTTCATCTAGCTGAGCCAATGCCTGATTGTGGTTCCAGCGGGCACTGGGCCCACCTGTACCACTACCTGATTTTGGTTGCAGCGGGCACCGGGTCCAGCTGCGCCACTACCTGATCGTGGTTCAAGCAGGCACCGGGTCCAGCTGTGCCGCTGCCTGATTGTTGTTCCAGCGGCCACTGGGTCCAGCTATGTCACTGCCGGATTGTGGTTTCCAACGGCCATCGTGTCCAGCTGTGCCGCTGCCTGATTATGGTTCCAGTGGGCACTAGGTCCAGCTGGTCCACTGCCTGATCATGGTTCCAGCAGACGGTGGGTCCAGCTGTGCCACTGCTTGATTGTGATTCCACCAGGCACCAGGTTCAGCTGTGCCACAGCCTGATTGTGATTGCAGCGGGCACCGGGTCCAGCTGTACCACTACCTGATCGTGCTTCCAGCAGGTGCTGGATCCAGCTGTGCCATTGCTTGATTTTAGTTCCAGCAGGCACCAAGTTCAGCTGTGCCACTGCCTGAGCGTGGATCCAGCAGGGGCTGGGTCTAGCTGTGCCGCTGCTTGATTGTGGTTCCAGCAGGCACCAGGTCGAGCTATGCCGCTTCCTGATTGTGGTTTCAGAGGTCACTAGGTCCAGCTGTGCCACTGCCTGATTGTGGTTCCAGTGGCCACCTGGACCAGTTGTGCCACTGCCTGATTCATGTTCCAGTGGGCGCCAGGTAGAGTTTTGCCAGTGTGTGCCTGTGGTTCCAGTGGGCACCAAGTCCAGCTTCCCGGTGCCTGATCATTATTCAAGCAGGCACCTGTTCCAGCTGTGCCACTGCCTGAATGTTGTTCCAGCAGTTACTGGGCCCAGCTGTGCCACTGCCTGATTGTGGTTTGAGCAGGCACTGGGTCCACCTGTACCACTGCCTGATTTTGGTTGCAGCGGGCACCAGGTCCAGCTGTGCCACTACCTGTTCGTGCTTCAAGCAGGCACCGGTTCAAGTTGTGCCGCTGCCTGATTGTGGTTCCAGCGGCCACTGGGTCCAGCTGTGCCGCTGCCTGATTGTGATTCCAGTGGGCACTAGGTCCAGCTGTGCCACTGCCTGATGGTGGTTCCAGCAGGTGCTGGGTCCAGCTGTGCCACTGCTTGATTGTGGTTCCAGCGCCACCGGGTCCAGCTGGTCCATTGCCGATCGTGATTCCAGTTGGCGGTGGGTCCAGCTGTGCCACAGCTTGATTGTGATTCCAGCAGGCACCAGGTTCAGCTGTGCCACTGCCTGATTGTGATTGCAGCGGGCACCAGGTCGAGCTGTTCCACTACCTGATAATGGTTCAAGCAGCTACCGGGTCCAGCTGTGCCGCTGCCTGATTGTGTTTTCAGCGGGCACTGGGTCCACCTTTACCACTGCCTGATTTTAGTTGTAGCAAGCACCTGTTCCAGCTGTGCCGCTGCCTGATTGTGGTTCCAGCGGTCACTGGGTCCAGCTGTGCCACTGCCTGATTGTGGTTCCAGCTGCCACCGGGTCCAGCTGTGCCGCTGCCTGACTGTGGTTCTAGTGGGCACTAGGTCCAGCTGTGCCACTGCTTGATTGTGGTTCCAGCAGGCACCAGGTTCAGCTGTGCCACTGCCTGATTGTGGCTCCAATGGGCACCGGCTCCATCTGTGCCACTGCCTGATTGTAGTTCCAGCACCACCGGGTCCAGCTATGCCACTGCCTGATCGAGGTTTCAGCAGGTGCTGGGATCAGCTGTGCCACTGCTTGATTGTGGTTGTAATGGGCACTGCATCCAGCTGAGCCAATGCCTGACTGTGGTTCCAGCTGGACCCACCTGTACCACTGCCTGATTTTGGTTGTAGCGGGCACAGGGTCCAGCTGTGCCACTACCTGATCGTGGTTTAAGCAGGAACCGGGTCCAGCTGTGCCGCTGCCTGATTGTAGTTCCAGTTTGTGCAAGGCCCAGTTTTGCCACTGCTTGATCGTGGTTCCAGCAGGTGCTGGGTCCAGCTGTGCCAATGCTTAATTGTGGTTCCAGTGGGCACCAGGTCCAGCTATGCCACTGTCTGATTTTGGTATTAGCGGGTGCTAGGTCCAGCTGTGCCACTGCCTGATCATTCTTCCAGCAGGTGCTGGGTCCAGCTGTGCCACTGCTCGATTGTGGTTCCAGCAGGCACCAGGTTCAGCTGTGCCACTGCCTGAGCATTGTTCCAGCGGCCACCTGGACCAGTTGTGCCACTGCCTGATTGATGTTCCAGCGGGCGTCAGTTAGAGTTTAGCCAGTGCGTGCCTTTGGTCCCAGCGGGCACCAGGTCCAGCTTTCTGCTGCCTGATCGTCATTCAAGCAGGCACCGGGTCCAGCTGTGCCACTGCCTGAATGTGGTTCCAGCAGTTTCTGGGCCCAGCAGTGCCACTGCCTGATCGTGTTTCAAGCAGGCACCAGGTCCTGCTGTGCCGCTGCCTGATTGTGGTTCCAGCAGCCACTTGGTCCAGCTGTGCCACTGCCTGATGGTGGTTCCAGCAGGTGCTGGGTCCAGCTCTGCCACTGCTTGATTCTGGTTCCAGCAGGCACCATGTTCAGCTGTGACGCTGCCTGATTGTGGCTCCAACGGGCACCGGGTCCAGCTGTGCCACTGCCTGATTGTTGTTCCAGCACCACCGATCCAGCTGTGCCACTGTCTGATTGAGGTTTCAGCAGGTGCTGGATCCAGCCGTGCCACTGCTTGATTGTGGTTGTAACGGCCACTGCATCCAGCTGAGCCAATGCCTGATTGTGGTTCCAGCGGGCTCTAGGCCCACCTGTACCACTGCCTGATTTTGGTTGTAGTGGGCACTAGGTCCAGCTGGTCCACTGCCTGATCGTGATTCCAGTAGGCACCAGGTGCAGCTGTGCCACTGCCTGTTTGTGACTGCAGCGGGCACCAGGTCCAGCTGTTCCACAACCTGATCAAGGTTCAAGCAGGCACCGGGTCCAGCTGTGCCGCTGCCTGATTGTGGTTCCAGTGGGTGCAAGGTCCAGTTTTGCCACTGCCTGATCGTGGTTCCAACATGCATTGGGTCCAGCTATGCCACTTTCTGAACGTGGTTCCAGCAGGTGTTGGGTCTAGCCATGCCACTGCTTGATTGTGGTTCCAGTGGGCACCAGGTCCAGCTGTGCCGCTGCCTGATTGTGGTTCCAGTGGGCACTAGGTCCAGCAGGTCCACTGCCTGATCGTTGTTCCAGCTGGCGGTGGGTCCAGCTGTGCCACTGCTTGATTGTGATTCCAGCAGGCACCTGGTTCAGCTGTGCCACTGCCTGATTGTGATTGCAGCAGGCACTGGGTCCAGCTGTTCCACTACCTGATCGTGCTTCCAGCAGGT
Source organism: Carcharodon carcharias (assembly GCF_017639515.1). Lineage (NCBI taxonomy): Eukaryota > Metazoa > Chordata > Chondrichthyes > Lamniformes > Lamnidae > Carcharodon > Carcharodon carcharias. The sequence goes on from NC_054469.1 coordinate 168,499,336, forward strand.
GCAGGGTCCAGCTGTGCCACTGCTTGATTGTGGTTCCAGCAGGCACCAGGTTCAGCTGTGCCACTGCCTGAGCGTGGTTCTGGCAGGCGCTGGGTCCAGCTGTGCCATTGCCTGATTGTGGTTCCAGCGGCCACCTGGACCAGATGTGCCACTGCCTGATTCATGTTTCAGCGGGCGCCAGGTAGAGTTTTGCCAGTGTGTGCCTGTGGTTCCAGCGGGCACCAGGTCCAGCTTCCCGCTGCCTGATCATTATTCAAGCAGACACCGGGTCCAGCTGTGCCACTGCCTGATCGTGGATCCTGCAGAGGCTAGGTCTAGCTGTGCCGCTGCTTGATTTTGGTTCCAGCGGCCACCAGGTCCAGCTATGCCGCTTCCTGATTGTGGTTTCAGAGGCACTGGGTCCAGCTGTACCACTGCCTGATTGTGGTTCCAGCGCACTGGGTCCAGCTGTGCCACTGTCTGATTGAGGTTTCAGCAGGTGCTGGGTCCAGCTGTACCACTGCATGATTGTGGTTTTAACGGGCACTGCAACCAGCTGAGCCAATGCCTGATTGTGGATCCAGCGGGCTCTAGGCCCACCTGTACCACTGCCTGATTATGGTTGTAGCGGGCACTAGGTCCAGCTGGTCCACTGCCTGATCGTGGTCCCAGCAGGCGGTGGGTCCAGCTGTGACACTGCTTGATTGTGGTTGTAACGGGCACTGCATGCAGCTGAGCCAATGCCTGATTGTGGTTCCAGCTGGGCCCACCTGTACCACTGCCTGATTTTGGTTGTAGCGGGCACCGGGTCCAGCTGTGCCACTACCTGATCGTGGTTCAAGCAGGAGCCGGGTCCAGTTGTGCCGCTGCCTAATTGTGGTTCCAGTGGGTGCAAGGTCCAGTTTTGCTACTGCCTGATCATGGTTCCAACATGCATTGGGACCAGCTGTGCCACTGTCTGAACGTGGTTCCAGCAGGTGCTGGATCCAGCCGTGCCACTGCTTGATTGTGGTTCCAGTGGGCACCAGGTCCAGCTGTGCCGCTGCCTGATTGTGGTTCCAGTGGGCACTAGGTCCAGCAGGTCCACTGCCTGATTGTGGTTCCAGCAGGCACCTGGTCCAGCTGTTCCACTAGCTGATCGTGCTTCCAGCAAGTGCTGGGTCCAGCTGTGCCACTGCTTGATTGTGGTTCCAGCCGGCACTAGGTCCAGCTGTGCCACTGCCTGATCATGGATCCTGCAGATGCTAAGTCTAGCTGTGACGCTGCTTGATTGTGGTTCCAGTGGCCACCGTGTCCAGCTATGCCGCTTCCTGATTGTTGTTTCAGAGGGCACTGGGTCCAGCTGTGCCACTGCCTGATCGTGGTTCCAGCAGGCACTGGGTCCAGCTGTGCCACTGCTTGATTCTTGTTCCAGCAGGCACCCTGTTCAGCTGTGACGCTGCCTGATTGTGGCTCCAACGGGCACCGGGTCCAGCTGTGCCACTGCCTGATTGTGGTTCCAGCGCACTGGGTCCAGCTGTGCCACTGTCTGATTGAGGTTTCAGCAGGTGCTGGGTCCAGCTGTCCCACTGCTTGATTGTGGTTGTAACGGGCACTGCATCCAGCTGAGCCAATGCTTGATTGTGGTTCCAGCAGGCTCTAGGTCCACCTGTACCACTGCCTGATTTTGGTTGTAGCAGGCATTAGGTCCAGCTGGTCCACTGCCTGATCGTGGTTCCAGCAGGCGGTGGTTCCAGCTGTGGCACTGCTTGATTGTGATTCCAGCAGGCACCAGGTTCAGCTGTGCCACTGCCTGAGCGTGGTTCCGGCAGGCGCTGGGTCCAGCTGTGCCACTGCCTGATCGTGGATCCAGCAGGGGCTGGGTCTAGCTGTGCCACTGCCTGATTGTGGTTCCAGCAAGCACTGGGTCTAGCTGTGCCGCTGCTTGATTGTGGTTCCAGCAGCCACCGGGTCGAGCTATGCCTCTTCCTGATTGTGGTTTCAGAGGCCACTAGTTCCAGCTGTGCCACTGCCTGATTGTGGTTCCAGCGGCCACCTGGACTAGTTTTGCCACTGCCTGATTCAGGTTCCAGTGGGCACCAGATAGAATTTTGCCAGTGTGTGCCTGTGGTTCCAGTGGTCACCAGGTCCAGCTTCCCGCTGCCTGATCATGATTCAAGCAGGCACTGGGTCCAGCTGTGCCACTGCCTGAATGTGTTTCCAGCAGTTACCGGGCCCAGCTGTGCCACTGCCTGATTGTGGTTTGAGCAGACACTGGGTCCACCTGTACTGCCTGATTTTGGTTGTAGCGGGCACCGGGTCCAGCTGTGCTAGTACCTGATCGTGGTTTAAGCAGGCACCGGGTCCAGCTGGTCCACTGCCTGATCATGGTTCCAGCAGGTGGTGGGTCCAACTGTGCCACTGCTTGATTGTGATTCCAGCAGGCACCAGGTTCAACTGTGCCACTGCCTGATTGTGATTGCAGCGGGCACCGGGTCGAGCTGTTCCACTACCTGATCATGGTTCAAGCAGGCACCGGGTCCAGCTGTGCCGCTGCCTGATTGTGGTTCCAGTGGGTGCAAGGTCCAGTTTTGCCACTGCCTGAACGTGGTTCCAACAGGTGCTGGGTCCAGCTATGCCACTGTCTGATCATGGTTCCAGCAGATGCTGGGTCCAGCCATGCCACTGCTGGATTGTGGTTCCAGAGGGCACCAGGTCCAGCTGTGCCGCTACCTGATTGTGGTTCCAGTGGGCACTAGGTCCAGCTTGTCCACGGCCTGATTGTTGTTCCAGCTGGTGGTGGGTCCAGCTGTGCCACTGCTTGATTGTGATTCCAGCAGGCACCAGGTTCAGCTTTGCCACTGCCTGATTGTGATTGCAGAGGGCACCAGGTCCAACTATTCCACTACCTGATCGTGCTTCCAGCAGGTGCTGGGTCCAGCTGTGCCACTGCTTGATTGTGGTTCCAGCAGGCCCCAGGTTCAGCTGTGCCACTGCCTGAGCGTGGTTCCGGCAGGCGCTGGGTCCAGCTGTGCCACTGCCTGATTGTGGATCCTGCAGATGCTAGGTCCAGCTGTGCCGCTGCTTGATTTTGGTACCAGTGGCCACAGGGTCCAGCTATGCCGCTTCCTGATTGTGGTTTCAGAGGGCACTGGATCCAGCTGGGCCACTGCCTGATTGTGGTTCCAGCGGCCACCCGGACCAGTTGTGCCACTGCTTGATTCATGTTCCAGTGGGCGCCAGGTAGAGTTTTGCCAGTGTGTGCCTGTGGTTCCAGCGGGCACCAGGTCCAGCTTCCCGCTGCCTGATCATGATTCAAGCAAGCACCGGCTCCAGCTGTGCCACTGCCTGAATGTGGTTCCAGCAGTTCACGGGCCCAGCTCTGCCACTGCCTGATTGTGGTTTGAGCAGGCACTGGGTCCAGCTGTGCCGCTGCCTGATTGTGGTTCCAGCGGCCACTGTGTCCAGCTGTGCCGCTGCCTGATTGTGATTCCACTGGGCACTAGGTCCAGCTGTGCCACTGCCTGATGGTGGTTCCAGCAGGTGCTGGGTCCAGCTGTGCAACTGCTTGATTCTGGTTCCAGCAGGCACCAGGTTCAGCTGTGCCGCTGTCTGATTGTGGCTTCAACGGGCATTAGGTCCAGCTGTGCCACGGCTTGATTGTGGTTGTAACAGGCACTGCATCCAGCTGAGCCAATGCCTTATAGTGGTTCCAGCGGGCACTTGGCCCACCTGTACCACTGTCTGATTTTGGTTTTAGTGGGCATGGGGTCCAGCCGTGCCAGTGCCTGATCATGGTTCAAGCAGGCACCTGGTCCAGCTGTGCTGCTGCTTGATTGTCGTTCCAGCGGCCACTGGGTCCAGCTGTGCCACTGCCTGATTGTGGTTGCAGAGGCCACCGGGCCCAGCTGTGCCGCTGCCTGATTGTGGTTCCAGTGGGCATTAGGTCCAGCTGGTCCACTGCCTGATTGTGGTTCCATCAGGCTCTGGGTCCAGCTGTGCCACTGCTTGATTGTGATTCCAGCAGGCACCAGGTTCAGCTGTGCCGCTGCCTAATTGTGGCTAAAGCGGGCAATGGGCGCAGCTGTGCCCCTGCTTGATTGTGATTCCCGCATGTACTGGCTCCAGCTGTACCACTGCCTGATCATGGTTTCAGCAGGCGCTGGGTCCAGCTGTGCCACTGCTTGATTGTGGTTGCAACGGGCACCGGATCCAGCTGTGCCACTGCCTGATTGTGGTTCCAGAGGGTGTGTCCAGCTGTGCCACTTCCTGATCGTGGTTTCTGCGGGAGCTGGGAGCAGCGTTGCCACTGCCTGATCGTGGTTCCAGCAGACGCTGTGTCTAGCTGTGCCATTGCCTGATCATGGTTCTAGCATGTACTGAGTCCAACTGCGCCTCTGCCTGATTGTGGTTGCAATGGGTCCCAGGTCCAGCTGTGCCACTGCCTGATTGTGGTTCCAGAGGGCGTTGTGTCCAGCTGTGCCACTGCCTGATCGTGATTTCAGCAGGCGCTGGGTCCAGCGTTGCCACTGCCTGATCATTGTTCCAGCAGGCGCTGTGTCTAGCTGTGCCACTGCCTGATCATGGTTCTAGCAGGCACTGAGTCCAGCTGTGCCGCTGACTGATTGTGGTTCCAGCGGCCACTGGGCTCAACTGTGCCACTGCTTGATTGTGGTTCCAGCGGGCACTGGGTCCAGCTGTGCCTCTGCTTGATTGTGGTTCCAGTGGGCGCCGGGTCCAGTTTTGCAACTTGCTGATCGTGGTTCCAGCTGGCGCCCAGTCCAGCTGTGCCAATGCCTGAATATGGTTCCAGCAGTTACCGGGTCCAGCTGTGCCACTGCCTGATTGTGGTTCCAGCAGGCACCAGGTCCATCTGTACCACTGCCTGATTATGAATGCAGCGGGCACCGGTTCCAGCTGTTCCACTATCTGATCATGGTTCAAGCAGGCACTGGGTCCAGCTGTGCCACTGCCTGATTGTGGTTCCAGTGGGTACAAGGTCCAGTTTTGCCACTGCCTGATCATGGTTCCAGCAGGCGCTGGGTCCAGCTGTGCCAATGTCTGATTGTGGTTCCAGCAGGCACCAGGTCCAGCTGTGCCACTCCCTGAACATGTTTCAAGCTGGCGCAGGGTCCAGCTGTGCCACTGCTTGATTTTGGTTCCAATGGGCACCAGGTCCAGCTGTGCCACTGCCTGATCATGGTTCAAGCAGGCACTGGGTCCAGCTGTTCCGCTGCCTGGTCGTGGTACAGCTAGTGCTGGGTCCAGCTGTGCCACTGCTTGATTGTGGTTCCAGCAGGCACGAGGTTCATCTGTGCTGCTGCCTTATATTGGTTGCAATGGGCACTGGATCCAGCTGTGCCACTGCCTGATCTTGGATCTGCGGGCACCGGGTCCTGCTGTGCCACTGCCTGATCGTGGTTTTTGCAGGCGCTGGGTCCAGCTGTGCCACTGCTTGATTGTGGTTGCAACAGGCACTGGACCCAGCTGTGCCACTGCCTGAACGTGGTTCCAGCAGGCGCTGTGTCTAGCTGTGCCACTGCCTGATCATGGTTCTAGAAGGCGGCAAGTCCAGCTGTGCCACTGCCTGATTGTGGTTCCAGCGGGCACTGGGTCCAGCTGTGCCGCTGCTTGATCGTGGTTCCAGCAGGTGCTGAGTCCAGCTGTGCCATTGCCTGATTGTGGTTCCAGCAGGTGCTGGATGCAGCTGTGCTGCTACCTGATTGTGGCTCCAGCGGGCGCCGGGTCCAGTTTTGCCACTTCCTGATCGTGGTTCCAGTGGGCGCCCGGTCCAGTTGTGCCACTGCCTGAATGTGGTTCCAGCAGTTTCCGGGTCCAGCTGTGCCACTGCCTGATTGTGGTTCCAGCGGGCACTGGGTCCACCTGTACCACTGCCTGATTGTGATTGCAGCGGGCACCAGGTCCAGCTGTTCCACTACCTGATCATGGTTCAAGCAGGCACTGGGTCTAGCTGTGCCAATGTCTGATTGTGGTTGCAGCGGGTGCTGGGTCCAGCTGTGCCACTGCTTGATTGTGGTTCCAGTGGGTGCCGGGTCCAGCTGTGCCCCTGCCTGATTATGATTCCAGAAGGTGATCTGTCCAGCTGTGCCACTGCCTGATCGTGGTTTCCGCAGGCATTGGGTCCAGTGGTGCCACTGCCTGATCGTCGTTCCAGCAGGCACTGTGTCTAGCTGTGCCATGCCTGATCATGGTTCTAGCAGGCACCGAGTCCTGGTGCGCCACTGCTTGATTGTGGTTCCAGTGGGCACCAGGTCCAGCTGTGCCACTGCCTGATCATGATTCAAGCAGGCACCAGGTCCAGCTGTGCCGCAGCATGATTGTGATTGCAGCGGCCACTGGGTCCAGCTGTGCCACTGCCTGATTATTCTTCCAGCAGGTTCTGGGTCCAACTGTGCCGCTGCTTGATTGTGGTTCCAGCAGGCACCAGGTTCAGCTGTGGCACTGCCTGAGCGTGGTTCCAGCAGGTGCTGGGTCAAGCTGCGCCACTCCCTGATTGTGGTTCCAATGGTCACTGGATCCAACTGTGCCACAGCTTGATTGTGGTTCCAGCGGGCACCAGATCGAGCTGTGGCGCTGCCTGATTGTGGTTCCAACACTGTGCCACTGCTTGATTGTGGTTCCAGCGGGCACCAGGTCGAGCTGTGGCGCTGCCTGATTGTGGTTCCAACAGGCACCGGGTCCAGCTCTGCCACTGCCTGATTGTGTTTCCAGCGGGAACTGGGTCCAGCTGTGAAGCTGCCTAATTGTGGTTCCAGCGGCCACTGGGTCCAGCTGTGCCGCTGCCTGGTTGTGGTTCCTGCAGGTGTTGGATCCAGCTGTGCTGCAGCCTGATTGTGGTTCCAATGGCCACTGGATCCAACTGTGCCACTGCTTGATTGTGGTTCCAGCGGGCACCAGGTCGAGCTGTGGCGCTGCCTGATTGTGGTTCCAACAGGCACCGGGTCCAGCTCTGCCACTGCCTGATTGTGTTTCCAGCGGGAACTGGGTCCAGCTGTGAAGCTGCCTAATTGTGGTTCCAGCGGCCACTGGGTCCAGCTGTGCCGCTGCCTGGTTGTGGTTCCTGCAGGTGTTGGGTCCAGCTGTGCTGCCACCTGATTGAGGTTCCAGTGGGTGTTCTGTCCAGCTGTGCCACTACCTGATCGTGGTTTCCGCAGGCATTGAGTCCTGTGGAGCCACTGCCTGATCGTCGTTCCAGCAGGCACTGTGTCTAGCTGTGCCATGCCTGATCATGGTTCTAGCAGCCACCGAGTCCAGGTGCACCGCTGCGTGATTGTGGTTCCAACGGGCACCAGGTCCAGCTGTGCCACTGCCTGATAATGATTCAAGCAGGCACCGGGTCCAGCTGTGCTGCAGCCTGATTGTGATTGCAGCAGCCACTGGGTCCAGCTGTGCCACTGCCTGATTGTGCTCCCAGCTGGTGCTGGGTCCAACTGTGCCACTGCTTGATTGTGGTTCCAGCAGGCACCAGGTTCAGCTGTGGCACTGCCTGAGCGTGGTTCCAGCAGGTGCTGAGTCCAGCTGTGCCACTGCCTGTTTGTGGTTCCTTCAGTTACCGGGTACAGCTGTGCTACTGCCTGATGGTGGTTCCAGCGGGCAACGGGTCCAGCTGTGCCACTGCCTGATTGTTGTTACAGCAGGCACTGTGTCCAGCTGTGCCCATGCCTGATTATGGTTCCAGCAGCCATTGGGTCCAGCTGTGCCACTGCCTGATTGTGGTTCCTGCAGGTGTTGGGTCCAGCTGTGCCACTGCCCTATTGTGGTTCCGGCAGGCATTGTTTCCACCTGTGCCACTACCTGATCGTGGTTCCAACAGGCACCTGGTCCAGTTGTGCCACTGCATGAATGTGGTTCCAGAAGTTATCGGGTCCAGTTGTGCCACTGCTTGATTGTGGTTCCAGCAGGCACCAGGTTCAGCTGTGCCACTGCCTGAGCATGGTTCCAGCAGGTGCTGTGTCCAGCTGTGCCACTGCCTGATCGTGGTTCCAGCAGTTACCGGGTCCAGCTGCGCCACTGCCTGAATGTGGTTCCAGCAGTTACCGGGTCCAGCTGTGCCACTGCCTTGTTGTGGTTTCAGTGGGCACTTTTTCCACCTGTACCACGGCCTGATTTTGATTGCAGCGGGCACCAGGTCCAGCTGTTCCACTACCTGATCATGGTTCAAGCAGGTACCGGGCGCAGCTGTGCCGCTGCCTGACTGTGGTTCCAGAGGGTGTTCTGTCCAGCTGTGCCACTGATTGATTCTTGTTCCAGCAGGCACTGGGTCCTGCTGTGCCTCTGCCTGATCATGGTTCTAGGAGGCGCCGAGTCCAGGTGCGACGATGCCTGATTGTGGTTCCATTGGGCACCAGTTCGAGCTGTGCCACTGCCTGATTGTGGTTCAAGTGGCCACTGGGTCCAGCTGTGCCATTGCCTGATTGTAATTTAAGCAGGCACTGGGTCTAGCTGTGCCACTGCTTGATTGTGATTGCAGCAGGCACCGGGTCCAGCTGTTCCACTACATGATCATGTTTCGAGCAGGCACCAGGTTCAGCTGTGCTGCTGCCTGATTGTGGCTCCAATGGGCACCAGGTCCAGCTGTGCCACTGCCTGATTGTTGTTCCAGATGGCATCTTGTCCAGCTGTGCCACTGCCTGATTGTGGTTTTTGCAGGCGCTGGGTCCAGCTGTGCTGCTGCCAGATTGTGGTTCCAGTGGCCACTGGGCTCAGCTGTGCCACTGCTTGATTCTTGTTCCAGCAGGCACTGGGTCCAGCTGTGCCTCTGCCTGATTGTGGTTCCAGCAGGTGCTGGATCCAGCTGTGCTGCTACCTGATTGTGGTTCCAGCGGGTGCCGGGTCCAGTTTTGCCACTTCCTGATCGTGGTTCCAGCTTGCAACCGGTCCAGCTGTGCCACTGCCTGATTGTGGTTCCAGCAGGCACTGTGTCCAACTGTACCACTGCCTGATTGTGATTGCAGCGGGCACCAGATCCAGCTCTTCCACTACCTGATCATCGTTCAAGCAGGCACGGTGTCCAGCTGTGCCGCTGCATGATTGTGGTTCCAGCGGCCACTGGTTCCAGCTGTGCCACTGCCTGATTGTGGTTCCAGTGGGCACTCGTCCCAGCTGTGCCACTGCTTGATTGTGTTTCCAGCAGGCGCCGCATCCAGCTGTGCCCCTGCCTGTTTGTGGTTCCAGACGGTGTTCTGTCTAGCTGTGCCAATGCCTGATCGTCGTTCCAGCAGGCACTATGTCTAGCTGTGCTATGCCTGATCATGGTTCTAGGAGGCACCGAGTCCAGGTGCGATGCTGCCTGATTGTGGTTCCAGTGGGCATCAGGTCGAGCTGTGCCACTGCCTGATTGTGGTTCAAGCGGGCAGTGGGTCCAGCTGTGCCATTGCCTGATCGTGATTTAAGCAGGCACTGTGTCCAGCTGTGCCACTGCCTGATTGTGGTTTTTGCAGGCACTGGGTCCTGCTGTGCTGCTGCCTGATTGCGATTCCAGTGGTCACTGGGCTCAGCTGTGCCACTGCTTGATTCTTGTTCCAGCAGGCACTGTGTCCAGCTGTGCCTCTGCCTGACTGTGGTTCTAGCAGGTGCTGGATCCAGCTGTGCTGCTACCTGATTGTGGTTCCAGCGGGCGCCGGGTCCAGTTTTGCCACTTCCTGATCATGGTTCCAGCTCGCACCCGGTCCAGTTGTGCCACTGCCTGAATGTGGTTCCAGCAGTTACCGGGCCCAGCTGTGCCACTGCTTGATTGTGGTTCCAGCGGGTGCCGGGTCCAGTTTTGCCACTTCCTGATCGTGGTTCCAGCTCGCACCCGGTCCAGTTGTGCCACTGCCTGAATGTGGTTCCAGCAGTTACCGGGACCAGCTGTGCCACTGCCTGATTGTGGTTCCAGTGGGCACTGTGTCCAACTGTACCACTGCCTGATTGTGATTGAGCGGGCACCAGGTTTAGCTCTTCCACTACCTGATCATCTTTCAAGCAGGCACGTTGTCCAGCTGTGCCGCTACCTGATTGTGGTTCCAGCAGCCACTGGTTCCAGCTGTGCCACTGCCTGATTGTGGTTCCAACGGGCACTCGTCCCAGCTGTGCCACTGCTTGATTATGGTTCCAGCGTGTGCCGGGTCCAGCTGTGCCACTGCCTGTTTGTGGTTCCAGACGTGTTCTGTCCAGCTGTGCCAATGCCTGATCATGGTTTCAGTAGGCACGGGTCCAGTGGTGCCACTGCCTGATCGTCGTTCCAGCAGGCGCTGTGTCTAGCTGTGCCATGCCTGATCATAGTTGTAGCAGGCAGCGAGTCTAGGTGCGCCGCTGCCTGATTGTGGTTCCAGCGGGCACCAGGTCCAGCTGTGCCGCTGCCTGATTGTGGTTCCAGCGGGAGCTGGGTCCAGCTGTGCCGCTGCCTGATTGTGGTTCCAGTGGGTGCAAGGTCCAGTTTAGCCAGTGCCTGATCATGGTTCCAACAGGTGTTGGGTCCAGCTGTGCCACTGTCTGATTGTGCTTCCAGCGGCCACTGGGTCCAGCTGTGCTGCTGCCTGATTGTGGTTCCAGTGGGCACTATGTCCAGCTGTGCCACTGCATGATCGTGCATCCAGCAGGTGCTGGGCCCAGCTGTGCCACTGCTTGATTGTGGCTCCAGCAGGCACCAGGTTCAGATGTGCCACTGCCTGAGCATGCTTGCAGCAGGCGCTGGGTCTGGATGTGCCACTGCCTGATCGTGTTTCCAGCTGTTACCGGGTCCAGCTGCGCCACTGCCTGAATGTGGTTCCAGCAGTTACCAGGTCCAGCTGTGCCACTGCCTGATTGTGGTTGCAGCGGGCACCGGGTCCAGCTGTTCCACTACATGATCATGGTTCGAGCAGGCACCAGGTTCAGCTGTGCCGCTGCCTGTTTGTGGCTCCAAAGGGCACCATGTCCAGCTGTGCCACTGCCTGATCATGGTTTTTGCTGGCACTGGGTGCAGCTGTGCTGCTGCCTGATTACGGTTCCAGCGGCCACTGAGCTCAGCTGTGCCACTGCTTGATTCTTGTTCTAGCAGGCACTGGGTCCATATGTGCCACTGCCTGATTGTAGTTCCAGCAGGTGCTGGATCCAGCTGTGCTGCTACCTGATTGTGGTTCCAGCGGGTGCCCGGTCCAGTTTTGCCACTTCCTGATCATGGTTCCAGCTCGCACCCGGTCCAGTTGTGCCACTGCCTGAATGTGGTTCCAGCAGTTACCGGGCCCAGCTGTGCCCCTGCCTGTTTGTGGTTCCAGACGGTGTTCTGTCCAGCTGTGCCACTGCCTGCTTGTTGTTCCAGCGGGCACTGTGTCCAGCTGTGCCACTGCCTGATCATGGTTTTTGCTGGCGCTGGGTGCAGCTTTGCTGCTGCCTGATTACGGTTCCAGCGGCCACTGGGCTCAGCTGTGCCACTGCTTGATTATTGTTCCAGCAGGCACTGGGTCCAGCTATGCCTCTGCCTGATTGTGGTTCCAGCAGGTGCTGGATCCAGCTGTGCTGCTACCTGATTGAGGTTCCAGCGGGTGCCGGGTCCAGTTTTGTCACTTCCTGATTGTGGTTCCAGCTCGCACCCGGACCAGTTGTGCCACTGCCTGAATGTGGTTCCAGCAGTTGCCGGGCCCAGCTGTGCCCTGCTTGATTGTGGTTCCAGCGGGCACTGTGTTCAACTTACCACTGCCTGATTGTGATTGCAGCGGGCACCAGGTCAAGCTCTTCCACTACCTGATCATTGTTCAAGCAGGCATGGCGTCCAGCTGTGCCACTGCCTGATTGTGGTTCCAGCGGCCACTGGTTCCAGCTGTGCCATGGCCTGATTGTGGTTCCAGCGGGTGCTGGGTCCAGCTGTGCCACTGCTTGATTGTGTTTCCAGCGGGCGCCAGGTCCAGCTGTGCCCCTGCCTGATTGTGGTTCCAGAGCATGTTCTGTCCAGCTGTGCCACTGCCTGATTGTGGTTTCAGCAGGCATTGGGTCCAGTGGTGCCACTGCCTGATCGTCATTCCAGCAGGCGCTGTGTCTAGCTGTGCCATGCCTGATCATGGTTCTAGCAGACAGCGAGTCTAGGTGCGCCGCTGTCTGATTGTGGTTCCAGCGGGCACCAGGTCCAGCTGTGCCACTGCCTGATTCTGATTCAAGCGGGCACTGGGTCCAGCTGTGCCATTGCCTGATCATGATTTAAGCAGGCACTGGGTCCAGCTGTGCCACTGCTTGATTGTGATTGCAGCGGGCACCGGGTCCAGCTGTTCCACTACCTGATCATGGTTCGAGCAGGCACCAGGTTCAGCTGTGCCGCTGCCTGATTGTGGCTCCAATGGGCACCAGGTCCTGCTCTTCCACTACCTGATCATTGTTCAAGCAGGCACGGCGTCCAGCTGTGCCACTGCCTGATTGTGGTTCCAGCGCGCACTCGTCCCAGCTGTGCCACTGCTTGATTGTGGTTCCAGCGGGCACCGGGTCCAGCTGTGCCCCTGCCTGTTTGTGGTTCCAGATGGTGTTCTGTCCAGCTGTTCCAATGCGTGATCATGGTTTCAGTAGGCATTGGGTCCAGTGGTGCCACTGCCTGATCGTCGTTCCAGCAGGCGCTGTGTCTAGCTGTGCCATGCCTGATCATGGTTCTAGCAGGCACTGCATCCAGCTGTGCCACTTCCTGATCATGGTTCCAGCAGGCACCTGGTCCAGTTGTGCCACTGCATGAATGTGGTTCCAGAAGTTACCGGGTCCAGCTGTGCTGCAGCCTGATTGTGGTTCGAGCGGGAACTGGGACCAGCTATGCTGTTGCCTGATTGTGGTTCAATCGGCCACCAGGTCCAGCTGTGCCGCTGCCTGATTGTTGTTCCAGCGTCCACTGGGTCCAGCTGTGCTGCTGCCTGATTGTGGTTCCAGGAGGTGCTCGGTCCTGCTGTGCCGCAGCCTGATTGTGGTTCCAGGAGGTGCAAGATCCAGTCATGCAGCTGCCTTATTGTGGCTCCAGCGGGCGCCGGGAGCAGTTTTGTGACTGCCAGACCGTGATTCCAGTGGGCCCAGGGTCCAGCTGTGCCAAGGACTGAATATGGTTCCAGCAGGCACTGCATCCAGCTGTGCCACTTCCTGATCATGGTTCCAGCAGGCACCTGGTCCAGTTGTGCCACTGCATGAATGTGGTTCCAGAAGTTACCGGGTACAGTTGTGCCACTGCTTGAATGTGTTTCCAATGGGCACTGGGTCCAGCTGTGCCACTGCCTGATTGTGTTTCCAGCGGGCACCGGGACCAGCTGTGCCACTGCCTGATAATGGTTTTTACGGGTGCTGTGTCCAGCTGTGCCACTGCTTGATTGTGGTTCCAGCAGGCACAAAGGCCAGCTTTGCTGCTGCCTGATTGCGGTTCCAGCAGCCACTGGGCTCAGCTGTGCCACTGCTTGATTCTTGTTCCAGCAGGCACCAGGTCCAGCTGTGCCTCTGCCTGATTGGGGTTCCAGCAGATGCTGGATCCAGCTGTGCTGCTACCTGATTGTGGTTCCAGCGAGTGCCGGTTCCAGTTTTGCCCACCTTCCTGATCGTGGTTCCAGCTCGCGCTCCGTCCAGCTGTGCCACTGCCTGAATGTGGTTTCAGCAGTAACCGGGTCCAGCTGTGCCACTGCCTGATCGTGATTCCAGTGGGCCCAGGGTCCAGCTGTGCCAAGGACTGAATATGGTTCCAGCAGGCACTGCATCCAGCTGTGCCACTTCCTGATCATGGTTCCAGCAGGCACCTGGTCCAGTTGTGCCACTGCATGAATGTGGTTCCAGAAGTTACCGGGTACAGTTGTGCCACTGCTTGAATGTGTTTCCAATGGGCACTGGGTCCAGCTGTGCCACTGCCTGATTGTGTTTCCAGCGGGCACCGGGACCAGCTGTGCCACTGCCTGATAATGGTTTTTACGGGTGCTGTGTCCAGCTGTGCCACTGCTTGATTGTGGTTCCAGCAGGCACAAAGGCCAGCTTTGCTGCTGCCTGATTGCGGTTCCAGCGGCCACTGGGCTCAGCTGTGCCACTGCTTGATTCTTGTTCCAGCAGGCACCAGGTCCAGCTGTGCCTCTGCCTGATTGGGGTTCCAGCAGATGCTGGATCCAGCTGTGCTGCTACCTGATTGTGGTTCCAGCGAGTGCCGGTTCCAGTTTTGCCCACCTTCCTGATCGTGGTTCCAGCTCGCGCTCCGTCCAGCTGTGCCACTGCCTGAATGTGGTTTCAGCAGTAACCGGGTCCAGCTGTGCCACTGCCTGATTGTGGTTCCAGTGGGCACTGGGTCCACCTGTACCACTGCCTGATTGTGATTGCAATGGGCACCGGGTCCAGCTGTTCCACTACCTGATCATGGTTCAAGCAGGCACGTGTCTAGCTGTGCCACTGCTTGATTGTGGTTCCAGCAGCCACCGGGTCCAGCTGTGCCACTTCCTGATTGTGGTTCCAGAGGGCACTGGATCCAGCTGTGCCGCAGCCTGATTGTGATTCCAGCAGGTGCTGGATCTAGCTGTGCCGCTACCTGATTGTGGCTGCCACGGGCGCCGGGTCCAGTTTTTCCACTGCATGAATGGGGTTCCAGCGGGTGCTGGGTCCAGCTATGCCGCAGCCTGATTGTGGTTCCAACGGCCACTAGATCCAAATGTGCCACTGCCTGATTGTGGTACCAACAGGCACCGGGTCCAGCTCTGCCACTGCCTGATTGAGTTTCCAGCGGGAACTGGGTCCAGCTGTGAAGCTGCCTGATTGAGGTTCCAGTGGGCAAGGGGTCCACTTGGTCTGATCTTGTTTCCTGCAGCATTGTGTCCAGTTATGCCACTTCCTGATCGTGGTTCCAGTATGCACCTGCCTGATGGTGGTTCCAGCGGGCACAGGGTCCAGCTGTGCCACTGCCTAATTGTTGTTCCAGCAGACACCTTGTCCAGTTGTGCCCATGCCTGATTGTGGTTCCTGCAGGTGTTGGGAGCAGCTGTGCCACTGCCTTTTGTGGTTCCGGCAGGCATTGTTTCCACCTGTGCCACTACCTGATCGTGGTTACAACAGGCACTGCATCCAGCTGTGCCACTTCCTGATCATGGTTCCAGCAGGCACCTGGTCCAGTTGTGCCACTGCATGAATGTGGTTCCAGAAGTTACCGGGTCCAGCTGTGCCACTGCCTGATCGTGGTTCTTGCAGGCGCTGGGTCCAGCTGCACCACTGCTTGATTGTGGTTCCAGCAGGCACCAGGTCCATCTGTGCCTCTGTCTAATTGAGGTTCCAGCAGATGCTGGATCCAGCTGTGCTGCTACCTGATTGTGATTCCAGTGAGTGCCGGTTCCAGTTTTGCCACTTCCTGATCATGGTTCCAGCTTGTGCGCCGTCCAGCTCTGGCACTGCCTGAATGTGGTTTCAGCAGTTACCGGGTCCAGCTGTGCCACGGCCTGAATGTGGTTCTAGCAGTTACCGGGTCCAGCTGTGCCACTGCCTGATTGTGGTTCCAGCGGGCACTGTATCCACCTGTGCCACGGCCTGATTGTGATTGCAGCAGGCACCAGGTCCAGCTGTTCCACTACCTGATCATGGTTCAAGCAGGCACCGGATGCAGCTGTGCCGCTGCCTGATTGTGGTTCCAACTGGCACTGCATCCAGCTGTGTCACTTCCTGATCATGGTTCCAGCAGGCACCTGATCCAGTTGTGCCACTGCATGAATGTGGTTGCTGAAGTTACCGGGCCCAGTTGTGCCACTGCTTGATTGTGGTTCCAATGGGCACCGGGCCCAGCTGTGCCACTGCCTGATTGTGGTTCCAGCAGGCACTGTGTCCACCTGTACCACGGCTTGATTTTGATTGCAGCGGGCACCAGGTCTAGCTGATCCACTACCTGATCTTGGATCAAGCAGGCACTGGGTGCAGCTGTGCCGCTGCCTGATTGTGGTTCCAACTGGCACTGCATCCAGCTGTGACACTTCCTGATCATGGTTCCAGCAGGCACCTGATCCAGTTGTGCCACTGCATGAATGTGGTTGCTGAAGTTACCGGGTGCAGCTGTGCCACTGCCTGATTGTGGTTCCAGCGGCCACTGGGTCCAGCTGTGCAACTGCCTGATTGTGGTTCCAGCAGGCGCTGGGTCCAGCTGTGCCCCTGCCTGATTGTGGTTCCAGAGGGTGTTCTGTCCAGCTGTGCCGCTGCCTGATCATGGTTTCAGCAAGCATTGGGTCCAGTGGTGCCACTGCCTGATCATCGTTCCAGCAGGTGCTGTGTCTAGCTGTGCCATGCCTGATCATGCTTCTAGGAGGCACCGAGTCCAGGTGTGACGCTGCCTGATGGTGATTCCAGTGGGCACCACGTCGAGCTGTGCCACTGCCTGATTGTGGTTCTAGCGGGCACTGGGTACAGCTGTGCCATTGCCTGATCATGATTTAAGTAGGCACTGCATTCAGCTGTGCCACTGCTTGATTGTGATTTCAACGAGCACCAGGTACAGCTGTTACCTGATCATGGTTCGAGCAGGCACCAGGTTCAGCTGTGCCACTGCCTGATTGTGGCTCCAATGGGCACCGGGTCCAGCTGTGCCACTTCCTGATTGTTGTTCCAGATGGCACCGTGTCCAGCTGTGCCACTGCCTGATTGTGGTTTTTGCAGGTGCTGGGTCCAGCTGTGCCCCTGCCTGATTGTGGTTCCAGAGGGTGTTCTGTCCAGCTGTGCCGCTGCCTGATCATGGTTTCAGCAAGCATTGGGTCCAGTGGTGCCACTGCCTGATCATCGTTCCAGCAGGTGCTGTGTCTAGCTGTGCCATGCCTGATCATGCTTCTAGGAGGCACCGAGTCCAGGTGTGACGCTGCCTGATGGTGATTCCAGTGGGCACCACGTCGAGCTGTGCCACTGCCTGATTGTGGTTCTAGCGGGCACTGGGTACAGCTGTGCCATTGCCTGATCATGATTTAAGTAGGCACTGCATTCAGCTGTGCCACTGCTTGATTGTGATTTCAGCGAGCACCAGGTACAGCTGTTACCTGATCTTGGATCAAGCAGGCACCGGGTGCAGCTGTGCTGCTGCCTGATTGTGGTTCCAACTGGCACTGCATCCAGCTGTGACACTTCCTGATCATGGTTCCAGCAGGCACCTGATCCAGTTGTGCCACTGCATGAATGTGGTTGCTGAAGTTACCGGGTGCAGCTGTGCCACTGCCTGATTGTGGTTCCAGCGGCCACTAGGTCCAGCTGTGCAACTGCCTGATTGTGGTTCCAGTAGGCGCTGGGTCCAGCTGTGCCCCTGCCTGTTTGTGGTTCCAGATGGTGTTCTGTCCAGCTGTTCCAATGCGTGATCATGGTTTCAGTAGGCATTGGGTCCAGTGGTGCCACTGCCTGATCGTCGTTCCAGCAGGCGCTGTGTCTAGCTGTGCCATGCCTGATCATGGTTCTAGCAGACAGCGAGTCTAGGTGCGCCGCTGTCTGATTGTGGTTCCAGCGGGCACCAGGTCCAGCTGTGCCATTGCCTGATCATGGTTCAAGCAGGCACCTGGTCCAGCTGTGCCACTGCCTGATTGTGGATCCAGCAGCCACTGGGTCCAGCTGTGCCACTGCCTGATTGTGGTTCCAGCGGGTGCTGGGTCCAGCTGTGCCACTGCTTGATTGTGGTTCCAGTGGGCGCTGGGTCCAGCTGTGCTCCTGCCTGATTGTGGTTCCAGAGGGTGTTCTGTTCTGCTGTGCCACTGCCTGATCATGGTTTCCGCAGGCATTGGGTCAACTGGTGTCACAGCCTGATCGTCATTCCAGCAGGCACTGTGTCTAGCTCTGCCATGCCTGATCATGTTTCTAGCAGGCACCGAGTCCTGGTGCGCCGCTGCCTGATTGTGGTTCCAGCGGCCATTGTGTCCAGCTGTGCTACTGCCTGATTGTGGTTCCTGCAGGTGTTGGGTCCAGCTGTGCCACTGCCTTATTGTGGTTCCGGCAGGCATTGTTTTCACCCATGCCACTACATGATCGTGGTTCCAACAGGCACTGCATCCAGCTGTGCCACTTCCTGATCATGGTTCCAGCAGGCACCTGGTCCAGTTGTGCCACTGCATGAATGTGGTTCCAGAAGTTACCGGGTCCAGCTGTGCTGCAGCCTGATTGTGGTTCGAGCGGGAACTGGGACCAGCTATGCTGTTGCCTGATTGTGGTTCAATCGGCCACCAGGTCCAGCTGTGCCGCTGCCTGATTGTTGTTCCAGCGTCCACTGGGTCCAGCTGTGCTGCTGCCTGATTGTGGTTCCAGGAGGTGCTCGGTCCTGCTGTGCCGCAGCCTGATTGTGGTTCCAGGAGGTGCAAGATCCAGTCATGCAGCTGCCTTATTGTGGCTCCAGCGGGCGCCGGGAGCAGTTTTGTGACTGCCAGACCGTGATTCCAGTGGGCCCAGGGTCCAGCTGTGCCAAGGACTGAATATGGTTCCAGCAGGCACTGCATCCAGCTGTGCCACTTCCTGATCATGGTTCCAGCAGGCACCTGGTCCAGTTGTGCCACTGCATGAATGTGGTTCCAGAAGTTACCGGGTACAGTTGTGCCACTGCTTGATTGTGGTTCCAGCAGGCACCAGGTTCAGCTGTGCCACTGCCTGAGCATGGTTCCAGCGGGCAACGGGACCAGCTGTGCCACTGCCTGATAATGGTTTTTACAGGTGCTGTGTCCAGCTGTGCCACTGCTTGATTGTGGTTCCAGCAGGCACAAAGTCCAGCTTTGCTGCTGCCTGATTGCGGTTCCAGCGGCCACTGGGCTCAGCTGTGCCACTGCTTGATTCTTGTTCCAGCAGGCACCAGGTCCAGCTGTGCCTCTGCCTGATTGGGGTTCCAGCAGATGCTGGATCCAGCTGTGCTGCTACCTGATTGTGGTTCCAGCGAGTGCCGGTTCCAGTTTTGCCAACCTTCCTGATCGTGGTTCCAGCTCGCGCTCCGTCCAGCTGTGCCACTGCCTGAATGTGGTTTCAGCAGTAACCGGGTCCAGCTGTGCCACTGCCTGATTGTGGTTCCAGTGGGCACTGGGTCCACCTGTACCACTGCCTGATTGTGATTGCAGTGGGCACCGGGTCCAGCTGTTCCACTACCTGATCATGGTTCAAGCAGGCACCAGGTCCAGCTGTGCCACTGTCTGATTGTGGTTCCAGCGGGTGCTGGGTCCAGCTGTGCCACTGCTTGATTGTGGTTCCAGTGGGCGCCGGTTCCAGCTGTGCCCCTGCCTGATTGTGGTTCCAGAGGGTGTTCTGTCCAGCTGTGCCACTACCTGATCGTGGTTTCCGCAGACATTGGGTCCAGTGGTGCCACTGCCTGATCATCGTTCCAGCAGGCACTGTGTCTAGCTGTGCCATGCCTGATCATGGTTCTAACAGTCACCGAGTCCTGGTGCACCGCTGCCTGATTGTGGTTCCAGCGGGCACCGGGTCCAGCTGTGCCACAGCCTGATCATGATTCAAGCAGGCACCGGGTCCAGCTGTGCCACAGCCTGATTGTGCTTCCAGCAGATGCTGAGTCCAACTGTGCCACTGCTTGATTGTGGTTCCAGCAGGCACCAGGTTCAGCTGTGCCACTGCCTGAGTGTGGTTCCAGCAGGCGCTGGGTCCAGCTGCGCCACTCCCTGATCGTGGATCCATCAGGTGCTGGGTCCAGCTGTGCTACTGTCTGATCGTGGTTCCAGGAGGCTCTGTGTCTAGCTGTGCCACTGCTTGATTGTGGTTCCAGCGGCCACCGGGTCCAGCTGTGCCACTTCCTGATTGTGGTTCCAGAGGGCACTGGATCCAGCTGTGCCGCAGCCTGATTGTGATTCCAGCAGGTGCTGGATCTAGCTGTGCCGCTACCGGATTGTGGCTGCCACGGGCGCCGGGTCCAGTTTTTCCACTGCATGAATGGGGTTCCAGCGGGTTCTTGGTCCAGCTATGCCACAGCCTGACCATGGTTCCAGCAGGTGCTGGATCCAGCTGTGCCGCAGCCTGATTGTGGTTCCAACGGCCACTAGATCCAAATGTGCCACTGCCTGATTGTGGTACCAACAGGCACCGGGTCCAGCTCTGCCACTGCCTGATTGTGTTTCCAGCGGGAACTGGGTCCAGCTGTGAAGCAGCCTGATTGAGGTTCCAGTGGGCGAGGGGTCCACAGTGCCATGGTCTGATCTTGTTTCCTGCAGCATTGTGTCCAGTTGTGCCACTTCCTGATCGTGGTTCCAGTATGCACCCGGTCCAGCTGTGCCACTGCCTGTTTGTTGTTCCTTCAGATACCGGGTACAGCTGTGCTACTGCCTGATGGTGGTTCCAGCGGGCACAGGGTCCAGCTGTGCCACTGCCTGATTGTTGTTCCAGCAGACACCGTGTCCAGTTGTGCCCATGCCTGATTGTGGTTCCTGCAGGTGTTGGGACCAGCTGTGCCACTGCCTTTTGTGGTTCCGGCAGGCATTGTTTCCACCTGTGCCACTACCTGATCGTGGTTACAACAGGCACTGCATCCAGCTGTGCCACTTCCTGATCATGGTTCCAGCAGGCACCTGGTCCAGTTGTGCCACTGCATGAATGTGGTTCCAGAAGTTACCGGGTACAGTTGTGCCTCTGCTTGATTGTGGTTCCAACGGGCACCGGGTCCAGCTGCGCCAATGCCTGATTTTGGTTCCAGTGGGCACCGGGTCCAGCTGTGCCACTGCCTGATCGTGGTTTTTGCAGGCGCTGGGTCCAGCTGTACCACTGCTTGATTGTGGTTCCAGCAGGCACAAAGTCCAGCTGTGCTGCTGCCTGATTGCGGTTCCAGCGGCCACTGGGCTCAGCTGTGCCACTGCTTGATTCTTGTTCCAGCGGGCACCAGGTCCAGCTGTGCCTCTGTCTAATTGAGGTTCCAGCAGATGCTGGATCCAGCTGTGCTGCTACCTGATTGTGATTCCAGTGAGTGCCGGGTCCAGTTTTGCCACTTCCTGATCATGGTTCCAGCTTGCGTGCCGTCCAGCTCTGGCACTGCCTGAATGTGGTTTCAGCAGTTACCGGGTCCAGCTGTGCCACGGCCTGAATGTGGTTCTAGCAGTTACCGGGTCCAGCTGTGCCACTGCCTGATTGTGGTTCCAGCGGGCACTGTATCCACCTGTGCCACGGCCTGATTGTGATTGCAGCAGGCACCAGGTCCAGCTGTTCCACTACCTGATCATGGTTCAAGCAGGCACCGGGTGCAGCTGTGCCGCTGCCTGATTGTGGTTCCAACTGGCACTGCGTCCAGCTGTGCCACTTCCTGATCATGGTTCCAGCAGGCACCTGATCCAGTTGTGCCACTGCATGAATGTGGTTGCTGAAGTACCGGGCCCAGTTGTGCCACTGCTTGATTGTGGTTCCAATGGGCACCGGGCCCAGCTGTGCCACTGCCTGATTGTGGTTCCAGCAGGCACTGTGTCCACCTGTACCACGGCTTGATTTTGATTGCAGCGGGCACCAGGTCTAGCTGATCCACTACCTGATCTTGGATCAAGCAGGCACCGGGTGCAGCTGTGCCGCTGCCTGATTGTGGTTCCAACTGGCACTGCATCCAGCTGTGCCCCTGCCTGATTGTGGTTCCAGAGGGTGTTCTGTCCAGCTGTGCTGCTGCCTGATCATGGTTTCAGCAAGCATTGGGTCCAGTGGTGCCACTGCCTGATCATCGTTCCAGCAGGTGCTGTGTCTAGCTGTGCCATGCCTGATCATGCTTCTAGGAGGCACCGAGTCCAGGTGTGACGCTGCCTGATGGTGATTCCAGTGGGCACCACGTCGAGCTGTGCCACTGCCTGATTGTGGTTCTAGCGGGCACTGGGTACAGCTGTGCCATTGCCTGATCATGATTTAAGTAGGCACTGCATTCAGCTGTGCCACTGCTTGATTGTGATTTCAGCGAGCACCAGGTACAGCTGTTACCTGATCATGGTTCGAGCAGGCACCAGGTTCAGCTGTGCCACTGCCTGATTGTGGCTCCAATGGGCACCGGGTCCAGCTGTGCCACTTCCTGATTGTTGTTCCAGATGGCACCGTGTCCAGCTGTGCCACTGCCTGATTGTGGTTTTTGCAGGTGCTGGGTCCAGCTGTGCTGCTGCCTGATTGTGGTTCCAGTGGCCACTGGGCTCAGCTGTGCCACCACTTGATTCTTGTTCCAGCAGGCACTGGGTCCAGCTGTGCCTCTGCCTGATTGTGGTTCCAGCAAGTGCTGGATCCAGCTGTGCTGCTACCTGATTGTGGTTCCAGCGGGCGCCGGGTCCAGTTTTGCCACTTCCTGATCGTGGTTCCAGCTTGCACCCGGTCCAGTTGTGCCAGTGCCTGAATGTGGTTCCAGCAGTTACCGGGCCCAGATGTACCACTGCCTGATTGTGGTTCCAGTGGGCACTGTGTCCAACAGTACCACTGCCTGATTGTGATTGCAGCGGGCACCAGGTCCAGCTGTTCCAGTACCTGATCATCGTTCAAGCAGGCACGGTGTCCAGCTGTGCCGCTGCCTGATTGTGGTTCCAGTGGCCACTGGTTCCAGCTGTGCCACTGCCTGATTGTGGTTCCAGCGGGTGCCATGTCCAGCTGTGCCCCTGCCTGTTTGTGGTTCCAGACGGTGTTCTGTCCAGCTGTGCCAATGCCTGATTGTGGTTTCAGCAGGCATTGGGTCCAGTGGTGCCACTGCCTGATCGTCATTCCAGCAGGCGCTGTGTCTAGCTGTGCCATGCCTGATCATGTTTCTAGCAGGCAGGGAGTCTATGTGCGCTGCTGCCTGATTGTGGTTCCAGCGGGCACCAGGTCCAGCTGTGCCATTGCCTGATCATGGTTCAAGCAGGCACCGGGTCCAGCTGTGCCGCTGCCTGATTGTGCATCCAGCAGCCACTGGGTCCAGCTGTGCTACTGCCTGATTGTGATTCCAGTGGGGGCTGGGTCCAGCTGTGCCGCTGCTTGATTGTGGTTCCAGTGGGTGCAAGGTCCAGTTTAGCCAGTGCCTGATCGTGGTTCCAACAGGTGTTGGGTCCAGTTTTGCCACTGTCTGATCGTGGTTCCAGCAGGTGCTGGGTCCAGCTGTGCCACTGCCTGATAGTGCTTCCAGCTGCCACCGAGTCCAGCTGTGCTGCTGCCTGACTGTGGTTCCAGCGGCCACTAGGTCCACCTGTGCCACTGCCTGATTGTGATTCCAGTGGGGGCTGGGTCCAGCTGTGCCGCTGCTTGATTGTGGTTCCAGTGGGTGCAAGGTCCAGTTTAGCCAGTGCCTGATCGTGGTTCCAACAGGTGTTGGGTCCAGTTTTGCCACTGTCTGATCGTGGTTCCAGCAGGTGCTGGGTCCAGCTGTGCCACTGCCTGATAGTGCTTCCAGCTGCCACCGAGTCCAGCTGTGCTGCTGCCTGACTGTGGTTCCAGCGGCCACTAGGTCCACCTGTGCCACTGCCTGATAGTGCATCCAGCAGGTGCTGGGTCCAGCTGTGCCACTGCTTGATTGTGTTTCCAGCAGGCACCAGGTTCAGCTGTGCCACTGCCTGAGCATGGTTGCAGCAGGTGCTGGGTGCAGCTTTGGCACTGCCTGATCGTGGTTCCAGCAGTTACCGGGTTAAGCTGCGCCACTGCCTGAATGTGAGTCCAGCAGTTTCTGGGTCCAGCTGCGCCTCTGCCTGATTGTGGTTCCAGTGGGCACTGTGTCCACCTGTACCATTTCCTGATTGTGATTGCAGCGGGCACCAGGTCCAGCTGTTCCACTACCTGATCATGGTTTCAGCAGGCATTGGGTCCAGTGGTGCCACTGCCTGATCGTCGTTCCAGCAGGCGCTGTGTCTAGCTGTGCCATGCCTGATCATGGTTCTAGGAGGCACCGTGTCCAGGTGCGACGTTGCCTGATTGTGGTTCCAGTGGGCACCAGGTCGAGCTGTGCCACTGCCTGATTGTGGTTCCAGCAGGCTCTGGGTCCAGCTGTGCCATTGCCTGATCATGATTTAAGCAGTCAGTGGGTCCAGCTGTGCCACTGCCTGATTGTGATTGCAGCAAGCACTGTGTCCAGCTGTTCCACTATATGATCATGGTGTTTGCAGGTGCTGGGTCCAGCTTTGCTGCTGCCTGATTGCGGTTCCAGCGGCCACTGGGCTCAGCTGTGCCACTGCTTGATTCTTGTTCCAGCAGGCACTGGGTCCAGCTGTTCCTCTGCCTGATTGTGGTTCCAGCAGATGCTAGATCCAGCTGTGCTGCTACCTGATTGTGGTTCCAGTGGGCGCCGGGTCCAGTTTTGCCACTTCCTGATCGTGGTTCCAGCTCGCATCCGGTCCAGTTGTGCCACTGCCTGAATGTGGTTCCAGCAGTTACCGGGACCAGCTGTGCCACTGCCTGATTATGTTTCCAGTGGGCACTGTGTCCAACTGTACAACTGCCTGATTGTGATTGCAGTGGGCACCAGGTCCAGCTCTTCCACTACCTGATCATCGTTCAAGCAGGCATGGCGTCCAGCTGTGCCGCTGCTTGATTGTGGTTCCAACTGTGCCAATGTCTGACTGTGGTTCCAGCGGGCACTGGTCCCAGCTGTGCCACTGCTTGATTGTGGTTCCAGCCGGTGCTGGGTCCAGCTGTGCCCCTGCCTGTTTGTGGTTTCAGATGTTGTTCTGTCCAGCTGTGCCAAAGCCTGATCATGGTTTCAGCAGGCATTGGGTCCTTTGGTGCCACTGCCTGATCGTCAATCCAGCAGGCACTGTGTCTAGCTGTGCCATGCCTGATCATGGTTCTAGCAGGCACTGAGTCTAGGTGCACCGCTGCCTAATTGTGGTTCCAGCGGGCACCAGGTACAGCTGTGCCATTGCCTGATCATGGTTCAAGCAGGCACAGGTCCAGCTGTGCCGCTGCCTGATTGTGCATCCAGAAGCCACTGGGTCCAGCTGTGCCACTGGCTGATTGTGGTTCCAGCAAGCGCTGGGTCCAGCTGTGCCGCTGCCTGATTGTGGTTCCAGTGGGTGCAAGTTCCAGTTTAGCCAGTGTCTGATCGTGGTTCCAACAGGTGTTGGGTCCAGCTGTGCCACTGTCTGATCGTGGTTCCAGCAGGCGCTGGGTCCAGCAGTGACACTGCCTGATTGTGCTTCCAGCGGCCACCGGGTCCAGCTGTGCTGCTGCCTGACTGTCATTCCAATAGGCGCTAGGTCCAGCTGTGCCACTGCCTGATCGTGCATCCAGCAGGTGCTGGGTCCAGCTGTGCCACTGCTTGATTGTGTTTCCAGCAGGCACCAGATCCAGCTGTGCCACTGCCTGAGCATGGTTCCAGCAGGTGCTGGGTCCAGCTGTGCCACTACCTGATCGTGGTTCCAGCAGTTTCCGGGTCCAGCTGTGCCACTGCCTGATTGTGGTTCCAGTGGGCACTGTGTCCAGCTGTACCACTGCCTGATTGTGATTGCAGTGGGCACCAGGTCCAGATGTTCCACTACCTGATCATGGTTCAAGCAGGCACCGTGTGCAGTTGTGCCACTGCCTGATTGTGGTTCCAGTGGCCACTGGGTCCAGCTCTGCCACTGCCTGACTGTAGTTCCAAAGGGTCTTCTGTCCAGCTTGTCCACTGCCTGATCAGCAGGCATTTGGTTCAGTGGTGCCACTGCCTGATCGTCGTTCCAGCAGGCGCTGTGTCTAGCTGTGCCATGCCTAATCATGGTTCTAGGAGGCACCGAGTCCAGGTGTGACGCTGCCTGATTGTGGTTCAAGTGGGCACCGGGTCTAGCTGTGCCATTGCCTGATCATGATTCAAGCAGGCACTGCGTCCAGCTGTGCCACTGCCTGATTGTGTTTGCAGTGGGCACCGGGTCCAGCTGTTCCACTACCTGATCATGGTTCGAGCAGGCACCAGGTCCAGCTGTGCTTCTACCTGATTGTGGTTCCAGTGGGCGCCGGGTCCAGTTTTGCCACTGCCTGATTGTGGTTTCAGTGGGCACTGAGTCCAACTGTACCACTGCCTGATTGTGATTGCAGCGGGCACCAGTTCCAGCTCTTCCACTACCTGCTCATCATTCAAGCAGGCATGGCGTCCAGCTGTGCCGCTGCCTGATTGTGGTTCCAGCGGGTGCTGGGTCCAGCTGCGCCGCTGCCTGATTGTGGTTCCAGTGGGCGCAAGGTGCAGTTTAGCCAGTGCCTGATCATGGTTCCAACAGGTGTTGGGTACAGCTGTGCCACTGCCTGATTTTGCTTCCAGCGGACACCAGGTCCAGCTGTGCTGCTGCCTGATTGTGGTTCCAGTGGGCGCTAGGTCCAGCTGTGCCACTGCCTGATCGTTCTTCCAGCAGGTGCTGGGTCCAGCTGTGCCACTGCTTGATTGTGGTTCCAGCAGGCACCAGGTTCAGCTGTGCCACTGCCTGAGCATGGTTCCAGCAGGCGTTGAGTCCAGCTGTGCCACTGCCTGAATGTGTTTCCAGGAGACGCTGGGTCTAACTGTGCCAATGCTTGAATGTGGTTCCAGCGGCCACCGGGTCCAGTTGTGCCGCTTCCTGATTGTGGTTCCAGAGGGCACTGGATCCAGCTGTGCCGCAGCCTGATTGTGATTCCAGCAGTTGCTGGATCCACTGTGCTGCTACATGACTGTGGCTGCAGCGGGCGCCGGGTCCAGTTTTGCCACTGCCTGACCGTGGTTCCAGTGGGCTCCTGGTCCAGTTGTGCCACTACCTGAATGTGGTTCCAGCAGTTACTGGATCCCGCTGTGCCACTCCCTGATTGTGGTTCCAGCAGGCACTGTGTCCAACTGTACCACTGCCTGATTGTGATTGCAGTGGGTACTAGGTCCAGCTGTTGCACGACCTGATCATCGTTCAAGCAGGCACCAGGTTCAGCTGTGCCGCTGCCTGATTGTGGTTCCAGCTGCCACTGGGTCCAGCTGTGCCACTGACTGATTGTGGTTCCAGCAGGCCCTGGTCCCACCTGTGCCACTGCTTGATTGTGGTTCCTGTGGGTGCAAGGTCCAGTTTAGCCAGTGCATGATCGTGCTTCCAACAGGTGTTTGGTCCAGCTGTGCCACTGTCTGATCGTTGTTCCAGCAGGCGCTGGGTCCAGCTGTGCCACTGCCTGATTGTGCTTCCAGCGGCCACCGGGTCCAGCTGTGCCTCTTCCTGATTGTGGTTCCAGAGGGCACTGGATCCAGCTGTGCTGCAGCCTGATTGTGATTCCAGCAGTTGCTCAATCCAGCTGTGCCGCTACATGATTGTGGCTGCAGAGGGCGCAGGGTCCAGTTTTGCCACTGCCTGACCGTGGTTCCAGCGGGCTCCTGGTCCAGTTGTGCCACTACCTGAATGTGGTTCCAGCAGTTACTGGATCCAGCTGTGCCACTGCCTGATTGTTGTTCCAGCGGGCACTGTGTCTAACTGTACCACTGCTTGATTGTGATTGCTGCAGGCACTAGGTCCAGCTCTTCCACTACCTGATCATGGTTCAAGCAGGCACCAGGTCCAGCTGTGCCACTGCCTGATTGTGGTTCCAGCGGCCACTGGGTCCAGCTGTGCCACTGCCTGATTGTGGTTCCAGTGGGTGCAAGGTCCAGTTTAGCCAGTGCCTGATCATGGTTCCAACAGGTGTTGCGTCCAGTGGAGTCAGTGCCTGATCGTCGTTCCAGCAGGTGCTGTGTCTAGCTGTGCCATGCCTGATCATGGTTCTAGGAGGCACCGAGTCCAGGTGCGATGCTGCCTGATTGTGGTTCCAGTGGGCATCAGGTCGAGATGTGCCACTGCCTGATTGTGGTTCAAGCGGCCACTGGGTCCAGCTGTGCCACGGCATGATTGTGGTTCCAGCAGGCCCTGGTCCCAGCTGTGCCACTGCTTGATTGTGGTTCCAGCGGGCGCCGGGTCCAGCTGTGCCCCTGCCTGTTTGTGGTTCCAGATGGTGTTCTGTCCAGCTGTGCCAATGCCTGATCATGTTTTCAGCAGGCATTGTGTCCAGTGGTGCCACTGCCTGATTGTGGTTCCAGCAGGTAACAGGTCCAGCTGTGCCATTGCCTGATCATAGTTCAAGCAAGCACCGTGTCCAGCTGTGCCCATGCTTGATTGTGGTTCCAGCAGCCACTGGGTCCAGCTGTGCCACTGCCTTATCGTGGTGCCGGCAGGTGTTGTTTCCACCT
Organism: Carcharodon carcharias; assembly: GCF_017639515.1. Lineage (NCBI taxonomy): Eukaryota > Metazoa > Chordata > Chondrichthyes > Lamniformes > Lamnidae > Carcharodon > Carcharodon carcharias. Next base: position 168,527,297 of record NC_054469.1, read on the forward strand.
GTGCCACTGCCTGATCGTGGTTCCAGCAGGCACCTGGTCCAGTTGTGCCACTGCATGAATGTCATTCCAGAAGTTACCGGGTCCAGTTGTGCCACTGGCTGATTGTGGTTCCTGTGGGCCCTGGGTCCAAGTCTACTACTGCCTGATTGTGGTTCCATCGGACACCTGTCCAGCTGTGCCGCTGCCTGATTGTTGTTCCAGCAGGCACCATGTCCAGCTGTGCCCATGCATGATTGTGGTTCCAGCGGCCACTGGGTCCAGCTGTGCCACTGCCTGATTTTGATTCCGGCATGTGTTGGGTACAGCTGTGCCACTGCCTTATCGTGGTTCCGGCAGGCATTGTTTCCACCTGTGCCACTGCCTGATCCTGGTTCCAGCAGGCACTGCATCCAGCTGTGCCACTTCCTGATCAGGGTTCCAGCAGGCACCTGGTCCAATTGTGCCACTACATGAATGTGGTTCCAGATGTTACCGGGTCCAGATGTGCCACTGGCTGATTGTGGTTCCACTGGGCCCTGGGTCCAACTGTACTACTGCCTGATTGTGGTTCCA